>NC_140951.1:42564597-43277097 GCF_014529385.1 Adiantum capillus-veneris | reverse complement strand
TAACAGCTAAGGTAAGTAGCAAATCTGCAACCCCAAAGAAGAGACCTGGAAAACCAAATAAAATTTTGAAAGGTCCAAGGGTGAAGAAGTTACAGAGCTACATGGGACTTTTCAGAGAAATTAGGAAGGCACAGAAATGTGTTGATTTGTGCATACCAAAGTTGCCCTTTCAGAGGATGGTGAGGTCCATTTGTGAAGAAGCTACCTGGGGCACTAAAAGGTGGAAAGTGGTTGCATTGATGGCTCTACAGGAAGCAGCAGAGGACTTCCTGCTTGAGTACTTCAGTGACATGACCATTGTAGCAGCCCATGCCCAAAGGGTGACTGTAATGGACAAAGATAGTGAGACACTAAAAATGGTAAGGTGGAGGTATGACAAACTTCTGGTCCCCAATGTGTGCAGGGATAAGAAAATGAGGGAAATTTTGTTATACCCCCCTGAGCTATTGCCACAACTCATAGTTGTAGATGTCACACATGATGTAAATACAAGGGCAAGGGCAGAGACTGTTGCTCACCAAACAAAGGACATGAGGGAAGCAGAGCTTAAGGAGAAAGCAAAAGTAGCAGTGGAGTCCCAGAGGCAAACAGAATGCAATGTGACCCTGTCCATAGAGGCAAGAAACAAAGAAACTCTACTTTCAATGAAGGATGGTTTTCTTGCAGAGATACCATTTATAGATGGAGCCAGAAATCTGGCTCTGGAAAAAGTGGACATTAATATTGCTGAATCCAGATTCTCAGATCTCGGATACAATTATCTATGCTTGTCTTAAGTAAGTGTTACTATCTTGCTAACTTTGAAAACTCAAATGATAGGTGTACTAACTCAGGTACACTCCCTGCAGTTTGATCAAAAGTCAACTTCCACCGCACACCCACACAGAGGTGTTTCTTCTTGATCCACAAACATCAGTGATTATTAGACAGAAGAACAGTCCATCTAGCACATTTGAAGGTTGGTTTCTCCACTGTGCTATGTTGGAAGTCACTGTCATCATCTTTCCATATGAGAACAACCATCACTGGAGTCTCATATGCCTTGATGTTGAGCAGCCCAGCAGTGTGGGTATTCAATTCAATAAAAGGAACCCACCCTGAAATCAGGCTATAAGTGTTATGTATCAGAAAGTGTTTCTTATAGATATCCATGTAAATTTGAAAGCCTCAAGCTAACATCTTGATACTCCTTTGTGCAGTTGTATAAAGAGGTTGTTGCTTGCTTATGGGAAGCTATGTGGAAGGTATGAACTATACAAGGCCCCAATCAAAGATGTACTTGTACCAAATCAAACCGATGGAAATTCTTGCGGCTGGAGATGTCTTCTCCATGCATAATATGTCCTGCAAAGCTACTTTGCATTAAAACCTTTCATGACTAAGGTAACCATTTGGCAATGCATTCAGTCAGTTTTGGTTTTCTTTATACAAGACTTCTCACCATGTGGTCTTTCAATTTTGCAGAGTTCTGTGTAAAACTACACATATGATTATTTGCAAAGATATCGGGTAAGTCTAATACAACACTTGCTCACTATGTCGAACCCCAGAGAACCTGAAGATAGCGGCTTGGACGACCGCACAATTGATATGACAATACATGACGAGCCACCACGACAAACCCCTGCATCAGATACAGTGGAATCACAACGGGCCGAGGGGGTCAGATCAACCGAAGATGAAAGAGCCGAGGATGAAGAAAGGTCAATTGAGCATATGCAAGGTCCTAGTGTACAAGCAGAGGGGCTTATGGAGGAGACAATAAAAGAGCCAAGTAGGCAAGTGGAGGAGCCAAAAGAGCCCACGGATGAAACCCTGGATGAGGCAAGGATGAATGAGGAAAGCAGGCCTACGGATGAGCAAAAGGATATGGAAAATGCAAGCCGGCCAACAGAGGAAGAGGAAAAGACCTTGGAGGAAACCCTGAATGAGGCAGAAAGAGCCATGGGGGAGACCCTTGATGAAGATGAGAATGATGACTACGACGATGAAGCTAAAGCAAAGGATAGCAACAACGACAACAACACTATAGAGACCCAGTATGGACCCTTGCTACCTATAGATACGGTTGTTCCGGTAATGTCTATTCAAGTATGGCAAAATATGTTCAGCTTCTAACTACTTATATGTACTTGTCAACTTTTACAGAGGTTGATTATCTTGGACATCAATAGATTGCTTGCCTTTGGGTATAGCAGACCCCTTCAAGGATTTGCAAACATTTCGGATGGGAACTTGTCGAGTCGTGGTTCGTCCAGGAACCAAAGAATTTATTTAGTTTCTTCTTCCGCGCTAGAGAGTTGCCGTATGGTCTTCAATGCAGAGGCAAAACTTATCGCCACTAGTTACAATAGTTTGCGGTGTATACGGCGCTCACACCGCAGATTTTGCCTTTTTGTATGATCAAAGAAAATGTGTTACCGTCGAGGGCCACTACCACCCTAAAAAACCACACTTACCTCTTTTTACAAACCGTTTAGCCAAATCGATGTACCCTTTGATGCAAATAATACACTACTGATTGATGATACTCCTGAAAGGGGAGAACTAAATCCATCAAGAACAACTATCTCACCACCCTCTTTTGAGGGGCATAGCTTTGATTTTTACCTTGAAGACATTTTGATTCCATACTTACAGAAATTGTATCTCAGTCCATTGTTCACAGACAAGTTTGTACTTTCTAATGAATTAAGATGACTCTTCTATCATGTCTTTGTCTTGCCTAACATTGAGAGAGAGAGAGAGAGAGAGAGAGAGAGAGAGAGAGAGAGAGAGAGAGATGTGGCAATGGCTAAAGAAATGTATTTCAAGAACACTTGTATTCACAGAGCTCAAAAAAACTTCATGTATTGAAAGTCATTCGTATACACTTGGGTTCACAAGAATCTCTGTTACATTGACACTATTTCAACCCGACCATCCAACTCTTTGCACAAAATATCTTTTTCCCTACGCCGCATCAGCTTACGGCCAGCTAGGAAAAAGGAAAAATCTGAAAGGTCCCTGTCCATTGACTCTTTAATTATGTCGTGCCGCAACTGCAGAAGACTGCATAGCTCCCTTATTGCAACCACCAACATTAGGCCTTGCTCTTTATCAATCACTTCCACATCCACAGCAGGATTATCTTCCAAACCTACAAAAACCTGGTCCATAGGAATGTACTTACCTCTGAGCATTTGTGATCGCATATACCAAAAGGAGATTAATAGTGATTGGCTTGCAATCATGTACTTGACAACTAGAGTGTCAAGCGCGACCTCGCACCGTATGCCAATCTCTTCCTTTACATACCATCCTCTGTCAAGAAGTTTTTCACAAGATGACTGCTGAAATGACTTACACATGAACATAGTTTTCATAACACATATATTGTAGTTATGAACAACTCTATGAACAGTGTAGCATGACAAAAGTTTGCAATTCTAACCAGTTTGGTGGGAATAGAGCTACGTCGAGACCTCTGTATATACTTGTAGAGCTTACTTCGCATTGCCTCCACCATTGTTTCCTCAGGAACTGGCCAGTCCACAGTGTTCCAACCGGTTGGTAGAGACACTTTCACCAACATGCCATTCTTTTTCCCTAGGCAGAGTTGGTAGAAGTGATCATAGAAAAATATTCCTTCATCGGCCAGGCTTTTGCTGCTTCTCCCTGAATACTGTAGAGAACCAATGTGCGCATGAACAACAAGGAAGAGGCCTATTATGCACTCCACAGGCTCCCATTGCTCATAAGAAGAGGGATAAACATCTGCAAAATATATAACAAGAGTTAAACTAAGAGTATCAATAAGTCAAAATGACAAATCTAATGTAGTTGAGATGTGAAGAATGGAGCCATTGCTCATAAGAAGAGGGATAAACGTTGCAAAATATATATTATAAAAGTTATAATGAGAGTATCAATAAGTGAAATGACAAATCAAATGTAGTTGAGATGTCAAGAATACTTACAATTGCAACGTGGTTGATGTATATCTGACACATTTCCACCGTTTGCTATCACATCTGGATGGGTAAACACATGCTGAACAAGAACTTCCTTTACAGATCTTTTGCCGATTTCAACTTTGAAATCCAACACTCTGGCCTTCCATGCTGAGCGGTAAACATTGATAGCACTAGACCTCTTGGCTCTTCTTGGTTGCATGAGGACCCATGAACCTTTGTTTATCCTTTGTCCAACCCATTGGTTCTCTGCACTTATTGAAGTTGATATTGTAATTGAGGATCTGCTACTACTTGGCCTTCTAGGCAAAGTGCAGGTGTTGGTAGTTGGTGTGAGAGACCATAAACACCTAGAGCTTCTTGGGCGAGAAGACGTGGAAGCCATAGCTCTGAGAGAAAAGCTTTAGTGGAGGGAGATTCACTTTGACAGCATCCTAATGGAGGGAAAGTGTTTTAGAATTTGAATATCTTGTGCGGGCGTAATGGTCACCCTCCAGTACGTTAATGACCATAAGAGAATATCAGCAGTGGGACCACACACGCTCCTAACAGCTCGATAAAAGCAAAGAAGTTACGATGCCACAATCCTAGATTCGTGAAAGTTTTTAGGATATTTTCCTATTTTTTGAGTCTTTCTGCGTATTTTCCTACATAACGTAGCCCTCCTGCTCATTGGACGCGCTCTATTTTCTCTCTCCTTCATATGGCCCTCCAAATGACCTCCAAAATTTCCTAATGGGTGGCCAACCAATAGGCTTTAGGCACACCATGAGGGCAACATGAGGAGGAACTTGACAAATGTCCCTTTTGCTTTCTTTGTACCATTCATGCCTTGTGTAAGTGTGTGGGTGTTCTCTCTCATCCTCCCTCTTGTAGGGATCGCCCCTTCCTTGTTGGGATTGAATCTTGACCTTTTGACACGTCAAGCCCCTCATGCATAGGCCCAGTTCCCACCACAAGCTTGGCCCTTAAGCACTTTAAGCTTGGGCTGGGTTCTCACGTCAAGTGCAACCCTAGCATCTCAAGCATGTCAAGCACCTCAAGCATCTCAATCATCAAGCACCTCAAGCACCTCAAGCATCTCAATCATCAAGCACCTCAAGCATCTCAAGCACCTCAATTATCAAGCACCTTAGCCATCAAGCATGACCAGCACCTCAAGCTGGGTCGAGTTCCTGCCTCAAGCTCAGCCCTAGCTTACCTAAGGTCAAAGGACTTTTACACACATTACTGGAGGTCTCAATGAAGCTAACCCTAAGGTCTTATGCCCCATTGGTCAGGCTTGCTCTTTGATAGACCATCTCATTTGGGCCCCTTTACCATTGGCCCCGGGTTGAGATAGATCTATAAGCTCATGTCTATATCTTAACCCTTGTTCCCGTTTATTCTCCCACATTAAGTGATCAATTTAATATGAGAAAATCATTTGGGTTGGTTAGATATTAGATATTAGATTTTATGACACGGAGGAACAAGCCTTTGTGCCTATGCCCACATATTTTGAAGAGCCGAGTGGACATATGTCTAGTTCAACATACTATTCACCCAAAGAGCCGAAAGGTCCAAAACCTTGGAGCATGATTGGAATGTTGGACCACCAACAAATCTCATGCTGCAGGAGAAGGAATTTACAGCTTAGATGAGAGAACATTATTGTTCATAGACAATGGTCGCTTAGTAGGACAAAGGCCTGTCTATCATTAGAGAACGGCTCCAGGAGCGCCTCGACAACCATTAGGATCATGCTACAAGTGTGGTCACGTGACCACCTTATGAAAGACTGTCCTCATACTGAGATCATTAGAGTGAATGTATATTTTCAAGATTGTGCGATCACTCATTTTATTAGTGACTGTCCCAAAAACCCAAATAAAACAGTGAAGACAACATTGAACATGTTAGAGGCAATCTCGTAAGTAGTGGTTCAGAAAATGGAATGGTGATACCTATATAGGTTGTCAGTGTAAGATCACAAAGCAATGAACAGACCAATAATTGAGGAACCTAGAGATGCACGTAGTTTTCAATGGAAAGGTCAACAAAACACTTGGAAGACTAGGAAAGCACGCATGAAAGCTAGGAAGGAACAAGAACAAACAAATGGCACGAAACTTCATCGGTAGGTGCCCTTCAAGCTTTTCTACAAGCCCATGTGACCTCCTCCTTGATCAATCCACAAGAAGTAGGTCGAAATATCAATCTCGGCTTCAAACACACAGGGCATCATTTGGCTCTCATGGCCAAATGGAGTGTCCATTTTCCACCAAACCGCACGAGCAACATCGACATACCTTTGACAATCAAGACGTGGTCAAACCACAAGAAAATTCACGGCCGGACCATCAACTAAAAAACGCTTTCAAAGCGACAAACCATCAAAAAGGACATATATAAGGTCAAAAGCTACACCAATGGCATGGAAGGTGCCCCATAGCATCTGCAAGCTAGGTGATTAAGCTCAAGTGAAATCATATGGGGAGTTGTCTCCAAGAGCTGAGATCAACTTCAGAGTCCAAAGTGCCAAAGAGGGAGTTTCTAAGCTAAATTAATGAATTTTAAGGTTGACCTAGAGATAAAAGGGCTTAGGGCACTAGCACAAATCTTTCCAATGCATTGAAACAAAAAAATTACATCCCAAACATTATACGCGTATGATGTCTGGTGGGCTTTTTTGCACATGTAGATGGAAATTTCTGCACACCATCCCCTTTATCACGTCCATTAAAGCTCACATACCAAGTCTCATGAAAATTGGACCACAAAAAGGCACGTCAAAAATCGCTAAGTTGGAGTCCTCGAGCAAAATATGGTCTTATGCATAGAAATAGTGCTCCAAATTTAGTGAAACTTGACACAAGGCATGCACATAGCATGCACATCCTATCCTCATGCTCACATTTCATTTTTCCAAGAAAAGACATCATACATGTATGATGTCTAGACCTTCTAAATAGTGACTCTGCCAGCATTTTGATTGTCCATAATTTGTTATCATGTCATATACCTCTACACCAAAAGTGGGCATGTTGGTGGTCATCATACGCTTCATTTTTCAAATTTAAGTGCCAAAAACACCTTCTATGGCCTTGGGCACATGAGAAGTTGTTCAAATTCAAATTTGAACACATCAAAGTGATGGACACATCAAAGTGATGCACACATCATAAGCAAGCTACACATCAATTCTGAGCAAAACAAGCCAACATAGACATCATATGCGTATGATGACCCATGAATTTGACATGATGTAGTAATTTTGACAATCCCAACACTTTCATCATATCTCTATTAGCTTGCCATCAAATTTTTATCATATTTGAATATCATTTGACCTTTTTTCACCCATATGATGGAAATTTAAGCGTACAAATCCCATTCTTGGTTTTTGACATCCATTTTAAGCTCAAATTCAATTTTGATAGACACTATACACATGCTATGGACATCCTATCATATGCGTTTCAAGTCATTTGGGCACAAAAGACATCATACGGGTATCTCAAATGTCAAAATTGCAATCTGAGGTGGTTATCACCTATCCAATGCTCTTATCACATGCTCACGAGTCCCTGCCACAAGTTTCAAGCTATTTGAACCTCATATACCCCAATTACAACCATTTTACTATTTCAGAGTCTGAAAAGAGTTTCTAACCCAAAATCTTGCTCGTTACATGTTCAAATCCAATTCTAGGCATCTATGTGTGATGTACATGTTAGGAGCTATGCAGATGTCAAATCTCATCCCATTCAGAGCACATACACATTATACACGTATGATGTCTCACAACATAAATTGAGCACCCAAATGCACTTTTGACAACTTACATAGCATCCTTAGGCCCTAAATAGCTTGTGATTCAGTTTTGAAATCATTTAGATAGCTAGAAGCTAAACAATTGTTATAGGACACTAACTCTTGGACTTGGAGTACATGCAAGATCAATGGAAGTTGTTGATAAATCACCAGTAAAGAAGAAAAGGCTTACTTTGAAAGATATCATTGCAACAGCAGAGCCATTCACAATTTCCACTGAGACATTGAAGCCAATCAAAGCGTGGATGGAACAAAAAAGTCTAGAAGCAGAGGGCATAAAGCTATACCAAGAACATTTCGCAATCCGCAAGGAATTATTGTGGATGTGCCAATGATTCCAAGAGAACTCATTGAATATGATAGCAAAGAAGTCGTCATCAATCACCTGGAAAGAGTAGATCTACATGGACTATTTACATTTGTGCCGACAGGAGTGGGTTCCAAAGATTCTATAAGCTGACCACTACAATCAAGAAAGATGGCAAAGCAGTCATCACTACATGGAAAAACCTCAAATTATTGCAAACAACTTGGGATTACATAATGATGGCACCTCAGTTAGAGAAAGAAGAGACACAATGGAGGTGTACTCTTAAAAGAAAACCAATCCAATTTTTGAAGACATGGTGGACCCAAGAGCTATCAGAATCTGCAAATTGTACAATCATTTTTTCCACATTTGCAGCAAGCGTCCACAGAAGAAGACTATGCCACCTCATGCTATAGCCACCGCCTTCATGTGGGCACTGAGAAGTAGTGTGCCAAAAGATGTGAATTATGCCTTGTATATACATGAATAGGTAGTGGGCTTGGGAATTGATAAGCCCAAATATATTGGTGGAGCTGAATTCTTGACCAAAATTGCATATGAAGCTATTGGAGCAAGAGGATAGTGGCCATACCCACCAACTCAAAATGAATGGCTAATATTGAAAGAGGATGTAGAAGATGAACCTCCATTGGCACCAACTATCTCGACAAGGCTCCGAAGAAAGCTAGAGACCATGCCAGAGGAAAGGTCTAAAGAGCCACCAAAGAAAAAAGGGAAGATGGTGTTGGGTGCATTTTTGACACCCCATTTTTTTTGTAAATTTGTACATATGGACATGATGCCTGATGTCAAAAGTGTGTGTGGGCTTTCTTTTTGTGGGGTTTTTAGCTTGCTTTAGCAAGCACATGTACATGCACTGCAAGTCGCTAGTCTAGTGTCAGCTGTCGGGCTACTGTAAGGCCTGTGAGTGAGTTTTTTGAAGTGAGGCTTGTATATAACTAAAACTCATGTAAAAAATTAAAAACGTTCAGCTAAAATCCAGAAAATTGCAATTTTCAGCTTGTTGTGTCTCCTTGATGGTTTTTGTTGCAGTTTTTGTCCCCGCCTTGCCTACTCTATGTGTAGTCGTGTCGGGATAGCTCCCTATTCGCATCAATTTTGCATGTAATGGCATGTAGATTCAAATTTTTTCATCTCCATATTTCTTACCAGTCATTTCTTAAGCTTTCTCTCAAGATTTAAAGTGCTCCAATTGGAGTTGTGCTCTTCAGGTTACGACTAGTTATCTGTAGGGTTATGGCTATGGCAGCCTTGTGGCAAATTGTGTGCAAGCAGATTGGGAGGGCATGTATCTATGAATTGTGGAATTTATGTTGAAGTTGTGGGTTTTTATGTTCAATGGTGAAAGGGGAGGCCCTTGTCTTCATATGCATTGGTCGGTGTGTGCTATAATCCATGCTTTGGTAGGGTTTTTCTCCTATGTGAATAGTCTCTTGGGTGGGCGACGACCAGTAAATTCCCAAGGAGACTACTCTTGTTGGACTTGTGTTGTTTCAAAGGGATTTTCCAAATATTTTGGTGTTCTTGTAGTGCTCTTTCAACGCTCTTGGGTGACATCGCTATAGAGATGTTCCAGTTTGTTTGTTTCCCAACAGTGTTTTGGTGCCCGTCACTGAGGAATCGCTTCAAGTTACCTTCAATTTACAGGTTTTGGAAGACATGGCGTTTAATTTTTTGAAGTTTAGTGGGAAATAAAATGAAAGGTTCAAAGGTTTCATTGAGAGAATGAAGTTTGCTCTTGCCTTCTTGCTGACAAGCAAGAACCAGCATTGGTGCTACAAATCTTCTATTTTTGTTTGAAGGGAGATGCTAGGGAATGGTTGGAAGGCTACAAAAAGGAGCTACAATCAGCCCAACCTCCTCAAGTTATGACTTATGAAATGGTAAGGCATGCTTTTCTTACATGTTGTTAACCCTCACGGCTCACGGACACCCCATCACCTACGACGGACGTGTATTATGTATTTGGTAGAGTTAGGTACCGGGCTTGTCGGACCAATAGGAAAAGGGTAAGAGTGATCGCCGATGAGAAGTGCACCTCTAACTGGGACATTCAAGGGATTAGTTGGCTAAGCATGGACGCCCAAGTGTGAATGGGGTGAGCTCATATAAAAGCCAACTAAACCTAAAATTCACTCATTCTCTCATTTGTGCAATAGAAGAGTGCTCTTGCTCCATCTCCATCTCCATCTTCTTCTTCTTCGCCTCCTCGTGTGTGTGTGTATGTGAGAGAGAGGGAGAGGGAGAGTGTGTGTGCGATCGAGCATTACGAAGACACGACGGCGGAGAAGCGGTTGAGCGTGGCACGACTGCAGCTTCTTCTTCATCGCGGCGAGGAATCCTCCACGGCAGGAGCATAGAGCGGTGAGTGACACACCATTGCCCTCTTTTGAGCTTACTAGATTAGTCGTGTCGTGTGCTTGGAGCCATTTGTGGATCGCACACGGTGAATCGGCAAGTCCCTTGCTTCGACAGTGCGGCAAGGAGCGCACACATGCGTTCAATAGGTAGAAGACCCACAAAAGGTATGGCAGTCTATTCAAGGCTTGGTACAGGGTGAAGGACAGACCATAGAAGACTTTGTGAAGGCATTCGATGCATTATGGATAAAGTGTTGTACATCTTTGGGGGCTGAAATTCCTTTAGCAATGTTGAAGAAGGATAGGTTTCTTGCAAGTTTGAGGAGTAAACTACGCTTGAAGGTACAGTTTAAGTAGCCAACTACCTTTGAGGAGGAAATTGAAATTGCAAAGAATAAAGAGTGGAAAGCAGAGCATCTTTATCAACTTGGAATCAATGTCGAGCCAAAGGTTGAAGTGAAAGAGGTAGAGCAACCAAGGGTCCTCATCAGGGAGACAGGTTATGATGAACAAGCTTCTCATGATGTGAATGATTTTTGCAAGGCAATGCAAGAGGTTGTAGGTCTTATGAATAATCTTAGTGTGTATATGATGGGAGGTGGAAGAGGTCAAAGCTATGGATATGGACGTGGCTATGGAAGCAATGAGGGGTTTATAGGTGGTAGAGGAAGTTTCGTGGTTGGAAGAGGGGATATGTTGCAATGTTACAATTGTGTTGAATGGGGTCATAAAATCCCTCAATGTGACAAGCCAAAGAGAATGGGTAGTGATATGTATCCTCTTCCTTCACAGATTCCTTCTCGAGCTCAAGATTATGGTATTGAGATTAAAGGGGAAGCAGGGACAAGTGGTTTGACGACTGAAGAGAAGGGCAAAACAAAGGGGGTAAGCATAATCCATTCGGAGAAGAAAGAGGATGATTTGGGAGCTATGGTCATGCCTGTAGGTAAGAGGGTTACAAAGAGATCATGACATGAGTGATGCAAGTTCCAGCCATAAAAGAGGGAAACAAGATGAAACAGGTACACATAAAGAGAGAAGAAGAGAAAACCCAAGCAACATTACCATGCATTCGACTTTACTTTGGGAGAAGGGAAACCAAATTATAGTTTACGGGCTGATTTGGCGAGTAAAAAGTCTGATGTTACCTTTGGGCAACTCATGGAGATGTGTTCTAAGTTGAAGAGGATGTAGTCAACCCCATGAAGAAGGAACTTGCAAGGGGGTCAATGAGGGTCATGTCTTTGAATGAGCTACCTGATATATGCCCTACTATGGATGCATGGAATAAGAGGAAGTGCATTGGAGAGGCTTATATTGATGGAGGTTCACAGGTATGTGTTATTACTCAAGCTTGTGTATCAAAGTTGGGACTCAACATGGTGAAGAATTCAGGTTTTTGCATAAAGCTTGCCAACCAATCAAGGGAGAGGTGCTTGGGAGTTATAAAGGACTTGGAGGTGGATGTATTTGATGTTAAATTGATGGTCAATTGCCAGGTTATGCCTGCAGGTATTGGTGCTTTCCCTCTCATCCTTGGAAGACCATGGCTACAGGCAAGCAAAGTTGTACAAGATTGGGGACATGGTACCATCACTCTCTACAATAGAAGGGGTGATAAGAGGAGGTTCGACATGAATCTTTGGATGCTAATTTTGATGAGAAAATTGATGGAAAAGAGTACTTAAGTGAAGAAGAAGACAATGGGGATGATGACAGTGAAGTGGATGATAGTAGTGATAGTGATCTAGATGTTTCCTGCTCGTTTCTTGAAGAAGAGCATGATGAAAAAAAAATATTTCTTGGCCTTATGGAGAATGAGGATATCTCTGGTCCTTATGAGAAAATTGAAGAGCTGATGCAACCCAAAGTTCAACCTAAAGTCAAAAGGAACTGATATAAGGTATGTTGCCTCCCGACTTGACTAGTCATAAGAAGGGTGAGTACCTATATATTATACAACAATTTCTCCATTTATTCATCACTTCTTATGAGGAAATTAGAGGCTTTGAATCTTATAGCACAAAGCAACAATGAAGCCGAGTATGCTACTTTGGAGAAAGGACTCAATCTTTGCCTTGAGCTTGGCATCCATCGTGTGAGGGTAAGAGGTGATACTCTTTTGGTTGTTAAGAAAGTACTTGGGGTGTGGCAAAGTAAGAATCCAAGGCTGAAAAATATGTGTTTTCAAGTGAAGAATCTGATTAAGCATTTTGAAGCTTGGAGTTTAAGGCACGTGGACAGCTCTCAAAATGAAGAAGCACATGGTGCAGCGCAAGCTTCAATTGGGCCATTGTATTGATAAGGATTGATTCTCCACTTTATTTGGGAAGGGAAGCTTTAGAGAGGGAGTAAGGGTTTCTACAAACAGATATGCTTCCATCAGAGTTGGAGAAGTTAAAAAAGTATGCCTTCCTACGCCATGCCAAAAGGTATGTGCTACTTGGTGATGCCTTATATATGAAGGGGGCTGATCTTGTGATGAGAAAAGTGCCTTGTAAAGAGGAAATTTACAAAGTTTTAGAAGAGAATCATGAGGTTTCTTATGGTGGTCACTTTGCTTCAAAGATCACTTTGCATAAAGTCTTGCAGGAGGGGTATGTGTGGCCAAGCATTCACGTTCATCATTGGTGCAAGTCTTGTAAAGTGTGTCAAAGCATGGAAAATAGGGTTCTCAAATCAGAAATTAGAGGCACCATTGTGGCTTATGATGTGTTCAAGAAGTGGGGTATTGATGGAATAGGTCCTCTACCTATGACAGCGAGAGGCAAATGTTACATACTTACTACTGTTGACTATCTATCCAGGTGGGCCGAAGCCAAAGTTGTTAAGCACATCACAAGCAAAGATGTTTCCTTATTTATATATGAAGATATTTGTTGCAAATTTGGCATGCCATTGGAGTTACTTTCTGACAAGGGTCCAGGTTTTAGGGGAGAGCTGGTGGATTATCTATGTGAGAAGCTTGATGTTCATCGCAGTTTTACTAATCCATATTATCCCCAATGCAATGGCATGAATGAAAGGTTTAATAAGGATGCTTACAAAGATGACAAGAAACAATGTGAAGACTTGGGATTTAGATCTACCTTGTGCTCTATGGGGTTACAAGATTGACATCAAATCAGGTACTGGTTTCTCTCCCTTCCATCTAGTTTTTGGCAAAGAGGCTTTACTTCCTATTGAGGTGGAGATGACAGCTTTGAAGATGATGCTAAATCTTGAAGAAGAGCCCAATGATACATTCAAGGAAAGGCTTCTATATTTGCAATGTGTACAGTTGGATAGGTTGCTGGCTTTTGAGCATTATGAGCAGGTCTTGACAAGCAAAGGCAAATGAGAAGGTGAAGGATAAAGACATCAAGAAGGGTGACATGGTGCTTCGTTACAATAGCAATCTTGATAACACTTTTCAATTTAGGTTTCAAATCAAGAGGCAAGGTCCTTTCCTGGTCTTAAACAGGTTTCCAAATGGCATATTAGCTTGCTGACTTGGATGGCACCCGACATAAAGTACGTGTGAATGGCTATAGGTTGAAGAAGTATAGTGCAAGGTTGATGACTGTAATTGAGGATGAGCCTTCTTTTGAAGAATTTTTTGATCATGTGGCTAAGGGTGAAGATGAAGTGAAGACTCCCTCTTGTGGTTTATTGGATCTCTTTTGTGTTGCTGATCATGAATGATCTAGCAGGATGGGGTGTGGAAAACTATGTTGGGTGGATTTCTGACACCTCGTTTTTTTGTAAATTTGTACATACGGACATGATGCACGATGTCAAAAGTGTGTGAGGGATTTATTTTGTGGGGTTTATAGCTTGATTTAGCAAGCATATGTACATGACTGCAAGTCGCTAGTCTAATGACAGTTGTCGGGCTACTATAAGTGCCCATGAGTGAGTTTTTTGAAGTGAGACTTGTAAATAACTAAAACTCATGTGCAAACTTAAAAAAGTTCAGCCAAAATCCAGAAAACTGCAGGTTTGAGCTTGTTGTTCCTCCTTGTTTGATGGTTACTATTGCAGTTTCCCCTCCCCCCCCCCCCGCCTTCTCTACGTGTAGTCATGTCGGGACAACTCCCTATTGCATCAATTTTGCATGTAGCGGCGTGTAAATTCAAATTTGTTCATCTTCAGATTTCTTGCTAGTCATTTTTCAAGCTTTCTGTCAAGCTTTAAAGTGCCCCAATTGGAGTTGTGCTCTCTAGGTTATGACTAGTTCTCTGCAGGGTTATAACTATGGAAGCGTTGTGGAAAATTGTGTGTAGGCAGATTGGGAGGGAATCTATCTATGAATTGTGGAATTGATGTTGAATTTGTGGTTTGTGATGTTCAATGGTGAAAGGGGAGGCCCTTGTCTTCATATGCATTGGTCGGCGTATGTTGTAAATCCATGCTTTGGTAGGGTTTTGCTCCTATCTGACATAGTCTCTTGGGTGGGCGACGGCCTGTAAATTCCCAAGGGGACTAATCGTGCTCTTTCAACGCTCCTGGATGACATCACTATAGAGGTGTTCCAGTTTGTTTGTTTCCCAACAAGGACAATGACCAGGGAGGAGAAGCCTAAAGAGACCATAAGCCAAAATGCATGTTGCATCAAAAGAGTGATCGAGAAATTCAAGGCCGAACAAGCATTTAAAGTAGATTTGGAGGATTATTGGATACCAGACCCAAAGAAAATGGGAAAAAGTTCTTGTCGACCCTTAGAGGATCAGTTTGATCACTACATTAGGGCATATGAAGAGTCCAAGAGGGTGATAGAACAACAAAATGTGGAGCCCTTCACTATTGAGAAAGTGCAAGATATCAAGAGAAAGCTACAAGATAAACTTGAAGCACAAGGAGAAGAAAAAAAAGAATCCAAGGAGGAGGGAGGTAGTACAACACCACCAACATCTCCCCCGGAATACATACAACAACCTCCAAGCCCGAAACCCCCAACATCCCAACAAAAGGATCTACCAAAGATGAAATCAGAAGCCGAGCCAACACTAGAGGAAAAGGAAAAGACCTGAAGATGCACCTATGAGGAAGTCCTCAAAGTGGGATATATGATAGAGGATGCTTCTGAGACGGTGTATGGAACTTCTATCCCGCCATGGGCTGCAAAGAAAGAAGAAACCACAACACTATGATACTCAAAGAGGAGCACCAGAAGTTCACTTATCACCACCTAACGTACCGCAATTGGTGCAAATTGTTACCATATACATGTGGTAGTGATGTGTGTGAACACACTAGGACCGTTGGGGCATTTTTTCCCTCTTTAAGAGGTTTTTTCCTCCGTGCATTGTATATACGCCCATCACTCTAGGGGTATCAATATTTCCATTGCACACTAAGTAATACACTCTCTTATGTGTGCCTTGAGCTTCCTTCATCTTCTCCAAGCTGTGTGCATTTCTCTACAACCCTAATTCCAACAATTGGTATCAGAGCAGGTTGCGTCCTCCCGAGCTTAGTCGCCTCAGCAGCTCCAGTACACGCCTACTCACTTTCTCCGATTTTAGTGAGGTATGGAGAGCGTTCGCAGGTCAAAAAATATTTTGGGAGAGCTCGTAGATCTCAGTGTGCTCAGATTTTTTATTCAGGCTCATTTTGGCCTCCGTTTCCACTACAAGCAAGACTGCACCGGTAATTTTGTCATTTTGTGTAGAATTTTTGTAAGTGCTGTTTTCTGCATAACAGGTGCCTTACAGTCTTCTACGGTTTGTGCTATATAGCACGTGGTGTTCCCGCTCCGTTTCTCCTCTTTTTGGGCAGTTTTCACATTAGGTGCATCATTTACCATGGCTGACAACAACACAAATGTGTTCAAGATGTTTCCTGCTGAGGACAGGTTGGATGGGGAAACTTACCCTATGTGGGTTTATATGATGTAACACGTTCTTGTGTCAAAGGGTGTTTGGAATATTGTGCAGGGCATTGATGTATGTCCTGGTTCTAGGATGTAGGCGATGTTCAGGATGTTGCAGGTCTTGCTGCAAGGATTGCTGCTATTAGAGTTGTTTTGCCTACAATAGAATAAGCTTGTTGGGATGTAAAGGATGCGCACGCTCATGCATTGATTGTGTTGTCTGTGAAGCGCACCATTGTTTCTCACATTCATTCAACGAAATTTGCAAAACAGGTTTGGGATATTTTGGCTAGTCTTTATGCAAGTTGCAATGAGGCTATAATTACTTTGCTACGTAAAGAGCTGGAGTCAAAGATTATGCATGAGGAAGATGATATGGACACTTTCCTTGCTGGTGTCAAGGATATCAATGAGCAACTTATTTTTGTAGGTGAAGTGATTTGAGACACTTCCCTTGTGCAGACTGTTCTTGATGCCTTACCAGATTCTTACTAGACTTTTGCTAGTACTTGGAGACTTATGACCCAAGGAAATCTAGAAGTTGTCAAGTTTGATGCATTATGCACATTGTTGTTCCAAGAGTCACTTTCCAGAAAAAATAGAACTAGACAGCATGCAGTTGAACAGGCTTTTATTGCTTTCAAAGAAAGGGTGGTAACAGCAATGCAGCCACTTCTTATGGTTCTGCTGCGAGTGGCAAAACTTATGTTCCTAATGCTTGTGCTAGCAGCAGTTCGTCTGGCAATTCTGGTGATAAGGGCAAAAAGAAGATGCGTTGCCATTATTGTAAAGCTAATGATCACTTGATCAAGAAGTGTCCTAAGTTGAAGGCCAAAGAGGCTAAAAAGAAGAAGGGTGGTTCCACTGCAAATGCTGGTTCCACTACAAATGCAGCCATTGTTGAGTCTTTTGTGAAAGGAGACTGTGATGCTGATGTCGATGCAGAATGGGCTTTTAACGCAGAGTGCACTTAAAATCGTGTTGTCCATGATGCATGCTTGTCACTTGCTGTAGATTCACATGTGTGGTATTTTGACAATGGTGCTACAAAGCACATTACCTCACATCGTGAATTATTCACTTCTCTCGAGTGTGTCCCTCATGGGAATTCTGTCACTTGTGCCAACAATGCCTCTTATCCAGTTCAGGGAGTTGGTAAGATTGTGCTTACTGCTGCAAATGGCACTTCCTTCACACTTGTTGATGCACTTTATGTACCTGGGATCAAGAAGAATCTCTTGTCTGTATTCGCACTTGCTAGACTTGGACTTGTAGTCAAATTTGTGGATGACAGATGTACAGTTCATGATCTCAGTTCTGGTGATGAAATTGTTGCATCTGGCCTTTTCTGTCGTGGGTTGTATAAGCTCACTTTGTATGACAAGTGTGGGCAAAATTTTGCAAATGTTGTTGCAGATTCAAGGGCTATTTCAGATGCAAAACTTTGGCATGCACATTTTGGTCATCTAAATTTTGCCACTTTGCTGCATTTGCAGAAATCTGATATGATTGCTTCTTTGCCGCCTCTTGAAGCACCTATCAAACATGTCTGTGAAGGCTGTATTTTGGAAAAAATGCAGCCTTCTAAGTTTCCAAAGGATGGTTCAGTTAGGGCCACATGCAGGTTATAGCTTGTGCATAGTGACGTTTGGGGGCCCATGCAAACTCCGTCCTTGGGCAATTACCTTTACTTCGTGACTTTCATTGATGATTACTCTAGGCATGCATGGGTATTCCCACTTATAGCGAAGTCCAAAGTTTTTATGTGCTTCAAACAATTTTTGGCTATGGCTGAAAATGTCTCGAAATATACTATGTGCAACCTCCGTTTCGATCAAGGGGGGGAGTATATGTCTCATGAATTCAATGCATTTCTAGCTAGTCATGGGATAAAACACCAATGTACAGTTCCTTATTCGCCTCAGCAAAATGGTGTTGCTGAGAGGAAAAACATGTCACTTACGGAAATTGCACGATGTATGGTCAAAAGTCAAGCTTTGCCGCATTCTTTTTGGCTTGAGGCCATCATGTGTGCCACTTATGTACTAAACAGGTGTCCTACAAAAGCTTTGCAGTCTATTACTCCATATGAGCATGGCATGATAGAAAGCCTTCTATTGAGCACATGCATGTTTTTGGTTGTTTGGCATATGCTTTGGTGCCACAAACATAGCGCAAAAAATTGGATGATAAGGGTGTCAAATGTATTTTTGTTGGTTTCATGGGATGTAGTGTTTGTGGAAGATTCTGTTCAATCCTTGCTGTCATGTACTAGAGACAGTAATGTAAGCTCGCAAGACATTTATGACACTTTGTTGCCTCTTTTCAGTGGTGGAAGTTCGAATGTAAATTCCAATGAGGCAAATGTACAGCCAATGGGGTTTTTTGAAAATGTTATAGATCAGCATATTACTGATGCAGATGTACATGATGTACTTGATGAGGAAAGGGCTGAAAATGAGCAGGCTAGAGGTATGCCAAAATGGCTGGTGCATACATTGCATGACAGTAAATTGGATGCACCTTTGTCTACTCGAACTCATTCAGGCTCTCACCATGCATCTAATACATCAGATTTTTATGCTTTGGCTCTGTCTAGCTTACATGATGTTGAGGAACCTCTCTCTTTTGATGAAGCACAGAATTCAAAAAATTGGATGGCTGCCATGCAATCAGAATATGATGCACTTATAGAAAATGACACATGGACTTTATGTGATTTGCCTCCTAGCAAAAAGGCCATTGGTACGAAGTGGGTTTACAAGTTGAAATGCAAGCCGGATGGTGAGATTGATCGCCATAAGGCTCGCCTTGTTGCAAAGGGTTATGCACAACAAAAAGGCATAGATTATGAAGATATTTTTTCTCCCACTTGTCGTATGACTACTGTGCGTTTTCTATGTGCATTGGCAGCTCATTTTGGTTGGGATCTACATTGCTTTCTTGAATGGTGAGATGTTTGAGGAAGTTTATGTAACACAGCCTCGCTGTTTTGTCCAGAAAGGACAAGAGAACAAAGTGGCAGATGTAAGAAGGCTTTGTATGGGTTGAAGCAATCTCCTCGTGCTTGGTATGACAAAGCTGACACTCATTTGGTTAAACAAGGCTTTGTAATAATCCAATAGAAAGCACATTGTATGTAAAGCGTGAGGGTGATGTACTTCTCATTGTGGTTCTTTATGTAGATGATTTGCTGATCACTGGACCAAATAAAAGACATATTGTTGAATTCAAGGCTGATTTGAATGCTACTTTCAAGATGAAAGATTTGGGACCGTTACATCACTACTTGGGTATAAAGTTTAAGCAGTGTGATGGTGGTATTGCCTTGTGTCAAAAAATTTACATAGAGACATTGCTATGTAAGTTTGGACTTGAGGGCTGTAAACCTATTGCCACTCCTATGGAAACAGGTTTAAAGTTGAGTCTATATGATGCTGGTGATCCTACTGATGTCACTCTTTGGCTGTCTCATTTATGTATGCAACACGAGGCGAGATATTCAGTTTGCATTTTCATAGGTCAACAATTTTATGCATAGCCCAGGGTCTAAGCATTGGCAGGCTGTCAAGAGGATTTTTTGCTACCTTAGTGGCACTTTACATCTTGGCTTGTTTTATCCCAATGGGGGATCATTCCCGCCAGACTTACATGCTTTTTCGGACTCAGATTGGGCTGGTTGTTTTGGCATGTTGTTAGTGTGCAAACAAGAATGAAAAACCTCTATAGCCTTGCACACACCACACCATCGGAAGGAAACACCATAAAGCTACGAAAAACACCTATGTTAAGCACGTGTAAAACACCTATGTTAAGCACGTGTAAAGTCGGGTGGGAAATAGCCCTAAGCCAAACCATGATTAAAATTGATGAAAACCAAAACCATAAAGATGAAGCTCGTGTTGTGTAGACCTCTGTAGAGTATCCATGTGCTTGATTCCGACAATAGACAAGGGAGCTACAAGCTTTTGAAGTTGGGGTATCTCTCAAAAGCTCCAAAAAAGCTAGTCATTGTAAGCAAAAAGGGGGTGCAAAGATTTGTAGCTATTAAAAGGGGTTTTTCTTTTGCTCTTATCCCAAGGGTGTTTCTCTCTCCTTTTAACCGACATTATTTCCCCCTTTGGGTACCTTTTTATCGGTCCATTTTAGGCCTTTTTTGGGTGAAAAATGAGTTGTCGGCCACTTTTTTACCAAGGCAAGTGGGGAAGGGAGATGTCCAGTGGACCAAAAAGGTGGCCAGGCACTTAGGCAGCAGTGGGAACTGAAAAAGGGTGCCCCCTCTCTCACCCAACACCCAAGAGCCCTCATTAGCAAGGCAAGGAGGCTTCATTTGCTCCTTTGATACACCCTTAGGGGGTACCCACTCCCCCCCTTATACCCTCCAATTTCCACTTGCTCCCCCCCATGTGGGATTATTCCATTGACACTTGGCACCATCCTCCCACCTCCCCAACTTCCCCAAAAATTTCCAGCTTCTCCCAAAGCATGAGGGGACTTCTCGAACAATTTTCCTTGAGGCATACCTTGTTGCTCCAGTGACTGAATGATGCACCGTAACACACGGCTCGAAGCCCATCATCTCGGCTATCTCCAGAAATATAAAACTTCACCATTTATAATCTTAGACCTCCAAGTTGGTTTAGTTTCCCTTCTTGCATGCACTTGCAATCACCTTCTAAGTTGAGACGGCCTGCTTTGGATGCTCATAACTCATGATGTACAAGTCCGATTCACAAGCTATAAAGCACGGCTGAAAACACTTATTAAAAACCATATTTTGGAGTCTCAAACAACCCAAAACATCAGCATTTAAGCTTGACAAAATCACACCTTTGTACATGAATTTTTACAAGGCCACTTCCAAAACTTGCAGGGCTATGTACACATATATACATGAGGCTAGTGGGCAAGCTTTTGCATGACCTAGTGACTTCATGCTTATCCAAAAAAATGCCTGACATAGCTTGCCATCCCCCCCTTGCCTGCTTAGTCATTCATGACAAGCAGAGGTCCCTAGGGTGAACAATTGCTTCATTTCATCCCCAGAAACATCATCTACATCCTCAAATGTCTCAACATTGTCTTCTTCTACTGATAGCATTTCATCAGTCACAATTGTCATCAAATGTGCCAGATATTTCTTTAATTTATAACCATTTACACGATATTTATGTTGTGCACCATTTAAGTCTGCCAATTAATATGTGCCATTTTCAAATTTATTCACAACAGTAAAAGGACCTTCCCATTTGATTTGAAACTTCTTCCGAAAGGTATTGTCCAACTTACTATTGTGTCGCAACACGAAATTACCCTTTTCAATTTTCTTATCCTCTACACATTCATTGGCTTTTAGCTGAGCCTTCCTTGACACTTCCTCATAGTAACCCAAAGCTAAAACTCTATCCAATTGCAAGCATTGTAAATCCAATAACCTCTTCTGCCATGCATTTGTTTGCTCCTCATCTTCAAATGACAATAGCTTGAGAGCAGGAATTTCCACTTCAATTGGCAATAAAGCTTCCTTGCCATAAACCAAGTGGTAAGGGGAAAATCTTGTGCTCATCTTGATAGCAGTTCTGTAGGCCCACAATGCACAAGGCAACTCTGAATCCCAAGTTTTCCCATGTGTTTGAGTCATCTTTGTCAAGATCTTCACCAACTCTCCATTGAACCTTTCATTAAGACCATTGCATTGTGGATAATAGGGAGAACTATAGCTATGCTGTATATTGAGCTTTTTGTATAAGAAATCAAACAGCTCTCCTCTAAATCGTGGTCCTCTATCTGAAAGTAGCTCTAGTGGCACACCAAATTTGCAACATATGTACTCATAAACAATTTTTCCCATCTCCTTACTAGTAATCTGTTTGACAGCTTTGGCTTCTACCCATCATAACAAATAATCCAGTGCTGTCAAAATGTAAGCATTTCTCTTACTAGTCATAGGTAAGGGACCAATAGCATCAAGACCCCATTTTTCAAACACATCAAAAGCTAAAACTGTTTTCTGCAACTCAGGCTTCAAAAATCTCTTTCCCATCCTCTAACAAGGAAAACATGACTTGCACCAATGATTAACATCCCGTTGAATACTCGGTCATATATAACCTTCTTGCACAGACCTTATGCAACATGATCTTCATAGCAAAATGGCCTCCACAAGATCCCTCATGATTTTCTTCCAAAATTTTGTAAATCTCCTCCTTCCAAGACACACAACGCAAAACCAAATCACCTCCTTTCATGTAAAGCACATCATCAAGCATTTTGAATTTCCTGGCTTTCCTTATGAATGCATACTTTTTAGAAGATGGTAAACCTTGAGGTAGAACACCTGTCAATAGAAAATCCACTTCCTTTGATAAGATTTCCCTCCCATGATATAAGGGGGCATCTGCTTTTACCACAAACACACAAGTGATCATCTCTTGGGCAGCATCATGAGCTTCTTCATTTTGAGACCTTTCAATATGCTGCAAACTCCATGCTTCAAGTTTTTTGAGCAACGCCTTTACTTTGAAGCATAAATTCTTCAGTTTAGGGTTCTTATTCTTCCATACTCCCAACACTTGCTTCACCACCAACAAAGCATCTCCTTTAATTTGCAAGCGTCTAATACCCAATTGTAAGCAAATATGCAAACCACCTTCAAGAGCCATGTATTCTGCTTCAGTGTTACTTTTGGCATCAAGTTTCAGCACTTGCTTCCTCATAAGCTTTCCTTGTGCATCATAAATAACAATGCCTCCTGAAGCAGCATCATGACTTCTTCGATAAGAACCATCAAAGTATAACAGTGAAGCATTAGGGATGGCAAGAGTCCCGACTTCCTTCTTTTGCACCACCTCTTCCCCACCTCTTCTTTAACCAAAACCGGAGTATCCTTATAAGTAAGAAGATCTGTCAAGGTATCCCAAGTACTTTCCTCTACCAAAAGGGTGAACTGAAACTCCTGGAGCTCAATAACCCATTTCATCACTATTTTTGACATATTTGAATTATTGAACAGCTGGGGAAGCAATGAATAACTGATAAGAAAGGTGAATGACTTTTGCTGCAAATAGTGCTTGAATCGCTTGCAAGCAAAAACCATACTGGTCATCACCAATTCAATTTCAAAAAAATATCTTTCATGAGGAGTCTTCACTCTTCTAGCATAATGAACAGGCTTCATATATTGAGATTCCTTCCCCCTTTGTAATAACATAGCTCCAATAGCATCATCTCCCACTGATGGGTTGACATAAAACTCCTTTTCCCAGTCAAGAGCTTGCATAATAGGTAACGTACTCAAAACTTCTTTAACTTTGTCAAAAACATCGTCACACTCGTGAGATCACTCCAAGGGATCATTCTTAATTGTTTGCTGCAATGGATACAATAGTTGTGATGCCAAAGGTATGAAACGAGACAGATATTTAACTTTTTGTATAAAAGTAGCCAACTGTCTGGTATCTTTAGGGGATGACAGTAACAGCAAAGCCTCCACTTTCTCTGGGTCTGCTTCAATCCCATTTTCTGAAATAACATGCCCAAGAAGCTTCACCCGTGGCTGTGCCAAATGACATTTTTTACGGTTTAGTTGACCCCCACATTCATCATACCTTGCAAAAGTCATTTCAAGCTTTTGAACATGCTCTTTCCCTAAACTATATACGCAGAAATCATCTATGAGCCCTTTGATAAACTTTCCAAGGAATGGGGTAAGGACCCAATCCACTCTCCTTCCAAAAGCTCTTGGCCCATTTGTCAACCCAAAAGGAAGGCAACAAAAGCAGAAACAATCCCATGGCGTGATGAAAGTAGTCTTTTTCCGGTCTTTAGGAGCAAGGATAAGCTGAAAGTATCGTGAATACCCATCACAGACATTGTATCTTTCAAAAACCATCTACTACATCCAACAATTGATCAATAAAATGCAAAGGGTAAGGATCTTTATTGGTCACCGCATTTAGTGGCTTGTAATCAACACAAACTCTCCAACGCCCATCTTTCTTTGGGGTGACTACTACAGGGCTCACCCATTCAGCATTATCCACTGGCACAATGAGCCCTGCATCCAAAAGCTTATCTACTTCTTCCTTTAAAGCATTCATCTGTTCCTTACCCATCCTTCTTAATTTTTGTTGTATTGACTTTGCCCCTTCGACTAGCTTGATCTTCATAGGATCCCCAACAAAACCCCTTCTTTCTTGGTATGAGGTAATGATAAGATTTGGAAACATGTCCAACATTGCTAGGTACTCCTTTCTTTCTCCTTGAGTCAAATCAGTACTCAACATATATTGAATCAACTCTTTCTTCACTGGCAGTTCCTATTTCGATTGCATCAACTCTTCAAGTTGCTCTAAACGGCTTGAAGCATTTATATTCCCTAATATTTGCAACACTTCCTTCATTTATTTCTGTTCTTCATCCAACAACAAGAATGACACTTCACCCTCATCACCGAAACTCGAAGTAATGCTACTTTTTGAGTCTTCAGAACTATCACTGGTAGTTTCGGACTCATCATTCTCACTCACATCTTCAAGTGCCATAGGTTGTTTGGTAGTCATATCAAACACTCTCTTTTCACCCTTCTTGTCATGCACCTCGATTGTGCCCTTGCGCCAATCGTGCACGGCACCAACAGCTCTCAACCAAGGTCATCCCAAAATGAGAGGAAAGGCTCCCAGACCAGCTCGCATAACATGAAAGTTTACCATAACCTTCACGTTAAAGACTTCGACTTCAAAATTCTTGATCATTCCCAAACATTTCACTTTGGCATGGTTTGCTTGTCAAATCTGAAACCCACAGCTTTCGTATGTAATGAGACCCAGTCTCTCGACACATGACTATGTGATCACACAAACTTGAGCACCTCCATCAATGTAGGCTTCTCCCATTCCCACACCTTTGTGCCATGCGTTCACGACATGATAGATGTAAGGTAACTCTCCCACAGACAACACTCTTAACTTGTCCATGCTTCAGCTCTTTTTCTGGATTCACTAATGCCTTCCATTGCCTTTTAAGTTTGGGCACCATATTCATCAATTGTCCAAAAGTACAATCTACTTTCCTCCCAATCAGGTCTTCCTTTAAACTGTTAGCTATTTGGCCTTCTCCCAAAGGCAATCTGCCACTTCAAATTGTCTACGAGGCTTTCTCTTTCTCTTGGCTTTCACATCTTCACCCTCCTTCTCCTTCCCTTTCTTTCTGCCCCTGGTGCTGCATAGCCTTCCCTCTCTCTTTTGCCTACTGGCAACACATCTGCATCTTTCTTTTCAACCCGCACAATACCCACATGACCACGAGGTTGAGGCTTTATTTTCATATCCAGTACCTTGATCTCCCCGTTTATCCAATGCATAATCATTAGCTCTGTTAGGAATCTTCTGAGGAAGTGGGAACATATCTCCTCCCATCCTTGCTGGCTTTGAACAATAATTGCTAATATGACCAAGTTCATCGCAATTATAACAAGTGGGGATGAACCTTCTTTGTGGCTCAAAACCACCTTGTCCACGACCAACATTCGCATTGGGCTGAGCTTCACATGCCTGAGCCATTCCTCTACCACGACCACGACAACGATCACCTCCACCACCAAGGAGACTAAGCCGCAATTCTTGCAGCATGGTCATCATATCCTGCATATTTTGTTGTAACTGTTTGGTACTAGCAGCCCTTTGAACAGGTTGACCTCCAGCTTCTGCTTGATTCTCCTCCTTTTGGCTACCATTATTTTGCTCAGGGACCGCTTTCCCGTATTCATTAAGCCTTTGAGTTTTCCATTCTTTCTCTCTGGCAATGGCGACTGCCTCCTTGAAGGTGGCGAGCCTTTTCAGCTCAACCTTGAACTTCAGACTTTCTTTTAGGTTTTCCACAAAACAGTCCTTCTTTAACATGGATGGAGGGTTTCCCAAAGCCTGGGCCCATTTATCCCATAAACGGGTGAACTGCATGACAAAATCATCAACACTCTAATTAGCCCTCTGAGTGTACCCCAGAATTTTATGCCA
The DNA here is from genome assembly GCF_014529385.1 of Adiantum capillus-veneris. Classification (NCBI taxonomy): domain Eukaryota; kingdom Viridiplantae; phylum Streptophyta; class Polypodiopsida; order Polypodiales; family Pteridaceae; genus Adiantum; species Adiantum capillus-veneris. Next base: position 43,250,770 of record NC_140951.1, on the reverse strand, counting down.
AACTTCATTAGGTACTTCAATGGATCGGTATTGTGCCAAGAAAGCTTGCTTCACACGGTTGTAGTCCAAAACCAACCCCGGATTTTGTGCCTGCATCAACTCCTCAAAATTGTGTAACCAAACTTTTGCCCCATCCTGTAAACTATATTGCAGCAACCGCAACAATATAGCTTGGTCTAGTATATTGCGTAGTAAGCAATTGACTTTCAACTTTTCAATAAACATTTGTGCATTTCATAAGCAATCCATAAAACTGTGGGAACTCGTCTGCATGTTTGATTGCCACAAAAACACTTACATGTGACGTCGAAAACTCAATGGATGTCGATGGATCGCTCCAGTACCTAATCCACCTCCCAGTGGGTAACCCGGCTCCCAATGCTCGACTTCACAAAACCTCACGACCCTCCAAAGACTGCAATCCAATTATACGACTGCCTCAAGTGATGTCCACAATTTTCACATACATAGGCGGTTGTCAGGACCCACATCCCTTTTACATTCACTACCTGCAGAATAGACATATTTCACAGGAATTGGAGCATAAGAGCACTTGCTCCTCTACGGGGGGCACCAAAATGATGTTAGCGTGCAAACAAGAAGGAAAACAAGAACCTCTATAGCCTTGCACAAACCACACCGTCGGAACGAAACACCATAAAGCTTCTGAAAACACCTACGTCGAGCACCTGTAAAGTCGGGTGGGAAACACCCCTAAGCTGAACCATGATTAATTGATGAAAACCAAGATCATAAAGATGAATCTCGTGTTGTGTAGATCTTGTTAGAGTATCCATATGCTTGATTCCGACAACAGACGAGAGTTACAAGCTTTTGAAGTTGGGGTATCTCTCAAAAGCTCCAAAAAAGCTAGTCTCTGTAAGCAACAAGGGGGTGTAGAGATTTGAAGCTCTTAAAAGGGAAATTTTTTTGGCTCTTATCCCAAGGGATTTTCTCTCTCCTCTTAGCCGGCATCATTTCTCTCTTTGGGCACCTTTTAATTGGTCCATTTTAGGCCCTTTTTGGGTGAAAAATGAGCTGTCGACCACTTTTTGACCAAGGCAAGTGGGGAAGGGAGATGTCCAGTGGACCAAAAAGGTGTCCAGGCGCCTGGGCAGCAGTGGGAACTGAAAAAGGGCACCCCCTCTCTCCCCCAACACCCACGAGCCCTCATTAGCAAGGCAAGGAGGCTTCATTTGCTCCTTTGATACACCCTTAGGGGGTACACACTCCCCCCCTTATACCCTCCAATTTCCACTTGCTTCCCCCCATGTGGGATTACTCCATTGCCACTTGGAACCATCCTCCCACCTCCCCAACTTCCCCAAAAATTTCCAGCTTCTCCCAAAGCATGAGGGGGCTTCTCTGACAATTTTCCCTGAGGCATACCTTGCTGCTCCGGTCACTGAATGATGCACCGTAACACACGGCTCGAAGCTCATCATCTCGGCTATCTCCAAAAATATAAAACTTCAACATTTGTAATCTTCAACCCCAAGTTGGCCTAGTTTCCCTTTTTGCATGCACTCGCAATCACCTTCTAAGTTGATACCGGCCGCTTCGGATGCTCATAACTCATGATGTACAAGTCCGATTCACAAGCTATAAAGCACGGCTGAAAACACTTATTACAAACCATATTTTGGAGTCTCAAACAACCCAAAACATCAGGATTCAAGATTGGCAAAATCAGACCTTTGTACATGAATTTTTGCAAGGAGACTTCCAAAACTTGCAGGGCTATGTACACATATATACATGAGGCTAGTGGGCAAGCTTTTTGGCATGACCTAGTGAATTCATGCTTATCCAAAAAAGAGTGTCCACAAGTGGTTTTTGTTTCCTACTTGGCAGTTCATGTATATCATGGTTGAGCAAGAAGCAACCTACTTTGGCCATTTTGAGTTGTGAGGCTGAGTACAGGGCATTCTTCACAGGTAGGGTTGAGTGTGTATGGCTCAGACGCCTTATGGCTGATTTGGGTGTTGGAGAGGACACTGCCAACACTACCTAAACTGACAGTCAAAGTGCATAGGCAGTTGCGAGGAACCAATTTTTCATGCTCGCACAAAGCACATTGAGGTGAATTACCACTATGGCAAGGAGAGGCTCTCAATAGGAGAGATCAGTTTGGCTTATGTGCCAACACAGGACAACCTTGCAGATCTTTCACAAAGGCATTGTCTCTTGAGAAGCTCGAAGCTTTCCGCAAAGCTTTGGGCTTACTCCCCTTTGTGACTGATCATGTCCTCAGGGCATGGCACTTTCCTTTACTCATGTTCCAGCTCTCGTTCACCACGTCACTCTAGGGGGGATTTGTTACCACATATACATGTGGTAGTGATGTATGTGAACACACTAGGTGCCAGGGTATTTTTCCCTCTTAAGGAGGTTTTTTCCCCTGTGCATTGTATATATGCCCATCACTCTAGGGCTATCAATCTTTCCATTGCACACTAAGTAATACACTCTCTATTGTGTGCCTTGAGCTTCCTTCGTCTTCTCCAAGCTGTGTGTGGTTCTCTGCAACCCTAATCCAACACAAATACCTCCAATGCCAAGATACATGTCTCTAGAAACACCGTGGTGTCCTCCTCCAGCAAGAGTGCTACTAAGGATGGGCCACCAAGTTCCCTTTGTTGGACCACTGCCTAGGCCGTTGCCAAAGAGCATGGTAGCAGCAAACAAAGAAGATGTGAGACTTGCCCACCAAATCTTGGATAGAATTAGAAAAGGATATATCACTGTGGTTGAAGAAAATAGCATGCTCAAGACAAGAGAGAAAAATCTGATAGGAGAGCATGACAACCTCATTAAGGAGGTACAATGAGACATTCAGAGAGCAGAAAGCACAGAAAGAGAACAAGAAGCACAAAGCAAGCTCCTAAAGGAAGTTAAAGCAGAAAGGGATACCCTCACGCTACAAATGGCTGAGGTATCTAGGGAGAGTGCCAATCTACAGGAGGTGAAAGAGAAAACAGAGGATGAGCTAGAGTTGGCTCAAGATGAGATAATAGAGCTCAAGGAAAAATTAGAGCTCCAAGAATTAACCATACATAGACTAAAAGGAACACCAAGGGCTGCAAGATCAAGTGCACAAGTGAACAGCTAGGTTGTACAAGCCTTGGAGGCTCAAATCACTACATTGCAAAAGGAATTGAAGCTGGAGTAAAGGAAAAGAGTCCACATAGCAGAAGGATCCTTGGCAACCTCCAAGAAGAAAATAAATAGCTAAACCACCAATTTTAGAAATTTTGCAAGAGCTCCTAGTTAACAATGAAGAAGAAGCCACCAAAAGAGACGCTATGATGCAGTAGCAGCTTGCAGATAAAGACAAGAGGTGGAGAGAGCACGCGAAAAAACCACAGATCTAGGTCCAAGTGACTCGAGATTCAACGTCCAACAAGAGCCTATGGAGATTCTAGATAGCTTAAAAGAACCTATACTGATGGAGATATCTCCGCAAATCCAAGAAGAAGGGCAGGAAGCTGACAATTGAGGGGACGAGGCCTGTCTCGGTTGGATACTAATGTAATTAGAGAAGAATGGATGTAGACATCCCTCCCTTACCCTTTGCTCAAATATGAAGTGCTCATAATAAAAAAAAGTAGTCAAGAAGAGGAGACGGCACCACTATTTGAGGGAGACATCAAAGATCAAGTAATTTCCAAGAGAATATTGGATTCACAACCAAAGTGCATAAAGGGTTGGCTCACAAAGTACCCGGTCTACCTAGTATGTGTGATAGATGCTTCAAATTTGTCAGAGACGATGTCTCCTATTTCTCATTATCAAGGATGCACACAAGGCTTTTGGAAAATCATCCTACCTAGCTTAACTACCCTAAACTTCCACCACCCAAAGAAGGAGAGGGAATAAGTGGGACTTATATGGTGAAAATCCTAACGGGCGCCATTAAGCTCTTCATCAACCTCTTGATTTGACGTGTGTAATGTTAAGGAGGATCTTCAAAACACTGCTAGCCTGTATTGAGGTGTTTGCACCGCACAAAGCTACGAACTCAAGTTTACTGCGACACGCTCACCAGATTGTCTTACGACCTCTCCACTCAACCCTCACCACAAGTGCTACATCATTTCTATGATCGATTGATGTTTTTTCCGCACTTCCACATGCAAGCCTTTGAAGAGGCTTTCTACACAGGTTTCTTCACAAATGACAGCAAGATCTTTGGACCAATGGTGAGCATCAGCAATATCAGACATGAATCATACTTAAAGATGATAAAGCCACCATGATTCTATTGAGCAACGAAATGGACTAAAGACCAAATAAAGACATGGACTAGTTATGTCAGGGACGACATGGACGTAGAGGGAGGGACTGCTTATTGATGGAACATTGAGAAGGACTATCTTATCACCTATTTTTTTGTATTATCTCATTTTTGATAGATTGGAGGTATTATTTTTTATGGGAATGTGCCCCTTCAGAGGAATGTGTATAAGCCAAAGTTTTGTAACCCTAGAGATACTTTTTTGAATTAATCAAACTATCGCGTTTACTGTGTCGTGTGTGTGTGTGTGTGTGTGTGTGTGTGTGTGTGTGTGTGTGTGTGTGTGTGTGTGTGTGTGTGTGTGTGTGTGTGTGTGTGTGTGTGTGTGAGAGAGAGAGAGAGAGAGAGAGAGAGTTCTTATCTCTTTGCTATGTGCGTTATGGAGCAGCATTGCAAAGATGACACCATCAATGAGTTAGCAACGGTGAGGGCTACGCACCAATGCCAAGCTTACGAAGTTTTGGTTCCATCGCAAGGCAAGCTCCCACGAGCTTCTGAGTGAGTTATCTTGCAAACCATGTGTCTGTTTTGTGAGTTCTTCATATCAATAGGGTCACAACGAGTAGAGCTACACATTAGGATAATACAAGTTTAGAATTGGTGACATGTAATAGACTGCATGGTTCAACAAATTTTCCAAAGGACATCAGAGCAAAAATTGCAAAAAAGTGGGTCAACTCATTAACTCGCCAGTACCTAGTCAAAAATCTCAAGGTAGACACAAATTTTTCATTTGATTGACAAAAAGTTGTTCAAATCAGAGGAAGAGGAGGAAATCACGAGTAGCAGACGACCATGGTTTTGCCAAGGGGAGTTAGAGAGAGAGAGAGAGAGAGAGAGAGAGAGAGAGAGAGAGAGAGAGAGAGAGAGAGAGAGAGAGAGAGAGAGAGAGAGAGAGAGAGAGAGAGAGAGAGAGAGAGTGTTGTAGCGTATGCGAGAGAAATAAAAAGAGGAATGAGGAGCACACATCCTGTTTTATTGCAGATCAACAGAAAGGGAGGGAGAAGTTTCTTTTTAAAAAAAGGGGAGCCTTTAATTTCATTCATTGCCACTAGGGAGAGTTCCTGTAGGCAAATCATGAAGTAGTTAGAGAAATAGTAAAGTGAAAGTTGTGAAATTGAAGAGAGAGAGAGACAGAGAGAGAGAGAGAGAGGGGAAACCTTATTGTGTGAGAGATTGCACTGCCAAACAAATGTGATGCCCTACAGGGTGTAAGCCGGGTTGTCGACATCATCATTGAAAGTTGGAATCTGTGAATATTTGAAGCAGTGGCCTCGCATGGAATTTTCAAAAAATACAGATAAGTTTTGATTGAATGTTGTAAAAATGATCTTGATATATAAACTCATATAAAACTTTTACACTACACATCGTCTTTTGTCTTGCATTTTCAATCAAAACTATGATTCTTTGTCTCTCTCTCTCTCTCTCTCTCTCTCTCTCTCTCTCTCTCATTTATTGAAATGTGATCATGCCAAATGTTGACTGTTGATGGGATCTGACACTGAGACTACATGCAAATTCCTTGAAAGCAAATTTAGTAGCACCTTCTAGGCATAGGTCCATGGCAGTTTGGGTTTGGGAGTTTGAGCATCTTTCTTATTTGCTTTCTTGGTCCGGGTCTGCTCCATGGTCTAGGCCTTAAAAAAATAGCTATTAGTGGTATGCCCGGTGGGACTAGAATGTCAGGTTTTCTAGTAAAAAGCCTACATCCTAAATGGAGGATTTTTTTTCCTTTTCCACTTCAAATGCAAAATTGCATTATACTACAATTTCTTGTGGATATGCTTTTATATGAGAAACTTCTTTCGATTGACAACTACTCATTCCCATCACCCTAGTGGCTTGTACATGTAAACTTGGACCCAAGCACCTATAAATCCCTCTGTAAACTCCCATAAACTTGGGTACTTTAGGTCATTGGGAAACTAACAAGAAAATTCGATGATGTACTTCTTGTTGAAACTTGGGAGCATGATACACAAAGGATTAACGACTTGGAGGATTACAATGTACATTCATTGATGTGGTCAAAGAATCTCAAGCAACAACAAAGGTTAAGGAAGGATTGGAAGATTTTGTATAAAATTGTGAAAGATGACAAGTACAAACATTATGTATGGCTGAAAATTCTGACACCAAAAAGAGCACCCATTTTTGTATCCGGTTGCTACATTCCTCATCATGATTCCCCCTTTTATGCTTGCATGGATAGAGATCAACCATTTCTTCTATTTAGAAGAGGACATTGTTTATTTCAAAGGCAAAGCTGATGTATTGTCTTTGGGGATGTGAATGCTCACACAAAAACATTGCAACCTGATACTCACAAGTTGATATGCCATACATTTCAAAGGAGTTAGAGGAAGTTCACTTGTATGATCATACTTCAATGGATGAGAAAGAGCCAGATCACTATGGAAAGTTACTTTTACACATGTGTAATAGCACGGGTATGCTCATTGCCATTGGTGTATCTTTGTGGAGTGGAATTAATGGATTTACGTGTAGAAAACATAATGGGGATAGTGTGATTGACTATATGCTACTCTTTGAAGCCATCATGCATCGCATAAAGAGTTTTATGTTTAGCCAATGGACCCCGGAATCAGACCATTGAACCTTATGTATTGACCTTGCATATTCAGAAGCAACTAAGCATGATAACCTCAACCAAAGGGAAGAGAATTTATCACTATGTATGGATTTCAATCGTGTATCAATGTACATTGCAATGGTTGAGCAAAAGTTATGGATGACAAAGCTTCAATATGATGCACCATTGGAAACACAATGGGAACCTTTCAAGAAAGTTATTTGTTCTTGTGCCAAAGAAGGCTTTTCCATAAAGCATGTCCATGGTATAAACAAAGATAGATCACGTAAAATGTGGTTTGATAAAGAATGTCAAGATGTTCGAAAGTCCTTGATAAAGCTTGATACAACTATGGACAAAGACAACTATCAAAGTCATTTGCATACATACAAGGCATTGATTCAAAAGAAGAGAAGCAGATGGGAAGTAAAGCAAAAAAAAATTCAAGTCAAAAAAAGGCATGTACATGTGGAAGATTTTGGAGAAACTTGAGGGGCAAGAAGGTTGAGAATTTTGGTAACTTGAATCTTGTGGATATGTACACACATTGTATGCAACTATATAAAAAACCAAATCCTTTTAAAAAAAGGCCATTTTGTGGTTCAATCCCATATATGCCCTCTTTTCTTACTATTGAGGATGTATGTGGTGGACTTGAAAAGTTGGCCACTCACAAAGGGAGAGATCTTAAAGGTATCAAGCAGGAGATTATTAAATGGATGGGAGATTTTACACAACATGAGTGGATGTGTGATATGTTCAACCTTGCACTTCAACATGGTATGCCTTATGAATGGAGTACTAATTGGTTCAAGCCTTTGCATAAAGAAAGGGATGTAAAGAATCTAAACAACTACCGAACTATAATAATTGGGCCTCTTATGGAAAAGTTCTTTGGGTGCATAATGGAGGTGAAATTGAGTGATTGGGCTGAAGAGAGTGACAAGCTTGCAAAAGGACAAGCAGGTTTTTTTTGACACCATAGCACCATTGCTCATCTTGTCACTCTTCATGTTCTCATGGAGGAAAGCCGGTTGAAAGGAAAACAATTGTATTGTTGTTTTGTGGACTTTAAGAAAGCCTTTGATATGATTCCACCTAAACAATTTGTGGAGAAGGATGGAAGAACTCCAAGTTCCAAGTGAGTTTATGCTTGCAGTTTCTCAAATCTATGAGAAGGTGATGTGTCAATCGTGCATGGAAAGAGAAATTTCAAAAATAATTGCAAGCACTTTTGGGGTTAAACAAGGATGTCCATTGTCACCAACACTCTTTGGTCTATGCATCAATCAATTGGAACAAATGGTACTTGAATTTATGCAAGAAGAAGGCATTGAAGAGGTCACTATTTAAAGTGTGTGCTTCTAGTACACACTTTAGAAGATGCACAAAAGCTTATGGTTGTCCTTGAGAACTTTTTCTTGCATAGTGGCTTGATTGTGAATGAAGCCAAAACAAAGGTTATGCTTGTGAAAACCAACCTTAAGGAGAAGCCATGCATTGTGTATAGCAATGAGACACTTGAAGTTGAGAGCTTTAAGTACCCTGGCCTTGAGGTTCCGGCCAATCATAAGTGGTATGAATGTGCTATGCATCATTTGGAAGTAGGAAAGAGAGCATACTATGCATTTGAGAACATGTGTAATGTGGGAAACATCAAGTGTTGGGTTCTCAAGAGGTACCTTTTTGACACATTGGTGGCACCGATTCTTCTTTATGGAGTTGAAGTGCGGGGAAAGAGTTTGAGAATGTCCAAAAACGTTTTCTTACAAGCTTTTTCCAAGTTAAGACACAAATAGCATATATGCTCCTACTTCTTAAGTTGGGATCTCTTCCATGTCAGGACAAGTGCAAGGCTAGGGAGTCATGGACTGGGCCAAGCGCCGGACTAGGCAATGTGGAAAGGGAATCCAGCTATGGCAAAAGGCTAGGAGCTTGGCCTATATAGTGGGAGGTTGGGAGGTGTATTCTAGGCTCTAGTCACCCCTAGGCTTTACAATGGTATCAAGAGCAAGGGTTTTATTCAAAGCAAGAATCTGTTTGCTGTAGACAAGCTTAAACTGCAGAAAATTTTGATTACCCACTTGGTGTCCGGAATCAATACGTACCTTGACACCTTAAGCCGATTCCGCCAAAGCCACTCAGTACCCTTGAACGGGAAAATTAAGAAGCTTGGACTACCAACCAAATTACCGGTTGCTTCAACCTTGGAACACGAACGTAATTAGCACGGCTAATTACCTATTGCGGTGCATCATACGACGATGAGATTCTTTCTCGACTCCAGGTATTTTTCCTTCTATTTCTTCCACTACACAGTGTTGTCATGGATTCAGATATGAATATGACTTCTGATTTCGAGCATCATACACCTAATCCTGTCCGTGATGGCTCGCGGTCAGATGCTCTCACGGAGAGTGCCCGCGACGCTACGGCGGGTGACGATGCATATGAACTGCTTGATATTCAATAATTTCGTGCACTTCAGACACACATATTAGTCATGGAAGGAAATTTTGCATCTTCAAATGAAAACGCCACTAAATTATCTACATTAGTGATACAACTTATGCAGCAGTAGGCCAAGGGCCCTATTGCCACACACATGCATGAACAAACTGCTACTCAGGGGCAAGGCCCTTTTGATCATGGACAGGGTCCATCTCCAGATTGTTTGCACACTCTCACTACAAAGGAGGTGGATGAGTTTTTGAAAAACACCAAACCACCGACTTTTAAGGGAGAAGTTCGAGATCGCAATAAGGATGTAGTGAATATCTTTCACAGCAAAGTGGGATGGAATTCACGCCTTACAGTGTACTCCGGATGCAGTCAGAGCACTGCAAACAAGCTTAACTCTGAAAGGCAAGGCCTACAAGTGGTGGATGTCTCTCAAGGAGAAGAATATCATACCACAGAGTTGGGCAACCTTTAAGACTATGTTTTGCAAAGAATTATTGCCTACAAATGAGGCAGATCGGAATTGGACGGCTTGGGACATGTGTTCCATGCGCCAATACCCATCATTACTTGAATATATATGTCACTATCGGGATGTTATCCTCAAGTTGGAAGGACTGGACACCTTTCGGCAAGTACGTGGGTTTATTCGTGGTCTGGCACCAGAGCTTAAGAATCACGTCAAGACTCAAGACGCCACAGTGAAAGCACACATTCATGATGATCCAGATGAAAAGAAATCACATAATAATCATGTGCCTGCTAATACACATGGTAATACACGCACACCGTATGGGCACAATAAAAGGAAATTTATGGTATCCAATTCTGAAGTAGCTAAAAAACCCAAGGGTTCTAGATGTCCTCTCTCTCGTGAGGACTTTGAGAAGGCTAAGAAAGAGAAATTATGATTTCAATGCTTGGGAAGTGGTCATGGCAAAAAAGATTGTTCCAAGGGAAAATCTGTTGCTCATGGCAAGGAGAAAGCAGTACACACGGTGCAAGCTGCTTACTTGATCGATTGGTCACCTGGTACACCACTAAAGTACAAAGTTCCCCAGGAGATGTGGATGGGAAAAGAGCCCAATTAAGACATATTACATGTATTTGGGTGTGAGGCATTCTCACATGTGCCAAAAGCGCTTAGACAAAAACTGGACCCCAAATCACACAAGTGCATCTTCATTGGATATGGTGTAGACAAAGAGAGGGGATATCGTCTCTGGCACCCAAAATCAAAGAAGGTTATGCTTAGCTCACAGGTGATATTCAACGAGTCTAAGATGCATAAAAAGCGAGTGAAAGACATTGAGTATCGTAGAGTACGGTTTGAGGATGTTTTCTCACCGCCAGTTACACATAATGTTGGACATGCTGGTGATGCACCTTCCACTAGTACACACACACATGTTGCTCCAGAGAGAGTAGAATCCAGTAGTCATGCACTTTGGAGATATCCTTGTACATCTCGTGCACCTGAGCGTTTTGAGCCCGAATTGGACTACTTACTAGTCACTGATTGTGGTGAACCCACAAAGAGGCCATTCAAATGGATGATAGCATGAAGGGGAAAGAGGCTATGCAATCTGACTATAACTTGATTTTAGCCAATGAAACTTGGGATTTGACAGAGTTACCAGCAGGTAAACATGCATTACCATGCCAACACGGGCAGAATTGGTGTGTAGACTCAAGAAAGCTTTGTATGGAGTAAAGCAAGGCTCAAGTCAATGGTGCATCAAGTTTGATAAGTACATTCAGTCCTAGGGTTACATATAGAGCCAAGAGGATCACTGCTTGTACACAATGGTTCCCTCATCATTCTGATTTTGTATGAGGATGATATGCTCATAGTAGCCGAGAAGTCAAAAGATGAGATTGCACTTCTCAAGGACACCTACACCTTAAGCCCGGGGGATTCACCATGGAAAATTTATCGCACCACGTAAGTGCAAGGGAGGGGTTTTTTTTTACAAGTTACATAAGCGTATAAGTTAGGGGTAGGCCCCCAATAATTTATCTCCCAAGCTGGGGGTATCATATTTATAAGGGACGGGGAGGGCAGGGGGGAACCTGACCCGGGTTGATTAATTGTAACGATTGGTCAGTGATGTGTACTATAACTTGGATGAATTTTGAGGAAGTTTTTTATCAGGTCACACATCAAATTTTGCACCAAGAAGGTCATAGATAAGGGCTGATTTGGAGTAGGTCAAGGGTTTATTTACACCAGCTTTGGATGGGTCAGAATTGGATGAGTAGCCAGAGTGCAGACTGATCGGGCATATAATTTGAAAATCAAACTAAGACACATTGAGGGTACATCTAGTTATCAATAGAAGTGGTTCCTTAGTACATTGCCATTCACTATGCTACACACTCTTTGACTAGTTTTACTTATTTAGATCATGTGAGACTTAAATTTTATATGTAAGATAGGGATATGATAGTTTTATTCATTGATTGTTGTATAAGCATAGAAAGGGGGTCATATTCCTTAATATGAGTCGTATATAGGGGTTTTATCAAAGTTGTCTGCTCGTAGGTGGCGTTCGTTTTTTATATAAAGTGAATCCCCCGGGGCCTTCAGCAAGCGATTTTCTATGGAAGATTTGGGAGATGCACATCATTTTCTTGGTATGCGAATCAAGAGAGACCGCAAACGTGGTATACTTGAACTTTTGCCAAAAGAGTATATTCACAAGGTCTTGCAACGTTTTAATATGCAAGGGGGAAAAGCATTGAGTACCCCAATGGCAACATACAAAATACTTAGCAAGCATGATTGTCCCAAATCGGATGCTGAAAAGGCAGAGATGGAAAAATTTTGTATTCTTCGGTAGTTGGCAGTTTTATGTTTGCCATGGTTAGCACACAGCCAAACATTGCATATGTAGTGGGAGTGGTCAGCAGGTCATGGAAAATCCAGAAAGGAAGCATTGGGAAGCAGTGAAGCACATCTTGAGATACGTCAAGGGCTTAGCTAGCAAGTGCTTACACTTTGGAAATAATGATGCATCCATAGTTGGACATTGATTTAGATTATGTGGGTTGTATGGACGCTAGGCGATCCACATCTGGCTACGTTTTCTTGTTCACTAGAGCACAATTTCTTGGAAATCATGTATCCAAAATTGCACTTCGTCTTCCACCATTGAGGTAGAATATGTTGCAGTTTCTAGTTCCGGTAAGGAAGCCGTATGGTTATCTTGTCTAGTGGAGATTTTGATATACACTAGACTCCAATGCTACCTTGTGATAGTGATAGTGTGATTGCGTTAGCAAAGAACCCCGTGTTTCACTCCAAGTCAAAACACATAGAGGTCAGGTATAATGTGGTATGAGATATTTTGGCTAGCAAACACATTGAGCTAGTCAAAGTTCACATAGATGAAAACCTAGTGGATGCTCTAACAAAGAGCTTAGTCTCAGAGCTTAGCGGATGCTCTAACAAAGAGCTTAAACTCACAGTGGTTCTCACATTGCATAGAGATGATGGGTGTAGGGTGAAGCTAGGATCATGCTTCACATTCATTTGTACATAGTAGCCGCTACATTCTTTAACCACTTGGGCCGCGTTGGCCTTCCAGTGGGAGATTGTTGGGTTTTAGTCTCATGGCCGGATTGTGGCCAGGGTGCCCGTGCTCTTACCTCATTCTTTGTTCATAAAGTAAATAGGGAGAGAGAGTGTTGCACTCCCTTATGCTCCACCAAAGAACGGTCTGCTCCTGCATTCCCCTTCTCTCCATCCCTTCCCTTGCACACTCCATAGCTTCCATCACTTAGGCCCCTGTCACGTGTTCGCACGGACATGTCTACAAATGAGATGGCACAAGTACATTGGCATCGAGATACCCATTAGAAGGCGAAACTATCCAACTTCTCCCCTTGCCCATCATTAGCCATCAACCAACATATTTAAAAGTATGCATGCGAAATGCATCTAGACACATTGGAACTACATATTCCATGCTCATGCTTCTGCACCTTTGCTAGCAGACAACACTTGTGCTCACTGCAACAAAAAGTTTAAATAAGGTACATTTCACGTGTTGCAAAAGCAGTTATCTTGCCATTAGCAAGCTTGTTACCTTGATTGTCTAATACCGATTTGAAGAATGCAGACACCACAATTTTCTACATGGAAAACCAAAGGATTACATTTTTCCCCCAAAAGGGAGCAATGAGAAAATACACCTCATAGTAGAAGAAACATGCAATGGCACCCTCATAGAAAAAGTAATGCGTGTTGGCGGTGGCCTGTATGGAATGTTGTGTGAGAATCGTTGTTTTTTTGCACACACGTGCTTTTTTTGGTAAATCCACACACACATACACACACACACATTCATTTCCTCTCTTAGCACTGTGTTGTTGAGAATAAGGATTTGTACGAAGGCAATAGGATTCATGTTGATATTCATGATAGTGGGTTACTTCAAAAGAACACATACTTGGGGAACATGTTGGTTAGTATGTATGTCAAGTGCGGTGCACCTGTCATGGCACAACAAGTCTGAGCTTCCTGTGTGGGATGTCATCTCTGATTGCAGGATATGCCTAACATGCGTAGGGGTAGGAAACTCAGGGCTGTTGTTAGCAGATGCAAGGGCCTCTCTCCAGACACAATCACGTGCATTTTGAAGGCATGTGGCTTTACGCAAGGTGATGATATGGGCACATAAATTCATTATGATATTGTTAGTCAGATCTATTGTAAAAAAATGTCATACTAGGAAATGCCTTGGTTGATACGTGCAACAGGAGTAGGGCGAGAAAGCTTTAGGCTATTTTCATCAACAAATGCTAAGCAAGGGCCTCTCTCCAAATTCAATCACATACGCATGCATCTTGAAGGCATGTGGCTCTACGCAAGATGCTAATATGGTCATAAAAATTCACATTGATATTGCTAGTCAGGAAAGATGTTGTGCTTGGCAATGCCTTGATTGACATGTTTTCTAAATCTGGTGCACCTCAGAGAGCACAAAAAGTGCTTGAGGAGCTTCCTATCCAGAGTGTGGACTCTTGGAATGCAGGATTTTCCCCATAGGGGCAGGGCCAGAAAGCTCTAATTTGTTTTCAGCAAACGCGAAGTGGGGGCCTCTCTCTAGATGCAACCATGCATCTTGAAGGCGCGTGGCTCAACATAAGATGTTGATATGGGCACAAGAATTCACAATTATATTGTTAGTCAAAGGCTGCTAAAAAAAGAATTTGTGCTTGGCACTGCCTTGGTCAATATGTATGCCAAATGTGGTGTGCTTCAGAAAACACAAAAAGTGCTTGGGGAGCTTCTTGTTCGAAATGTTGCCTCTTGAAATACAATGATTGCAAGATATGAAAAACAAGATATGGCTAGAAAGCTCTAGGCTATCTTCAATGGATGCAAAGTGAGTGTATCTCTCCAAATTCAGTCACCTATTTTTTCCTCTTGAAGGTGATTCTTACATTTTGAAGCATGTGGCATTACGCAAGACGCTCACGTTCATGATGAGATTCTTAGCCTAACTTTCCTTTATTTTGGTCCTAAGCAAGACATAATAGGTGGTGAGCATGCACCAAGGGATAAAATTAGCCTTTCCACGAGGGATGTGGACCAAACGACAAGGCAAGATCGTCTACTAATGAAAAGATGATCTATGAGTTCACCTGAGAGATTGGATGGGAAGTGAGCCTATGGGACAAATCAAGTGTACCACCTCTATCTATCATCTAGGTGTCTCTCTCCTAAGATACCTTGTACGACCAAAATTGTCTATGGTGTAGTCTCGGGACTCTCAATCCTTGAGTCGTAAATGTCTCCCACTCTCTCAAACTATTCATATAGGCCCATGAGTGCCTTGTGTGTATTTGGAGCAAGAAGCACCCAAACTGACATTGGTCTTTGGACTCCGTAATGTGTAGCAGAGTAGGCAAGCGTACAACCCATCAATGTATAAACCATGCCATGACTTGAGTGTAGCTTGCCAAACATCGGTATGGCAAGGCTTTGAACTGTTTTAAAAACAAAAAGAGCCTCTCTCGAAATGCAATCGGCTATCGAACACCTTAAGGCATGTAATTGTGCAAGACATTGCCATGGGCAATATTATTCACGATGAGGTTGCTAGTCAAGGGGTATTGGAGAAACATGAGATGCTCTTAAAAAATTTAGATTAGCTTCCTGCTTGGAATGGGGTCTTTTAGAGTACGTTGATTGCAAGATATGTCCAACATGGGCGTGCCAAGGAAGCTCTGGACTATTTTCACAAGATGTAAAGTGGAAAGGGCCCCCTCTTCAAATGCAATCACCTATGTATGCACCTTGAAGGCCTATATCATTGTGCAAGATGCTACCATGGTGGATAGTATTCATGATGAGATTGCTAATCAAGGGTTGTTGGCCATACATGTTGTGCTTGCAAGTGCTTTTGTCGATATGTATGCTAAATGAAGCACCCTCAAAAAAGCTCAAAAAGTTCTAGATATGATCCCTACACATGCTGTTGTTTCTTGGAGTGTTCATTTCAGGATTTTCCCCAACAAGGTCGTGGCAAGGAAGCTCTGGACTATTCTCACTAGATACAAAGCTAAAAGACAATTGTGTATGGGCAATTGGAAGCTTTATGTGGCTCTAAGGGGCGGGTAGAGTAGCTCTTTGATGGGTTAGAGGTGGAAAGGAAGTGGGGCAAAACATAAGGTGGTATAGATAGATATGAAACACAACAATAAGGGCTAACTGCGAGGAATGAGTGAGTGGCAACTCTAGAAAGTAGTGGGCACATGTTTGAGGGTGAGCATTGGGTCTGCAAAATAGGGGCTGAGTTGAGGCCACGGGGGGGCGACAGGGATCGCAAGGGCTGGATTAGTCATTGGAGTGCACAAAGGTATAGTAGCTAGCACAAGCCTAATGAAAGGAATGGTTGTTGGATGAGCTCCTTGCCCAGGATGTCTCTTAGAGAGATTTTATTGCAGGATATGCCCAACATGGATGTGGGAAGTTTTCACCAGATGCAAAGCAAAAAGGCCCCCCCATCAATTGCAATCACCTATGCATGGAACTTGTAGGCCTATGGAATTTTTTATATATGCAAAGCAAAAAGGCCGTCTCTCCAAGTGAAATTAACTAAGTATAGAAATGCATTATCTTGGGTAAGAGTATTCATAATGAGGTTGCTAAATAGGGGTTGTTGAAGAAATATGTTGTGATCGAAGGTGCTTTGGTGGATACCAAATGTGGCACCGCCGCAAAAAGTTTTTATTCAGATTCTTGCCTGTAATGTGATCTCTTGGAGTGCATTGCTTGCAACATATGGCCAACATGGCTATTATAATGAAGGTTTGGATTGTTTTCATAAGATGTGAAATCAAAAAGGTCCCTTTCAATGCAATACTTATGCATGAACTTTGAATGCCTGTGGAATTTTTTGAGAAATTGTCATGGGTGATAGTATTCATGATGAGGTTGTGAAAAGGAAATGGAAAAATTATTCCATCACCTAAGCTCTTCCTGAGTAGCGATGGAGCTCTGTGTGTTGGAGTTTTTAATCTGTGCGTGTAGAGACATGTTGATCTGCATGTACAGAGACATGTGAGTGTGAGAAATCCCTTTTTAAAAGTGCACACCACACTTTAGCATATGATTGATCTTGTGCACACTTGCCACGTAATGACTCTAAAAATCCACTCTTTATTTCCGTGAAAGCAAGTGAATTAATCTGAGGCATCCGACTTAGTGCATCCGCTACTACATTATTGTTGGGATTAAAGCCCAAGTGGTCTCTTATACGGATATGGACATCCGCCCGCCTAACTCGCTTATCACTAACTCTTTGTATATACTCACTTATACTTGTGTGAATAATAAGATTTGGGAGATAACCCTTCAACAAATTCCCTGTGTATTGTGTAAGCTCTCTGTTTGTGTATCAGGTTTAGTGCGTTTTTGCGTAATCGCGCATGTGCACTTTTCAAGCAGATTCTGGATCCGGAGCTTGGAAATTTACACTCGGCGTTCCGAGAGTATTTCCTGCAGGTGACCTCAAGTTTTTACCCCCTTTTGAAGCTGTTTATGCCCTTAAAATTTTGTTCTGAGCACTACATCAAAAGATAGGTTTCAATCGCAAAGAAACCTGTCTTGTGTAGATTGGCAAGCAGGAGGTGGTCGGCATCAATATTGGCATCGACATACATCACTCACTAGTCTTCAAAGCATCATCTATAGACCAAGTACACATATATATCATCAGATATATATATTGCAGTCTGCATTGCTACTTCTTGTGCTTGCCAGGTTCCAGGGGAGGTGTGGCCATACGACGGCTTGACACCACTGGCATGTATTGCAGATTGATGTACTGTGATTGTGGGTCTGCTAGTTATGAGTCACGCTAACAGACAGACCGCCGCAACGGTCATAGGACAGTGATTGGTCTATTGTAGGATGTATGCTAGTTTTGGGCAGTTTGCTGATCCATTTGAGAGGGTCGTGTGTGAGGTTTTTTGAAGCCAAGCACTGGGGGCTGGGTTACCCAGTGTGAGGTGGATTAGGTTGTTGGAGTTCCTCTCTACACGCATCCTCTTCGGTGACTTTTATCCCATAGGATGTATGACTTTGTGTAGACACTGGATTGCATCTTATGCGTCAGGCCATTGAGACATTGTTAAGGGTTCAGTCTTGAGACAGATACAGGTTCTGTGATTGCCCAGACAGGAGACAATGTATGCTTACAGGATAGCATAGTACAGAGATTTTTAGATTTGTCACTGGTCAGCTATTTATGGTTGTTTTTTAGCTATCTTTTGGTTTCTAGAGCTCAGTTTACAGGGGAGACTCTGTCAAAATGTTTCAAAATACTGACACTTCTTGAGGAGAGGTGTTCAGCTTGTTGTTTACAGCTCGTTTATTGTGTACAGAGGCCAGTTTACAGGGGAAACTCTGTCGAATTTTTCCCAGGAGTAAACAGTTTGGCAGACATGGCATCTTCTCAAAGTGAGACTCTTTACAACATAAAGAAGCTGGATGGCACAAACTTTCCATTCTCGAAGAAGCAAATTTGGCAGGTTTTGGTGCAGAAAAAACAAGTGAAGCCATTGAAGCTCAAAGGGGAGAGACCAGAAGGTATGGCTGAAGATGAGTGGGAAGAGCTTGACTAGTTAGCTTGTTCCACAATCATGTTGACACTGGCAGAGAATGTTTACTTCGACATAGCAGAAGAGACTACAGCGTATGGCGTATGGCAAAAGCTATGTGGTATATACGAGAAACAAAGTGCTGCTTCTCATATTTATTGGCTCAAGAAATTGGTGGATTTGAAGATGAAGGAAGGGACATCCATGTCAAATCATCTCAATGAATTTCACACAATTTTCAGCCAGTTAACAGCACAAGAGATAGTCTTTCCAGATTCAGTGAAGGCTATGCTTCTCTTAATCACTTTGCCAAACAGTTGGGATACTTTTCGCACGGCATTAAGTAATTTCGTCGTGCCCGAGGGTCTTACAAGTGCCAATGTAGAAGGCAGCTTGCTCACAAAGGAAGTGAATAGGAAGAACATTGACAAAGGCAAAGGCAATAGTGCTTTGGTCGTTCGAGGGAGACAACAGTCTAAAGAGAAGAAGGGTAAGAAGGCACAAAACTGAAGTAATTCTCGTGACTCGAAGTCAAACGATGACATAGAATGCTACCATTGTGGCAAGAAGGGTCACACGAAGAGAGACTGCACAAAGTGGAAACAAGAAAAAGGCAAAACAAAGAGTTTTGAGCAAGATGAAAAGAAGAGTTTAGTGAAGATTGAAGAGGTGAATGTCACAAGATCTGGTTCAGACAGTGATTCTGGTATAACAGCTACTGACATCGTCCTCACAAGAAATTTTGATTCTGTTTTCTTGACTGCAGAGGATGGACATGCTATGAGTGATTGGATTATCGACTCAAGGGCATCTCTACATGTTTCTCCGCACAAAGAGTGGTTTACATCATATGTGGCTACTAAAGATTATGTCAGACTTGGCAATGAGCAGGTTTGTGACATACTTGGAGTAGGAGATGTGCAATTCAAGTTTCAGAATGGCTCTTCTTTATGGCTCAAGAATGTCATACATGTTCTAGCAATTCGAAAGAGCTTGATCATTACTGGGAAGTTGGATGATGCGGGTTATGTGATAGTTTTTGGGAACACCCGCTTGGAAGATCTCCAAAGGTTAGTGACTGTAGCACGTGGCAGCAAGTCAGGAACTCTGTACACTTTACATGTTTCAGAGGTTAAAAACCATGTAATTAATGTGATTGAGCAGCCAAGTGTGTCACTGTGGCATTGTAGGCTGGGACATATGTCAAAAAGAGGAATGGAAACACTTTCTCGTTATGGTTATTTGCCTGGCTTTTCATTTCAAGATTTCGAGTTTTGTGAGCATTGTGTTTATGGTAAGCAAATACAGGAACTGCATAGATCAAAGGGAAATCGTAAGGATGAACGGTTAGCTCTTGTACACAGTGATCTATGCGGACCACACTACAACAAAATAAGGTGTCATCGACGCAGATATCGACGCGGCGTGTCGCTGTGAAACCAGTCACTATTTGCGACGCAGGTATAGACGTGTATAGAGACGCAGATTGCCACGCACATAGCGACGACCATAACAGAAAAAAAAATTATTGGGCAGAGGGCAGGTAGCCTGGCATGTGCCCAGTTAAAAGATGGACACAGCCACAGCCAGACTTCCTGCCCTCTGCCCAAGAAAGCGAGCAGCACCAAAATATCAACCATGCTCCCGCGCGCAAAAATTTTGGCAGAGTTCCCTTTGTTTTTACATAAACTTTTCAAAAAAAACCATATCATGTATACGCCTCCTACATGCTATCCATGTAGGATCTCACATGAGATTTAAGGCCAATGAAAGACAACCGTACCAACTGAAAAGCATAACCATAACTTAAAAGCATAACCATAACGAACCATAACCATAACTTAAAAGCATAACCATAACTTAAAACCATAACCGGCTATAACCACTTTGATCAAAACCATAATGCAGATAACCATAACCATAAACAAAATTAACAATAACCATAAGCATAACTAGAAAGAGAAACAATAACTGTTTACACAATGACAATGACAATAATCATAACCATAAGGAAAACAATAACTGTCTGAACACTAACTGTTTGTACAAAAAAGAGACACAGAAGCGTGTCTGTGTCTCACAAAGCATATATATGAAATCTGGTCCACTAATGACTAGGCGTCGCAACCTGCACATAGGACAACTCACAAAATTAGTATTGATATTACTTCACATATACTAACTTAATTAAATCAACTTACACATATTAACGTCTCACCTCAAGCGAGATTGTAAGGCCTCCCAGTCTACAGGCTCTCCTGAAGCTTCAAGATCATTCAGTACTTCATAGATACCTCTGCGATATCCATCTGACTCCTCCTCGCGTGTCGGAGCTGGATGCATCGCAAGATTCTGTGTTTATACAAAAATCAAAGTAATAAGAATACATGATTCATCGCGTTTTAAAAAACGCCATAGTTAAGATTGGATTAGAAACTCACAAACTCATAGCGAAAGGTGTCGAAGCCTCCGCTGCCAAGATGAGATGTCCCCCTAGTCATCTGTCGTACCTGCGCGGCCTCACGCTGCTGTCTGAACCCCGTGGCCGTTGTCCGCTCATCCTCCCTGAACTGCAGCCACGTCTCGTGTGGGATGCCCGAAGGCTTCGGCGAGCCGGTCCTGAAAGCCTTCCAAGCTGCATCTCGTCGATGTTTCAAGGTGTCCCGTGCAACACCCTTGATCCACCGCACCGAAACAACGGAAGAACCCGAAGCAGGCTGGTACGCTCTCAGGATGGTCTCCACTATGTAAGTGACTTTTTCCTTTTCTTGTTGATCCCAGGACGTCAGAATGCTGGTCGAAAACTGCAGCTCCACGAGCTGGCGAATCCGCTGTCGCATCTCAGTCCCGACTCTATCCATGTCAACAGAACCATCTCCCCGTACAGTATAGAGCTTGGAGGCACTAGGATCATGTGCCCCCCAAAGGTGTCCGAGGTGTGCCAAGAGGTGTGTCGAGAGGTGTGCCTGGGTAGGACGGGGGTCGTGAGCGAGGAGGGGTCGAAGCATCTGTGCACCCTCCTCCACAGCAACCACCACCTCCACCTGACGATCGCCGAGATCAGCGAGTACGCTTGTGCTGCGGAGATGAGGACGTACCCGCCTCTGTCCCACCCCTAGGTGTCGAAGCGACCGTGATGGGAGAAGAAGGCGTCGTACCCATAGGCGTCCCCCCCCTAGACGTCGAACCCTCGGGTGTGAAGCCCGGAGGCGTAGTACCCGTGCCTCTGGCTACCCAGTACTGAGAAGCCTCTGCCATCTGAGCAGGCGTCATCCGTGTAACGAAGCCCATGAATGCATTTGCACTCATGGAAGCGGGATCTCGAATCTCGTCTGCCATACTAAAGTCCTGCACAAAGAAAGTAAAATAAAGCGTCAGAACACACTTGTTTAAATTAACTTTAAGCTTAATTTTAAATCAAAGTCTTCACACAAACACTTACAGGCCTAGGCCTCGACGAGTGAGGCATCATCGATAAGATCTTGCACCGTATCATCGTCTATCTCTAATTGCAAACATAACTCTGCCCCAACTCATTCTGGCAGATTGTCTTCATCCATTGCATCTTCATCTACAAGTGTCAATTCTGGCTCGTCTGCGTCATCCCTCGTATATCTGTCAGCTTCCTCTCCCATACCTTCGTCCATGTCATCTAATGTCACAGTAGTATGGACGTCGTCTGTCTGACTTTCCTCCAGGAGATCTTGCCCTTCAAATACTTATTTATTTCTTGGAGCAACCTGAACCACAAACCACCATTGTCGCTCTCGAGGGTCCGGTACACAGACCACTTGCTCGCAATGTTTGGGGAGAGCAAATGTGTCGCTCGCATCTGTCCAAATCTTTGTAGAATCTATTTGCACAAGTTTGTTTCCATCTCTGCGTACCGTTGCATTGCAACCAGAAGTAATCACCTTGAACCACTTCACATCCAACAAAAACATCTCAAACCGCCTGAAGCTTACTTTCAAGATATCTGACACTAGACCACAATAATCCAGGTTGCTAGTGCTCTCATTCATGTCTCTAGCACTCGCCCTGCTCTTCTGCATAAAACTAACCATTACCCGAATGTCAAACGTGTTTCTTCTGCTGTCAATTTGTTGTGTTCTGAAATGCTTTCCATGCAACCACAGTGCCATGTATGTATGATACTTCCAGTCACATCCAATAGCCAGCTCTTCCTCTTCTAGAGATATGGGTTCTCCGATCTGTCGAGCTGCTCTCACTGTCTTGTCCAACCATGCCATTGTAGGGAATTCAAGTAGAGGAGCGAGATAGTCTGGCAAGGGTAAGCCTCTAGTCGTTCGACTTCGCCTGAAATCCTGTCGCTCTAGATTGCGTCTCTCTTTCTCTTCTTCGTACCTTTCAAGCCATTTTTGCATCGGTGCTGAATTTAGTATACAGAACTTTATGATCTTTTCTCGCATGGCCAGGTTCATTTTCTTCGGCACCCCTTGCCCTTGCGGCTCCTCTCCCACCAGTCTTGCATCCTCCTCATCGCTCCACAGTCGAGGCATTTCTGGGTCAGAAACGGATAGAAATTCGGTCGTCAATACAAGAGACTCTTGCACCAGCCATCCTTCTGCCATGCTCCCCTTTGAACGCGCTTTTTGGCGAACAAAACCCTTAAGTGTTTTCATGAACCGCTCTAGAAAGAACATCCAACGGCTGTGGAATGTACCTGCCACTGCAACCTCATCTACTACATGGACGGGCAAGTGCATTTGGATAGTTAGGCAGCTCGTGGGTAGATACTTCTCAATCATGCAAACTGCCTCAATGGAGTTAGCCCTTGCGACTGCAATAGATTCCTCCCATATCTCCTTGGAAGAGATCCACCGCACTAGCTCTGAATCTTGTATATGCAGGTCCGCACTTCCTCCGTTAAACACCCCTTGATCGCAATTGGAAGAATGAATTGCAAGAACTTATGCCAGTCGTGCGATTTCAACCCTGACAATTGATCGTCACGGGTAAATGATGTCTTGAGACATCGCATATATCCTGTTGGCGTCCTGAACTCCGAAATCACCCTTTTCACTTGTTGCTCTTCGTTTTTTAGCAATACCCATGGCGCTCTTGGAAGTTTTGTTTGACCAGCTGCATTGGTGAAAGGCCACAGATCTGGTATCTTTCCAACCGACTGCAAATCATCTCGTGAAGCTTGATTGTCTTTCATTCCCATGATTGTCTTCCAGAGGAGCTCTCCCACATTCTTGAATATATGCATTGGATCCAGCAAATGGTTAATTAGTAGATCACCCCAGTACGGCAACGTATGGAGAATGGACAAACGTTTCATTCCTGGAACAGGTTGCCCCTCATGTTGCTCCCATCGGCGACGCCACTCTTGTACATGCATAGGACGACATTCGACGCGACCAAGCTGGCCTTCGTGCAAGTGATGGCCATCTGAAGATAACGGTGGTGGCCTTGATAAATTGTCTTTCGAAGAGAGGTAGAATAGCGCACATCCAAAGAATGCCTGCAAATTGGACATGCATTGTATCCCGAAGTTGTTAGTCCTGCATATATCAAAGCATGAATCAGGCCAAGGCAAAGGGCTTGCGAATAGCGAGAATTTTGTAAATCAATAACCATTACCAGAAGCTTCTCCGTATCCTGGCCAATCATGCATAGTCCACATAAGAAGTCCATGGATCCTTGCATGTTGTTGTCCTACTGGTTCAACCGCATCTGCTATGTTGATCCCATGCCATAACTCCTGGAGCTCGTCAACTAGCGGAGCTAGATAAACATCCATGTTTTTTGCCTTGAACTTACCAGGTACAATCAAGCTTAAAATCAAATGACCCTTCTTGATAGCAAGCCACGGCGGGAGGTTGTAATTGATAAGGCACACAGGCCAAGTGCTCCATGACGAGCTTCTCAAGCCAAATGGATTGACTCCATCCATTTCCATGCCCAAACGCAAATTGCGTAGTTCACTCTTAAAATGTGGCCAGGTATCTTCAATGTGCCTCCAAGCCTTTGAATCAGCGGGCACCCTAAATGTTGCGTCAATGGATCTATTCGTAGAATGCCACCGCATCAACTTTGCAATGGAACCACAACGAAACATGTTTTTTATCCTAGGAATAATAGGGAAATGCCACAACACTTTAGCTGGCACTGTCTCGCCAACTGCATCTTGTTTGTAGTGCATTGCTCCGCACTTAGGACACGACAGACAATGTGCGAATTCATTGCGAAAAAGAATGCAATCATTTGGACATGCATGAATCTTGTTGTAGTCCAAGCCAACTGAGGTTAGAAGTTGCTTTGCGTCTGGCTTGGAGGGGGGCATTTCATTGCCAGCCGGGAGAAGTTGCTCCCGCAATAACCTGTTTAAGCCACATTAAATTAAAAAGCTCTCCGAGCACATCACCGTTGCAATTGGAAAATCTCTTTTGTAAATTACGTACCTAAACAAAGCAGTGACGCTTACATCTGACCACCCGTACACTGACTGAAGATTCAAAAACGCCAGACAAGTACGAAGCATAGATATTTTGGCGCCTTCATAGATTGGTTGACGTGCCAACTTCCTCAACATGTCTTCAGGAGATAGACGCACGGCTTCTGGTGCTGCTTCGTTCACGTTCTCCTCGCTTGTCTGGAAGAAGGCATCCAGCATCTCCTCCATGCCGTCGTCTTCTGTCTGTAAGCCCTTTTCTGCTTCCATCCGTGGCTCTATATTGGTCGGACCTTCACGCATAATCTTTTTTCTCTCTCTCTCTCAGATGTAGGTGCTATGTCGCGGAAATCAATGCCCGTTCCGTAGGAGTTGTATCGCAGATTTTGTACGGTTTCTCTAGCAAACTCTCCGTACTTGTGCACATGCTCATTACATATCCTACGCTTGCGCAGGATTTGATACTTGCAGAGCATGCACGAGCATGCAATCTTTTCCTCCATGTTAGTTGATGACGTTGCCATCTATAATGATTATGAATGTTGTTTTAATATATATATATATATATATATATATATATATATATATACTCCTCACAATGTAAACTACCTCACATTCTCTAGTCTTGCACAATCTCCGTACACCTCGGTCCAGAGGTGTACAGAGATCAGGACCACCGGGTCAAAATCTCGTCTTTATTGGTCAAATCCTATATGGGTAGACACATACGTGCACTCCCAGGTGTACATG
Source organism: Adiantum capillus-veneris (assembly GCF_014529385.1). NCBI lineage: Eukaryota > Viridiplantae > Streptophyta > Polypodiopsida > Polypodiales > Pteridaceae > Adiantum > Adiantum capillus-veneris. The sequence continues at coordinate 43,225,135 of NC_140951.1, read as the reverse complement.
GCAATGCATGTAGCAGGCAAAACCCCTTTGCCTCTTTTAGTTCCATAGTTTCTTCTCTGTCTACATACCCTATCTCTCGTTCTTTCTCTCTCGATCTCGCTCTCGCTATCTCTCTTTCTCTCTCTCTCTCTCGATCTCGCTCTCGCTATCTCTCTTTCTCTCTCTATTTCCCTATTTTCCTATCTCTCTCTATTTCTCTATTTTCCTATTTCTCTGCCATAACTCCTGGAGCTCCACTTCCCCTTGTCTCTCTCTCTCTCTCTCTCTCTCTCTCTCTCTCTCTCTCTCTCTCTCTCTCTCTCTCTCTCTCTCTCTCTCTCTCTCTCTCTCTCTCTCTCTCTCCCTCTCTCTCTAATGATCGAACGAGCGACTGATCTAGGGAGATCTAGACGCCCACGACTGCGGAGGACTACACAACATCGACAGAGGCTGCATCAGAGGATCTAGCTAGGTCACTTTGGCTCGACATGCACAACGCCCGATCAAAGTACTGACCATGGAGGAGATCTACCTATCCCAACGAGCTCGTTTAGCCGTTTAGTCCACACCCAGCAGTTTAGGATTCCATAATATTTTATTTTGTCATCTTCTTACTCTGACTTTGTATCAGATCCATCACATTGTAACTTTCTTGTCTCATGTCTCATAGGTCACTTTGGCCTTTCGAAGACGTTAATATAACATTTCATTTCATTTCTCTCTTTAATTTTTTTTCTTTAATTTTAATTTCCTAAGCATACATTAATTCTCTCTCTCTCTCTCTCTCTCTCTCTCTCTCTCTCTCTCTCTCTCTCTTTGATTACCTACACACACACACACATTTCTCTCTCTCTCTCTCTCTCTCTCTCTCTCTCTCTCTCTCTCTCTCTCTCTCTCTCTCTCTTTCCTACACACACACACCGCTCTCTCTCTCTCTATTTCCTACACACACACCTCTCTCTCTCTCTCTCTTTCCTCTACACACACACACACACCACGCTCTCTCTCTCTTTCCTACACACACACACACAATGTAGAGGTAGAGAGAGAGAGAGAGAGGGGTTGGGGAGGGTGGAGATGGACATAATACCTGCGCAGTAGGTTTCGGCCAAGACCCAAGCAGGCGAAAATGGCCCCTACGCGCGGGTTTCACTTTTTTCCCCCAAATTTTTTTGCATCGCTATACGCGTCAATATACGCGTCGCTATACGCGTGGCAAATAAAAGCCTTTCCACGCGTATATCGACGCACACTGCGACGTGTATAGCGACGCCCGCTAATGTCGTCGATATACGCGTGGAAAAGCATGGCCGTCGATATATACACGTCGATATCTTCATTTAGTGTTGTAGTGCCAATGCCTAGTTTGTCACTAGGGGGAGTAGCGTACTTTTGTACATTCATAGACGACTATTCTCGCAAAGTATGGGTTTACTTCTTGAAGCACAAGGATGAGGTGCTCAAGGTCTTTAAAACATTCTTGCAGCTTGTGGAGAATCAAAGTGGTCAGAGCTAAAGTGCTTGAGAACTGTCAATGGTGGAGAGTACGTTTCCAAAGCTTTTCAAGACTTTTGTGAAGCAAAAGGGATAAAGTGGGAACTTACTACACCATATAATCCTTCATAAAATGGAGTTGCAGAACGTATGAATAGGACCATACAAGAGAAGGTCATAAGCATGTTGTCAAATGCTGAGTTGCCTGATGGATTTTGGGCGGAAGCAGTGGCTACAGCAGTCCATATGATCAACAGGTCTCCTAGTAGGGTTCTGGATAAGAGTGAAGTGGCCGAGATGCTATGGACAGGCAAGGCACCTTCGTATAAGCATCTCAGAGTCTTTGGTTGTGAAGCTTATAGCCATATTTCTAAGGATTTGAGGAATAAGTTAGAACCAAAGAGTAGGAAGTGTATATTTCTTGGCTACGGAGAATCAGGCAAGATGGGTTACCGGCTTTGGGATCCTGAGTCCAGAAAAGTTATTCGTAGCAATGATGTGCATTTCAATGAAGCCAAGTTTCACTCTAAGCCACAGAAGATAGAGGAGATCGGAAGAGTTGTCTTCAGGGAAGATGGACCTAATGCTAGCACATCAAGACAGCATGGTCAGACTCAAGAACAGCCTATAGTGGCTAGAGAGGTAGAATCAGTTGTGGTGAGACATTTTGAGCATGTCTCCAAACCACCTGATCGTTATGTGCCACCTCTAAATTATGTCATGCTCACGGATTGCGGAGAACTATCTTGTTACGAGGCATTACAAGTTGTTGAATCGAAAAAATGGCAATTGGCCATGCAATCAGAGATGACGGCTCTGCATAAGAATCAAACGTGGGATTGCCAGAGGGCAAGAAAGCTCTACCTTGTAAGTGGGTTTACAGGTATAAGCTTACTCCTCATTATGGGCAGCCAAAATACAAAGCACGGTTGGTTGCTAAGGGTTTTAAACAAGAACACGGAATAGATTTTGATGAAGTCGTTTCACTAGTTGTCAAGATGACAACATTGAGAAGTGTACTTGCTTTGGTTGCCAAACATGATTTGCATTTACATCAGATGGATGTGAAAATGGCATTTCTTCATGGAGATTTGCATGAGGAGGTTTATATACAGCAGCCAGAAGGGTATGTTGAGAAAGGCAAAGAGAAATTGGTATGTCGTTTGAGAAAGAGTCTCTATGGCAAGTTTCACCAATTTATGCTTTCTCAAGGATACAAGAGAAGTGAGACAGATCATTGCCTATATACTCGACAAGCTAAGGATGGTAGCTTGATAATCCTCATCTTGTATGTGGATGACATGTTACTTGCTGGTAGACAAATGGCAAAAATTTCAGCTCTTAAGTCAAAATGGCAAAGGTTTTTGACATGAAAGACATGGGTGAGGCAAGTCATATACTGGGTATGTGTATCCAGCGAGATAGGTCAAAGAAGATGCTTTACTTATCTGAGGAAGAGTATATTGACAAGGTGTTGCAACGTTTCCATATGGACAGGGGAAAGGCATTGATGACACATTGCCGTCATATGTGAAACTAAGCAACCAAGATTGCCCACAGTCTGAGGTGGAAAAGGTTGAAATGGATACGGTGTTGTATGCGTCTGCATGTGGGATTTTGATGTATGCAATGATTGCTATATGTCCGGAGATTGCATTTGCAGTCGGAGTGGTTAGCAGATATATGTCAAATCCCGACAAGAAACATTGGGAGGCAGTGAAAGGTATCATGAGATACTTAAAACATACAAAGAGTATGCGCATATGCTATGGTAGTCAGGATTTGAGTGTCAGAGGATACAATGACTCAAATTATGCAGGAGACTTGGATAAGAGGAGATCTACATCAGGCTATGTCTTTACATTGGCTGGAGGTGCCATATCATGGCGATCTCGATTACAAGATTGTATTACGCAGTCTACTACAAAAGTTGAGTATGTTGCAGCAAATGAGGCATGCAAAGGAGCTATTTGGCTTGGTAGATTGGTAGCAGACTTGGGAATCAAAGTAGATATACCAGAGTTATATTGTGATAGTGCTATACAATTGTCAAAGAATCCAGTGTTCCATTCTAAGACTAAGCATATTGATGTGAAATATCACTTCATTAGGGAAGTACTTGAAGACAAGCCGATACAACTGATGAAGATCCACACCAAGGAAAATCCTGCTGATCTACTCACAAAGGGACTTCCAAGAGAGGGCTTTGTGCATTGTTGTGAGTTATTGGGCATTGGATAGATGGCAGCCATGTAAATCTTTGTACATTTATGTTCATATATTTACAGTTACTTAAAGTGCCACATTGGACTTTAAGCGGAAGGTTGTTGGGATTAAAGCCTAAGTGGCCTCTTATACGGATATGGCCGCCTGCCCGCCTAACTCGCTTATCACTAACTCTTTGTATATACTCACTTATACTTGTGTGAATAATAAGATTCGGAAGATAACCCTTCAACGAATTCTCTGTGTACTGTGTAAGCTCTTTATCTGTGTGTGTGTGTGTGTGTGTGTGTGTGTGTGTGTGTGTGTGTGTGTGAGAGAGAGAGTCTATCTAAGCTCCGCTCCGCGACCTCAATTATATCACCCCTTGCAATATCGAAGCTTACAATCATAATCTTGAAGGATTTTGGCCCATCTAGCTTTACGGCCCTTCAAGTCCGTTTGAGTAGTAAACCACTTTATACTATCATGGTCAAAAAATACTTCAAACTCGGCACCATATAAATAGTGTCACCACTGTTAACCCTCACGGCACACGGACACCCTATGATCTATAAACGTTGTATTATTTAGAGTCAGGTACCGGGCTTGTCGGACCAATAGGAACAGGGTAAGGGTGATCGCCGATGACAGGCGCACTCTAACTGGAATATTCAAGGAGTTAGTTGGCTAAGTATGGGCGCCCAAGTGTGAATGGGGTGAGCTCATATAAAAGCCACTAAACCTAATTTTTACTCATTCTCTCATTGTGCAATAGAAGTTGCTCTTGCTCCATCTCCACCTTCTCCTTCACCATCTCCTTGTGTGTGTGTGTGTGTACGTGTGAGAGAAAGAGAGAGTGTGAGAGTGTGTGTGTGATCGAGCGTTGCGGCAGCACGACGGCGGCGAGGCGGTTGAGCGCGGCGTAGCGGTGTCTCCCTCTTCTTCGCGGCGCGGGAATCCTTCATTCGCAACTACGCAGGAAGGTGAGTGACACACCATTCTCCCTTGTGAGCTTGTCTGTTGTATGACTGTGTGCTAGGAGCCTTTGTGGCTCGCACACGGCGCGTAGCAAGTCCCTAGCCGTGACATTTTTGGCGCCGCTGTCGGGGAGCTGCTACGCGTGAAGCTCCAATGGCGACCTGTAAATTGTATTGAAGCTATTTTTTATGTAGGAAAGGCGCGGCTTAAGTTTGATCATTGTTGTTATGCGAAAACAGTAGAGAAAGACACAACGTTGTTGACTGCATTCAAGTTTTCTGTGTTCTGTTAAGCTTTGTTTTGTTAGTTCTATTAAGCTCAGATTTCAGCTTACACAGTTAGCATTTCTTGCGTTTCTGCGGTTTCTGCATTTTCTGGTTTGCACTGCACAGTTCTGTCAAGTTTCAATTTTCTGCATTTTCTATGTTTTTTGGTTTGTGCACAGTTAGGCGCACAGTTAGTTAATTAAGTAGGTTAGTAATTAGGTGAACCACTGATTAGCAGGTCAGTAGGTAGGTGGGACAGTAAATAGTTAGGTGAGGTCAACGCGTACCAAATAATATCCCAAAAAAAAAATAAAAAAAATTATTTTAAAAAAATATTCGAAATATAAAAACGTGAGTGAGGGGGAGGTTATAAAAACGGATGGGAAAAAATAGAAAATATTTAAGCGTGAGTGACTGGGGGGATCACTAAAATTTTGATCGGGATCATTTCCCCAAGCCCAAGCCCAAGCCCAAGCCCAAGCCCAAGCCCAAGCCTAGGCCTCAGTCCTCAGTCTTATGATATACACTAGACTCACTCTTATATATATACCCTACCCCCTCAAGAGGGAATGAGAGCATGTGGGGCAAGTCCTGCACTCTCCTCCCTTCTCTTCCCACTTGCACCCTTAGACTTGCTATTTGGAGCCTAGTTCCCCAGCTAGGAAAAGACTGTTTCGGGCTTTTCTGGAGCAAAATAGAACCAAACGGTGGGCTGTAAAGCACAGCGCGTCCCTCCTAGCGATACGCTTGTTTCGAGCTATCACACGGCCCATTCCACGACACGCTCTAAAAAATCTAGCAAAAAAGCAAACAAAAAAACACGCAAAAAACTAGTCACAAGGCCTCCTAGAGCAGCTTTTTGACACCTGAGGGTATCAAAAGCACATGCACTTACGCTCTGGGCGGGTGCTAGAACACGAGCATATTGAGGGTGCCTCTGTTCATACGGACACCCATTACCCATCCACGATAGGTTCTAGACCCTCAGCGGGGACACAAGGTAGCACCACCCAAGACCCTAAAATAGCCGCTAGTGATTCCTCCTCCAACTCAGAAATCATGGAAGCATACCCTACCCAAAACACTGAGAGAGAAGGCCATGCACCTCCCGAAGCTCCACAGCCTAGTACTAGTATGTTTAGCCGTTTCATGGAAACATTAGGTAGAGCTACTCTCTCGGAACCTGATGCAAATGAAGCACACGAAGGGGGTGGGGAAGTGGACTCTCCTTTCACATCGCACGTGGACCCCACACCCCAAAAGAGTGTCCATGTGGATATCCTGCCAACTTCTTAGGTAGAGCTACTCGCTCGGAACCTGATGCAAATGAAGCACACGAAGGGGGTGGGGAAGTGGACTCTCCTTTCACATCGCACGTGGACCCCACACCCCCAAAGAGTGTCCATGTGGATAGCCCTGTTGAGCTGCCTCCTTCAGAAGTCCCCTCTAGAGTACCGTTGGTGACAAGTAAAACCACGGGGAGCAATATTGCTTCTACCTCACAAGAAACCGTTAACACGTCGACTCTAGAAGGATTGTTCATTAATGATCATTGGACATATGACCTCCACACTGAGGTGTTGACGGATCTATACTCTAGCCACGCCTACCATGTAGGATGGATAGAGATTGTACAATCCACCTCTAGTGCCACGAGCATCGAAGATCAACAGAAAATGATCTGTAATGTTATCCATGGCATTATTCAATCAGAAAGGCAAAACCGAGGGGTAAATATACTCTCAACTGGCCCCATGAGATTTCTGGATACGAGCAAGGCTCAACATCCTACTCTATCACAAATGGAGACTCCTCTAATGAGTCCCATGGACCCATCTTACGTCATTTCACCTGGGGTCTCTATGCAATCTGAGCCTCCGAGCGACAACTTTAGCTTCCCTAACTTGGCTCAACCCTCTATTAAGGAAAACACAGTGCTCACTCCAGGGATAGGCCTGACAGAGAATGTACCGATGACATCTACGGTTAGCGCAATGCCACTACCTAGTGTCGTAGTACCTAATATGGGGCCTTGACCGTATGTGCCTCTAGCCCCTTATGCACACATGGCCCCCACACCTCCAATTGTACCACTTGTTTATGCTCCTCGAGTGCCGCTCCCTAGCCCTTATCCGAGTGGACCTATGCCCGGTTATGTTGCATATCCTGCATCATCCACACATATGCCAAGACCGGTACCCGTCCCTCTCCCACATATGATTCCAAGAGTACCTCCACCGGCCCTGCCTCCTCACATAGGTGACTTGGCAGCGTTTGCTCAAACCATAGGTCGATCTATCGCGGAAAATATGCGTCATGCATCTGATAGAGAGCCTAGAAGTAAGGCAGTACAAAGTGCCAAACTCACGCAAAAATTCAATGGGGACGAATATGCTAGAAAACACATTGAAGTGTTTGAACAAGTATGTGATTCCTTAGGGGAACGCAACGAACTACATAAGTGCAATGCCTTAAGCTTGACATTAAGTGGGAAGGCTGGAGATTGGTATAGAACCCTAAGGGTGGACGAGAAAACAATCTACCCTACCCTTCGAAGGTTGTTTCTAAAGGAGTACATACGAGAAGGTGTGCTTTGGGGTGTAGCATCTCAGCTACAGAAGGCCGAACGTAAGGAAGGAGAATCAGTAAGGGACTTCATTAGTCGTCTAAAGCACTTAAACTCTCGCTGCCCTATAAATGAGCGCTTCAACAATAACCAACTGCTTGATCGATTCATTCGAGGGTTGAGGAATGAAGGAATCTATAATGGACTAGTGATTAGAGGTATCACAACCTGGGAAGATGTCACTGCCAATGCAATCCAATTAGAGGACAACTTGATGATAGCAGGCATGAGGGTGTCTACTGACACGAGATCCACTAGCTCACAAGCCATTGAGTATGAACCCATGACTGCAAAGCCCATTGCCAATGAGCCAAAGGTATTTGAGACATTCTTGACAGACCTCACCAAGGCAATCCAAGAGTCTCTTAAGGATAATCGACCCCCTCAAAATAGTCACATGTATCTAAGAAGGGAGCAACAATGGTGTTCCATTTGCTTAGGTCCACATAGCACTAGTGAGTGCCCTACGTTTAGAGTAAAATTTAATGGAACTTGCAACGCATGTGGTAGGTATAGTCACCAAGCTAAGGATTGTTTAATGATCAAACGTATGATGGCAAATAGACCACCTGTAGCCTGGACGGATGCACCTCGAGCTCCTGTATTGATGCCTGCTCCACCTGTTGAGCAACTACCGCAACACATGGTCCCTAGATCTCAAAATGTTGTACAAGCTACACCACTACCACCTCCTGTGCTAGGACCGCAGCCCCCGCATCCAAGAGTCGCCCCTATGAACCAAGTGGGTTGCGAGCCATCTAATGCTTATGCAGATGGTTGTGAGGAGGAAATAGACACTAGTATTGCCTACGGACATGATATATTAGAAGAGTGTCCTATATACTACATGGAAGATTGTTGGGGGCAAGTCAAGCCGGTTTATCAAGCTGCTGCTCTCGCATCCAGAGGTCAAAATATCAACACCCAGGCTAGGAGGCCACCTCTTCAATGCTACGAGTGTGGTGGACCACATCGAGCAGCGGAGTGCCCTATTAGGCTGCAAAAGAATGTTGCACAGATGCAAATGAATCAAGGGAGCACGTCTGCAATGCCAATACTCACATGTAATCGTTGTGGCATAGATCACTTGATTTCCCAATGCCCATATAACCCAAATGCGCCTAAAATCACACCCCTAAATTTGGTCGAAATTGCTAGTGTGACATCGCCAATACCACCCGTCGCACCCGCTTATGCGATTACACGGTCCATGCTTCAAGGGCCAGGCCATATCCTCGAAGAGAGAGATACCGCGTTAGTTATCCAAGCAAAGAAAAAGAAGACACGAAGGAAGAGGTCGCAGAATACGGGAAATTCAAAGCCAAGTTCGAAAACAAACATAGGAACAGGAGATGACCCCGTGTATATGAATGACCTCGGGAATGATTCAGATTCAGTCGAGACAATGGAGACTAGAACCAATACCACAAAGGGAAAGACCGACCAAGAAAACCGTAACATGGAACCAAATGAAAACCGAATAAGAGAAAACCATAAAGAGCCTCCGAAAACACCACAAGTGTTTCCAAATCCAATCCAAGACCCCCAAGATAAACCGCAGGGGCAAAAAGGGAAGAATCGTAAAAAGAAGATTGGGACGTACCCAAACCCAGTAGACGAGATTGAGCAGGTGAAACATCTAAGAGGTTTAGTGGAGGAGACTCAAAGGAAACTAGAACCAGAACCCATGCATGTCAAAATTCATGACACAGTGTTTCCCACGCAAGTTCATCCACCCCACATGAACCATAGACCGTTAGCCATATCTAGTATCATCCAAGAAGGGAGTGAGGACAGGACATCAGAAAGTGAGCATACACCCTTCTTGTTGGAAAGGATGTTTAACGAAGGAATACCTGATCCCATTGAGGAATATGAGATTCCATCCTCACCAGTTCCTAGTCAAGGACCTACACCCTGCAAAATGCCAATGAATGTTGCCAAACTAGTGTACTTCATGTCTTCTGAGGTCCGAACCACGATCATAGCAAAGTTGTATGGAGATCCTGAGTTATTCCTTGCACTTCGAGCATTCCTTAACGGAGAGCTACGAACGGGATTACCACAGTTTGCGCAACCAAATAGGCCTGACTCGATTATGATTGATGAGGAAAATCATGTGCAATCACTTGACTTAGATGGACACGAGTCTGTGATCGAGGTACCCGTTAACGAATTAGGGCAGTATTTTGAAGGCGACGAGTTTAATGCGACCCTACCCATCACTACCAAGGGATTAACTATAAAGGGAATTCTTGATGGTGGTGCGGGAGTTAGCATCGTTACAAAAGATTGTTGGGAATCCATGGGAAAACCCCACCTCAGTGTTACTAACATTGTGGTAAAGATGGCAAATGGTACCATAGCCAAACCTATGGGGATGCTCAAGGATCTTAAGATCAAAGTTCTAGGACACAAGGTACGACATACGTTCATTGTAATGGATTTCTCTAAACACCTTATGTCATATGAAATGATTTTAGGACGACCATTCATGAGGGAAGCACAAATGGTTCATGATTGGTCTAAAAATCATGTCTATTTGCAATTCCAAGACTCTGTCCTTAGAGTGGATTTGGTGACTGGTAAGGTACACCCCTTAGGGAGTAAAACCATTATTGATCATCGCTCTGACACCACAGTTCACTCGGCCCTACTACAATATTGTTACACTTGTAAGAAGGATACAGACATTGGCCAAGATTCTCCTTAGATGGATGTGTTACCGGGTATGACGGAATCAGACAACGTAGACTGGGTACACCTAGCTGCAACCATAGATACCTGGGGAAATAGAGGAACTACTTGGGTCACACCAGAGGGGGAAGAGGTACCACAAATTGCACCTCTGAACATGATAAGTGCCATACATGCATCTTCTAAGGGCAAGGCAATTGTAGACCAATCTGACAGTGACACCGATAGCTCAATAGAAGACTTTGACCAACACGACTCAGACACTGACTCCCAGAGTGAAACGGATTCTGAATCTCATGAATTAGAGAGTGGAGCATGTTCAGAGTCAAAACATTCGGAAGGACCGAGCACATCAACCGATGATAGCTCCTCCGAGAGTGAAGAGGACACCAACGGGGACTCCTTTAGTGAGCCAGATCTAAATGCAAATCAAAATCAGGTCTCAAATAAGAAAAAGAAAAACTTTAAGAGGCGTTGATATCGAGCCAATGTACATGCTAGGATAAAAAAGAAGAGATCCTCAGCAGAATGGCTCAGTTATATAAAAGCATGTGATGCTCATCGAAAATTGGTAGACGATTGGGGTGAATATCTCCAAAATGTTATGTGGTGTAGACCATGACCCCATGACATAGCCCAATTAGAGATCATAGACAAGCCAAAGTTGAGCCGCAGTGCAAGGAGGCGTCAAAACCAAGAGTTAGCTCGACAACACAAGAAAGCAGAAATGGAAGCACATACCAAAGCACAACCAGAATCCACAGACTTGCATCCTGCACCAGAACATTTCAAATCTTACACCACAGGGGAAGCAAAGGTTGTGTACACAAAAGCCCAAAGAATACCTATCGATGGGAATAATGGAATCTATGATGGTCCGGCAATAGTTAAAGAATTAGAATTAGCCGACCCCGGTGAAGAATCAAAACGTGTTTTTATTGCCCAAGACCTCACAGAAGTTGAAGAGGCGGTCCTCAAAGAGCTTCTCAAGGAATTCAAGGACGTATTCGCTTGGACATACCATGATATGAAAGGTGTTCCACCTTTTGTGGTCCAACATACAATCCCTATGATTAGCACTGCGAAGCCCGTACAACAAAGACCCTACCCGATGAATCCTAAGTACGCAAAGATCATTCAAGAAGAACTAGAAAAGCTTATCAAATGTGGGTTCATATATCCTATTGAACACTCTGAATGGGTGTCTCCAATAGTTATCGTTCCAAAAAAGAATGGGAAACTCAGGGTGTGCGTGGACCTCAAAAAAGTTAATGCAGCTACTAGAAGAGACCATTACCCCCTACCATATTCTGAACATGTACTCGAAAGAGTTGCAGGCAAGGAAGCTTATAGCTTTCTAGATGGGTACTCAAGCTACAACCAAATCACGATAGCGCTAGAGGACCAAGCTAAAACTGCCTTCATCACATAATTTGGCGTGTTTGCATTTCGTGTGATGGCTTTTGGCTTAACAAATGCCCCTGCTACATTCCAACGATTAATAAACACTGCTTTTAAAGAATATTTGAGAGAGTTTTGTGAAGCTTTCTTAGACAACCTTTGTGTTTAATCTTCTTGGAAAGAACATCCATCATGTTTGCGGAAGGTGTTTGAAAAGTGTAGGTTATATCGTATCTCATTGAACCCGTTCAAATGCCAATTTTGGGTCAAGCATGGAGTTATTTTAGGGCATATAGTATCTAAGAATGGTATCTCAACCGATGAAAGCAAAATTAAAGTGATTCTAGAGTTACCACCACCAACCAATTACAAGGGAGTTCAAAGGTTCATGGGACACGTGGGTTATTATCGACGGTTTATTTTATTTTTCGCTGAGATAGCACGTCCTTTGTACAAGCTTCTCATTGAATTGAGTTGATGATGAATTACCCGATACTTCCCTATTCATAGTTGAGACTATGCCTGAATGGAGTGAGAACATTGTTAACTTTTTAGTTAATGCTTTTCCACCCAAGGAACTTTGTAAGGATATCGCTCGAAGGCTAGTAAAAGAATGTGAACCCTATTGTTTGATTGCCGGAACTCTGTATAGACTAGGCAAGGACGATATTCGTAGGCGTTGTGCCCGCGAGGATGAATATTTGTATATCTTGCAAGAAGCACATATGGGAATAGCAGGAGGACATTTTTTAGGAGACCTGACTGCTAGAAAGGTGCTGCAATCAAGCTATTGGTGGCCAACTTTATTTAAGGATGCATCACTTTTTACAAAAGGGTGTGATGAGTGCCAACGTTACAAGACCACACAGCGCAAAGACAGAATGCCCTTACATCCTGTTTAAGTAACCCAACCATTTGAAAAATGGGGCTTAGACTTTGTAGGTCCAATTAGTCCCGCAGCTCGTAACACTCAATCTCGATATATTCTAGTTGCTACGGACTATGTAACAAAGTGGGCTGAAGCTAAGGCTTCACAAAAAGCTGACACGAGGACAACAGCTAAGTTTCTTTTTGAGAACATTATCACAAGATTTGGTTGCCCTTTTGAAATTGTTAGTGATAATGGTACCCATTTTATAAATGAGGTAATAAGAGAGCTTACCACGACCTTTATGATATCCCATCATAAGTCTACACCTTATTACCCGCAAGCTAATGGACAAGCCGAGAGCACCAACAAGACTCTAATCTCTATTTTAACCAAGACGGTAGAAGCTCATCGCACTGATTGGGATTTGAAGTTGACATCTGCTCTATGGGCTTATCGTACTGCTTATAAAGTGGCTATTAATTGTACGCCATTCAAAATGGTATACGGCCAAGAAGCGGTTATGCCTTGGGAGTTTGTCATTCCTAGTCTTAGGATAGCTTCGCAAGAAGGATGGAATGGTAACCCCTTAACCGAGCGTTTGTATATCTTAGGAAAACTAGACGAAGAGAGGCAGTTGGCTGTGCAAAATGCTCTTGTGGAAAAGGATAGGAGAAAGAAGTGGTTTGATCGCCATGTGAAGGACAAGGACATCAAAGTTGGTAATAAAGTCCTTATGTATGGAGTATGTAAAGAGAAGAAAAAGTTGAAATATGCTGGTAAAGGACCATATAGAGTATGTGAAATTACCCCACAAGGTACCCTTCGTGTGGAAACTCTTGATGGAGTTGAAACCATTGGATTCCTCAATGGGAGTAAATTCAAAAGATATTATGATCCTTTAAGCCAAGAAGAACTACGGGCCATTCATCAAAAGAAGGCCGCCAAAGCACAAACCGAGTTAAAGAAGATACAAGCTCAAGCTGAGGCTAAGGAGCGACAACAACGTATAAGACAAAAACGAGAGGCTAACCTTGGAGTCACAAATGCATTCCACGTGGAAATCGAAGAGGATTGGTTGGACTCTGACACACCTCTACGATACCCTATTGAGTTAAATAGTGCCTATGGAAAAGTGCTATATAACGCCTTATTGGACACGGGTGCTAAATATAATCTGCTATCCTATGGGGTGTGGTGTCAGTTAGGGAAGCCACCTCTATCTGAGAGTATTATCCAAGTCAAGGGTGTCAACAAGAAAAAAACTACGGTTTTTGGAATCTGGCACACTTCTGTCAGTTATGACAATGGAATTGTAGCTCAAGACTTTTTGGTCATGCCTACTGGAACTATGGAGGGTAATATAAACCTAGGGCGCACGTGGATGATAGCCACCAAATGCACTATTGATTGGGGGACTAGGGGTGTCACAACGCAAAAACCAACTCTTATCCCTACCACTCAAGCCATAGTCCCTGAGATATTGCCTAAGGAAATAAAACCCAAGACATTGCATGTCCAGGAGGTTGAACCATACGTCCCCATAGCCCAACTCTCTAGATCTTCAACTGATGTAGTTGAAAGAAAGCTTGAGACACGCAAGAACCATCCTAATATAACAAAGAAAGCATACAATTGGGTCCCTAAATCTTCTTTAGTAACCATGGCTGATGCTAAAAAACGGAAGCCTCGTAAGAAACGTCCCACTCGCTCCAAGAAATGTAAGAAAACGTGGCGCTGGATTCCTAAACGACTATTAAAAGCCCAAGGATACTATGATGGAAATGAGCAAATTTGGGTACCTAAACGTAAGATGTGTCCTTCCCTATCGACAATAAACCCGTATGAGTCAAACAGTGTAACGCTAAAGCCAATGGCAGACCGTGGGAAGGGAAAGATCACATAATGCTACACACCTAGTCCAGAGCTAGTTTGGGCTCCAAGGCAAACCCAATTTATTCCACCTAGCTCAAGAAGGGGGGAGTTCCATGAAGCTTCTAGCTCCTCATGTAATACATCCATAGAGGTAAAAGCTTCTACACAGCCTCCATCTATAGTAATGGACCTCAATGAAGCTACAAAAGAATCCACACCTCCCAGTGTTCAAGAATCACCTGATGAACCACTTCAAGTTCGATCCTGGGAGAGTACCTTACCACCCTTGCAACTTGACGAGGCACCTAGGGTAATAGAAAACTACTGGCAAAAATCCTCACCTATTACCAACTGGAACAATTGGTTTCAAAGGGTGACAAGCTCATTTCAAACGGTATGATCTACCCAAGGAAGGGGGGAGTGTTTGTGGACATCCATCATTCACTTGCTTCCCTCTCAACCTTTCTCCCTGACCTCTTAATCTCCGATCTTAGGGAATGTATATATAAAGCCTTATACTCACAAAAACAAGATAAAAAAGTAAAAGAGAAAGAGCCATCACACAAATCATAAAAACAAATTATGCAAGAACACACCCCTTGTAATATTTGCACTCTAACCATCATCTATTTGCGTGTACAGATATGGCTAGTACGCTAGAGTCATCCACTCCTGCCTTGGGTGAGAGGTACCCTCGTTACTTTTCACAAATGTTTCACATGGTCTTTCCAGTGCTTGCATGTGAATGGGATTTGATAGGTGCGTACGCTAGCATGTGAGAGGAATTTTGAGGAGTTAGAATGGCTGATACGTCTCTTGACCACGTCTGATCCATACTTAGTAGAGAGCGTTTCTCCCATTGCACAAGCCTACCCTTTTGACCAAGATGACTATAGGCGTCTAGTGACCTTCTTAGTAAACATGGGCACCTATGATGAAGAAGAAAATTTACATGACTACACGGATGGCACATATGGTCTCATGGATGATGACTTTGTTTATCTCGACGACGAGGATAGGGGTTTAGCCTTAGGGTTTCCCCCCAACCTCTACAATATCCTATTCCCTTGACTCTTTAGGGGGAGTGCAAATAATTAGGTTAGGGTTCCTTATGTTTTTTGTTGTGTTCAATAAGTGTTGGTACCTTTTCCCACTAATGTGCCTCCTGGAGGTATTCCTTTTGTTTCCTAGTGTGTACAGAAGCGTGTTGCTATTGATAGGATTTGGACCTTCATGGAACCTTTCTCTCGTTCACACTTCAAATCAAGCGCGACCATCAGCACAAACAGGTGTTTTATGTCCGTTAGCATTGCCCTTATCTTTTTGCATCCATGTTTGTCTGCTTTGATTGTGATTGGTAGCATAATATTCAGCGCATTTGCTTAGTATCAAACATTTAATTCAATGTAATGTTTTGTCATAATCACTTGTCTAGGTTTAAAAATCAAGCAGTCCGACTAAGCTAGTTTGACCAAGCTAGGTATTAGAAATCTTCTCTTAATACCATGGGGAATGCCTTCCTAATAAGCAATAGTTACTTAGGTTCTTAATCCGATTTAGGCAGCATTGTGTGAAATGTACTAGGGCTTTCTAGTGGGCTTAACCCTATTGACCTTTAGCTTAAGTATTATAAAGGGAGTTTACTAATGTGATGAGCCTGGGGAGGGTAACATAGTTATATGACCCCCCAAAGTTACAAAATTAAAATGCTGAAAATGAACAAACAAAAAAATCAAAGTGCCACAATGTAAAATTTTAAGCTGGAAGAGAAATCCGTGCTTAAATTGGTACTTCACTCACATGTATCGCCTATGGTACTAGAGCCCTAGAGGTTCCCAGTGTGGGCGCTTTTCCTTGAAAAGCAAAAAACCCAAGGCATATAAAATAAGCACACACATCAAAATTGAATCAATGTGAAAAGACTTTGGGGGGTCAAAGAAAAGGTAATCAGTCAGGCGATGATTTCATGAGAAATTCCTTTTATCGTAGCTTAACTACAAGGTCTTCTAGGTATAGCCTCTAGTCAACCCTCGAACATCAAACACTTGGCTCTCGCGATTAAACAACTTAATTCACCAGAAAAAATTGAGAAGTTACCCATGGTATTAATAGTCGAGCTCTAGTGCCTTTTGACCGTTAAATTAGCGACCCCGGACTTGTTTAATTTTTTACCTTTACATCTGTTTATGCATTTGATTATATTGCAATTTAATGTTTATTGCTGACAAATTGTCTAAAATTCTGTTACCAATCAATTTGTCTGTCTATTGCATATGATTTTTAATTGTATATGAGAATGCAATTACTGTGGCAATGTTGTTTGATTTTGCAGTGATTGAAGAAGACTACGCACATCCATGTCGACTGCTCTCCCATCTCGACGAACGAGCTTCAAGTGGATAGCTTCCGAGGACGGAATCTACATCAGGAAGGGGGGCATGTTAACCCTCACGGCACACGGACACCCTATGATCTATAAACGTTGTATTATTTAGAGTCAGGTACCGGGCTTGTCGGACCAATAGGAACAGGGTAAGGGTGATCGCCGATGACAGGCGCACTCTAACTGGAATATTCAAGGAGTTAGTTGGCTAAGTATGGGCGCCCAAGTGTGAATGGGGTGAGCTCATATAAAAGACACTAAACCTAATTTTTACTCATTCTCTCATTGTGCAATAGAAGCTGCTCTTGCTCCATCTCCACCTTCTCCTTCACCATCTCCTTGTGTGTGTGTGTGTGTGTGTGTGTGTGTACGTGAGAGAGAGAGAGAGAGAGAGAGAGAGAGAGAGAGAGAGTGAGAGTGTGTGTGTGATCGAGCGTTGCGGCGGCACGACGGCGGCGAGGCGGTTGAGCGCGGCGTAGCGGTGTCTCCCTCTTCTTCGCGGCGCGGGAATCCTTCATTCGCAACTACGCAGGAAGGTGAGTGACACACCATTCTCCCTTGTGAGCTTGTCTGTTGTATGACTGTGTGCTAGGAGCCTTTGTGGCTCGCACATGGCGCGTAGCAAGTCCCTAGCCGTGACAGCCACTTTCGTAAAGCGTGAATTATGTCATAGAGCTCTCTCTCATAGACAGAATAATTTTGTTGAGCTCTATCTAACTTTTTACTTTCAAAGGCTATAGGTCTTCCCTCCTGGAGAAGTACCACACCAATTGCTTTATCACTAGCATCAATCTCTACCCACAAGTGGCTTAAGTGGATCGACGATTGCTAGGATGGGAGCAGTGGCTATAGCTACCTTGAGCTGTTTGAAACTACGGTTTTGGGCTTCTTCCCAAGGTCTTACCTTTTGATTTAGGTTGATCCGTCATAGGAACAACAATTTTGACATAATCACGGATAAACTGTCGATAAAATCTAGCCATGCCTAAAAATATTTGAAGCTCCTCAACCGTGTTGGGATGTGGCCATCGAAGAATGGCAGCGACCTTGTCAGTGTCTATTTTGATGCCAGAATAAGAGATCACATGACCGAGGTAATGTATCTGTGTTTTAAATAAATCGCACTTTCTTTGCTTAGCATACAATGCGTGAGCTCGTAGAGCTGTTCAAACACTAATCGTAAGTGTTCTATGTGTTCATCTTCAGTCTTACTGTAAATGAGAATGTCATCAAGAAAAACCACAACAAATTTTCCAAGATAGGAACATAAGACACTATCCATGAGTGTCATAAATATAGCTGGAGTATTGGTTAGACCAAAAGGCATAACCAAAAATTCAAAATGCCCGAACCGTGTTCTAAAGGCAGTTTTAGAGATATCTTGCAAAAGGATACGCACCTGGTGGTATCCTAAATGAAGATCTATCTTTGTATATAGTATCTTGCTCCATGGAGTTTATCAACAACTCATCCACTCGAGGCAGAGGATACTTGTTCTTGATGGTTATCGCATTTAATCTGCGATAATCTATGCACATACGCATAGTACCATCTTTCTTTTTTACCAATAGAATTGGTGATGCCCAAGGCGAAGTGCTAGATCTAATGAAACCACGAGCGAGGTAGTCAGCCAACTGACTCTCAACCTCCTTGGCTTCTTTAGCACTCATACAATAAGGTGGTTTACTCACGAGTTTAGTGCCTGGCAAGACATCTATGTCATGTTGCACATCACGTTAGGGGGTAAACCCGGTGGTAAATCACTTGAGAACACATCACTATACTCCGTGAGTAAGTGAGCCAGCTTTTGCCGTGCAAAAGGAGAAAGCAAACTAGAGTTATGTTGGGATGAAGAATCTTGTAATTCTTGTAATGTTTGTTTTACAACAGCTGCACGTTGCTCTATAGAATTAAAATTGAGAGCACTTTGCTCGTTAGATTTGTTAACACTTTACTTATCATTAGAATTATTTGCACTTTGCATACCATTACTAGAATTCACCGCACTTTGCTCTTGAGAATTCACAAGACATGGAGACAAGCAGTAACACAAAAAGTCTTCATCTATTAAATCTGCTTTCTGCAAAATAGAAAGCTCGGCTGTACATATAAGAGGTGCAAATGGTATATTTCTCTCACCAAGCAAAAGCACATGTTTACCATTGGCCATGAAGGATAAGGAGTTATGTTCATAACTAGTGTGCAATGTGTTTCCTAAACCATGCAGCCACTCCCATCCTAAAACTACATCAGCACCGTCCATGTTCATAACTTGGAAGTCAAGGGTCATTGTATGATCTTGAACAATAAGCTCAACCCCTTGAACTACCGTGTCCCATACTTCTTTATCATTCCTAGACATCTGCTCCACCACATACTTGTGAGGCCAGGAAGTCTGTGTAAGCTTCAATTTCTTGACTAGCTTATAGTTCAAGAAGTTATGAGTTCCACCATCATCCACTAAAATACGAACACGTTTTCCGTTAATAGTGCCATGCATGTGAATCAAATCATGGGGGCCAAAGGTGGGCTGCCACATTGAAACATGCATACAACACTTGTGCTTTTCTTCCATATGAAGAACCTCTACAACATAATATTCAGGAGATGAATCTAATGTGAGGCATTGCACCTTGTGCATGGCCTTTTCTTTGCCTTGCAAAAGAGGACAATCTTTCTTGTTATGTTGGTCCAAAAGACATCTAAAACACAAATTGTGTTTCTTTGCACGCTCAAAATCAGCAGCGCTGAGAGATCCATGTGGAGTATCTCGTGAGTGCTTAGGCTTCTCAACCTCTTGTGGACGTGGAGAGGTAGATTGTCTCTTATTCCTCTTGGAACGTGTGGGAGATCTACCTCGCCATTGGCTCTTAGCGACATTGCTCTTAGCAAAAGTATTCTTAGAGTAGTTAACATTTCCTTTCCTCTTTTGGTCATCATCATATCTTTGGGCATGACTAATGGCTTCTTCCAAAGTTTTTGGATGTTGAGTCTTGACATGAAGACGATAGTCTTTGTCAAGACCCCTATTAAAACCCCGTATCTTTTGGAACTCATTTAGACCTTCTAGTTTTAATATGATTTTCTGATACATCGAAAGGTACTATGTGAGAGAGAGGCCAGACATGCGGCATGCATCCCATGCTAGCCAATTCTTATCTTCTTCATTGAAGTCCAAAAACTCTTTGGAGAAAGAAGCTTGAAATGCAGCCCAAGACGGAGGATGAGCATCTATTGGAAATGTCATCCACAACTTATAGGCCTTGCCTTTGTTAACTGAGTCAACGTCAGTTAATAGAAGTTGCTAAAGACTGAAGACGTATGGCTGCACATCGAAGATAAAAGTGAAGAAGCAGTAAAGATTGGAGTTACACATTTTTTACATTTTCCCAAAATGGTCACATATTGTAAATTCTCGATTTATTTAAAGCTATTGTAATATTTTAATGTATTACGGGCTCAATGGGAGTTCCAAGTTGTAAAGAACAAGTCAGTTACTGTACCTAGGTTGCAGATACAATAAGTGTGGAGTCTCAAAGGTCTTGGACGCGAGACATTACACATTTTAGACCTTGGCTAAGGTATAAAAGCCAACTTTGTAAAGATTTTATTAAGTTTTTGGATAAGAAATACACAGCGTGAGCTAACGACGCTCACTTCTCTCCTTCTCGTGCTTCCTACTCCCTCTCCGGTTATCACATTGCGAATGCGTTTGTTGCATTGCAACCGCAGGTAAGAGCTCTACGCATTGACGTAAGCCATTCACAGTATTTCATAGCTTTTGGCGTCGCCGACCCACGGCCTAATTTCATCATAACTAGGAATTTACACTTTTAAATCAAAAATTAAACATAGGTGGGGTATTGGGGCATCATTGCTAAGCATTTAGATACATTCTGGGTCGAAAACAACTAGGTAAAAAATCCACTGCTGTTAATAATCGCGATTTTGGAACTTGACCAAAGTGGGATTTGAGGCCATAGGCATGTGTGCTTAAGTCTTATAAATTTGTCCTAGAAGTTTCGTTACGTTTGGATGTCATTTGATGCTGTAACGGATGTGATTTGCTTGTCGATGAGCGATTGGCTTTTGGTGATTTCAGTCACTTGAGTGTAGCTTGAGTTAGATATGAGTTGTTAGTTGTTTTCCAAGAGATTGACAACCTCTTGTAGCTTCTATGCACTAGTCGAGTCAGCTTCGTCCCATGGTTTGACAAATTAATCGTGCTAATACTGCAATAAGATAGGATGGTGAGGTTAGACATGCGTCCCACAGCCTTTAAGAGATAGACTTGTTTCCACATCCGTCTTTATATCCGGGGTGTGTCTCAATCTATGAATATCACTCCATTTGTGTAAGAACGTATGGACCGCATCCTTGTTGCGATCATGCTCTTCCACGTGAAACTCAAGAATGGTGATATTCTTAAGTAATGCATTACTACCTTCTGCATCTTCTGCAGCACTTGTCTCTTGGACTCCTTGAGTTGTGCGAGCTTGGTTCCCTTCATCCGTGCCACTTGTGGCTCCTTGAGCCGTCTGTGAATTCATAAATTTCACAAGTAACTCCGTAAGATTGATAACATTTGCATTGAGTGCACAGAGGTTGCTTTCAAGTACGCTTTGGCGATGTTCCAAAGTCTTGAAAGCAGCCATATCTATAAGCCCATGATCTCCTAGATCATCATCATCATGCATATTAGTGTCAGCAGCACCCATGGTGCCCTGATTTTGATCTAGTGCTCAAAATCAAAAGTATGTGTAGGTGGGATATCCTCACTGGCCATGGTAAACACACACTAATGTAAAGAGAGAAAAACGTCAACTTGTACCTTGTGAAATTGAAGTCTCTGTGTTTTGTATGCTTCGCAATTTGCATTGCATGCGAACCTCGCCTTATGAGAATTGTAGCGCTTCACGTTTCGTTCGTCTTAAGAACACCTTTGTTGATTCTTCACAAAAACTCATCGTTTTTGTGAAGGCTTTTGTTCACTTTGAAGCTACCTCCTTGAGGGAAAAAGAATTTTTGGAGGAAAACTTGCCTTCCTCCGAGAAGTGAAAAGGAAGGGTGAAACTACTTCCTTGAAGATTTAAGCTTTCCCTTTCCTTCTAGCTTTCCTTTCAACACAAGTATGCTATCTTTCCTTGTTATACACAACAAGGGTCAGAAGCTTGATGGTAAAGTATTGGCCTCTTACCCTCATGGGGTGGGTTCAATCCTCCTTTGTGCATGGGTTAAGCGGGGCTTCCTACGTGCACAGCCAACAGTGCCAATGGAAGCCTTCGGTGCTGCCGTGCTATCGATCGAGTTAGCCCTGGTCGGCCGCCTTAGTTGCTCGCTGTGGAGGGCGTAGGTGGGACGATCGCGATCGACTGTCATTGTTTGTCCACGTGTGCTGCGCATAGGAAACTGTGCTTGCCTTCTTTTTGCTGCACAATGGAGACGTCACTGTCTGCGAAACGTGGAAGAGAAGCAACGCGTCGCATGCACATGCAACCCGCTTTTCTCCTCCTCCCAAAAATAGCTCGAATGCCAGTGAAATGGTGGTGGTAATGCATGTGCTGGTCTCCACCCAACTGTGCTATCTTATAGCCTCTCCCTAACATACGCATTGTCCGACCGTGTCGGTGGCCTTGCCCGTAGGACCCATGTCCTTACAGGTTGCTAGTCAAGGGTTCGTGGAGAAACATGTTGCCCTCACAAAAGCTCGAAAAGTTCTACATGAGCTCCGTACCTGGATGTTGTCTCTTAGAGTATGTTGATTGCAAGATATTTCCAACATGGTTGTTGAAAGGAAGCTCTTGATTGCTTTCACCATAGGCAAAACGAAAAGGGCCCCTCTACAAATGGAAACACCTGTGCATGCACCTTGTAGACCTGTGGCATTTTGTATCTATTTTTATCACATGTGAATAAAAAAGGGAGTCTTTGTAGATACGATTGCATACGTAGTGCAAGACATCACCTTGGGAAAGTTTATTCATGACGAGGTTGCTAATCTGGGGCTCTTGGTGAAACATGTTGTGCTCGGAGGTGCTTTGGTTGATATGCATACCAAATTTAGCACCATCACAAAAGTTCAAAAATTTATGAACTAGCTTTCTGCAATGAAAGGGGTCTCTTGGAGTCCCTCCTTTTCTCATGAATTAAAAAACCAGGGTGCCCATCAATCAAAGGAGTAGGAGGGAAAGCACCACATGTGCTTTCTTAGGGGCTCTTGAAAAAAGATGTGCTTGGCCGTGCTTTGATTGATATGTATGCTGGATACGATGCCCCAAAGAGTGCGAGTTTGTGTATATGTGTGTGTGTGATCCTAAGAATGGGCGATGCCGCATATTAAAACCCAAAAACATCAAAAGTAGTGCAGGTAATGGTAGGCATCATAGTAAAAGTGAATGCGACAGTTGATATAAACCCCAAGAACATTAGAAGTAGTGCAGGTAATGGTAGGCATGATAGCAAAAGTGAATGCGACAATCGACATGTTGACAGAAGCCACAGAAGGGACGACGACAAAACACACACTAGTGCAAGGTGGCATAACAATCGAAGGAAGGTCTAGGAGTCGATCCATCCAAGATTGTGCTTTGATGCAGGCGACCAATACCAAAGGTACACTTATGTTTTGTATTTTGATTTCTTTTATGTAATCTCAAAAGTAATAAATTTAGATTATTTTTATTGAAAAGATTATAGATAAAGGTGACATGGATTGAAGAATTTTTGCTCAACAAAGGGACACCTAGACAATACACCACGGCATGGCAACCTGGAATGATACATGTCTTTATAAAACATCTGTAACGAGTTCTTCTTTATACAATTTTAGTATTTTTACGATAAGAAAGTTCCTTCAACACTAGAGGAGAAGCATAAGTTCCCCTTCAACACTGGAGGGGATAAAAATGGCGAGGGAAAGCCACGTTCCCTTACGGTATTATTATAAATGTGGAGAACAGTGCCAACTCAACACCATACATACGTACTGTTTTTTAGTTTTTTGGATGGGCGCAAGCATCACGATGCACAAAATGCATCTCTCTTCATCTTAAATAGTATCATGCGCAAACTTTCACTGCCATATATCTTTAAATGCAAAATCTCATTTTTAATGCGAGGTCATAGAGTTTTTGGCAAAAGATTTGAGGAGAGATGCTATGAAGCCATCATCACAAGCTCTACCATGAGGTAAAATCCACACCACTATCACTTTTTCACTTGTTACCATCTGTATAGTGAACCAATCAAGGCGAACTAGTTTTCTTTCCACCTGAGAAAAGTTGCAACTAGGCTTTTACCTGTTGTCTTCTTGGTTAACAAAGCCAAGTGCGATGCTACTCCACCATTTTTGGCAAAGTTGGCTTTGAACAACAACATTTGGAGAGAGAAGACAAAAGAGGAGGGCTTATCAAAATAGGCTTGAGGAAGCGTGCGAAAGTGCTCTAACTTTGGCCGTCCGCCTGGGTGGGACACTACAGCGCCCAAACATACTCTTTTTGAGTATGTGTGACGCAGGCCTTAGATTCCTGCCGGAAAGGTTCAAAGCGGACGCCGGACTTGGGTGTACTTTAATCTCCGTTCCGGCTCAAAGGATCATTGCATTGTGGCAAGGAGCATGGCGAGCTCGCAGGAAGAGACCTCAAGTAAGTTCTTTTCTCTCTCATAGTTCAGTGCTCACGTAGATACACACTTGCATGGGCTTGCACACCTGCATTTTGTGCGAACGTCAATTTTCATGTCCTCGCAACATTCAAAACCAGGCTGAGAGGGTATTACAACAGGCCTAAGAGAGAAAGAAAGAATAGGCATTTGACGCCAATTGTTGAGATAAGACTCTATTCATGAAATGCCAATGGTCCTCAAAGCCCAACGTCAAGCCCACTGGAAATTGTGGGGCGCCTACTTCTAGGTAGAGAACCACGGTCTACCGTGTTTGTCTCTACTGCTCTTTCAAGTTAAAAATTTGCAGGTTTTAGTGTAGTCGGGCATGTGCTTTTCTAAAAGCATACCGGTCCTACCAAAGAGCGGATAGAGCACTTGGACACTTTGGAAATTGTTATTGAAAAATCTTCGTGCCCCGGCCCCGGACTTATTAGCCACTCCCACCCTTACTTCATCGCGCATTGGGCGCTCGCTCCCATCTTCATCGCTCTGTCTTATAGGGCATAAGCCATAAAGAATCCCAGATTACACATGGATTCAAACGAGGAATCCCCCAAGAATCAAATGAACCCTTCTGACACTTCTGAAACGAGAGGCAGCATGAGAAATTCGAATGAATTAACAAACCTAGAGTACGGGACACCTCGGCCTATGGGATATCAATTGATGGATATGCAGCGTCAACAACAGGCTGATTGTGCAAAGCAGATGCTTCAGTTTGCAAAGGATCCTCAGTATGCCAAATTTTTGACCCGGCACCCAATTGATGAGGTGCATTCCGATTGGCAGAAAACCCTTGATTCCCTAATAAAGTAAGCCCTCAAGAAACCTTCTGTCCCACAGATGTTTACTGAAGATGAACTGGAGGACGTGGTTAAAAGATGAGTCAACCAACTGTTGGGGGTAAAGAAGAAGCATCTGAAGAGACATAACAAGGGAATTGACTTGCCTGGATACTTGGGCCAAAAATCCTCTTTTGAAAATGCTAGAAAACAGAAGAAGTGTGTACGCTTTGAAGGATTCTCCAGTTCTCGTCCTCATCTTCTTCTGACAGCTCAGACAGCTCATCCTCTTCTGACTCGAGTGATGAGGACAGAAAGGGCAAGAAACGATGAAAGGACCGTACGTTTTATTAAAAAAGGAAGCACTTTTACAGAGCCAATCAATATGATTTTCTCGACGACAAGGGCAAAAAGGCCAAGGAATTTAAAGGTGGACAAGCAGTAAAATTTGAATACTTTTCAGGATTCCGAGATGCTCCCAAGGCTTTAGCCTTTATCCAACAGTTTGACATAGCATTTTTTGGAGGCCGCTATACAGAGCACTTTAAGATTAGACGGGCAACATCCTTTTTGAAAGGCAATGCATAGACATGGTGATCCACATTGACTACAACATTTCTGTCTTGGAAATTTATGGACATGATCGCAATATGGGATTGGTCAATCCGACATCACGATCTGGGATAGATCTAGATGCGATTGCTAAATACGTTACTAGGAATCATGGTCCTAGATCATAATGGAATCCATGGACGTGATCGCGATATGGGATTAGTTAAATCAAGATTAGGGAGGTCCGGTGTGGATCTAGATGCAATTGCTAAATATGTCGCCAGGAATCACGGTCCTAGATTCTATGTGATGTGATCTGAATGTGGTTTGACTGTGATCTGAATGTGATGCAATGTGACTGTGTCTTTGTACAAGTGTTGGATTTATGTCGTCTAGTGCGTCGGTACTTAGAGTTAGTGTCTACTGGACCGGTTTATGGCTTATGTTTGATTTTGTAGGGGTAATCAAGGGCGATTACAATTCTTTCAAGAGGGAGGTATGTCACAAAATGATGACGTGGCATGATCACCCACGGACAGGGGATGGTGACGTGGCAGAAGCGGACAGAGGTGCTAATGTGGCAGTACGGCTGATGACGTGGTAGGCTGTACAAAGCCCGGATTTGGGCTGGCTGATGACGTGACAGCTTATACGGATTTTTGCAAATTGAACTGATGCCTTTTGGCAACTTTTTGGGAACCGGTTGCTTTTGCAACACTTTGCTTTTAAGTTTGGGAGCTTTTGGGTCTCTGCTTTTTGGGCATCCCTTGTATCAATAAATAGATCTAAGGGGCCTCACTCTTCAGAGCATTTGGGCGTAGAGTCTGAGAGCATAGGACCCCTTTGGGAGTTGTACTTTGCCCAAGCATTAATATAATAAAGAAATACCAAAAGGGGCGCCAGGTTTTTAGAGCCAATACCTCTGGACACGGAACTATGCCGGGCCGTGTCGACTCAAGTTCTAAAGTTATGAATCATTTTAAGTGATTCTCTCGTGTGTCGTGCCAAACTCTTGACTCAGGGCGTCCGAGTTTGTGACAAACGGTGATTCCCCATGCACTTTAGAGCACTTTTATAAACCCGGCGAGAAATTACAGCATGCTGAATTCTCTGTTTTTGGCCTCTAATCTATACCAAAACACTTGTTTGGTGATTCCCTAGCTTCCCTGAAGCTCCTGGGGCCTGTAGGCATCAAAACTGACCAGAAACCCCAAACCTGCAAAAAAGTACAGCAAGTTGTAATTCTCTATTTTTCGCTCTGACTCGCATGCCGATCACTCATGTGGGTAGCCCTCTAGCTCCCGTACCTGTAGGGTTACTTGCCCTTTGATTTAGACGAGATTTCAATAAATCTCTCTAAATCGTCTTGTTAGCGCTAGCTGATTCGGTACCCGTGCAAGAGGCTCTTGCCTCGGCAATCGAGCATAGAATCCCCACAACTGTACATAACAGATAAGTAGCCCTTGAGCTGGGCGTCACGAATATGTATTCAAAAGGGAAGAGAGATGCACGAGAGCGGAATCATCGTGCTACATAAGGCATAGGAGAAGGCAAGTTTTCCATTAAAGGTGTGAACCTGCACCCACTATTCACACACACACTTTAGTCATTTAATGATCTCAAATCAGCTCTCCCTCTTACTCTACTGGATTTTGGGCGCCCCCTCTTGCTGATGTGTCTTGCAGATCGCTCACAGATTGCATGTGTCCACTTTGCTCATTTGGTTTAATTTCCTAGTACCCACCAAATGATGAAGTCTTGCTGAGGGCCCTAAATGACTTGAACTAAGCCTAGCCACCCTTTTACTAGTGAGATTTCGGTGTCGATCGACCGAACCATCTCGTGGTTGCCTGACCTTGCCTCGTGCGGGTGAAACTTTCGGCCATCGATCGTTTCACATAGGCCATGCGATGTCCAAGCATATGTGATTTCAAAAAGAGGGTTCCAAAATTTAAATAAAAGTGAAGGGAAGGAAACCAACAAATAAAGTTAGTGTTGTGTCAGTCTCGTGACAACCACTCTAATAGGCTGCCAATGGATAGTCAACCGTTGATCAAGTGGAAACTCATTTTGAAACTCCAATGTGATGTGACGTCCATGATGGCTAGTCTCAACGATGCTAAAGACTAGAGTCCCCTGCTGAGCAACAATCGGTACTCCGCAGCGAGGATCAAAGTACACCCACCAACCTTGATGAGAAGGTAGAAGAGTCTGTCCTACGATGAAGTCATACTAGTGTGGTGGAATAGCCTCCTCAATCTCTCTCATACGGGCAGCAACTCCTCTGCGGATCCCATAGGTAGCTCCAATAACTTGTGCCCCAACCAAGGAAGCATTTGATCAACAAGGTAAAGTGTCTGTTGGCTCGTCCTCCCATCTAGCGCAGTCAATGTGAGTTCTCTCGCCTAGCTGATGCTCTTCTGAATTTGTCACATATGCATTCCAGATAAGTGGCTGCCTCGCTACCTCCTCAACAAAAGAAGGTGGTGTTTCTAAACCCGCAACAAGCAATGCATAAATGGTGACAAATGGGACTTATCCAAGAGTGCATTTGTGAAGATGAATCTGATGGTTGGGTGTCAAACATTGGCAATAGATTTAAAACGAGGAGAGGTATGTGGCAAAGCCTGGTGTAGAAACAATTTCCAAGGCTAAACCTCTAGAAACAATCTGCGTACTATGAGCTTGGCAAGCATTGCCTTTCTCTCATCATTGGATCAATAATCCCCAATGTCACAGACTTGGGCGTCCAAGTCGAGAATCTGACACGACACACGAGAGAATCACTTAAAATACTTCACAACTTTAAATCACAGTTCAATTCGAGACGACACGGCCCGACATAGTTCCATGCCTAGAGGTTGGTCCCAAAGATTGGCGTCCCTTTTGCTATTTATTTTATATTAATGCTTGATCAAAGTACAACTCCTGCGGGTTGTCGGCTCTCAGACTGTGCGGCCAGATGCCCTCAAGAGTGAGGACCTTGGGCCCTTTTTATTCTTTACAAGGGATGCCAATAGCAGAGCCCTAAAAGCCATAAACTCAAAAGCAAAGAGTTCCAAAAACAATATTCCCCAAAAGCTGGCTCAAAAGCATCAACGCTTTTTTTTTTTTGCGGAATTTCGTACAGTTCTGCCACGTCAGCAGCCTGTTAGGGCAATTTTCAGACGTCCGTACTGTCTGCCTTGTCAGCTGTTGTGCTCTCTGTCCACGTCAGCATCTGTCCGGGGGTGGTCATGCCAGGTCATCAGTTTGTGACATACCCCCCTCTTGAAAGAATCGCAATCGCCCTCGATTACACGTGCACCATCAGACATGAGCCATAAACTAGTTCAGTAGACACTGACTCTCTAGACGACACAAATCCAGCACTTGTACAAAGACGATAGTCACATCATATCAGAGCACATTCATATCACATTCACATTCACATCACATAGAATCTAGGACTGTGATTCCTGGCGACGTATTTAGCAATCACATCTAGATCCGCACCGGGCCTCACAGATGTCGATTTAACTAATCCCATATCGCGATCACGTCCATAGATTCTGAGACCTAAATGCTGTAGTCATTTGGTCAATCATTCCACTCAAGCACTGTCATGTGCGAGTAATCATTTTCGGGGATCTCAAGTCGAAGTACTTCTCTCATAAAGTCATTCAGTAGAATACTGTTAGCACATCAGTATTCTGAAACCCATAGGGAAATAAGTGACTTTATTCCATCTAGGTAATCTGTGACAAAGGAGCGGAGTAACTCCCCTCTTGTGTAGTCCCGCCTGCACCCGATTCAACCTACTGATCAGTAGGAACTCTTGGAATAGGCACAGCGAGACCAAAAGCGTTGAGGTAAAGTTCCAAATCCAAGGAGTATCCGCTAGGTCCTCCTTCTCCATCCATTTTACATTCAATGCCGGATGGTTCTTAACTAAGAACCACTGTTCATTTTACCTTTCTCTTTCTTGTCTTGGAAAGCCAGTATCTGTTCTTGAACGAGTATCTTCTCGCTCTTTTTCAATTCAGGTTCATCTGGGAGCTATCGCTGCTCCAAAGCCATCATCATCATCTCATTCATAACCGTGTTATATGCTCCCAAATAACAGGTTCTTCCATACAACATTGGTTTCGTCCAAAAATTCAAAATCTTCTTCCGAAAAGTCTTATTTCATTAATTCATACACCAAAATAATGCTAATTCATCCATAATGTTCTATCTAAAATTTGTTCTGGAACGAGTATCTCCCTTCCCTCAGGATTTCCATTTTGTTAGTCATCCTTATTCTTGTGCCTTGTTGGGGCACTGTGCAACAATATGTCCTTATTCTCCACATTCAAAACACTTTCCTGCTTTGAAATATTCATCTTTGTGGTCTTCTATCAGGCGAGATCATGTATCTTTTTGTTCTTCTGTTAGTTGAGTTCGTGTATCTGTCTGTCGTCTGTTTCTGTTCTGACTTGTCGGGTGGGTAAGTCAAGTTACTTGAATGCATAGCGAATCCTCGCGTAGCATGTCCCATCAATTGTTGAATGGACTCTAACTTCTTCTCAAGGTAGTAGTCTTGAATTTCGTTGGGAATCCACAACAAAACCTCTCAATCCGCTCCTTAAAACTGATCTTCTTGAAAGAAGAGGTCGGAAGGAAAGTATCCCAAAATCTTTCACAGTAATCATCCAAGGTGTCAACTCTGATCATCTGAAGGTGGTTTCAATCGGTTCTCACATCTTGTTCATACTCTTGAGTGAGCCATGAAGAAATAAAGAGTTTCTTGAATTTCAGCCACTCTGTCGGTGCTTCTTTTCTTAGCAAAAGAGTGGACCATCATGTCTGAGCATTGCCTTTCAAAGAGGATGCTGCACGTCTAATCTTTGAGTGCTCTGTGTAGTGGCCTCCAGAAAATGCTACAAGGTAGGATCAAAACGTACGTACGAATCCGTTCCGTACTGTACGATTCGTACGATACAGATCGATCTGTATAAGGCACTTTCTAACATTTTTCTTTTTGGAAGATAAGCGTGGCTGAGGGTTTTTGATGCATTTTTGCTGACTTCTGGGCGACCAAATTAGTTCTCATTTGAGCTTTGATATGCTTGTTCAATCATCAATGTCGTCTAAACTTTGAAGTCTCTTGCAATAGTTACACAGTATGCGGTTGTCTTGTAAAACATGTCTTTAAATGTCTCTAAAAGTTGTTTTCCTCTCTTGTTTTTTATCAAAAATGTCCTAGAAAGTTTGGTAAATTGAGTTTTTTTAACGAGAGTTACATGTTTTTATGTACATAATTTTTTTTACTGTACGGAACAACGTACAATACGTACATATACGCCACATATAGTGCGTTCTGAACCACCTTGAAATGCTATATCAGACTGTTGGATAAAGGCTAAAGCCTTAGGAGCATCTCAAAACCCTAAAAAGGTTTCAAATTTTATTGCTTGTCCACCCTCTTTGAATTCCTTGGCCTTCTTGCCCTTGTTGTTGAGAAAATCATACTGATTGGCTCTGTAGAAGTGCTTCCTTTTTGAATAAAACATATAGTCTGCTTGTCGATTCTTGCCCTTTCTGTCCTCATCACTCCAGTCAGAAAAGGATGAGCTGAACGAGCTGTCAGAAGAAGATGAGGACAAACAGGACAATGCTTTGAAACGTACACGCTTCTTCTGTTTTCTTGCTTTCTCAAAAGAAGATTTTCGGCCCAAGTAACCAGGGAAGTCAATTCCCTTGTTACGTTTCTTCAAATAGTTGGTTGACTTGTTTTTCGATTGGAGTTCATCTTCAGTAAACATCTGTGGGACAGGAGATTTCTTGATTGCCGGTTTTGTTGGTGACTCAATGGTTTTCTGCCAATGAGTGTGCACTTCGTCAATTGGATGCCGCGTCAAAATTTTTGCATATTGTGGATCCTTTGCAAACTTGAGCATCTGCTTTGCGCACTCGTCAACCTGCTGTTGACGTTGCATCTCCATTAGCTGATGCTACGTAGGTTGAGGTGGCCCGTAGTCGTGATCTGCTAATCCTTTACAAACTTGAGCATCTGCTTTGCGTACTCGTCAACTTGCTGTTGACGTTGCATCTCCATTAGCTGATGGTGAGTGTATCATAGCGTACAAAGAGCATAGTGTCATCTGCATACTCCTGATCCAACAAATCTGGCGAGTCATCCAAAGGCATACTAAGACCTCTCAACTGTGGTGTCCTGTGGCGCAAGAAGAGAGAAATGGCCTCAACAAAAGGAGAAAGAAGTAGATGTCCCGTGGCAGTCTAAACGAGACAGAGGAACACACCGTCCAATGTGGCCTCTAATTGTGACAACGCTAGAAGCAGTACGGTACAATGCCCTCTAATCCACTATAAGGGGAAACCCATCCTCTGAATAGTGCCCTCCAAGAAACCCTAATCTACCCTATCATAAGCCTTCTCAAAATCAAGAAGCATGAACGCTATAGGTTGTTCAGTCCTACAAGACCACTCGATTGCCTCATAGAAAGTGAAGATGTTATCCAAAATACATTGATCCTGCACAAAACGTGTTTGCGAAGCATAGATAAGGTCGAGCATAAGGGGCTTCAAGCGCATACTAATCATGCGAGCAAAGATCTTATACACGGAAGACATGAGAGTGATCGGTCTCTATTGTCGGAGGGATGATTCATCTCCCCCTTTCGATATAAGAGAAAGAGTCTTGAGCACATAGAGGAAGGCATCTCTCCTATGTCAAATATGTGATGTAATCTTGAAAGCATAACGGGGCTGAGTGCATCCCAAACCTGCAAGGAGAAATGTCTAGTCAACCCATCCCCTCCAAGACAAGATACACTATCTAGGCCAACCATTGCGTCATACATCTCCTGCATAGAAAAGAGGGCTAGTAAAGTGTGGCACAAACTCTGTAACCACAGGCTATACATGAGAGCAACCCTCTTCTTTGGCATGCAAAATATCATCTCTAAGTTGATTGGCAATAAACAAATGCTCAAAATATTCTGAAGTTATGTCAAGGATCTGATTAGGATCCGTGTGCAACCTGTATGCAAAATCTTGTAAGGCCCTAATAGAAATCTCCTTGGGATGCTCCTGAAAGTTTGCAAAGAAATCCTTATTCATCCTATCCGCTTTGGATATCAACGTCGATATCAAAGCATGATAGCCAAATTCGGATTTCTTAGTCTGAATGTGACCAAGTGTCTCTCTGCTGTCAACCTCGCGCTCACCCAGAAACTCGTCTCCCAGAAACTCGTCTCCTGGAAACTCCTCGAGCTATTGGTGTATGCAACTCAAACGGTCCTGTAACTCACGTTCCTTGCGGAACATGCCTTGTCGCCACTTTGCAATTGTTTGTCTGCAAGCCTGGGAAGACGCTATAATGCATGTAGCCAAATGGGACGAAGGATTTGCAAACCAATGCGTGCCCAAACATCTTGAATCAAATGAGACAATGAAGCATCTTTTGACACCAAGTCAGGTATGCACGATCCTTGTCTTGGCATAGAGGAAGTCTCAAATCTCAGATGCAAAGAAACTGGAGCATGATCAAAGAGCAGTGTACTAGGCCAAATCGTAATTGTCCCACCATGAGATGGTGCCCAGGTGCCAATGTGAAATCTATTTAGTGGCTCTAGCAAATGACTTGACTGTCGTCTAAAACCCCACAAAAAGTGCAATGACTGTGGAGTGTGAGCCACAGATGGGATATGCGAGGAATCTTTACCAAAATAAGCAAAAGGAATTTGTAAGAAGCCTCTCTCTCACATAGTGCTACATATGGTAAAGATGGAGGCTGAATGGATCGCCAGTCCTCAATGGTCTCTACATTGTTGAAATTACCTCACGAATCCATAGTTGGTAATACATTCACAATTTGGTGCCAAAACTCGGCAACCTCCTGAGCTGAAGTTGGAACATAGATGCACATCACACCCACCAGAGAGTCATCCATCTTTTGAGTAATCCACATCGCTCTATCATGTACCAATGTACCATGGTCATGTACACAATGGCGCCAACGGGGTCCCATAGAAATGCATACACCACTGTTAGAATACTGCTGGCCAATCACAGTCTCCCAAAATGTGTGAAAATCTCTTGCTACATCTACAGTAACTGTCCCCATGTGTCAACCAATGATGAATTTGAAACCTCAAAGACATACACCAACCACATCAAGGACTACAAGACTGAGGATCAATGGCGAGCCCTCTTGATCCCTGGCCGAAGTTGTGGAACAAGAGCTAATGGAAACACATCCTCATCATGTGGTATTGGTAGTAGGAGTTGTCCCGGAGCAAAGGAGCGAGCAACTATAAACCAAGAACCAAAGTAGTTTGAAGGGCATCCCAGTGTGGAAACTTCTACCGACTCCGACCATATTGACATTGTGCGAGGGATTGGGATAGTATGGTCCATAGACAGAACCAGTAGTAAGTATTAACAATCCTCTATATGTAGCCACTTTATGGCATTATACAGGTCAGTAGTGGGGCATGTATGCACCTCAGAGGGTCTATCCACGCCGGTCCACTCCACTATTGGGGTGAAGCAGGGTTGCCCACTCTCTCCTATTCTATATGGTATGTATGTGGATGAGGTTTCTAACTACATTGAGAGAGATGGTGATAGAGGTGCACAGCTGGCAGGGACATGGATTCCACTATTGTTATATACTGATGATATCGTGTTGATCTCCGACTCTCTTGACGGGATGCAACGTCACTTGGATGCTTTGCACAGGTTTGCCCAGGAGAGTGGTTTGTCCGTCAACCTTGGTAAATACTAAAACCAAGGTCATGGTATTTAATACCACCCCACAGTGGATCAGGAGGTCAGCGCCTGCATTCACATACGGCCAGGAGACAGTGGAGTATACAGATGCTTACACCTACCTTGGAGTGGTTTTGGTGGGCCAGCATTTTCATTGAGGAGGGCAGCAGAGACTAGATTGACCAGAGCCCATGCAGCATTGGGTAGATTGGGAAGGATGTGTTCATAGGTTCAGTTTCAGGAGCCTCGGACGAAGCTGTGGCTCTTTGACACTTTGGTGGCCTCTACATTGCTTTATGGAGCTGAGATTTGGGGACCTTCATTGGATCATAACGGGAGGATTGGCCGCACTGATGGATGGGGGGACATGGAGAAGCCTCTGGTCTCTATGATCTCACGGCTCATTAGAGCCAAGGCTTAAGTACCGCGTGCTATTGCCCGAGTAGAGCTAGCTGCTGTAACAGACTTGGACACTCCAAGTCAAGAATCAATCACGACAGCACCAAATAACCATTTCAAACAATTCACAAATCACAATAGATTTGCATTG
Organism: Adiantum capillus-veneris; assembly: GCF_014529385.1. Taxonomy (NCBI): domain Eukaryota; kingdom Viridiplantae; phylum Streptophyta; class Polypodiopsida; order Polypodiales; family Pteridaceae; genus Adiantum; species Adiantum capillus-veneris. The sequence continues at coordinate 43,190,060 of NC_140951.1, read as the reverse complement.
GCCCGGCGGAGTTCCGTGCCTAGAGATATTGGCCCCAAAGATTGGCGCCCCTTTCGGTATTTCTTTTTGTATTAATCAATCATCAAAGTACAAGAGAGCGGTTAGGGTTTCACTCTCAGACTCTGCGTCCAGATGCTCTGAGAAGTGAGGCCCTCACCACTAATTTAAAGATTACAAGGGATGCCCAAAAGCAGAGCCCGCAGATTCTCTCTCTCTCTCTCTCTCTCTCTCTCTCTCTCTCTCTCTCAATGAGAGTCAGTAAAAAGCAAGTTCTCTTTCTCTCTCTTTCTCCCAAATCATAGCAAAAAGCTGAGATTTGCATCGCTCAAAATTTTTTTTTTTCCACCTTCGCGATTTCCGGAAATTAGGGTTTGCAGGAATTTTAGGGTTTCTGGCAGAAATTAGGGTTTCTGTCTGTAGCCACATCATCACTTTGTGACATACCCCCCTCTTGAAAGCATTGTAATCGACCGCGATTACGCCTGCAAAACCGACAAAAGCCATAAACTGTCTTAGCAGACACTGACTGTTAGTACCTACGTACTAGGAACACACATCTAGCACATGTACAAAATCGACAGTCACATCACACGACATCACCAGACATCACATGACATTCAACATTCATTCGGATCTTAGAGCATGATTTATCGGCAATGTAGCTAGCAATCACATCTAGGTCCAATCGGGACCTCATCGATGTCCGATTGACTAACCCCTATTGCAACCATGTCTATTCAAGATCAAGTAGACCAAAATGCTGCAGTCATTTCGTCTATCAGTTCCTGCACTCAAAAGAAGTGAAGAAACAAATCAGTATCATTATCAGGAATTCCATTTCATAAAGTCATCCACCAGAATACTGTCAGCTATCAGTATCTCTGAAGCTCAAAGAGACATCAGTGACTTTAGTATCAAAATCGAGGCATCTGTTGACAAAGGAGTGGAGTGACTCCCCTCTTGTGCATCCCACTGCATCAGATCTCCGGCCAAGCTGAATTCTGGGTTCCATTTGGAGTAGACTATGCTAAACCAAAAGCATCGAGGTAAAGTTTCACAATCTGAGGAGTATCGGCTAGGTCCTCCTCCTCCATCCACTTCGCATCTAGTGCAGGATAATTCTTGAACTTAACCAAGAACCGCCTTCGGACTTTACCTTTAGTCTTTGTATCTTTATGTGCCAAAATCTGTTCAGGAACAAGGATCTCCTCGTTTTCTTCCACTTCGGGTTGCTCATCAGGCTCCCCCTCATCAAGCACATCACCTTTAAAAGGTTTCAAGAGACTCACATGAAATGCATTGTGAATCCTCCAAGTATCTGGCAGTTTCAATCGGAAGGAGACATCATTTATCTTTTTAGTAATCTGGAAAGGTCCGTAGTATCGCATACGAAGCTTTGGAAAAAGCCTCTCCTTTCCCTTTTTTCTTCCTTAGGCGTGCCTTCTCAAAACGTAAGAGCACCCAATCATCCTCCTTCAATTTCAAGTCGTGACGATGGCGATCCGCTGCCTTTTTCTGTCGTTCTTGAGACTTTTGCAAAGTCTCACGAACCTTGGCAAAAGCCGTATCCAAATCTCGCGAATATTCATCCCCTTCAAATATCTAATCTTTCGTGCTCAGGAAGGATGGAACCTTCGTAGCACTTTCAACAATCTCAAATGGCGTCTTCCCCGTTGAAGAGTGTATCTTGTTATTGTAGGCAAATTCCACCAAAGGTAAATATCTTTCCCATTGAGTCTTCTGATCTGAGATACAAGACTTCAATAAATCTAGAACCACTGAATTGGCAATCTCGGATTGCCCGTCAATCTGCGGGTGGAACGATGACGAGAACTGCAACCGCGTGCCAATGTTCTCCCAAATTGCCTTCCAAAACAAACTCGTAAATCTGGGGTCTCTGTCGGAGACAATCGTCTCAAGCATGCCATGTAATCGGAAAATCATCGTGATCATTCTGTGTTCTCGGGAGATCAAAAATGAAATCCATTTCAATATTTTCCCAAGGGCGGGTGGGTATGGGTAAGGCTGTAACAATTCCTGTTCCTTATGCCTGTCAAACTTGACCTTCTAGCATACTGTGCACAAATTCCTTACATCCTTATTGAGTCTCGGCCAAAAGAAGTATCTCTCTACCCCTTCATGGTGGTAGCAATGCCGCGGTGACCCGTAAAAGGTGGACAGTGGCATTCAGATATAACCTTTTCCCTCAAGGGCTGTGTAATGCACAACATAGTCTTTCTCATCAAGTAGCCTTCCCGAAGGGAGTATCCAGCTACTGTCTCCCCATCCCGTATCCGTGCAAAAATATCTGCAAAATCTGTATCTGTGGCATAATGATCGACCAGATCCTCGAAGCTCCTATGATGTATCGCGGAAATAGCCAGAACCAGCGGTTTCTGAGACAAAGCATCTGCCACCACATTCTTCTGTCCCTGCACATGGACAATTTGGAAGTGGAACTGTGACAAGATGTTCGCCCACCGCATCTGCTTTTCCGAAAGCTGCTTCTGTGGCAAGAAGTAGCGCAAAGTAAAATCCGCTCCGAGTAGGTAATGCCGCCACTGAGTAAGAGCATGGATAACCACCAAATGCTCTTTTTCATAAATCTGTGCTGTCATCTCCGGCCTAGAGAACAATCGGCTCTCGTAAGCAATGACATGGCCTTCTTGCATGAAGACCGCACCCAGACTACGACCATAAGCATCACAAAATACTTCAAATGACTTCTGCAAGTCCGGCAAAGTCAAATCTGGTCCTGTAGTGAATTTCTCTTTCAATGTCTGAAAGGCAGTCACCTCTGTGGATCCCCACGAGAAAGGGACTCCTTTTTGTATCAAGATATGCAAAGGGGAAGCAACCTCTGCAAACTTTCGAATGAACCGTCTGTAGTACGAACACAGTTCCAAGAAGCTTTCAACTTCATGGACAATCTTCAAATCGGGCCAATCACGAATAGTGTCTATCTTGGCCGGATCCATTTGCACTCTTGTTGCTGAGACAAAGTGTCCCAAAAAAATGTATCTTTGAAGCATATGATCTTTGTGTTCTGCTTCATTCTTGGAGGAACCAGTGATATCATCAAAGAAAGTGCCAACAAATAGCCTGTACTCTCGAAAAATCCCGTCCATCATCAGGTTCAATGTCACAGGAGCATTGGTTAAGCCAAAAGGCATCACCAACAAAACTCAAATAATCCAAAAGTAGTCCGGAAGGCTGTCTTGTAGACGTCTCCCGTCGCGATTCGGATCTGATGATATCCACTCTTCAGAGCAATCCTGCTAAAGCACGAGGATCCCTGTAACCTGTCGAGTATATCATCGATCCTAGGAATCGGAAATCTGTTCTTGATGGTGATTTTGTTGAGAGCTCTATAATCAATGCACATTCTCCAAGATCCGTCTTTCTTCAAATCCAACAACAGTGGAGAGCAATACGGTGAAGTACTATGCTGGACAAGACCCTTTTCCAAGAGGTCTTTCACTGGGTTCATAATCTTTTCATTCTGTATCGGCTCACACGATAAGGTGGCCGGTTCGGTGGCGTGCTTCCAGGTATCAGATCAATGGTTTGATCTTCAGGCCCTTTGAAAAGCAATCGGCATGAGTGTGGAGAAAAAATCTTGGCGTTCTTTTGATCAGGTCAAAACATATTCAACCTTTATCCATCGTTCAGTTCTCTCCCAAAAAAATGAGTAAGAAAGTGAAGTTTATCAAGTACAATCTCAAAGCCCTTTATTTATCAAAGTTGCTTTCTCGGCCCGGTAGTCAACCACGACGTAATTCTTGTGGTACCAAGGGATCCTGAGTAGAACGTCACTCGCATGCCCTGAACACCCCTGTCATTGGAAACGAAGTTTTCCAATGCTCGGTGTAATGGCAACATCCCATCCGGGTGCTAGTCGAACTACCTTCGCCTGTGGCGTCAGTCTGTCGGGCGTAAATTTTAAATCGAGCCGCCAATTCCAAGTGAAAAGAAGTTGGCCTTGGCTCCTTCAAAAGAGCTTCCTGATCCTTCACTTTGCCCCAAAAGCGGCAAAGTTTGTACTTTCATTCATTAGATTCGGTGCAGGTCCCACGCCGTGTGGTACCAGTTCTGTTTTTCTATTTGCCTTTTCTGCCACGTTCCTCAGCTGCTCTTGAACTCTCAGGTCTGTCGTCGTCTTTATCATTCTGTTCTTTCTGTACCTTTTTAGGTCACTTCGCGGAGATATGTCCATGTTCCCCGCATCCAAAGCACTTCCCCTCTCTGATGAAGCGAGCTCTCTCCTCAGGAGTAAGCTTGGGTCGTGCATCCTTTTTCTCTGGGTTGCTCTTTTTCTTTCTACTTTCATTCCCAGAAGTCTGTTCGGCTCGTTGTGTCATGACCTCATCTGTGGGGTAGGTCAGACTGCCAGAGTGAATGGCAAAGCCCCGCTTCACATGACTCATCAACTCCTGAATAGAAGCTGACTTCTGTTCCAAGCAGTGGTCTCGGATCTCTGTAGGTAGACCCAAGGTAAACCGCTCAATCTGTTCCCTGAACGAGATCTTCTTGAATGAAGAGGTGGGTAGAAAAGAGCTCCAGAATCTTTCACAGTAAGAATTCACTGTATCTTTCTTGGTCATTCGAAGATGGTTCCAAGCAGCTCGTATATCCCGTTCATATTCTTGCGTCAACCAAGAAGAAATAAAAAGCTTCTTAAATTTCAGCCATTTAATTGGCGCAGTCTTGTTTAAAAGAAGCGTGGACTACCAAGTACGAGCATTCCCTTTAAAGTAAGAGGCAGCTCTCCGAATCTTGGAGTGCTCTGAATAGCGTCCTCCCGCGAAAGCGATGTCATACTGCTGTATAAAAGACAGCCTTCGAAGCATTGGAGTATCCTGAAAAAGTATCAAACTTAAGTGCTTGGCCACCTTCCTTAAACTCTCGGACTTTCTTGCTTTTATCTTCGAGAAAGTCATACTGGTTGGCTTTGTAAAAATTCTTCTTGTTCGCGTAAAAGTTTCCGTTGTTAGAGTCTGAATTGTCCGTAGACAAGTCCTCTGTAGAAGTGTCACTCACTGGACGAGACTTGGACTTCTTTGCCTTTTTCTTACCCTTTCCGAAGCGTTGTTTCTTGCTTCGCTTTTTGCTTTTTCTGTCTTCTTCGCTCGAGTCTGAAGAATTGTCAGAAGAAGAAGAAGAAGAACTGGGTAAGCCTTCAAACTTGACACGCTTCTTCAGTTTCTTTGCCTTGTCGAATGTCGACCGATGACCCAAATGTCCCGGGAAGTCAGTGCCTTTCTTCTGCTTTTTGCCGTGCTTTTTGTCCTTCTTTTGCACGTCGAAAAGCTGAGCAATCCGTGCATCAACCACGTTCTCCAGTTCCTTCTCCGTATATTTCTTGGAGGCAGAAGGTTTCTTGAGAGCGGGTTTCGGGAGTGGTGTTGTGGTTCTCTGCCACTCCGTTTGTACCTCTTCCAAAGAGGTCTGGTTCATATATTTTGCCATCTTTGGGTCCCTGGCAAAATTGAGCATCATCTTTGTTGCATCATCAATCAATTTACGACGCTCCATCTCTCGCTGCTCCGTCGGAGTAGGCCTAGGCGGGCCATACTCCGTGCCGGAATCTTCGTTGTGATCCCTGCCCGCATCTCCAGATGCAGAGGGAGTCGATTGATCATTGCCTGAAGCCATAGGTGCTGCGGAAAAATAAATAAATTCGGGGATCGGATTTCCCGTAGAAGAGAAATCGGCCGTGCTCTGATACCACTGTAACAGACTTGGACACTCCAAGTCAAGAATCAATCACGATAGCACCAAATAACCACTTCAAACAATTCACAGATCACAATAGATTTGCATTGGCCCGGCCGAGTTCCGTGCCTAGAGATATTGGCCCCAAAGACTGGCGCCCCTTTCGGTATTTCTTTTTGTATTAATCAATCATCAAAGTACAAGAGAGCGGTTAGGGTTTCACTCTCAGACTGTGCGTCCAGATGCTCTGAGAAGTGAGGCCCTCACCACTAATTTAAAGATTACAAGGGATGCCCAAAAGCAGAGCCCCAAAAGCTTGAAAGCAAAAGCAGATTCTCTCTCTCTCTCTCTCTCAATGAGAGTCGGTAAAAAGCAAGTTCTCTTTTTCTCTCTCTTTCTCCCAAATCATAGCAAAAAAGCTGAGATTTGCGTTGCTCAAAATTTCCATTTTTTTTTTCCCACTTCCGCGATTTCCGAAAATTAGGGTTTCTGGCAGAAATTAGGCTTTGCAAGAATTTTAGGGTTTTTGGCAGAAATTAGGGTTTCTGCTGTCCGTAGCCACGTCATCACTTTGTGACAGCTGCCCCCCCCACTAGTGGTTGAGGCACTCACCAGATCTGTCTCCTTCATACACCACATGTGGGCACTTTCCAGAGACAGATATGCCCGCCTTGCACTTGAGTCCTCTCGCCAGTTAGCCATGCAGGGACATACAGCATGCTGGTATGGGGAGATGGCATCATGGTTTCAGGCGCATGGGTTCAGCATAGACAGATTGCCTCCCTTCCAGTACTCACTGGATGCACCCTCTCTGACTCTTACACAGTCCGAGATCACCAGGCTCATCCGCCAGGACCTGACTCAGCTAGACACCAGGAGGACATGGATACAGCCAGCAAAGGAGCTGGGCACGAAGATGGCTTTCTATATAGAGCATCTTCTCCAACTTACGGAGGATGGTTTTGTGACGAGGCCCAGATACATGGACACCCACTTGTCTCATGGGATACGATGTGCTATTGGCCAAATACGCACATCTTCACACCAGCTGTGGATCGAGACTGGGAGATACAGCGGAGTACCAACAGAGGCCAAGACATGCCCACTGTGTGACATCGAGCCTGAGACAGAGTTGCACTACACATGCCATTGCCCTGTCTACTACGAGATACGAGGTCGCTTCCATTGCTTGTTCAGAGAGGGCTTTGGACCACTCTCCAGAGTCATGCGGTACGAGGATCAGAGATGCCTGGGTTTGTTTTTGCTTGAGCTGCGCAGACACAGAGAGAGCTTGATGAGAGGAAAGGCTAGCCAGTCTCAGAGACAGATCACTGTAGAGCTGCCACTGGACACCCGGAGGAGCTACTTCCACAGCAGAGCTCGTCGCCTCACACCAGAGGTACAGTGATTGACCGAGTGACCGAGTTGGGGAGATCCAGACGCCCACGACTGCAGAGGACTACACAGCATCGACGGAGGCTGCATCCGAGGATTCGGATCACTTTGGCCCGACATGCACGACGCCTTGTCAGACTACTGACCATGGAGGAGATTGATGAGATCCGCCAGCAAACGATGCTGGATCTCTTGTGATCTAGCTATCCCAGCTAGCTGCTTAGTTCACATCTAGCAGTTTAGGATTCCATAGTATAGTATTTTATTTTGTCATTCTGTCATCTTGTTACTCTGACTTTGTATCAGATCCACCACATTGTAACTTTCTGGTCTCGTCACTTTGGCCCTTTGAAGACGTTAATACAACATTTCATCATTTCATTCTCTCTCTCTCTCTCTCTCTCTCTCTCTCTCGTTTTCTTCGGTCGTTGTCAAAGAAAAGTAGGCCTTCTGGGCAAGCGCATGGAATTGAATATCAGACTATTGAAACTGCCATGCGTCTTTGGTGAACCACCTAAAGTTGTTTAAGAAAATGCAAACCCTTGCAATCAGTTTGGGTGTCCCATAAACATTCTATGGCCTTGGACATAAAGTGATCAATATGCTTTTCATTCCAAGCCAATAATGAAAGATGAAACTATATATATGCCATAATGATAGATTGAACAATCTGTAGTCGCACACGCAATGGCCATGTAGAGAGCTTCCAATTATTGATCTTGCATTCAAGACGAGTCAAAAGCCAAGGAACTTCTTCTTTGAATGAGACGTCCCAAATAATGGGGTAACCCAGATGCTGAACTATGGGTAAGAATAAGTTAGAGAGATGAAAATATTAGGAGACGGTGTTTTCTTTAAAGAAATGGTGGTTATTGGTAGTTGTTTCTTGCAGAGCCTGTACTTGGATCAGTAGCGGTGATTGGTGCAGGTGTGAGGTATTTGAAAGTTTTGAATTTGTACAAATATTTCTGCTTCTCTGGTGGTGTAGCAAATGTTTCTCTATCCCCGCCCTTCTTAAAAATTCAATGACTTTTCTTGATGTAGTGGTCTTGCAGCAGCTTATCGTCTTAAGGTTGAAGGGGCAGCAGTGACAGTATTTGAGGCAGAGAGTATTAGCGGAGGAAAGGTAAAGAGCTTCTTTGAGGATGGATTTACGTGGGAAAAGGGACCCAACACAATGGTGAGACTATCTAGCTGAAATAGGGCCCATGCAAAAGATTGAAAAGGTCAAGTGTCTCTTTTCATTTTGTTGATTTCTTTTGGACAGACAGAAAGCAATGTGGAAGTCAGTGAACTGATTGATGGACTGCATCTGCGTGAAAAGCAACAATATGTAATTTTCTGAGGGTAACATAGCTTTTTTTGCGTTTTGATCTGGGGTTGTACGGATTTTAACATCGAGGAGCGAGTAACATTTCACCTATATAATTTTAAGTTGAATTACTTACTACGCGACATTTAGGGTGGGATAAGCAGAGACACCGGAACAATGCACTTACTGCCTTTTTTCATATGCTCTAGGATTCAGATTCTGCTTGGTCAGTGATAACTTTTATCACACATTGTATGCATATCGAAGATCTTTGACAGGTTGCAAGTTGAAGGGCCAGATAATAACTCACTATTGCTTTCGGGATGTTTCAGCTTGCTTCATGTTTTCATGTCGACCCTTGGCAACCCTAGAATTTTCAACATGGTTTCATTAAATAAACATCCTGTCCACTTGTTGGTTTAGTCCCTCATGGATTAAAAATTTACCAAGTTGAACCTTTTTTGTTGATGTCTTACATAGCCTGTGATGCAAGGCAAGAGATACATTGTTAGAGATGGAAAACCTGAGCGGGTAAGCTGTCTTACTTCCCTTTCTTTCATGAAAGTGCTGATGATGGATCTGCTTGGCATGAATTGTGTTTTTTGAGTTGTATTTCAGCTTCCTTCAAATCCCCTGGCATTTCTTGGAAGCAGATTACTCTCTGCACAGGCCAAAGTAAGTTTTTTCATGTGAAGTTGTGTGCATGCTTCTATCCTTTTTCCCTCTTTTAAAACTCGTATTTTAGAAACACCAAACATTCCACTCAAATGGTGCTTCTTAAAGTTATCGCACTTCCCTGTCTTCCTTAGATGTTTGCTAGGAGTATTGAGTTTGTGCAGAGAAGCCCCTTGCTTGGAGTTCTTGGACTTGTTGGTGGTATGGATGCTAGCTGCTGGGGTAGATTGGTGAATGCTCGACCATCCAGATCTTTGAGGTTTGAACTCGTCAGTTTTAGTTTAGGGATAGATAGGAGTGGACGGGTAAGTTGACATAGCCGCTATGTGTGCACCTTTCACTATGAAAATTGTGGGCCTGTAGGGATAGATGGGAGTGGGTGGGTAACACTATCTTTTTTTTATTTGTTTAGTATTTCTAAACAAAGCTAGTGGTGTTGGATAAAGGTCGAGTATGTTTTATAAAAGCTGTGAAATTTACCTTGAAAAATCTGAGTCTATTTTTAGTGCTAATTTGCTAAAGAAAAATATTGTAAATAAAACATGGGGGTTCTGCTAAGATGCTGTCCTCAAGTTTGAAGAAACCTTTTCTTGAAAATACAGTTTCTTGGATAACTCGTCTTTCTCAAGAAACGTAAAGAAATCTACCTACAAAGATAATTTTTTTGAAATCTCTATGTTTTTGTGTTAATTTTTTAAAGCAAAATACACTAAAAGCAAAGCCAATTTGCTGTAGCAAAATACACAAGCCATGGATCTCACACTTGACATTGGGGTAGGCCATCTTGAGTATTGGCTTTTCTTTGATTCTCCTCTCTTTCGAGTGTCTCAAGAATGTGGAGAGTGACATGGAGAGTGTCTACAAATAGGCAGCCAGGGCTCTTTCACCTCATATCACTGATGGCTTTTGCAAGATTCTTAGAGCCTTCAAAAAGATAGCCTCAAGAAATATCCACGGTAGATATACTGGTGATTCAAGGCAGTTGCAAACATACCAAAGCTAATGCTGACAAAGACTAGTGATTCAAGGCAACTGCAAACACAACAAAGCTACTGTTGATGAAGACTCTTGTGCTATCACAAGTAGATCTACCATAGATATTTCCTGTGGCTACCCTTTTTGAAGGCTCTAATAATCTCGCCAAAGCCATCAGTGATTTGAGGCGAAAGGGCCCTTGCTACTTGTTTGTGGACACTCACCATGTCACTCTCCACATTCTCGAGACACTTGAAAGAGAGGACAATTGGAGAGAAGCTAATCCTCAAGATGGTGTGCCCCAATGTCAAGTGTGAGAGCCCATGGATTACATCACTCACCTCGTCTACTAAGAGCTTGATAACTTTCTCTGCAAGAGAAAGATTCGGCTTTTCAAAAGCTTCAGTAGCCATGCCTTCAACCTCAACAAGAGTACCTAGGTTTTGTAGAGAGCTTGTTGAGTGAAAATGTACTTGGAAATGGGAGATGGGTTTTCTGTGGGAGATATCTCTTGGTCCTTCATAACAGGCTTACCCTCAAGAAGGGCAGTGGCTAGGAGTTGGAAAGAGAAAAGCTTGACAGGAGAGCCATCATACAAGTGGCCATTAACCTCTATTGTTCTATAGGGAGGGGGAGAGAGAGACGATAAGAAACTATAGGTATACTTTCAAGAAACCTTTTCTTGAAACTTGAGGGAAGATACAGGAGACAAAAAGGTTTCTTGAAACTTGAGGACCATGTTTGTCACCTTGGTGAGCACGGTACGGGCACAAGCACAACCCCCCACTTATTTATAGAAAAACAAATTTGCTTCTAGTGTATTTTGGTTTAACAAATTCATTTCCACTTTTAAAAACTTTATTGGGAATTGCCAAGAAAGTGTACTTTCAAGAAAAGGTTTCTTGAAACTTCAGGACCACGTCTTAGCACCACCCCCAAGTTTTAGTTACAGTATTTTGCTGTAGCGAATTAACACTAAAGAAATCGAAAAAGATAGTGCTATCCATGCATTCCTATCTATCCCACAATTTTCATAGTGAAAGGTACACACATGAAGGCTAGCTTAACTTACCCGCGCACTCCTATCCATCCCTAGAGGCCCATAATTTTCATCGTGAAAGGGTGCGCACATGGACGCTAGCTCCTCTTGGTAAAACGAGCTTGTGAACTGTCACTAGATCCTTATCCCGCACATAACACATGAAAAAGTTACCTTGATGGGATTTTTCTTGCACACTGTCACTCTACTAAGCCCGAGGCCTGGACGAATGGGACGCCAGGCACAACTCGGTGCTTGTGCCCTATAATTGCGTCTTAGATGTAGCGTCCAAAAAGTGCCTGGCACATTAGCTTTTTGGTGACAAGGTGTGTAAGGTGGAGCGGAAGTGAATGTTGAACTTCGCTCAAGATGAGTGCTCCGAATTGTGCTCAAGGGTTCCTTTTACTTACGGAAGGGAGAGCCTTCCATTACTTTAGTGAGAGAGTGCAATGGACAAAAACAAAGTGGTGAACACTGTGAATGAAGGTGCTAAGACCGAGAGATAGAGAGAGAAGAATACGACACCGGAATGTTCTCAAACCCTCCTCCGAAGGCCCCACTCTCTATGGCGAGCGGTCTACTTATGATTGCACAAATCTTTACAATGCTTGGACTTGCCGACGATGTCGACGACGACGAGGACGACGACGAGACGTGCTGAAATCTGCAAATCTTTATTTGCTGAATTCTGACATGTCGGTGATGACGGCGATGACGGCGATGCAACGACGACGCGCCGAAAACGCAGATGCTGAAATCTGCGTTTTCCGGGCTGAAACTGCAAACTTCGTGGGATCTGACCGTGCAGCGAGGATCTAGCTGCGGGAAGGTGAGATCTGCGAGGTTCGGGACTTGTTGTGCTGAGTCTTGATGCTGAAAACTGAAAACGCTGGTGCTACTGTGGGGACCGTCGCGATGGAACTGCAAAACGCTAGGGGATGATTTGCAAACCAAAAAGGCTAGGGCTGCTTTGGAGTCTTCTGCAAAAACGCTAGGCTTCTGCGGTGTCTTGCTGTCGCCGGGTTGGTCTGCAATGCAAAACGCTGGGGCTGCTCTGCAATGGAGAAAAACGCTGGCTGTTCTTGGCTGAAAACGCTAAGTCTCCTGCCTAGGGGGGGGTCTTGCTGAGAAGGTGCACGGTTGGATGTCAGGTCCCTGTTGCCTCTTCTGCCAAAAAGTGCTAGCGCTAGGTTTCTATATATACAAACTTAGTAGATTTGCCCTACCTAGTTTCCAACAAAATTCACTTAAAAATAATAAGTGAAAAATGTCAAAAATAGGGAAAAATAGGTCTATGCACTGTAAAAATGCTCCTGATGGGTTTTGATGGAAATCTGATGATCATGCTGTGTGCAACCAGAGAATATGCATCTACTCTACGTGTCTGGTCATGCACGGTCTGCGAACGAACTCACAAAAGTGCCAGATCACTTCCTGTTCTAGACTAACTTGACTGAACTGAACCCTGGTCATGTTGTAGCTTGTCCACGGACACATAGGGTTGGATGTGTCACGTGACAAGGTGTCAAGGGATCCCTCCATGTGTGCACCTTTTAGCACATTTGGCCTCCAGGCCATCTCATGACATGGCGTTACAGAGGGGGTCAAGGTTGTTCCCAAAATTATCCGAGTGCATACATTCTGGTCTCACAGTTTGGTCATTTGGGCTTGTCGAACTGCTTGTGATGTGACGTTACATCAGGGTTGTTCTCCGATTTATTTGCAGCCTACAGAGTGAAGTCAAGGTGCACAGGTAGTGATAGGAGCACAGAGAGACGGGGAGGTGATAATCTTGCAAGGTTGGTGGCCAATGTGGTCACAAAAGCTGCGGTAGGGCCGTGCTATTATTTGAAACATGTGGGAAGGGTAAGCAAGGTTGGCACTGATCACAAGAATCAACATTGTACACTTACAAGTCATCCATCAACAGCGTATTGTTTTCAAAGGCCAGTTCTCTTTGGCCTCTACGAGACATTAACAGAAGCTTTCTTTCTTTTTTTCTGTGAGGTGATTTAAACACCTATGTAATGATCCCTGTTTTGCAGTTTCAAACTATATGTGAGCCCTTTCTGTGGAGACGTAAGCAACACAATGAGCCTCAGTCATTGACAAAGGATGAAAGGTTAGCTGTTTTCTTCTGAAAAATGAAAGGAAATATCAAGCCATCAATCATAGCAAGGTCCAGCATGCTTATTTTGTGCAGTGTCGGAGAATTTTTAGAAAGACATGTGGGCCGCGAGGTAATTCTCTTCATATTTTTCTCACCAAACTATCTTGGCTGTAGATAAAGAGCAATTGAGTTTATACCAAACAAAATGATGACTCATTAATTCTTGTAATCTCTTGTAGCAACCTCGGTAGGTTGATGAATATGCTTGTGATCTTTCGTGACAACCTTAAGCAGGTTGTTGATTATATAGTAGACCCTTTTATTGCTGGAACTTCTGGATCGGATCCTGATTCTCTGTCTGTAAGTTCTACCTATCACTGAAGTCACTCACTGTATCTTGAAGATTCCTTGCACTTTAATTAAAGTTCTACCTATCACTGAAGTCACTCACTATATCTTAGAGATTCCTTGCACTTTCCTTTAAGGGTGAATCTGGGCTTATCCTGGGTTCATCTAGGTATATTCCTTGTGTGATGAAAGAAAGACAGGAAGAGGGAAAGTTCATGAAGCATCCTTTGCTTTTTCTGGTCTCTTAAGTTTCTCATTATTGAACATGATATGCTTAACAGATGCGGAATGCTTTTCCAGATATTTGTAACCTTGAAGAGCGGTAAGCAGTCCTTCAGATTGTTTTCTTTCATTTCAGTAGGCATTCTTGTTTTGGTTTTTCATCATCAGACTGCCGCCAGAGTACTATATACAGGATAAAAAATGGGTGTTTTCACAAGGCCTGCCAGTTTACTAAGGCAACCTACATAAAAATATTTATGACCTTGTAGTAAACTGTTACCTGTCTTTTCCATATCTGTATTTACTGATCAATAGGCTGAGTGGGGGTCAGTATCTGAGGTGGGTATTGAGCTTAGGTGATTTTCCCATATACTATTCTTGTGTTTTGAGCAGTCCAGCCCATAGCTTCAGGGCAAGAAAGCTCATTTTTTTGTGATAAAATCTCAACGAGGTTTACCTGGTGTATGATGTATATTGTGAACTTCTTGTGCTGTGTGCTGTCAATTTAAGCTGTCTTGGCTACTTCTTTTTGTTGGCAAGGTATGGCTCTTTAATTGTTGGGGCAATAAAGTCATCTTTAGCAAGAAAGAAGTCGAGGCAAGGAGGTTCAAACTCGAAGGCAAGAGGGCGGTCACACACATCGTTTTCTTTTGTAGGAGGATTGCAAGTAAGCTTGAAAGACCATTTGATTTGAGAACTGGTTCATTATTCTCAATTTTCCTGTTTGTCAAGGACACCTGTGCATCAGTAGACCAGTTTATGTGGCATGTATGCGTGTTGCATGAATTATCATATTTGTATCATTGTTCTTGAACTGTTGCAAATGATGTCTGAGAATGCTTCCTTGAGGAGAGAAAAGAAAGAAAGAGGGAAAGTTATATTAACGCCTTTTGAGGCCGAAGTTGACCTATAGGAAAAATCAGTACATCTAACTTACAGGGTAAGAAATGGAAATCTCCAATGATTGCCTTTCCTCTTGTGTATATTGCCCACTTGCCATTCTTCCTTGCTTCTTTCACTTTAGCCAACTTTGTTGGCCTATTCTTGAGCTGTAGTGGTGTAAATGCATCAATTATCCATACCTTTGTATGTAGAGAGAGAAAATGAAATGAAATGAAATGTTATATTAACGTCTTCAAAAGGCCAAAGTGACCTATGAAGAGATTGCGTCACTCAAGAAGGATCTCGCCGAAGCACGATCAAGAAACACACTGGAAGAGGGCGAATTGCAACCCTCAGTAATCAAAGAAATCAACACGATTAAGGAGCAAGTACGGGCCATCAAAGAGGGAGAAGAGCAACACAAAGAGATGACGACTTATTGGGTAGATGTTCTTACAAAAACTCAACAGAAGGCAGATGAGGCCGAGAAATGGATCGAGGTTGCCAAGAAAGGAAAAGGCAAGGAGATAACGCCCACGTCCACCCCCACTATCATTAATCTGACACTAGAGGAGGAGCAAAGAAGACGTGTGCGCGCTTTACATGTGAGAATTTGCGGTCTTAAAGACAAAGACAATGTGGACGAGGAGGTAAAAGAACTCATGGCCTTGATGGGGGTTCATGATCCGACGCACATAAGAGCCTGGAGAGTGGGCAACATAAAGAAAAATGGAAGCAATGGGGAAACCTCAAAAGAAAGGGCACTCATCCTCCGTTTTCCCTCCGTGGAAGCGAAGAAGTCCTTGAAGAAAAGGCCAACTCTTAAAGAGACGGGCATCTTTCTCGGGGATGATCTTACCCTCTCGCATATCGCTCATATGCAGGAGGTAATGCCAGAGATTAGAGCGGCAAGGGGAAAAGGCAAGATTGCCTTTTACCGAGATGGAAGAGTGGTAATACTAGAGCGATGCTCCACATGACGGCGTGAGACTTATGGGACCACACTCAAAATGGCTTCCTGGAATTGTAATGGATCTATGTGTCTTGATGTGGGTGCTTTTGAGGATAGTTTTACTGGAAGAGACATCATCTTCTACTCTGAGACACATCAGGCCCCTGGGCAATCCCTGCCTCACATCAGTGGATACAGATGGGAGACAGCTCACAGACAGAGACGCGATCAAAGCACAGAGGACGGGGCTCAGGGGGAGTGGCAGTGTTATTTAGAGAGGATCTGCAGCCAATGATACATATAGCCCGCAGGGATGAGCAGGCTAGGTACATGTGGGTGAGATTGGAAGCAGAGACGGGCAGATATCTTTACATTGCTATTTGCTACTTTCCCCCGAGTACGTCAGTCTACGCATCACCCAGAGAACAGTCCCCCTTTTCTATTTTGGATGACGACATATGGGAGTTCTCTAGAGATGGTGACATTATCATTCTAGGGGACTTCAATGCTAGGACTTCCCATCACCAGACAGTGTTCTATGATACTTCAGAGGAGATGCTGAGGGAGCTAGATGTTGTTGAGACAGGCTTGTCCAGACTATCGCAGGATGTGGAATATACTGAGTATGGACGGCACCTGATAGATATGGGCACTGCATATGGACTGGCCATCTTGAATGGCCTACAGAGGTTTCTTGTGCGGGAGGTTTCACATGCTTCCCACATAGACATGGAGCCAACACAGTGGATTATGTCATGGCACAGCCGAATCTCATCTCTAGTATCCAGGATCTCACAGTTGGGCCCATACCGGTTGGGGTGGCAGTGGATCATGCTCTTGTGTCGATGACCATCTCCTTCCAGTTCAGTGTAGCACACAAGCCACGGGTAGCAGCCCCTACTCGCTACATCTTCACGCGGGAGACGGACTCTGTATACATAGACGAGATCTACAGACGATTATGCACTGAGGAACCAGGGCGACCACTGGAGGAGCTTACTACTATACTGACACAGACATTACATGATGCAGCAGGCATACCCACACACCCAGCCTGAGCAAAGACGCCATTCAGGGAGCATGCCTCAGAACAGCTGGTATGATGAGGAGTGCCGCCAGACTAGAGCTAGACTTCAAAGGGAGGTACTTTTGGGGGACATCACTCACAGACTGTCACAGATTGACTTCCGACGCCTGGTGCGGCGGAAGAAGAGGGCATTTTTGGCTCGACTAGAGCAAGATCTGTACCAATTATTCTTGAGTCAGGACTCGTGCGAGGCGTGGCGGCTCTTTCATGAGCAGTCCCCCCCCCCCGCCGTTACCTCTACAGAGACCTGGGGTCAGTACGCATTATCTTTGTACACAATACCTGGACAGTCGCCCCTTCCCGACCCCCCCGATCCATGCCCACACACATGTGCTTTTTTCACCGCTGAGATGGTGAAGAAAGCCATTGACAGGATGAGGACTGGGAGAGCATATGATCATGATGGCCTAGTGGTTGAGCATTTCATACACGCCAAAGATCTACTAGCAGAGCTTCTAGCACTTATGTTTAACCGTGCCATGTGTGAGGGCTTGCCTGATACTTGGAGCCTATCTACGATTGTACCTATCTTCAAGTCAGGAGACCCTAGGAGCCTGGGAATTATCGCACTATCATGATTGGACACACACTGGCACGGTTGTATGCATCCATTCTTGAGCAGCAGTTGAGTAGATGGGTAGAGAGGGAAGGAATATGTGCAGATGGGCAGGCAGGGTTCAGGAGAGGCTTCTCTACTCTTGACCATATCTTGACACTCCGGGCCATCATCGAGGAGGGCATATCTCATGGGAGACGGATCTCTTGTAGCTTTGTGGACTTCCGCAAAGCCTTTGGCATAGTACCCAGAGCTAGATTGATGCGCAGACTACAGGAGATGGGAGTACCCAGAGAGCTCATTTGGGGGATCATGGCATTGTATAGATCAGTAGTTGGGCATGTACGCATCCCTGAGGGACCATCTACACCGGTTCACTCCACTATTGGGGTGAAGCAGGGTTGCCCGCTCTCTCCTACTCTATTCGGTATGTATGTAGATGAGGTTGCTAACTACATTGAGA
Source organism: Adiantum capillus-veneris (assembly GCF_014529385.1). NCBI lineage: Eukaryota > Viridiplantae > Streptophyta > Polypodiopsida > Polypodiales > Pteridaceae > Adiantum > Adiantum capillus-veneris. The sequence goes on along the minus strand of NC_140951.1, from coordinate 43,172,329 downwards.
GCGATGGTGATAGAGGTGCACAGCTGGCAGGGACATGGATCCCACTTTTGTTATATGCTGATGATATTGTGTTGATCTCCGAATCTCCGGAGGGGATGCAACATCACTTGGATGCTTTGCATAGGTTTGCCCATGAAAGTGGTTCGTCTGTCAACCTTGGTAAAACCAAGGTTATGGTGTTTAATACCACCCCACAGTGGATCAGGAGGTCAGCACCTACATTCACATATGGCCAGGAGACTGTGGAGTACACAGATGCTTACACTTACCTTGCAGTGGTTTTTAGCGGACCGACATTCTCACTCAGGAGAGCAACAGAGACCAGATTGACTAGAGCCCGTGCAGCATTGGGTAGATTGGAGAGGATGTGTTCACAGGTTCAGTTTCAGGAGCCTAGGACGAAGCTCTGGCTCTGTGACACCTTGGTGGCTTCTGCATTGCTCTATGGAGCTGAGATATGAGGACCTTCATTGGATCATCACGGGGGGTTGGGTCACACTGATGGATGGGGGAGCATGGAGAAACCTCTGATCTCTATGATCTCGCGGCTCACTAGAGCCAAGGCATCAGTACCACATGCCATTATCCAAGCAGAGCTAGCGCCCCCCCCATTAGTGGTTGAGGCGCTCACCAGATCAGTCTCCTTCATATACCGCATGTGGGAACTTCCTAGAGACAGATATACTCGCATTGCACTTGAGTCCTCTCGACAGTTAGCCATGGAGGGAGATACAGCATGTTGGTATGGGGAGATGACATCATGGTTTCAGGCGCATGGGTTCAGCATAGACAGGTTGCCACCCTTCCAGTACTCATTGGATGCACCATCTCTCACTCTTACACAGCTATTGGCTAGTTACGCACATCTTCTCACCAGCTACGGATTGAGATTGGGAGATACTGCGGAGTACCAGCAGAGGCCAGGACTTGCCCCTTGTGTGACATGGAGCTTGAGACAGAGTTGCACTACACATGCTGCTGCCCCGTCTACTACGAGATACGAGGCCGCTTCCATTGCTTGTTCAGAGAGGGTTTTGGACCACTCTCCAGAGTCATGGGATATGAGGATCAGAGATGCTCGAGCTGCGCAGACATAGAGATAGCCTGATGAGTGGAGAGGCTAGCCAGTCTCAGAGACAGATCACAGTTTTCTTTAGAGCACAGCAGAGCTCACTTTCGTCTCACACCAGAGGCACACTGATCGATCGAGCGAGTGAGCTGGGGAAATCTAGGCGCCCACGACTGTGGAGGACTACACAGCATCGACGGAGGCTTCATCGGAAGATTCGGAGCACTCTGGCCAGGCATGCACGACACCCGGTCAGACTACTGACCATGGAGGAGATTGATGAGATCCGCCAGCGCCCGATGTGAGAGAGAGAGAGAGAGAGAGAGAGAGAGAGAGAGAGAGAGAGAGAGAGAGAGAGAGAGAGAGAGAGAGAGAGAGAGAGAGAGAGAGAGAGAGAGAGAGAGAGAGAGATGATGAAATGAAATGATATATTAACGTCTACAAAAGGCCAAAATGACCTATGAGACCAACTGATTACAATGATGAGTCTAGTACCAAGTCTGGGTACAAACAAAGAACTGATCTAGGAGTGCTACCGACTCCTATGGTATCATGCCACAATGGTATAGAATGGGGATAAGTGTCACCATGATATAATATGCAGTAGCATGAGGCCTATCCTGATCGACACTCTGGGTGTCGTGCTAGAATCCTATGGATCCTCTGTCGCAATCTCCGTCGGTGCTGCGTGGCTCCCCTCCTCAGTCGCGGTCGTCTCGATCTCCCCAACTCTATAGCTCGGTCAATGAGAGTACCGTTGGTGTGTGTATGGGTGGGAACCGAGCTCTGTGATGGTGGTGTCCCCTCTGGCTCTGTGGTACTCAGACTGAAGAAATCTGAGATGCGTCTCTGGGGTTGTCTCTGTCTTTGCCCTCTCAATAGAGCGTCTCTATGTCTCTGTATCTCAAGTAGAAATAATCCGAGACATCTTTGATCCTGATATCTCATGACTCTATCTAACGAGTCAAAACCATCTTTGAATAACCAATGAAAGCGTCCCCGTATCTCATAGTAGACTGTGCAATGACATATGTAGTGAAACTTTGTCTCTGGCTCTGCATGGCATAACTGACATATCCTACTGTCTGCTGGTATGCCTCTGAATCTACCTGTCTCAATCCCAAGCTGGTGTGAACATGTGCGAATCTGGCCTACGGCACATCGTAACCCATGAGATAGATGTGTGTCCATGTAGCGGGGCCGTGTTACAAATCCGTCTGTCGTGAGTTGGAGAAGATGCTCTCTATAGAAAGCCCTCTTCGTACCCAACTCCCGTGATGGCTCTATCCATGTCCTCTTGCTATCAAGCTGGATAAGATCCTGCCGAATGAGTCTAGTAGTCTCCATCCGTGTAAGAGCCAAAGATGGTGCATCAAGAGAATACTGGAAAGGGGGCAGCTTGTCCATGCTGAAACCATGCCTCTAAAACCATGAGCTCATCTGTGCATACCAACATGATGTATCTCCTTGTAATGCCAGCTGTCTGGATGACTCAAGAGCAAGCCTAGCATACCTGTCCCTGGTGGTGTCCCATAAGCTGTGTACAAATGATACTGATCTGGTGAGTGCCTCAACCTCCATAGGTGGGGCAGCCAGCTCCGCACGTATGATGTCATGTGGAACTGAGGCCTTGGCTCTAATCAACCTAGAAATCATAGATATCAAGGGTCGCTCCATATTACTCCATCCAGCACTGTCAACAGAAGGTCCCCAAACCTGAACCCCGTAGTGCATAACTGAAGCGACCAAAGTGTCGAAAAGCGAGAGCTTTGTTCGAGGTTCCTGGAACTGAACCTGCTAACAAATCCTCTCTAAACCGCCTAGGGCTGCATAGGCACGAGTCAATCTAGTGTCTACTGCCACGAGAGAGAGAGAGAGAGAGAGAGAGAGAGAGAGAGAGAGAGAGAGAGAGAGCGTGCTTTATCAACATCTACTAGAGGCCAAAGTTGGCCTCTGAGAAGGAACAATTTACATATGTGTCCTCTGGCTTTCCAAAAAAACGCCAAAAGTGCTGAAAATAAACATGCCACAAAATAGATACAGATTGACGTGGGGGTGTGTATCAAGGTGGTACCAAACGTACTGTACGTGGCGTATATGTACGTACTGTACGTTGTTCCATACAGGAAAAGTTTTTACGTACGTAAAAATACGTACTCTTGTAAAAAAACCGCAAAGTACTAAATTTTCTAGGACATTTCCAATAAAAAACAAGAGAGAAGCCAACAACTTATAGAGACATTCAAAGACACGTTTTACAAGACAACCATATACTGTGTAACCATTGCAAGAGATTTGCATTTTTATTTAAAATCAGCATTGTACGGGCTTCCCACACCCCCCCCCCCCCAAAAAAAAAAAAAAAAAGAGGCGTACGGATCGTTCCGTACGGTATTGATCCGTACATAATGTCCGTACGGTACGGAACGGATCAGTACGTACGTTTTGATCCAACCTTGGTGTGTATACATTTGTTTGAGGGATGATGGGGATGGATCTCTAACTAAAATGGTTCACTACATCGTGCATGTCTACATTCTGGAGTCATGGCACGTTTGCGCCACCTAGTGCGCAACATTTTGTGGAGTGGTTTGGATGGATTTATAGACACACAGTATAACGAGTTCGTTGGAACACAGTTATATTGCCTAGAGAGGAGGCAGGCTTGGGATTATTGATCCAGAGTGTGTGATGATACCCCGAGCTAGCCAATCACCACATTCGAGCTATGTGGAATGTAGATGTCCATGTAGCGTGGTCGCTGTATGAACCCATCCTCTAGTATGGTGAGGAAATGGTCTCTGTAGTGTGACATCTTCCGCTAAAGGGGAGATGTTATCCAAGTTTGTCTGATACATAGCTGCGAGAGATCCTGTCGTAGAACTATGTTTCTCTCACTGCATGAGAGATGAGCCTGGGGTGAGTCACGGTCATACTAGAAAGGTGGTAGGCTCTCGAGGTCGAGCCGAGCTAGAACATGCTTGGACACTCCAAGGGAGAAATCAATAGCAACAAGTTATCCGCTTGTTTTTAAGCATGAAGGCTGCCTTCGTATGGGACTTGCACACTGGTGAAGCGCTAATGACCTCCATCATAACAGCCCCTGCTGTGCTTGCTGTGCAGGCCCTCAGTTCTGCTCGTGGTTAGTAACACTGCTGAATACTGATGGGGTTTTGCTGCTCCAACCCGCATTGGCTAAACAGATTGCGATGGCTGGAAATGCGACCCAGGACCAGGTGCTGTCGCGATGGGCTGGCTGGGTTGGATGCGCAAAGGGCTGAACTGCTGTCCCACGCCAAAGCTGCTGCGAAGTGTGAGAGAGAGCTGCTGGAGTTCCACGCGATGGGCTGGCTGGAGCACCTCACGCAAAGAGAGAGAGAGAGCACCTGCTGTGTATAGTTTGTGCAAGGGCTGAACTGCTGTCCCACGCCAGAGCTGTTGCGAAGAGTGAGAGAGAGCACCTGGAGTTCCACGCAATGGGCTGGCTGGAGCACCTCACGCTAGAGAGAGAGAGAGAGAGAGAGAGAGAGAGAGAGAGAGAGAGAGAGAGAGAGAGAGAGAGAGAGAGAGAGAGAGAGAGAGAGAGAGCACGGCGGAGTTCCGTGCCCAAAAGCATTGGCCTTAAAGACTGGTGCCCTTTTGGTATTTCTTTATTTATTGATCTCAACAACGTACAACTCCCAAGGGACCTCTGCTTGCAGACTTTGCGTCGAGATGCTTTGCAGAGTGAGGCCCCAAGGGCTCTTATAAATAGTACAGGGGATGCGCAAAAGCAGAGCCCCAAAAGCAGTATCTGAAAATCTTCAAGTTCTAATGTGTCCAGGCCCAAAAGCTAGCACTGCCCAGCAGCCTGCGCGCAATTCACAGAAAATCCGTACGCTGCCACGTCAGCAGTCATCGCGATTTGCGGTCTGGCCGTACAACTACCATGTCAGCATCTCTTTGCGATTTCTCTTTTTTATCATGTCTGTGTGTTCCCAAGGGCCCCATTGGACGGGTACTCTATAAGTTGAAACAATTTATAAACTTTTAAATCTATCAGTTTTCGGGTGGACATGCCATGTCATCATTTTGTGACATAATTTGCGCACTGACCGTACAATTGCCACGTATGCATCTCTTCGTGATCTCTTTTTTTTAATTATGTCTGTGTCCCCAAGGGCCCCATCGGATGGGTACCCTATAAGTTGGAACAACTTATAATCTTGTAAATCTGTTAGTTCCCGGTTGGACATGCCATGTCATCATTTTGTGACAGAAGCTCTCTGACTCTGTGGATAAAGCAGATCGTCTGAAAGAGTGCCTCCACTACCATGGGGGGCGAAGCAAGCTCTGCCCGGATGATGTCCTGTGGCAGTGTGTGCTTGCCTCAAAATAGGCAGGAGATCATATATACCTGTGGTCTCTCGATCCCACTAGCTATTTGTCAATCCGGGGGCCACACTACTGTTGCGTACATCAGTGTATCAAATAGCCAGCCCTTCGTGCGGGGCTCCTAAATGTGTGCCTGATGGCATCTCCGTCTTAGCATGGCTAACGCTGCATATCCTCGGGTGAGTCTGTGAGTAGCGGCATGTGCCATGGAGAAGGGTCCATGTCTACTGGTGAAAGTGACTTCCAGGTAGACGTAGGAGGTGACTACCTCAACTGGGCCTCCTGCTCCCGTAAAATTGGTTGCTCGCTGGGCTGATGTGGAGGTGTAGAAGATCATGACCTTGGCCTTCCCAAGGTTCAATGTCAGTCCTCGGTGTGCGCAAAACTCATCCAAGGTGCTCAGGTGGCTCTGTAGACCCTCTGGTGACTCTGAAATCACAACAATATCGTCATCGTATAGCATAATGTGGACTGGGCTACCCCTGCCAGGTTTGCTCCCACTCCTCCCGCTCGTAGGATGTAGTCGGAGATCTTGTCGATGTAGAATCCAAAGAGGGTCGGGGAGAGGGGGCATCCTTTCTTAACGCCAATGGTGCAGACCTGACAGGCCGCCTGGGCAGCGAACTTTCCCGGTTTACCCAACCTTTGGAGCTGCAGAAAGAGCCTCTCCCATGGGACTGTGTCGAAGGCCTTTCCTCTTCCGCACCTTTGCCCCATCAATGAGGCAGCACAGAACGAATATGTGGTCGATGGTGGAGAAGGTCCGCCTGAACCCTCATAGGCCCTCATTTTCTCCATATGAATCAAGCATATACTACCCCATAGACTTTGGCCATAGTATGGCCTATCATGATAGTCCTGTAATTCCTTGGGTCCCCAGATTTGTGGATTGGCACATTGGTGTGCCGGGTCCACTCCTCTGGGAAGCCCTCCCCTATAGCCCGGTTGAATGCATGTGCAATCAACAGGGTAATAGTGGTGGTTGCATAGATGACATGCTCACTCTGTAGTCGTGTATGATTTGAGGCCCGATGGTGTTGTAGGCGTTGGATGGCCTTCTTAACCATCTCCGCTGTGAAGAAAGAGGAGCTCATGCGTTGGGGCCCGCGTGGTTGTGGAATCAGAGGCTGGTTTGGTATCTCATAAAGTTGCTCTGCATAATCGTGCCATACTTGTGGATCTCGAACGGTGCGCCATGCTGTGGCACTATCCACGCTCATGAATAGGTGGTATAGTTCGAGCTCTTGTGCCTCCTCAAAGGCTCGCCGCTTTTGGCGTGTGAGTGTCTTCATCTGTCACCTGGCCTCTCGATCAATGATCGCCCTAAGGGTCTGTTGTGCACGCAACTGGCGGTAAAGGTCTCTGCATTCCTCATCATACCAGCTGTTCTATGGCACAGTCCCTTGGGGCGGGGGGACTATGTCGGTGGTGTACGGGAATCGTCGGGAAAGAGCTAATGGCAGATGTCTGAAGGACGGATGTGATGCGGGATGTGAGCACGGGTAGTGGTGTAGAGGGGTGGAGTAGAAGGAGTCCCTTCTTGATCCCTGCCGAGTATAGGGGGGCTAGCTCATGAGTGAAATGAATCATGGTGTATTGGAGGCGTGTCGTGGGTGTGGAGGGTGTGGTGTCTCCAGTGAGGGAGAGTGCAAGATAGGTGTGATCGGCTCCAATAGGTATGGGCGGGTGTCACAAACTGATGACATGGCATGACCTGTGGACACAAAATTAAAGACTTTCAATTATAAGTTGTTCCAACTTATGGGCAACTGCCGTCGGGGGCAAAGGGACACAAAGACAAAAAAAATTGCGTAGAAGCTGTTGGCGTGGCTGGCTTACGGACGCCTACGAATTGCACTGCTGGCGTGGCAGGCTGTACGGAATTCCGCAAATCACACTGGCTGTGTTGGGCGGCAGCTTTTGGCACCAGATGCTTATAAAACTGAAGCTTTTCATGTAAACTACTTTTCCAAGGCCAAGTGTCACAAACGGGTGATGTGGCATTGCTCCCGAATACACACACAGCCTCTGCTGACGTGGCAGCAGCAGCCAGAAAACGTGCTGCCAATCCCGTTGACAAGCTGACGTGGCACTGGGCAGGCAGTATGGACCTCTGCAATTTTCGCTGGGTTAATGACGTGGCAGTCCATACGATCTCCGCAAATCACGCTGGCTGATTTTTGGCAGCTTTTGGGCATAATACTTTTGAGTCTAATAAGCTTTTGAGTTTATATTTTTGGGGCTGTGCTTTTGGGCAACCCTTGTAACAATAAATAGGTCTTTTGGGCCTCATTACTTAGAGCATCTGGATGCAGAGTCTGAGTGTGAGTTCCCGGGGACTCGCTTGTACTTTGCACACAGATTAATATAGAAAGAAATACCAAAAGGGGCGCCAGTCTTTGGGGCCAATACCTATGGGCATGGAACTACGCCGGGCCGTGTCGTCTTTTGTGAACTGTTTTAAACTGAATCTCTGCTGTGTCGCGGTAGAATCTAAACTTGGGGTGTCCAAGTTTGTTAGAGTGGTATCAGAGCTCGGCCGATTTCTCTTCTACCGCGAAATCCGATCCTTTGCTCGCGACACTTATGGATTTCAACAAGAATCAATCGACTTCTTCTGCATCTGCTAATGCGGGAGGAGATCACGAAGATTTTGATGATTTAACAGAGAAAGAGTACGGGCCACCTTGGCCTACTCAGTATGAACTTCAAGAGATGGAACATCGAAAGCAGGTTGACGAGTGCACAAACAGATGATTAAATTTGCGAAGGATCCTCAGTTTGCAAAAAATTTTGTCTCAGCAATCCATCGCAGAAGTGCACACCTAGTGGAAGGAAGCCACAAAACCACCCATTAAACTAGCAATCAAGAAACCTCCTTCTTTGAGGATGTTTATAGAACAAGAGTTACAAGAGGTGGTTCAGACCCCATACAGTCGGCTTTTGGATGCGAACAATTACTCCAAAAAGCAAGTGAAAAGCACAAGAAGTGGACTGACTACCCTGGTTATTTGGGCCGTCGATCTTCTTGTGTTTGCAAGAAAGCAGAAAAAGCGTGTTCGTTTTGAAGGACTACCTAGTTCTTCTTCTTCTTCTTCTTCTGACAGTTCTTCTAGCTCTTTTGACTCGAGCGAGGAGGATAGAAAAGGCAAAAAGTGAAGCAAAAAGCAAAGCTTTGGAAAGGGCAAGAAAAAGAAGAAACCCAAATTTTGCCAATTTCTGACAGTTCTATAGAGGAGTCATCCTCTGACAGTTCGGACTCCGACGACCATATGTTTTATGCAAAGAAGAAGCATTTTTACAGAGCCAACCAATATGACTTCCTTGAAGACAAAAGCAAGAAAGTAAAAGAATTCAACGAAGGTAAACAGTCGATTAAATTTGAATCCTTTTCTGGGTTCCGAGATGCTCCGAGGGTTTTGGCCTTCATTCAGCAGTTTGACATAGCCTTCTCTGGAGGGCACTACTTAGAGCACTCAAAGATTAGGAGGGCTACATCTTTCTTCAAAGGAAATGCTCGAACATGGTGGTCCACTCTTCTTCTGAGGAAGGAAACTCCAGTCAAGTGGTTGAAATTCAAAAATTTCTTCTTGGTTGACTCGGGAGTACAAACGAGATATACGAACCGCTTGGAATCATCTTCGGATGATCAAGGGAGACTCTTTGGACTTATTGGGAGAGATTTTGGAACTCTTTTCTACCAACCTCTTCATTTAAGAAGGTCTCTTTAAGGAATAGATTGAGTGGTTTTGCTGCGGACTCCCTATAGAGATCCGAGACTACTGCTTGAAACAAAAGTCAAATTCTATTCAAGAATTGGTGGGTCATACAAAACAGGGTTTCGTGTTACATTCGGGAAATTTGACTTACCCCACTGATGAGATCTTGACTCAGACAATCGAACAGATCTCTAACAAAGAAAGTAGAAAGAGAAAGAGTTCCCAAGAAAAAAAAGATAAGGATACACGACCCCGGCTCACTCTTTGAGAGAGGGCCAATTACATCAAAGAAGGGAAGTGTTTTGGTTGCGGAGAACATGGGCATGCCTCCGCAAAGTGCCTCAAAAAGGCACATCAAGAACAAAAGGCTAGAGAGTTCAAGAGCAGCAGAGGAACGTGGCAGAAAAGGCAAGATGAAAGCAGGGCTGGTACCAGACTGCATGGGTACTGACGCAAGCATGATGGATGAAAGTACATAACTTTGCCGAGCTTGGGGCAAAGTGAAAGATCAAGAAGCCCTGATTTTCTTCGATGGAGGAGCCAATGCCAACTTCATTTCACTCAAATTGGCGGCGCGCCTCGAGATTACACCCGATAGGATGGGACCACCAGCAGAGGCAGTTCTAGTGGCACCTGTACAGGACACAGCCATTACACCTGTCATTGGCAAACTTCAATTGCATTGTCAGGGGTATTTGGGACACGAGGACTTTTACATAATGCCCATAGAAGGTTGTGACATCCTCCTAGGAGTCCCTTGGTACCATAAGAACAACGCCGTGGTCGATTATCGGGCAAGGAAAGCGACTTTGACAAATGAAAGGGCCGAAAAATTGTACTTGATGTTAAACTGAAGGGCGAGTCTGTCCCTATTATATCGGTTTCGGCCATTTCCAATTTAATGAAATCCAGTCTCTTTGTTTACTCGATCTACTTGAAAGAGTTGAATGATGAACACATAACGAACATGTCTGAACTAGATAAAGAATGCCAAGATTTTCTCCACTCATGCCGATTGCTTCTTTGAGGGCCTGCCAGGTGAGTTGCCACCATCTCGTCCCAAGGATGACACTATTGATCTGATACTTGGAAGCACACCACCGAACCGGCCACCTTACCGTGTTAGCGGAGCCGAGAATGAAGAGATTATAAACCAAGTGAAAGACCTTCTGGAAAAGGTTCTTATCCAGCCGAGTACTTCACCCTACTGCTCTCTGGTGTTGTTGGTTTTAAAGAAAGACGGATCTTGGAGAATGTGCATTGATTATAGAGCTCTCAATAAAATCACCATCAAGAACAGATTTCCGATTCCAAGGTGTTAGGTGCAGCGGAATGAATGTTGTATTTTCTCAAGATTAGTGATCTTTATTGCTCAAGGTTCCTTTTAGTTCTTAGGGAAAGAGAGAGCTTTCCGTCTTATGGAGTGCTGTGATCACGAACAAAGTGAGTGGATATTGTGCGTGCAAGTGAATGAGACTCAGAGAAGGAGAGAGAAGAGATACGACACCGAGAGGTTGTAAAACCCTCCTCCGAAGGCCCCACTCTCGTCGGCGAGAGTGGTCTACTTTGATTGCACAAAAGTGTACAATGCGAATGCAATGGACTGATGCAATGACCACGACGGTGATGACGACGACGACTTGATGGCTGAAATCTGGGATCTTCTAGGACTGAATTCGGTGGTCTTCTTGGTGGCTGAAAATGGCTGTTTTCATACTGTTTTCATGGCTGAATTTTACTGTCCTTGTCGGGGCTGACTTGATGAAGAAAAACGCTGGAGTCACTGGTCCTAGGCTGCGTTTTTGGGTGGGTTAGCTTGGCTGAAAAAACGCTGGACAGCACCTGCTAAAAACACTGAATCTGGGGAGTCTGTTCCATGCTGAAAACGCTGGACAGCAGGTCTATGGGATGCTGAAAAACGCTGGTATGCAGCACTCCTAGCGTTAGTGGTTGATGGTAAAAACGCTGAAATGCAGGGGCAAAAACGCCAGCATATAAGGTTGATGGCGATGGTAGGCTGTAGGGGGGAACGTCAAGAGATGGGTCCTGATGGCGATAGCTGACTATTGTGGAGGAAACGCCAGATGGGGGAAGCTGTATGGCGATGGATCTTGATGCTGAGGGGGGTACTGCTGAGAAGTTGCCTGTTGAGCGGGAAGCTCCTGCTGCCTCTTCTGCCAGAAAGTGCTAACTTGGGTTTGCTTATATATTAACTTAGCAAAATTGCCCTACCTACTTTTGTTGGAAAGTCACTTAAAAATAATAAGTGAAAATAACCAATAAATAGGAAAATAGGCTAAATGCACTGGAAAATTCCCCTAACTGATGCTAATGGATTTTGATGGGAATTCCGATGATCATGCTGTGTGCAACCGGAGGATATGCATCTATGCTAAGTGACTGGGCATGCACGGTCTACGAATAGACTCACAAAAGTGCGAGATCACTGTTAATCTAGACTTGATTGAACTGACTGAACCCTGCTGTGGTGTAGCTTGTCCACGGACACATAGGGTTGGGATATGTCACGTGACACAAGGATCGATGATATTCTTGACCGACTTTAGGGATCCTCTTGTTTCAATAGGATTGAGCTTTTCGGACGAGCTTTGGTTTATATGAACTTTTGGTGATGCCTTTTGGCCTTACATGCTACAACAACTTTCAACCGAATGATGGATAGGATTTTCAGAGAGTATAGATCGTTTGTCGGCACTTTCTCTGATGACATTATAGTCTTCTCCAAGTATGAAGCAGAACATAGGTACTATCTGCTACAGGTCTTTCAGGCATTGCGAGATCACAAGTTAGTTATCAATGCCAAAAAGAGTAAATTTTTCTTGCTGGAGATACACTTTTTGGGACACATCGTCTCAGCCGCAGGAGTACAGATGGACCCGGCCAAGATTGAGACTATATGTGATTGGCCCAATTTGAAGAACGTTCATGAAGTTAGAAGCTTCTTGGGCTTATGTTCTTACTACCGGCGGTTCATTTGAAAGTTTGCAGAGGTAGCTTCCCCTTTGCACATTTTGGCACAGAAAGGAGTCCCTTTCTTGTGGGGACCCATAGAGGTGACTGCCTTTCAGACATTGAAAAAAGAATTTGACTACTGGACCAGTATTGACTTTGCTGGATTTGCAAAAGTCATTTGAAGTATATTGTGATGCTTGTTGTAGTCTGGGAGCGGTCTTAATGCAAGAAGGCCATGTGATTGCCTATGAAAGCCAATTGTTTTCAAGGCCAGAATTGACAGCACAGATCTATGAGAAAGGGCTTTTGGCAGTTATCCATGCTTTTACTCAGTGGCGACATTACCTACTCGGATCCGATTTCACGGTGTTCATTGATTATTAGACTTTACGCTACTACTTGTCACAGAAGTAGCTTTTTGGAAAAGCAAATGCGGTGGGCTAACATCTTGTCACAGTTTCACTTCCAGATTGTCCATGTACAGGGACGGAAGAACTTGGTGGAAAATGCTTTGTCTCTGAAGCCGTTAGTCTTGGCTATTTCCGCGATTCATCATGGTTGATCAGTATGCAGCACGCCACAGATCCAGATTTTCCAGCTGTATTCACTCAAATACAGAATGGGGAGGTAGTAGCGGGATATTCCATATGGGATGGCTACTTGATGAAGAAAATGATGTTGTGTGTTACACAGCCGTTAAAGGAAAAGGTTTTGACAGAGTGCCATGGTCCACCTTTTACGGGTCACCGCGGCATTGACACCACCTTGAAAGGTGTGGAGCATTACCTCTTTTGGCCGAGACTCAAGAAGGATGCGGACGACTTTGTATGCAGTTGCTTGGTATGTCAAAAGGTCAAGTTTGACAGGCATAGAGCATAGGGATTGTTACAGCCTTTACCCATTCTCACCTGCCTTTGGGAAAGTATTGCTATGGATTTCATTTTTGATCTCGCGAAGACACAGAGTGGGCATGATGGCATTTTGGACTATCATTGACAGATTTAGCAAGCAAGCTCACTTTATTCCAAGTGAAGAAAACAGTCAAGCCGGATCATTTAGCGAGACTGTTCATTGCACATATTTTTAGATTACATGGCATGCCTGAGACAATAGTCTCTGACAGAGATTCCCAATTCATGAGTTTGTTTTGGAAGGCTATTTGGGAGAGCATTGGCACACGGTGGTAGTTCTCATCATCTTTCCACCCACAGATAGATGGGCAATCTGAGATCGCAAATTCAGTCGTACTGGATTTATTGAAGTCTTACATTTTTGCTGAGAAAACTCAATGGGAATTTTTTTGCCCTTGGTGGAATTTGCCTACAATAACACGATCTACTCTTCGACGGGGAAGGCGCCATTTGAGATCATTGAAGTGCTCCGAAGGTTCCACCTTTTCCTTAGCACCAAAGATAAGATTTTTGAAGCCTAGTACACGAGGGACTTGGACACTGCTTTTGCCAAGGTCCGGGAGGCTTTAGCGAAATCTCAAGAATGACACAAGAAGGCAGCAGATCGACATCATCGCGATTTGAAATTAAACGAAGACAATTGGGTGCTCTTACATTTTGAGAAGGCATGCTTAAGAAAGAAAAAGGGAAAGGAGCGGCTTTTTCCAAAGCTTAGCATGAGGTACTATGGCTCTTTCCAGAATAAAAAAAAGATAAATGATGTCTCCTTTAGATTAAAGCTGCCTGATACTTGGAAGATTCACAATGCTTTTCATGTGAGTCTATTGAAGCCTTTTAAAGGCGATGTGCCCGATGATGGGGAGTCAGATGAGCAACCCGAAGTGGAGGAAAGCGAGGAGATACTCGTTCCAGAACAGATATTGGCACATAAAGACAGAAAGATTAAAGGTAAAGTGATTAGGCGGTTCTTGGTTAAGTTCAAGAACTATCCTGCATTGGATGCGAAGTGGATGGAGGAGGAGGACCTAGCAGATACTCCTCAGATTTTGGAACTTTACCCTGAAGCATTCGGTTTAGCATAGTCTACTCTAATAGAACCCCGATTGTAGCATGGGTGAATCTAGTGCAGCGGGTCTGCACAAGAGGGGATTCACTGCACTCCTTGTTAAAGGATTACCTGATTTTGAATAGGGTCACTGATGTCCCCCTTTGGGTTTCAAGGATACTGATGGGCTGATAGTATTCTGCTGTATGACTTTATGAACTGGAAATCCCGAAAATGAACATGATTGATTTGTACTTGACGTGTTTGAGTGCAGGAACTGAAAGACGAAATGGTTGCAGCATTTCAGTCTCATAAATCTCTATAGACACGATTGCAATAAGGATAAGTTAATCGGGCATCTGTGACGTCCGGAATGGATCTAGATGTGATTAATAAATAAGTTGCCGATTAATCATGGTCTGAGATTTGGAATGAATTTGTATGCTGTGATTTGTCATGTGATGTCCTGTGATGTCCGGTGATGTGACTGTCGATTTGTACAAGTGCTAGATGTGTTGTGTCTAGTGCGTCGGTACTAACAGTCAGTGTCTACTAAGACGGTTTATGGCCTCTGTCTGTTTTGCAGGCGTAATTGAGGGTGATTACAATTCTTTCAAGAGGGGGGTATGTCACCTCTCGGATACACACACATAGCCCTTGCTGACGTGGCAACAAAACAGCTAGAAATCCCGCCCTCAAATCCCGTTGATAGGCTAACGCGACAGGTAGTACGTACCTCTGCAATTTGCGTTGGATTGATGACGTGGCAGTCCGTACGATCTCCATGAATCACGCTGGCTGATTTTTGGCAGCTTTTGGGCATAATGCTTTTGAGTTTATATTTTTGGGGCTCTTCTTTTGGGCAACCCTCGTAACAATAAGTAGGTCTTTTGGGCCTCATTACTCAGAGCATCTGGACGCTAAGTCTGAGTGTGAGTTCCCAGAAACTTGCTTGTACTTTGCACACAGATTAATATAAAAAGAAATACCAAAAGGGGCGCTAGTCTTTGGGGCCAATGCCTCTGGGCACGGAACTACACCGGGCCGTGTCGTCTTTTGTGAACCGTTTTAAAGTGAATCTTTGCTGTGTCGCGGTAGAATCTAGACTCGGAGTGTCCAATTTTGTTACACCAAGGGCCTTTAAATAAGACCCTAGGGCTCTCTTTGGGCCATTCAGTGCTGACGAGCCGATGAGTAGAGGAGAGCCTAGGGCACCTGTACTTGCTTAATTATTAATACAAAAAAAAAAACCGGAAAGGGGTGCCAATCTCTCTGGGCACGGAACTACGTCGGGCCGTGTCGACTCACTTGAACTGTGATTTAATTTTGTGAAGTGTTTAAAGTAATCTCTCTCATATCGTGACAGATTCTAGACTTGTGGTGTCCGAGTTTGCTACAATGGTATCAGAGCTCAGTCGATTTCTCTTCTACCGGAAAATATGATCCCTTTTCTCGCGACACACATGGCTTCAAGCAAGAATTAGACGACTCCTACTACCACATCGGGAACGGGAGGAGGTACGGAAAATTCGAGTGGATTAGCAGAGCACGAGTACGGGCCACCTCTGCCTACAGAGTACCACAACTTATGGAGATGCAACATCAACAACATGAAGCCATTGAGTCACCCATAAAACCGACTCTCAA
This sequence comes from Adiantum capillus-veneris, assembly GCF_014529385.1. Taxonomy (NCBI): domain Eukaryota; kingdom Viridiplantae; phylum Streptophyta; class Polypodiopsida; order Polypodiales; family Pteridaceae; genus Adiantum; species Adiantum capillus-veneris. The sequence continues at coordinate 43,156,591 of NC_140951.1, read as the reverse complement.
GCAACCTCCTACCCCAAGGATGTTTACTAAAGAACTTAATGACATTGTTGAAAAACGAATCAATCAACTTTTAGAAGCAAAGAAGCCATCGAAGAAACAATTGAAGAAGTGCAACAAGGCGACTCATTACCCCGGTTACTTGGGCAGTCAATCTTCTTTTGCAAATGCACGAAAACAAAAGAAGCATGTACATTTCTATCAGTTCTTCTTCTTCTTCTTCTTCGAGTTTGGATAGTTCTTCCTCTTCCGATTCAAACGAGGAGGACAGAAGGGCAAGAAGTGAAGCAAGAATCAAAGTTTTGGAAAGAACAAGAAGAAGGCAAAGAAGAGCAGATTGCAACCAGACAGTTCTACTGAGGATTCATCTTCCTCTGACAGTTTGGACTCCAATGATCACATGTTCTATGCAAAGAGGAAACACTTTTATAGAGTCAATCAATATAATTTTCTCGAAGACAAGGGGCAAAAAGACCAAGGAATTTAAGGAAGGTGGACAGTTAGTAAAGTTTGAATCCTTTTCCGGATTCCGAGATGCTCCCAAGGCTTTAGCCTTTAGTCAACAATTTGATATAGCATTCTCAGGAGGGCGCTACTCAGAGCACTCGAAGATCAGGAGGGCAGCATCATTTTTGAAAAGAAATGCACGAATGTGGTGATCCAATCTCCTTTTATGAAAAAAAGTCACTACCAAGTGGTTAAAGTTCAAACGGTTCTTTGTTTCTTCTTGGCTGACTCAGGAGTACGAATGAGATGTAATGACTGCTTGGAACCATCTGCGGATGACCAAGGCTGACACGTTGGATGCTTATTGTGAGAGGTTTTGGGATGCTTTCCTACCGGTCTCTTCTTTTAAGAAGGTCACTTTTAAGTAGAAAATTGAGCGGTTTTGCTGTGGACTTCCTAAAGAGATCAGAGATTACTGCCTTGAGCAGAAGTCTGAGTCCATACAACAATCAATGGCAGATGCTAAGCAGGGATTCGCTATGCATTCGGGGAATTTGACTTACCCCATTGATCAAGTTTCGACAACAAGGACTGGATAGAGTTCGACAAATGAAAATAGAAGAGGAAGTTCTAGAAAAGGAGGATGTATGACCCCGATTGACCAGGAGCAGAGAAATGAATATCTCAAAGAGGGGAATTGTTTTGATTTCGGAGAACAAGGACACATCTCTGCGAGGTACCCTAAAAAGGCACAATGAGGACAATCATAAGATAGGCTAGAGAGCTCTAGAGCAGCAGAAGGACGTGGCAGAAAAGGCAAGATGAAAGCATGATTGGTACGAGAGTGTATGGGGACCCGACCCGAGTCAGATGGACGAAAGCACAAAATTTTGCTGCGCATGGGGCAATGTAAAAAGATCAGGAAGCCCTCACACCTGAATTGGCATCTCGACTCGGAATTACGCCTGACAGGATGTGGCCGCAGGCGGAGGCAGTTCTAGTGGCGCGCGGAGGGGGTGTTGCCATTACACTGTCATTGGAAAACTTCGTTTGCATTGTCAGGGGTAGCTTTCAAATATGTGAAAACTTTAGGACAGAAAGATTTCAACTGTAGTGACATCGGACGTAATCTTAAAAAGCAAGAAAGGCTAGCAATCTCAAGTACTGATTGCCCTTGTAGTAAAATTGCCTTTTCTTCTTACGTAAATGAGCTTTGGGTCATGTAGTTACTGCCGATTGTTCTATTTTTCCTTCAGATTCCTTGAAAGACCTTTTCTCAAGAGGTGCTAAATATAGGCTCCCTTCCTCAAATGACTCTTGCCTTCTCAAAGCCATAGAGGAAGGAGTTTCTAGTTTCGTAGTAAAGTTTGAGGAGTCTTTAGGAGTTGAAGGTGTTGTTACCCATTTGAAGTCTGTAGTCCTCAAGAAAGCTTCTTTGAAATTAGCATCTTGCTCTAGGAACGTTTCCTCAAGAAGGAATAGCTTATCTTCTTTGATCGTGATGCTCTTAGGAAATTTCGTCGTGATTTGGTAATCTCTTACGTAGATAAGTGCTCTAATAACTTAGTTGTTACGTGCAAAAAGTTCTATTTAGAATGCTTGTTAGGTGAAGTAAACTCTCAGACTTACAATGATTGTTATCTTTCGATGCAAGAGGTTATCTTGAAACATCAAGACTTTTGTAAATCTTTTGGTTTCAAGTGCCAGCCTAAATTACCTTTTTTATATACCGTTTGGAAGTTCCACAAGAACCCTATAAAGCCTAGATTTATAGCTGCTTCTTGTAACACCTCTTTGACCTAGGTTTTCAAATGGCTTAGTTATTGTTTCAAAGCCATTTTACCTAGCGTTAATGAATTGTGGAAAAATATGCTAAAGGAAGCAGGTCTTGTGCTCACCTCTCACGACGCAAAATTTGGTTGAGGATAGTTAAAGAGGACCAATTCAAGTTGGGTTTTAAATGATTCTGTAGGTGTGATTCGTGCTATAAAGTTTTTGAACTCTTCAAGAAGCCTTAAGGAGAAATCTTCTCCTTTATGTCTCCAAACTTTTGACTTTACAACGCTATATACGAAGCTAAATTTGGAGGACCTTAAATTTAGAGTCAAATCTCTTATTTCAAAAGTTTTTGTGTACAAGCTTGAGAAGGATAGGTACAAGGCATTGCTTGTAGAAATGTAAGCCTTGAACTTTGACTTCTTATGGCTGAAAAGTAAGAATGTCGATGTAGACAAAGGAAGAAAGATTCACCAGGATTGTAGATGACATTGACATCATATCTTGGTTAGATTTTCTTTTGGACAATTTATATATAACCATTGGCGACTCTCTTTTCAAGCAAACAATTGTTATCCCTATGGGCACCAGTTGTGCTGTTTTTCTTGCTAATTTCTATCTTTTTACTTCTGAGTTTAATTTTATGGAGCGTCTTGTCCTTGCTAACACTTGCCCAATATTTTTGCACAAGTTTTGCAATGTAAGACGCTTTGTAGATGATCTTTTTGTTCCTGACGTTCCTTCTTTTCAAGAATTTATGTACTTGAATTAAGAATGTCTTCTTTTAGAAGTTGTGTGAAGTTTGATTTTTAGGATTAAGTTTTTAAGATGTCTTATCCTTTTTTTCGTAAAGTTGAGTACTTATTTTAAGCCAAGTAAGTTGCGTCAACTTATTTTACGCATGCCTTTTCTGAAAACATTTTTAAGTTAATATTGTTTTGTTTTATCTAGTTTTGTTTCATAGCAAACAAAGTGATTTAATTTGCTTGTTTGTTTGTTTTTGTTTTGGTTTTTCTTTTTTCTTTTCTTTTCATGTGTCCCTTGCTTTTATAGTTTTATGAGTGCTCTATTCCCTCTTATAATTCGTGAGTTCAGACTATTCTGAACTTTATGAAGGTATATATAAAATTGAAGGGCGAGTCCGTCCCTATTGTATTGGCTTCGGCCATTTCAAAATTAACGAAATCTAGTCTTTTTGTTTACTCAATCTACTTGAAAGAATTGAATGATGAACAAAGAACCAACATGTTTGAATTGGATAAAGAACGACAAGAATCTCTGCACACACTGTACACATGCTGATTGTTTCTCTGAAGGCCTACCATGCGAGTTACCTCCGCCTCGTCTTGAGGACCACATGATTGATTTGATTCCGGGAAGTACACAACCGAACCGGCCACCTTATCGAGTTAGCCGAGCCTAGAATGAAGAAATAATAAACCAAGTGAAAGAACTTCTAGAAAAGGGTCTCATCCAACCTAGCACATCACCTTACTGTTCTGTGGTTTTGCTAGTACTAAAGCAAGACGGATCTTGGAGAATGTGCGTTGATTATAGAGCTCTCGATAAAATCACCATCAAGAACAGATAATAGAGCTCTCAGACTCTGCGTCCAGATGCTCTGAGAAGTGAGCCCCTAAGGCCACTTATAAACATTACAAAGGGTTGCTAAAAGTAGAGCCTCAAAAGCAGGTAATTCAAAAGAAAACTACCCCAAAAGCTGCCAGCGCTAAGAGCAGCCATTGGAAATAACGGAATTCTATACAGTCAGGCCATGTCAACAGCCAGCGCGTTTTGTGGCCGTCCGTACAGTCAGCGTAATTTGCGGCCGCCCGTACAGCAGCCACGCCAGCAGATTCTTTGCTTTATTTTAATGTCCGCGGGGCCCCTCGTCCCTTGGCCATAAGTTGGGACAACTTTATTAGGGTGTGGGTGTCCGGGTGGCTCTGCCACGTCAACAGTTTGTGACATATCCCCCTCGTGAAAGAATTGTAATCGCACTCAATTATGCCTGCAAAACAGATAGAGGCCATAAACTGTCTTAGAAGACACTGATTGTTAGTACCAACGCACTCCACATCACATGACAAATCACAAAAAAACTCATTCGAAATCTCAGACCATGACCATCCGCAACCTATTTAGTAATCGCATCATTTAGATCCATTCCGGACCTCACGGATGCTCAATTAACTAATCCTTATTGCAATTATGTCTATAGAGATTTATGAGACCAAAATGATGTTGTCATTTCGTCTTTCAGTTCTTGCACTCAAACAAGTCTAAGTACAACTCAATCATATTCATTTTCGGGAATTCTTGTCATAAAGACATACGAAAGAATATTGGTCAGCCCATTAGTATACCTGAAACCCAAAGAGAACATCATTCACTTTATTCAAAATCGGGTTAATCCGTTGACAAAGGAGCGGAGTGACTCCCCTCTTGTGCAAACCCGCTGCACTAGATTCACCCTCGCTGAATTCGGGGTTCTATCGGAGTAGACTATGCTAAACCAAATGCTTCAAGGTAAAGTTCCAAAATCTGGGGAGTATCTGCTAGGTCCTCCTCCATCCACTTCGCATCCAATGTAGGATAGTTCTGGAAATTAACCAAGAACCGCCTAATCGCTTTACCTTTTATCTTTCTGTCCTTGTGTGCCAAAATCTATTCTGGAACGAGTATCTCCTCGCTTTCCTCCACTTTGGGTTGCTTATTAGGCTCCCTAACACATGGCACATTGCCTTTAAAAGGGTTCAATAGACTCACATGAAAAGTATTGTGAATCTTCCAAGTATCAGGCAGCTTGAGTCTAGAGGAGATATCATTTATCTTTTCTTTTATCTGGAAAGGGCCATAATACCTCATGCTAAGCTTTGGAAAAAGCCGCTCCTTTCTCTTTTTCTTTCTCATACGTGCCTTCCTTTAATTTCAAATCTCGTCGATGTCCATCTACTGCCTTCTTATGTCGTTCTTGAGATTTGCTAAAGCCTCCCGGACCTTGGCAAAAGTAGTGTCCAAGTGTAACAGACTTTGGACACTCCAAGTCAAGAATCAACCGCGACAGCACCAAATAACCACTTCAAAACAATTCACAGATCACAATAGATTTACACTGGCCCGGCGGAGTTCCGTGCCTAGAGATATTGGCCCCAAAGACTGGCACCCGTTTCGGTATTTCTTTTTATATTAATCAAATCAAAGTACAAGAGTGGCTAGGGTTTCACTCTCAGACTCTGCGTCCAGATGCTCTGAGAAGTGAAGCCCTCACCACTAATTTAAAGGTTACAAGGGATGCCCAAAAGCAGAGCCCCAAAAGCTTCAAATCAAAAGCAATTGCTCTCTCTCTCACAGAGAGTCAAAACATGAAAGCAAAAGCATTCTCTCTCTCTTTCTCATTAAGTAGAGAAAAAGCGAAATTTGCGTCGCTCATCATTTTCCAAAAAAAAAAAAAAAAATCCTCCGCGATTTCCGAAAATTAGGGTTTCTGGCAAAAGTTAGGGTTTGCAGGAATTTTAGGGTTTCTGCTGTCTACCACGTCATCACTTTGTGACATACCCCCCTCTTGAAAGCATTGTAATCGACCGCGATTACGCCTGCAAAACCGACAAAAGCCATAAACCGTCTTAGCAGACATTGACTTTTAGTACCTACGTACTAGGAACACAGATCTAGCACATGTACGAAATCGACAGTCACATCACACAACATCATAGGACATCACCAGACATCACAGGACATCACATGACATTCAACATTCATTCGGATCTTAGACCATGATTTATCGGCAATGTAGCTAGCAATCACATCTAGGTCCAATCGGGACCTCATCGATGTCCGATTGACTAACCCCTATTCCAACCATGTCTATTCGAGATCAATCAGACCAAAATGCTGCAGTCATTTTGTCTATCAGTTCCTGCACTCACAAGAAGTCAAGAATAAATCAGTATCATAATCAGGAATTCCATTTCATAAAGTCATCCAGCAGAATACTGTCAGCTCTCAGTATCCCTTAAGCTCAAAGAGACATCAGTGACTTTAGTATCAAAATCGAGGCATCTGTTGACAAAGGAGCGGAGTAACTCCTCTCTTGTGTATCCCACTGCACCAGATCTTCGGCCAAGCTGAGTTTCTGGGTTCCGTTTGGAGTAGACTATGCTAAACCAAAACATCGAGGTAAAGTTTCACAATCCGAGGAGTATCTGCTAGGTCCTCCTCCTCCATCCACTTCGCATCAAATGCAGGAAAGTTCTTGAACTAAACCAAGAACCGCCTTCGGACTTTACCTTTCTTTGTATCGTTATGTGCCAAAATCTGTTCAGGAACAAGGATCTCCTCGTTTTCTTCCACTTCTGGTTGCTCATCAGGCTCCCCATCATCAGGCACGTCACCCTTAACAGTGTTCAAGAGACTCACATGCAATGCATTGTGAATCCTCCAAGTATCTGACAGTTTCAATCGGAAGGAGACATCATTTATCTTTTCAGTAATCTGGAAAGGTCCGTAGTATCACATACTAACCTTTGGAAAAAGCCTCTCCTTTCCCTTTTTCTTTCTTAGGCGTGCCTTCTCAAAAGTAAGAGCACCCAATCATCCTCCTTCAGTTTCCAGTCGCGACGATGGCGATCCGCTGCCTTTTTCTGTCGTTCTTGAGACTTCTGCAAAGTCTCGCGAACCTTGGCAAAAGCCGTATCCAAGTCTCGCGAATATTCATCCGCTTCAAATTTCTAATCTTTCATGCTCAGGAAGGATGGAACCTTCGTAGCACTTTCAACAATCTCACATGGTGTCTTCCCCGTCGAAGAGTGTATCGTGTTATTGTAGGCAAATTCCACCAAAGGTAAGTTCTTTTCCCATTGAGTCTTCTGATGCGAGATACAAGACTTCAATAAATCTAAAATCACTGAATTGGCAATCTCAGATTGCCCGTCAGTCTGCAAGTGGAACGATGACGAGAACTACAACCGCGTGCCAATGTTCTCCCAAATTGCCTTCCAAAACAAACTCATAAATCTGGGGTCTCTGTCGGAGACAATCGTCTTAGACGTGCCATGTAATCGGAAAATCATCGTGATGATTCTGTATTCTCGGGAGATAAAAAAAAATGAAATCCATTTCAATATTTTCCCAGGGGCGGGTGGGTATGGGTAAAGGCTGTAACAATCCCTGTGCCTTATGCCTGTCAAACTTGACCTTCTGGCATACCAAGCAACTGCGCACAAACTCTTTCACATCCTTCTTCAGTCTCCGCCAAAAGAAATCTCTCTCTACCCCTTTCATGGTGGTAGCAATGCCGCGGTGACCTGTAAAAGGTGGTCAGTGGCAATCAGTCATAACCTTTTCCTTCAAGGGCTGTGTAACGCGCAACATAGTCTTTTTCATCAAGTAGCCTTCCCGAAGGGAGTATCCAGCTACTGTCTCCCCATCCCGTATCCGTGTGAAAATATCTGCAAAATCTGTGTCTGTGGCACACTGATCGACCATATCCTTGAAGCTCCTATGATGTATCGCGGAAATAGCCAGAACCAACGGTTTCCGAGACAAAGCATCTGCTACCACATTCTTCTGTCCCTGCACATGGACAATCTGGAAGTGGAACTGTGACAAGATGTTCGCCTACCGCATCTGCTTTTCCGAAAGCTGCTTCTGTGACAAGAAGTAGCGCCAACTCTGATGGTCTGTAAGGACAGTAAAATCGGCTCCGAGTAGGTAATGCCGCCACTGAGTAAGAGCATGGATAACCACGAAAAGCTCTTTCCCATAGATGTGTGCTGTCATCTCCGGCCTAGAGAACAAACGGCTTTCGTAAGCTATGACATGGCCTTCTTGCATCAAGACCGTACCCAGACTATGACCACAAGCATCACAAAATACTTGAAATGACTTCTGCAAGTCCGGCAAAGTCAAATCTGGTCCTGTAGTGAATTTCTCTTTCAATGTCTGAAAGGCAGTCACCTCTGTGGGTCCCCACGAAAAAGGTACTCCTTTCTGTGTCAAGGTATGCAAAGGGGAAGCAACCTCTACAAATTTTCATATGAACCGCCTGTAGTACGAACACAGTCCCAAGAAGCTTCTAACTTCATGGGCATTCCTCAAATCGGGCCAATCACGGATAGTCTCTATCTTGGCCGGGTCCATTTGCACTGCTGCTGCTGACACAATGTGTCCCAAAAAGTGTATCTCTGGTAGGAAAAATTCACTTTTCTTAGCATTAATCACTAATGTGTGATCTCGTAATGCCTGAAAGACTTGAAGCAGATGATCTCTGTGTTCTGCCTCATTCTTGGAGAAAACAATGATGTCGTCAAAGAAAGTGCCAACAAATAGCCTGTACTCTCGAAAAATCCTGTCCATCATCCGGTTAAATGTTGGAGGAGCATTGGTTAAGCCAAAAGGCATCGCCAAAAACTCAAATAACCCAAAAGTCGTCCGAAAAGCTGTCTTGTAGACATCTCCTGGCGCTATCCTGATCTGATGATATCCACTCTTCAAGTCAATCCTGCTGAAGCACGAGGATCCCTGTAACTTGTCGAGTATATCATCGATCCTAGGAATCGGAAATCTGTTCTTGATGGTGATTTTGTTGAGAGTGCTATAATCGATGCACATTCTCCAAGATCCGTCTTTCTTCAAAACCAACAACATTGGAGAGCAATACGGTGAAGTACTAGGCTGGAGAAGACCTTTTTCCAAGAGGTCTTTCACTGGGTTCATAATCTTTTCATTCTGTACTCGGCTCACACGATAAGGTGGCCGATTCGGTGGCGTGCTTCCAGGTATCAGATCAATGGTATGATCTTCAGGCCCTCTCAAAAGCAATCGGCATGAGCGTGGAGAGAAAAATCTTGGCGTTCTTTTGATCAGGTCAAAACATATTAAACCTTTATCCATCATTCAGTTCTCCCAAAAGAATGAGTAAGAAAACTGAAGTTCATAAAGTACAATCTCTGAGCCCTTCATTTATCAAAGTCGCTTTCTCGGCCCGGTAGTCAACCACGGCGTAGTTCTTGTGGTACCAAGGGATCCCCAGTAGAACGTCACTCGCGTGCCCTGAACACCTCTGTCATTGCACACGAAGTTTGCCAATGCTCGGTGTAATGGCAACATCCCATCCGGGTGCCAGTCGAACTACCTCCGCCTGTGGCGTCAGTCTGTCTGGCGTAGTTCCAAATCGAGCTGCCAATTCCAAGTGCAAAGAAGTTGGCCTTGGCTCCTTCAAAAGAGCTTCCTGATCCTTCACTTTGCCCCAAAAGCGGCAAAGTTTGTACTTTCATTCATTAGATTCGGTGCAAGTCCCACGCCATGTGGTACCAGTTCTGCTTTTCTATCTGCCTTTTCTGCCACATTCCTCAGCTGCTCTCGAACTCTCAGACCTGTCGTCGTCTTTATCATTCTGTTCTTTCTGTGCCTTATTAGGGCACTTTGCGGAGATATGTTTATGTTCCCCGCATCCAAAGCACTTCCCCTCTCTGATGAAGCTTGCTCTCTCCTCAGGAGTAAGCTTGGGTTGTGCATCCTTTTTCTGTGGGTTGCTCTTTTTCATTCTACTTTCATTCCCAGAAGTCTGTTCGGCTCGTTGTGTCATGGCCTTATCTGTGGGGTAGGTCAAACTGCCAGAGTGAATGGCAAAGCCCCGCTTCGCATGACTCATCAACTCCTGAATAGAAGCTGACTTCTGTTCCAAGCAGTGATCTCGGATCTCTGTAGGTAGACCCAAGGTAAACCGCTCAATCTGTTCTCTGAACGAGATCTTCTTGAATGAAGAGGCGGGTAGAAAAGAGCTCCAGAATCTTTCACAATAAGCATTGATTGTGTCTTTCTTGGTCATCCGAAGATGGCTCCAAGCAGCTCGTATATCTCGTTCATATTCTTGCGTCAACCAAGACGAAATAAAAAAGATTTTCAAATTTCAGCCATTTAACTGGCGCACTCTTGTTTAAAAGAAGCGTGGACCACCAAGTACGAGCATTCCCCTTAAGGTAAGAGGTAGCTCTCCGAATCTTGGAGTGCTCTGAATAGCGTCCTCCCGCGAAAGCGATGTCAAACTGCTGTATAAAAGACAAAGCCTTCGAAGCATCTGAGTATCTTGAAAAAGTATCAAACTTGATCGAGTGGCCACCTTCCTTAAACTCTCGGACTTTCTTGCCTTTATCTTCGAGAAAGTCATATTGGTTGGCTTTGTAAAAATTATTCTTGTTCACATAAAACTTTCCGTCATCGGAATTTGAGCTGTCTGTAGATGAGTCCTCAATAGAACTGTCAGTCTCTGGGTGAGATGTAGCCTTCTTTGCCTTTTTCTTACCCTTTCCGAAGCTTTGTTTCTTGCTTCGCTTTTTACCTTTTATGTCTTCTTCGCTCGAATCCGAGGAGCTAGAAGAACTATCAGAAGAAGAAGAAGAAGAAGAATTGGGCACTCCTTCAGATCGAACACGCTTCTTCTGTTTCTTTGCCTTGTCAAATGTCGACCGACGATCCAAATATCCCGGGAAGTCAGTGCCTTTCTTCTGCTTTTTGCTATGCTTTTTTCCTTTCATTTGCACGTCGAAAAGCTGAGCAATCCGTGCATCAACCACGTTCTATAGTTCCTTCTCCGTATATTTCTTGGAGGCAGAAGGTTTCTTGAGAGCGGGTTTTGGTAGTGGTGTTGTGGTTCTCTGCCACTCCATCTGTACCTCTTCCAAAGAGGTCTGGTTCATATATTTTTCCATCTTCGGGTCCTTGGCAAAACTGAGCATGATCCTCGTTGCATCGCTGATCAATTGACGACGCGTCATCTCTCTTTGCTCCGCGTGAGTAGGCCGAGGCGGGCCATACTCTCTGCCAAAATCTTTGTTGTGATCCCAACCCGCATCTCCAGATGCAGAGGGAGTCGACTGATCATTACCTGAAGCCATAGGTGCCGCGGAAAAAAATTTCGGGGATCGGATTTCCCGTAGAAGAGAAATCGGCTGTGCTCTGATACCACTGTAACAGACTTTGGACAGTCCAAGTCAAGAATCAACCGCGACAGCACCAAATAACCACTTCAAAACAATTCACAGATCACAATAGATTTACACTGGCCTGGCGGAGCCGTGCCTAGAGATATTGGCCCCAAAGACTGGTGCCCCTTTCGGTATTTCTTTTTATATTAATCAAATCAAAGTACAAGAGAGTGGCTAGGGTTTCACTCTCAGACTCTGCGTCCAGATGCTCTGAGAAGTGAGGCCCTCACCACTAATTTAAAGGTTTCAAGGGATGCCCAAAAGCAGAGCCCCAAAAGCTTCAAATCAAAAGCAATTGCTCTCTCTCTCTCACAGAGAGTCAAAACATGAAAGCAAAAGCATTCTCTCTCTCTTTCTCATTAAGTAGAGAAAAAGCGAAATTTGTGTCGCTCATCATTCTCCAAAAAATAAAAAATAAAAATAAAAATAAAAAAAAGCCTCCGCGATTTCCGGAAATTAGGGTTTTTGGCAAAAATTAGGGTTTGCAGGAATTTTAGGGTTTCTGGCAGAAATTAGGGTTTTTGTTGTCCGCCACGTCATCACTTTGTGACACCATGTCCCTCGTATACTGGTCGGCTTCACAAATCTTATCCTTAGTGCTAAGGAAGGGTGGAACCTTCGGAGCACCTTCAATGATCTTAAATGGCGCCTCCCCCGTCGAAGATTGAATCGTGTTATTGTAGGCAAATTCCACCAAGGGAATTTTTTTTTACCATTGAGTCTTCTGATTGGAGATGTAAGACTTCAATAAATCCAGAAACAACTGAATTTGCAATCTCAGATTGCCCATCTGTCTGCTGGGAGGAATGATGATGAGAACTGCAACCGTGTGCCAATGTTCTCCCAAATAGCCCTCCAAAACAAACTCGTAAATCGGGGATCTCTGTCAGAGACTATTGTCTCAGGCATGCCATTTAGTCGGAAAATTTGTGCAATGAACATTCTAGCTAAATGGTCTGGCTTGACTATTTTCTCCACTAGAATGAAGTGAGCTTGCTTGCTAAATCTGCCAATGACAGACCAAATGCCATCATGCCCACTCTGTGTCTTTGGGAGATCAAAAATGAAATCCATTGCAATACTTTCCCACGGGTGGGTGGGAATGGGTAAAGGTTGTAGTAATCCCTGTGCCTTATGCGTGTCAAACTTGACCTTCTGGCGTACTAAACAACTGCGAACAAAATCGTCCACATCTTTCTTGAGTCTTGGCCAAAAGAAGTAACACCTTTCAAGGTGGTGTCGATGCCGCGGTGACCCGTAAAAGGTGGACAATGGCACTTAGTCAAAACCTTTTCCCTCAACAACTGTGTGACGCACAACATCGTTTTTTTCATCAAGTAGCCATCCCGTAGCGAGTATCTCGCTACTACCTCTCCATTCTGTATTCGAGTGAATACATTGAGAAAATACGGATTTGTGGCGTACCGATCAACCATGTCCTGAAAGCTTCTATGATGATACGCGAAAATAGCCAAGACTAGGAGCTTCCGAGACAATGCATCTGCCACCAAGTTTTTCTGTCCCTGAATATGATTAATCTGGAAGTGAAACTGTGACAAAGTGTTAGCCCACCGCATCTGCTTTTCTGAAAGCTGCTTCTGTGACAAGTAGCGTAAACTTTGATGATCAGTAAAGACCATGAAATCGGCTACAAGCAGGTAATGTCGCCACTGCGTAAGAGCATGGATTACTGCCAAAAGCTCTTTCTCATAAATCTGTGGTGTCAATTTTGGCCTTGAAAACAATCGTGCAATCACATGGCCTTCTTGCATTAAGAGCGCTCCCAAACTACGACCACAAGCATCACAATATACTTCAAATGACTTTTGCAAATCCGACAAAGTCAACACTGGTTCAGTAGTCAATTTTTCTTTAAGTGTCTGAAAGGCAGTCACCTCTGTCGGTCCTCACGAGAAAGAGACTCGTTTCTGAGTCAATATGTGCAAAGGGGAAGCTACCTCTGCAAACTTTCGAATGCAGCGCCGGTAGTAAGAACACAAGCCCAAGAAGCTTCTAACTTCATGAACATTCTTCAAATCTCGCCAGTCACAGATAGTCTCAATCTTGGCCGGGTGTATCTGTACTCCTGCTGTGCTGAGACAACGTGTCCCAAAAAGTGTATCTCCGGCAAGAAAAATTCACTCTTTTTGGCATTGATAACTAATTTGTGATCCCACAATGCCTGAAAGACCTCTAGCAGATGGTGTCGATGTTCTGCTTCATCCTTGGAGAAGACTATAATGTCATCAAAGAAAGTGCCGACAAAAGATCGATACTCTCGGAAAATCCTATCCATCATTTGGTTGAAAGTCGCTGGAGCATTGGTAAGGCCAAAAGGCATCACCAAAAATTCATATAAACCGAAGCTTGTCCGAAAGTCTGTCTTGTAGACATGTCCCGGAGCAATTCTGATATGATAATCAATCCCGCTGAAATAAAAGGATCCCTGTAGTTGGTCAAGAATATCATCGATCCTTGGAATCGGAAAATAGAGCTCTGTAATCAATGCACATTCTCCAAGATCTTTCTTTCTTTAAAACCAACAACATCGGAGAGCAGTAAGGTGAAGTACTCGGCTGGATAAGACCCTTTTCAAGAAGGTCTTTTACTTGGTTCATGATCTCTTCATTCTGCGCTTGGCTAACGTGGTAAGGTGGCCGGTTCGGTGGTGTGCTTAGAGGAATGAGATCAATGGTGTGATCCTCTGGACGAGATGGGGGTAACTTGCTTGGCAGGCCCTCATAGAAAAAATCAGCATGTGTGGAAAAAATCTTGGCGTTCTTTATCAAGTTCAGACATGTTTGTTCTGTGTTCATCATTCAACTCTTTCAAATAGATCGAGTAAACAAAGAGACCGGATTTCATTAATTTGGAAATGGCCGAATCCGATACAAAATAGGGACGGACTCAGCCTTCGGTTTTACATCAGGTACAGTTTTTTGGCCCTTTTTATTCGTCAAGGTTGCTTTCTTTGCCCGATAGTCGACCACGGCGTTGTTCTTATGGTACCAAGGGACTCCTTGGAGGACGTCACCCTTCCAAAGTCATGATGTAGAAGTTCTCGTGCCCTGAATACCGTGACAATGCAAACGAAGTTTGCCAATGACAGGCATAATGGCTATATCTTGTCCGGGCGTTGCTAGAACTGCCTCTGTTGGTGGTCCCATCCTGTCAGGTGTAATCTCGAGTCGCGCCTCCAATTCAGGTGAAATGAAGTTGGCCTTGGCTCCTCCATCAAAGAAAATCGGGGCTTCTTGATCTTTCACTTTGCCCCAAGCTTGACAGAGTTTTGTACTTTCATCTATCAAGCTTGGGTCAGTACCCATGCATTCTACTACCATTCCTACTTTCATCTTGCCTTTTTTGCCACGTTCCTCTGCTGCTCTTAAACTCTCTAGCCTGTCTTTAGTCTCTCCTTACTATGCCTTTTTGGGGCACTCTGCGGACATGTGCCCTTGTTCCCCGCAACCAAAGCACTTCCCCTCTTTGATATAGTTAGCCCTTTCTCGAAGAGTCAGTCGGGGTCGTCCATCCTTCTTTTCTTGGGAACTCTTTTTCTTTCTACTTTCATTGTTAGAGGTCTGTCTGGTCCTCTGAGTCAAGATCTCATAAGAGGGGGTAAGTCGAATGTATCGAGAAACCCCGTTTCGCATGACCCATTAATTCTTGGATAGAATTTGACTTTTGTAAAAGGCAAAACTCTCGGATCTTTGTAGGGAGTCCGCAACAAAACCGTTCAATCTGTTCCTTAAAGGTGACCTTCTTAAATGAAGGGACTAGTAGAAAAGAGTCCCAAAACCTCTCGCAATAAGCGTCCAAAGAATCTCCCTTGGTCATCCGAAGATGGTTTCAAGCGGTTTTTATATCCCGTTCGTACTCTCGGGTCAGCCAAGAAGAAATAAAAAGCCTTTTGAATTTCAACCACTTGACTAGAGCTTCTTTCTCAAAAGAAGGGTGGACCACCATTTCGAGCATTTCCTTTGAGAAAAGATGCAGCCTTCCTAATCTTGGAGTGCTCTGAGTAGTGCCCTCGGTAGAAGGCTATGTCAAATTGCTGGATGACGGCCAAAGTCCTCGGAGCATGTTGGAATCTAGAAAAGGATTCAAATTTTATCGATTGTCCACCTTCTTTAAATTCTTTTGCTTTCTTGCTCTTGTCTTCGAGGAAGTCATATTGGTTGGCTTTGTAGAAGTTCTTCTTTGCATAAAACATTTGGTCATCGGAGTCTGCACTGTTAGAGGATGACGACTCCATAGAGCTATCAGAAACTGGGCGGAGTCTGAATTTCTTTGCCTTTTTTTCTTGCCCTTTCCAAAGCTTTGCTTCTCTTTTTACCCTTTTTGTCCTCCTCACTCGAGTCAGAGAGCTAGAAGAACTGTCAGAAGAAGAGGAAGAAGAAGAACTAGGTAGTCCTTCAAAGTGTACACGCTTCTTCTGCTTTCTTGCAGATGCAAAAGATGATTGACGACCCAAATAACCAAGGTAGTCCCCTTCTTGCGCTTTCTCAGTTGCTTTTTGGATTGATTCCTCGTGTCCAAAAGCTGATTGATCTGAGTTTGAACCACCTCTTGAAGTTCTTGTTTTGTAAACATTCTTGGAGAAGGAGGTTTTTTGATTGCCGGTTTGATTGGTGGTTTTGTGGCCCTCTGCCACTAAGTGTGCACTTCAACGATGGATTGCTGAGACAAATTTTGCAAACTGAGGGTCTTTCGCAAATTTAATCATCTGCTTTGTGCACTCGTCAACCTGTTGTCGACGCTACATCTCTTGAAGTTCATATTGAGTAGGCTGAGGTGGCCCGTACTCTTCCTCTATTAGTTCGTTAAAATCTTTTGCGTGGTGTCCTCCTGCATCAGCAGATGCAGAAGAAGTCGACTGATTCTTTTCGGAATCCATAAGTGTCACGGATTAAGGGATCAAATTTTTCGGTAGAAGAGAAATCGGCCGAGCTCTGATACCACTATAACAAACTTGGACACCCCAAGTCAAGATTCTGCCGCGACACAATAGAGATTCACTCCAAATTAACTCACAAAACAAAAGAGAGTCGACACGGCCCGACGTAGTTCCGTGCCAAGAGATATTGGCCCCAAAGACTGGCGCCCCTTTCGGTATTTATTTTTGTATTAATCTATGAGCAAAGTATAATTGAGCCCGCGGGTGCTCGCTCTCAAACACTGCGTCCAGATGCTTTGAGAAGTGAGCCCCTAAGGCCACTTATAAACATTACAAAGGGTTACTAAAAGCAGAGCCCCAAAAGCAGGTAATTCAAAAGAAAACTGTCCCAGACTTTGCGTCCAGATGCTCTAAGAAGTGAGCCCGTAAGGCCACTTATAAACATTACAAAGTGTTACTAAAAGCAGAGCCCCAAAAGCCCTCAATTATGCTTTCAACACAGACATAAAACCTAATTATTAAGTTATAAAGACTTCATGAAGACATGCCAGTGACCATCCCCACAAGATTATACACTCACAAAGCACACATCCTAGGGTTTCGGATAATAGTCTAGACTCTACAATCACATAGTTCACACTGAACATTCAGATCCTAATCCACATTGGATTTTGATAACAATTGCAGTCACATCTTGGTCCTTACTGGACTTCAAATGCTAACAGTCTATCTAGTCATCACATCTAAGCCACATCGACCTTTGTACAGAACTCTTGATGCAATAGAAACAGTATTCATCTAGTCATCTCATCCAGGACTCATCAACCTTTGTATGGAACCCTCTTGATACACTAGAATCTCCAAACAAAATGCTGCATTCGTTCTTTTTATAGAGGTCTTTAGGCAAAATACCATCAGCCACAGTTTCCATGATTCTGTTGAAAAGATAAATGTAAGACTTCCGTTCACAATCTTGTTGATTTGTTTAGGAGAGTTGAGTGGCTCTCCTTACGCAGCAGGTACTCTGCCAAACTCTGCGGTTGAATACCTACTGAGCTCTACATAGAGAAGCTCCTCACAACTACACATTCAGAGACAATCTTTTCCCACCGGGCACTATTTACCAAGTCATCTCCCTCCAGTCCAAACTTCTAGGAACTCCACAACTCCCCTCAATAGAAGTCTAGAAGATCCCTCTTTGAACCTGTCCTACCTCAAGTAGCCGACTACCTGAGTCATCTTTCACTAAGGACTTGTCTTGATCCTTCCGAAGGAATCTGTCTTGATTCCAAAATTACTTTTGTAGTGTGAAACCTAACTCGATCCGACCTGTACCTTTTCAAGAAGTTCTTGTACACTGCAGGTTTTTTACTTGTACAAACCAAGAGTCTCAACTGTTTCAATATCCTTGAAGACCAATACCTGAATGTGTCCTGAGCATAAAGCAAAGAAGCAAATAATTTTCTTTATGGCAAGAGAAGAGTTGCAATTGCTGCATATTGTAAACACAAAAAAATACACACTATTACAAAGGCATATTGTTCAATAAGAGGTATTATAATGCTCGACCATAGATGCAGACATTGACCTCTGGCTCAACAGTCTAGTCTTATTTATGTGCCTGCCTGTATACATGTTTGTACTGCTTTCAAATGGCCAACTAAAGCCTGACCTGGAAATCATTAGACTTTGACAGATGCTGTATCGCAATTTATTGGAAAAGACAACTTGAGATACGATACAACAGTTCTTTCACTTGCTTGCAATCAGCAAGGTAACCCTCTTCGTGATAGCTGGAAGGTCTCATGCTCACATGAATATCATGAAAGCAAAGACCAGGGCATTCCTAGCTTTGATGCAGTTATCATGACTGTGAGTTTGTTGGTGCTTGGATTTATTAGTTAGCTCCTGTATAGAAAGGCCCTCTGACTTCATTGCTCTATTGGTGCAGGCACCTCTTAGTGACTTTCAACAAATGCAAATGTGCAAGGATGGAAAACCATATTCTCTTGATTTTATACCTAAGGTAAAAGTTTATGGTGTTTCATTCATAAAATCTTCTAAAAAGTAAAAAAGAAATTGATATCTATTTTTGCATGTAGAGAAGAAATTAAATTACTATGTGGAACAGTCCATGTATGCATGTATTTTAAAGAAATGAATCAGAGCTTGCGGTCAAAAGCACAAGAAGCCAGTAGAATAAGGCTTCACATCTTTTCTAAATAATAAAGATGAGGCACGAGGTGAGTGCTATGGATCAAAGTTTCTTGACAAAGTATCCATATTAATCTTCATTGCATGTTGAGTCGCAGGTAATTTATCAACCCTTATCTGTGCTTGTCATGGCCTTCAAGAAGGAGCATGTAGAGCATCCATTGGAGGGGTTTGGGGTCCTGGTTCCTTCAAAAGAACAAGCTAATGGCCTTAAAACACTAGGTCAGGACTTTATTGCAATGTCTTTTATCTCGAAAAACAATCAGACTGATTTCTAAAGTTGATTCTGATTTTAGGCACACTCTTTTCCTCTTCTATGTTCCCTGATCGAGCACCACCTGACACTATGCTTTTCACATCCTTTTTTGGAGGAAGCAGAAACAGGGACCTTGCATCAAGATCAGGGTAAGTGCCCCTGTCTGCAGTTGGCAATCACATTGCAGATTTTTTAATAAGAAAATATCCTTTTTCAACATTTCAGATCGGAATTGCAAGCAGCCGCAATTAATGATCTACAGAAGCTTCTAGGAATCTCGGGCCCCCCAGTGTTTTTCAGGTGAGAAAGAAAGAAAGAAACATGAATTAACGTCAACCAGTGGTCAAAAACTGGTAAAACTATGTATAGGTGATTGTGTCCTCTGGACCTCGTTTAAGTGCACCAGTAAAAGGGGGGCTGTGAGAAGGGGAATCACAAAGCTGGAGCAGGGAAGGGGGGGGATGGGGGGTTTGCAGTAACTCCTTCTAGAGGCCAAAGAGAGTTGTCTTATGATACAGAACCATATACGACTGTTTGTCTCCTATAAGATACAAAGCATCAATATTTGTGTTCATGAGTGGGTGTGATGGGTACATGGATGTAAACAATAGACCTTCAGGGGTGTAGCAGATGGCTGAAGGTGGAGCTCTAACCCAGGAAAGCTTGATGCATATCTATCGATGAGGAGGAGGTAAGGAATCCTTGACACACTGCTCTGGCGTCCATCTTCTCTTGTAGCAAGAGCACCGATTTCTCGTGTCACAAAGTGACAACGTGTCAGGCTGCCACCCGAACAGAAGAGATTTCGCATGGGTCTGCTGACGTGGCTGTACAGCCGTCCGGAAAACTGGCGGCCTGAACAGCAGTGAAGTTCACGACATGATGATGTGGCCAGCTGTTGGACGCCAGTGTGAAAGCAGTTGAGCCTCTGCTTTTGGGGGCGCCTAGCTTTTGTGACCTTGCTTTTGGGCCACACTGCCTATAAAATAGTGCCCTGGGGTCTACTCTGAAAAATTAGTGCATGGTTGCAGAGCAAGCTCCCTAGCAGTTGTACTCTGTAACTTTACCATAAAATGAAGTACCGAAAGGGGCGTTAGACTTTGGGGGAAGCGCATCTGGAAGTGGAACTCTGCCACTTTGTGTCCCAACTACAGTTTGTTCAAAGTTGAAGGATTAAGGGTTTTCAGTTCTATTCGTGTGTTGCTGTGGAATTACAGGCCAAGCCGGCTACATCTCGTTCCTAACTCTTTGTTCTCTGCCTGGTGAGAGTGGTGTACTATATCCTCTTCATCTTGGTCTCCAAGTAGCTGTGATTTCACCAATCTGTGTTGTGACCCCTCCTTTGTGGGCACTGGGTGTGCTACTGTCAGATGGAAGAAGTTAGTGAGTTGTGTGTGCCTTCCTTGCCCTTGATCAGAGGGTGCCCTAAAAGGTGTATCTGTGTGGCTCCATGTCTCCAGTGAAAAGTGTCTGAGCTTGTGTTGATCTCAAAATTCAATATTCTGGCGGAAAATTGCGCTGTCCATCAAACAATGTGGGGTTATCCCATCGTGATGCCATCATATGCTATAGACCAGCAGGCATAGTACTCCCTCCTTTCTACATAGTCTGCAAAGTTGTGCCTCTTTCGGGATTCATGCAGCTCTTTCTCACTATCTTAAGCTGATATGATGATACTCATAGGCTGCCCAATCATCACTCTGTTTTGTGAGGGAAGTACGTGTCCATATTTTCCCAGATGTCACATACCCTCCGTGGTCTGTAGGAAGAGATATCTGTAGTACATTTTCAGATGAAGAGGCAGCATGGGGCTATCCATGTCTCTAGTGTATTTAACTGCTCAAGGTCTTGTCCCAATCCCATTCCACTTGTTGGGTGACGGCCCAATGAATAGGAGTCTGGCACCATATTGACATGGAGGCAATCATTCTATGTCATAGCCATCCTCCAACCCACACATCGCTCTGCTGGTTACAACTCTTGTATATTTTGACTCTGTAGTCTGCACAACATCTCAAAAGCCCTCCTTGGAAATCTATCTGGTCCTTTCTCTGCGACTGGGTGGGGATCGCTTAGTCTAGAATTGATTATTGCCTCTACGACTGTGGAAGTCATAGCAAACTCTACCGGTACAGTTATGTGGGATCAAGGGCTTAGTATGAATCAGTTCGGACAGCATAAGTATCTGTGGGCATTCCACCTGTCTCCAACTGAAAGTAGAGAGACCCAGTTACCGAAGCTGCATACATCAATGTTGGCCTGACCAGGGTATCAAAGAGCGACTCCATGTCTCGGGCTGCCTGTTGCATTGTGAATGTCCCTGCTTTACTACGATATGTACGTAGGAGTCATCAAAGGTAGTGTCCTTGGCAGCCTGATTCAGCGATACCTGTGTGTAGGCCTGATCGCGAGTTCGTTGCTGTTGCCCGCTGCCCCCCTACACTCATCTCTCTTCACGCTGTTGACTTTTCCCTCCCCCTCTCGCGCTGGTCCCTTTTGCACGCGCTGCCCGTGAGCATTTGACGAAGGTTCTTAAGCTCAAGTCTTGCTTTTACCAAGAAGCAAGGGGCCTGCTTGTTGGAGAGAGAAGGATCTGTTGGGGCCATGCGCACATGCACATACACACTATCTCTGCGCACTTGCACACTTTTTTTTTGTAAGTCATCGTTTATTTGTGGGAAATTTCAGCAAGAGGAAAATCCACCACAAGAAAAGCATAAACAAATGAAGAGGGCTATGCATCAAAAGGATGCAAGCCTAAACAGAGCTCACCCCTGTCAAAGCAGAACGGTAATGTGTGTCTCAAGGAGACCTGGAATGCAGTAAAGATATCTGAGGGCAGCTGGCAGAACATCAATTGATTTCTGAAGTTCCAGACAGGTCAACCTCAACTACTAAGCACTCTACTCACTTTGCCAAGAGGGAAAGTCGAATGATGGATCGGGCACTGGGTCATGCAAGGGGGCTTGCCAGCTGAGTCCTCTTTTTGTATCTGTTGTCAATGTAGATTCTAGAACCCTCAAACCCATAAAGTTTTGAGTGATAGTGCTATAAAGTCAACTTCTATGAGTAGCATGCATAGAGTGTCAAGTGATCTATGTAAGCATGCACAGATGAGAAAGTGTGTGTGTGTGTGTGTGTGTGTGCGCGCGTGAGCACGCACACGCACAACGTTATGTGTGTGTGTGTGTGTGTGTGTGTGTGAGTGCTCCCTGCTCCCCTGAGATCTCATAAGATCTTTTTTTCTTGGCTGCACTTTTGGTTGCTTTGGAGCAGAGCGAAGTTTGAGATGCAAAAAGGCAGGTGGGAAACATCTGGGCAGCTGATTATTACTAGCCCAAGCTTGAGAGTCCAAACATGGTTGCAAGGTGTTGCAAATGAGCCATGACTTTGGATGCCACTTGGGCACAATTTTAACGTTGGCGGGATGGTGAGAAAGATGATCAGCTGTGCACCCTCTCTAGATCCAAGTACATAATGGAGTGTACTACCTCCTTTGGAAATGTTAAAGTTTATGCATCTCAAGTGAGTGTGCAATGTGATCCTATTTATTATGTTGTCTTTTAGGTATTTATTATACTTATTTGATATGGGTCTTGGTCGGGCAATTTAGGGGGGGGGGGGGGAGGGGGGGGGGGAGTATTTAAGTATTCCAAGTTAGTACATAAGTGCATCTCTATCCCCATAAAATAATATCGTCTAATTCATTGCTATGCTGGTTGGTTTTGAGCAACTCTCTCTCTCTCTCTCTCTCTCTCTCTCTCTCTCTCTCTCGGGTTTGGACTCTTTCACTGTTTTTAGGGTTTTGTCATCAGCTTTTTACTGCTTTTAGGGTTTCGTAATTGCTTTTTGGCTGTTTTTAGGGTTTTGTCATTGTTTCTTTGATGTATTTAGGGTTTTGAAACTGTTTTTTTAGGGTTTCGTCATTGTTTCTTGTTGTTTAAAAGGGTTTCAAAGCTGTTTTTTTGTTGTCTTTTAGATTTCCGCCATCGTTCCTAGCTGTTTTTTGGGTTTTGAAACTGTTTTTTAGGGTTTCGCCACTATTTTTTTGCTATTTTTTAGGGTTTAAAATATGTATTTTGCTGTTTTTTAAGGTTTTGAAGCTGATTTTCCCTGTTTTTAGGGGTTTACACACGTTTCTTGCTGTTTTGTAGGGTTTCTTGTATTTTTTGGTTGTTTTAGAGTCTCTCTCTTTCTGACCTCATAGGTCACTTTGGCCTTTTGAAGACGTTAATATAACATTTCATTTCATTTCATCTCTCTCTCTCTCTCTCTCTCTCTCTCTCTCTCTCTCTCTGCCGCTTTCACTGTCTATTCGGAGAGGGTTTTGGGCCACTTTCTAGAGTCATGAGATACTAGGATCAAAGTTGCCTTGGATTATACTTACTGCAGATTCGCAAACACAGAGAGGACCTCTTGAAGAGGGGCACAATGAGAGAGATCCAGCAACAGCGGAAGATTACAAATTTCTTTCACTCACAGACAAAGGAGTCCAAGCAGCCCCAACAACATAACAACACCAGAGGCATACTGCTTGATCGGGCGATAGAGTTTTGGGGCGGTCCCGTCGCCCACGGATGAGGGGGCCCTCTCGACATCGATGCAGATTGCGACAGAGGATCCATACCATACTGGCGCGACATAGGAGCCGTCCCGACAGAGTGCCTACCTTGGAGGACATTGAATCTCTATAGCCTTTTGGATATTGATGTATATGTATATGATGCCTCGACTGTCAGAGACCTCCATTGTATCATCTCACCCATGTATTCCCTTTGTATCAGCTTTCACCCCACCTCTACCCACTATTTTCTTTTCAGTTCTTTGTACTTTTTGTACCTAGACTTGGTATTAGATTCACCACATGTAACCTTTTGGTCTCATAGGTCATTTTGGCCTTTTGAAGATGTTAATATTACATTTCATTTCACTCTCTCTCTCTCTCTCTCTCTCTCTCTCTCTCTCTCTCTCTCTCTCTCTAGCAATGGAGACCAAGAGCAACTCACCCATGAGCAAGTCTCCCTCAACGATAACGAAGGCAACATTCATGGTCACGAACAAGAGAATAACACAAGTGGAAATAGGAGATGGAAGAAAGAGGCCAACCTCACTCAAATGGTCTTCAACGAGGGCAAGCAATGGAAAAAGGAGAAAGAAGACTTTCAAGCTGAAGTCCAAGTGCTTCAGGAAGAAGTCCCAGTCCTCAAGTGAGAGCTTGCGAAAACTAGAGTGGGGAGTGGACTTGAAGAAGGAGAAATCCAGCCCTTGATGATAGAGGAACTCAAAGTCATCAAAGAACAAGTGCGCAAGATCAAAGAAGAAGATAACATGAGGCGAAGACGTCATCGTGGGTAGATGTAATCACGAAAACACGGAAGAAGGTAGATGAGGCCGAGAAATGGATAGAAGTCGCCAAAAAAGCCAAAGGGAAAGGACCAACAACCATCCCCACTCCCACAATCATTAACATGACCCTAGAGGAAGAGCAAAGGAGGAAGGCTAGAGCTTCACATGTACGAGTGACCAATATAAGAGACCGTGATGATGTGGGGGGGGGGAAGTCAAAGAACTTCTAATCATGATGGGTAGTGAGGCCACTCACACAAAGACATGGAGAGGGGGAAGAAGAGAGAAGGAAATGGGGAGACTACCAAGGAGAGAGCGTTGATCCTTCGCTTTCCCTCCATGGAAGCAAAGAAGGATTTCTTGAAGAAGTGTCCTACACTAAAGAAGATAGGGATATTCCTTGGGGACGACCTCACACTCTCACTGCTTGCTCATATGCAAGAAGTTATGCCTGAGAGAAGGACAACCCGAGAGAAAGGGAAATTGGCCTTCTATAGAGATGGACGAATGGTTATTATGGAGAGGCGCTCTGCATGATGGCACAAGACCTATGGGACTGTCAGGTCAGCGAAAGAGAATAAGGATTTGCTCGGATCTAGTACTCCACACACAAATACAAGGGACACTTTGCTTCACTTGAAAGAACTGAACTGAAACTGAAAGAAAGAGAGAGACACGAGAGAGAAAAGAGACGATGCAAGGATGTCGGGTCCCAACCCTCAAGGGCCCCCTTGCTCTGTTGCCAGAGCAAGTACTTTCTTTATTCTTGCACAATGCTACTACAATGACTAAATGTTGAGATGTTGATGCTAAGGGGTATTGATGTTGTGGTACTTGATGACGACTATGTCGACAACGACGATGGAGACTATGACAATGAGGACGATGATGTCGTCGTCAAGCCTGGGATCTGCTATGACAATGATGAAGGTGTCGTTGTCAAGATAGGGATCTGGGATGACGATGTCAAAGGTGTCGTCGTCAAGATAGGGACTGTGATGATGACGACGATGTCGACAACGACGATGGTGTTGATGACGACAGCGTCAAGTCTGAAAACTGAAAACGCTAGGTGTTCTGCGGGGGATCTGGGAGAGAAAGATGCCCCCCTCTGTCTACCAGCTACTGCGGCAATACTACGGCCTGGATCTGCAACCGCTTCGTCGGGCTAGGACTGAAATGCAAAAACGCTGGCTGGTCTGGCTGAAATCTGAAAACGCTGGCTGATCTGCTGAATTCTGAAAACGCTAGGCTGATCTGGTACTAGATGGGGAATATGGCGAGGATCTGCAACCTGGTGGGAGCGGGTTATCGCGAGGCTAAGGCTAAAAACTGAAAACGCCAGGCTGATCTGGGTCTTCTTCTTCTTGAGAAAACACTAGGGCTCCTGTTGAGGTGCTGCCTGCCTCCTTGTGTCCTGCTTCTTCTGCTTCTACTGAGTGCCCAATGGGTTTCTTTTATAGATCTTTAGCAATTTTCCCTACCTACTTTGCCAACAAACTTACAAAAAGAATTCCAAAAGTCACTTTTAATAAAACGACTTATAAGAGGTGGTTCACGCGGTAAAATGCTTGCATGATGAAATGATTGTTCTTGTGCAAGAGAGGGTATGCAACTGCCTGGACATGCACGTCCTGCTAGAGGCTCGCAAAGTGCCAGGCTCGGTCCTAAGCTAGGCTATGATTGATGCTAGACGTCCGCACTTGACATCCCCTCCTGTTAAAAGTGAGGCACAACTGCCGAACTTCTATCTATACTTCTGATGCTGACTGATGAATGCTTCTGATGTCGCGGATGCACAAATCAATGCAGATTCCTCCGAAACCTGGGATTGATGGTATTCCGGGTGTTGTGGGTACTGCTGGCGATGCAAACACCTGTAAGGGTCACTATCTAACCTTACTACGATTGCCAAATATCAGCTTGGGCTCTATACTAGATAATGTTGACTGTGCCTGCTGTAGCAAGAGCTGTTCCCCGAACACTGACTGTTGGTGAAAACATTACCGGTGCTGATGGACTGAAGTGTGGTTCCGGAGTCCTTTCCAAAGGTTCAATGACGAGGAAAATGGATGCGTGCTACCTGCGAATGCGAATGCAAAAGAGGTTAGGGATCCTGTCTCCAACTCCTTCCATATCCGCATATAAGGCTAGGAGATCTTGGTACTCAAGATCTGGGTTCTCGTGTATCCGATGTCGATCTTCCTTCAAAGTTATGTCAATGAAGATGGGATCTAGTAAGTCCATGGTTGAGACTCAAAGATTCTTCAGGGAAAAAAAAACTGGGAGAGGTTCTTTGGGTTCTTTGGTTCAACTTGGGTTCTTGATAGTTCTTGGGTACTTGGGGTTCTTTGGTGGTTCTTCCCTTGAGTTTGCGAAGCTGAAGCACGCATAGAGCTCTAATACCAATGTCAGGTGCAGCGGAAGAGAATAAGGATTTTCTCGGATCTAGTACTCCACACACAAACACAAGGGACACTTTGCTTCACTTGAAAGAACTGAACTGAAACTGAAAGAAAGAGAGAGACAAGAGAGAGAAAAGAGACGACACAGGGATGTCGGGTCCAAACCCTCAAGGGCCCCTTTGCTTTGTTGCTAGAGCAAGTACTTTCTTGATTCTTGCACAATGCTACTACAATGACTAAATGTTGAGATGTTGATGCTAAGCGGTACTGATGTTGTGGTACTTGATGACGACTATGTTGACGACGACGATGGAACTATGACGATGACGATGACGACGATGATGTCGTCGTCAAGTCCGAGATCTCTGATGACAATGACGAAGGTGTCGTCGTCAAGATAGGGATCTGCGATGACGATGACAAAGGTCTCGTCATCAAGATAGGGACTGCGATGACGATGACGATGTCGACGACGACGACGATGGTGTCGATGATAACGGCGTCAAGGCTGAAAACTGATAACGCTAGGTGTTCTGCGGGGGATCTGCTACTGCGGCCTTGATCTATAGCCGCTTCGCCGGGCTAGGACTGAAATAGAAAAACGCTGGCTGATCTGGCTGAAATCTGAAAACGCTAGGCTGATCTGGTACTAGATGGGGAATCTGGCGAGGATGTGCAACCTGGTGGGAGCGGGTTCTCGCGAGGCTAAGCTGAAAACTGAAAATGCTGGACTGTCTGCTGAAAACTGAAAACGCTAGGCTGATATGGGGTCTTCTTCTTCTTGAGAAAACGCTAGGGCTCCTGCTGAGGTGCTGCCTGCCTGCCTGCTGGGTGCCTGCCTCCTTGTGTCGCTGCTTTCTATTGAGTGTCCAATGGGTTTCTTTTATGAATCTTTAGAAATTTTCCCTACCTACTTTTCCAACAAACTTACAAAAAGAATTCCAAAAGTCACTTTTAATAAAATGACTACAAGAGGTGGTTCATGCGGTAAAATTCCTGCATGATGAAATGACTGTTCTTGTGCAAGAGAGGGTATGCAACTATGACCGGCGTGGACATGCACGTCCTGCTAGAGGCTCACAAAGTGCCAGGCTCAGTCCTAAGCTAGGCTATGACTATGCTAGACTATGGCAGAAGCATGTCCACGTAGCGCAAGTGAAGTGCACACGTGACAGGGACCACACTCAAAGTTGCTACTGGGAATTGTAATGGATCTCTACGTCTTGATGTGGGTGCTTTTTAGGATAATTTCACTCGGAGGGACATCATCTTCTATTCTGAGACACACCAAGCCCCTGGGTAGTCTATGCCACGTGTCAGCGGATACAAATGGGAGACAACTTGCAGATAGGAAACTCGATCAGAGCGCAGAGGCCGAGGCTCAGGGGGAGTGGCAGTCTTCTTCAGGGAGAAGTTGCAACCATTGATACATATAGCCCGCAGGGATGAGCACGCTAGGTACATATGAGTGAGACTGAGGCAGGCAGATACCTCTACATTTCTATTTGCTACTTTCCTCCGAGTACGTCAGTGTATGCACCACCTGGAGGACAATCCCTCTTTTCTATTTTGGATGATGACATATGGGAGTTCTCTAGGGATGGTGACATTATCATCTTGGGGAATTTCAATGCTAGGATTGCCCATCACCAGACAATATTTTATGATACTTCATAGGAGATGCTGAGGGAGCTAGATGTTGAAGAGATGGGCCTATCTAGAATATCACAAGATGTGGAGCATATTGAGTATGGACGACACTTGATAGACATGGGGACTGCACATGGATTGACCATTTTGAATGGCCTACAAAGATTTCCTGCTACGAGAGGTTTTACATGCTTTCCACACAGACATGGAGCGAGCACAATGGATTATGTCATGGCACACCCGAGCTTTATCCGTAGTATCTAGGACCTCACAGTTGGACCTAGACGTGTTGGTGTGGCAGTAGATCATGCCCTTGTGTCGATGACCATCTCTTTCCAGTTTAGTGTAGCACACGTACCACGGATAGCAGCCCCTACTCGCTACACCTTTACACGGGAGACAGACTCTGTCTACAGAGATGGGATCTACAGATGCCTGTGCACTGAGGAGCCAAGACGACCTCTGGAGAAGCTTACTAGTATATTGACACAAACATTGCATGATGCATACCCACACACCCAGCCTGAGCAGAGACGACGTTCTGGGAGCATGCCCCAAAACGGTTGGTATGATGAGGAGTGCCGCGAGACGAGAGTGAGGCTTCAGAGGGAGGTGCTTTTGGGGGCCATCACTCATAGACAGTAACAGATTGCCTTCCGACGCCTAGTGCGGCGGAAGAAGAAGGCATTTTTGGCTCGACTAGAGCAGGATCTATATCAACTATTCTTGAGTCAGGACTCGGGTGAGGCATGGAGACTCTTTCATGAGCACACCCCCCCCCCCCCCCCCCCCCCCCTTTGCCATTACTTCTATAGAGGCCTGGAGCCTGTATGCGTCATCTCTGTACACAGTTCTTGGACAGCCGCCTCTTCCCAACCCTCCGAGCCATGCCCACACACATGTTCTTTTTTCACCGCTGAGATGGTGAAGAAGGCCATTGATAGGATGAGGATTGGCAGAACATATGATCATGATGGCCTCGTGGCTGAGCATTTTATACATGCCAGGGACCTGCTCGCAGAGCTTCTAGCAGTGATGTTCAACCGTGCCATGTGTGAGGGTTTGCTTGATACTTGGAGTTTATCTACTATTGTATCGATCTTCTAGACAGGAGACCCTATGGAGCTTGGGAATTATCGCACTATCATGATTGGACCCACATCGGCATGGTTGTATGCATCCATTCTTGAGCAGTAGCTGAGTAGATGGGCAAAGAGGGTAAACGCACAGCCGGGCAGGCAGGGCCCAGGAGAGGTTTTCTACTCTTGACCACATTATGACACTCAGAGCCATTATTGAGGAGGGCAGATCACATGGGAGACGGATCTATTGTAGCTTTGTTCCGCAAAGCATTTGACACACTGCCCAGAGCTAGATTGATGCGCAGACTACAGGAGATGGGAATACCCACAGAGTTGATTTGGGGGATTATGGCATTATACAGGTCAGTAGTGGGGCATGTACGCACTCTAGAGGGGTTATCTACATTAGTTCACTCCACTATCGGGGTGAAGCAGGGGTGCCTGCTCTCTCCTACTCTATTTGGTATGTATGTGGCTGAGGTTTCTGACTATATTGAGAGAGAGGGTGATAGAGGTGCACAGTTGGCTGGTATATGGATTCCATTATTATTATATGCTGATGATATTGTGTTGATCTTTGACTCTCCGGAGGGGATGCAACGTCACTTGGATGCTTTGCATAGGTTTGCTCATGACAGTGGTTTTTGTGTTAACCTTGTTAAAACCAAGGTTATGGTGGCTAACACCACCCCACAGTGGACTAGGAGATTAGCAGCCACATTCACATGACAATGGAGCATACAAATGCTTACACCTACCTTGGGGTGGTCTTTAGTGGACCGGCATTTTCATTGAGGAGAGCAACACTCATATCCTACGCAGTTCAAGCTAGCTGCTTAGTTCACATTTAGCAGTTAAGATTTTAGTTTCACACTTTACTTCATTTTATTTTTGTACCCAGACATTGTATTAGATCCACCAAGATTGTATTAGTTTGGTCTCATAAGTCATTTTGGCCTTTTGAAGACGTTTGATATAACATTTTATTTCATTTCATCTATCTCTCTCTCTCTCTCTCTCTCTCTCTATATATATATATATATATATATATATATATATATATAGTAGTA
This sequence comes from Adiantum capillus-veneris, assembly GCF_014529385.1. Lineage (NCBI taxonomy): Eukaryota > Viridiplantae > Streptophyta > Polypodiopsida > Polypodiales > Pteridaceae > Adiantum > Adiantum capillus-veneris. Next base: position 43,126,464 of record NC_140951.1, on the reverse strand, counting down.
GTATCTAGTTAATTCTTTTGTACCCCGACACGGTATTAGATTCACCGTTTTGTAACAGATTGGTCTCATAGGTCATTTTGGCCTTTTGAAGACGTTAGTATAACATTTCATTCTCTCTCTCTCTCTCTCTCTCAACCCCCCCCCCCCCCCCCCCCGCACTGCTGCCAGCTCCACAACACGCGCTCGTGCTGCTACCTCTTTTTCTCTTTCGCCTGCCAGCCCCCCCCTTGCTGCTGCTACCTCGCTGCGCCTGCCCCCCCCTTCGCGCTCGCGCTGCTGCCAACCCCCCCTTTGCGCCACCTACCTGGCTTTCACGCCATGGTTTAGGTCCTTTGGGACATGGTCCCCCTCCATTGGGCTATCCATTGACCCCTTTCACATGGCCTGTAACAGACTTGGACACTCCAAGTCAAGAATCAACCGCGACAGCACCAAATAACCACTTCAAAACAATTCACAGATCACAATAGATTTGCACTGGCCCGGCGGAGTTCCGTGCCTAGAGATATTGGCCCCAAAGACTGGCGCCCCTTTCGGTATTTCTTTTTATATTAATCAATCATCAAAGAACAAGAGAGCGGTTAGGGTTTCACTCTCAGACTCTGCGTCCAGATACCCTGAGAAGTAAGGCCCTCACCACTAATTTAAAGGTTACAAGGGATGCCCAAAAGCAGAGCCCCAAAAGCTTTTAAAATCGAAAGCATGAGTTCTCTCTCTCTCTTAGAGAGTCTTTTCTCTTTTTTTTATTAAAAAAAAAGCAAAAACAAAATTCGCGTCGCTCATCATTTTCCAAAAATTAAAAAAAAAATTTTAAAAATTTTTAATAATCCGCCTCCGCGATTTCCGGAATTTAGGGTTTTTGGCAAAAATTAGGGTTTGCAGGAATTTTAGGGTTTCTGGCAGAAATTAGGGTTTCTGCTGTCCGCCACGTCATCACTTTGTGACATACCCCCCTCTTGAAAGCATTGTAATCGACCGAGATTACGCCTGCAAAACCGACAAAAGCCATAAACCGTCTTAGCAGACACTGACTGTTAGTACCTACGTACTAGGAACGCACATCTAGCACATGTACAAAATCGACAGTCACATCACACGACATCACAGGACATCACCAGACATCACAGGACATCACATGAGATTCAACATTCATTCGGATCTTATACCATGATTTATCGGCAATGTAGCTAGCAATCACATCTAGGTCCAATCGGGACCTCATCGATGTCCGATTGACTAACCTCTATTGCAACCATGTCTATTCGAGATCAAGTAGACCAAAATGCTGCAGTCATTTCGTCTATCAGTTCCTGCACTCACAAGAAGTCAAGAACAAATCAGTATCATAATCAGGAATTCTATTTCATAAGGTCATCCAGCAAAATACTGTCAGCTCTCAGTATCCCTGAAGCTCAAAGAGACATCAGTGACTTTAGTTTCAAAATCGAGGCATCTGTTGACAAAGGAGTGGAGTGACTCCCTCTTGTGCATCCCACTGCACCAGATCTCCGGCCAAGCTGAATTCTGGGTTCCGTTTGGAGTAGACTATGCTAAACCAAAACATCGAGGTAAAGTTTCACAATCCGACGAGTATCTGCTAGGTACTCCTCCATCCACTTCGCATCAAATGCAGGAAAGTTCTTGAACTTACCCAAGAACCGCCTTCGGACTTTACGTTTCTTCGTATCATTATGTGCCAAAATCTACTCAGGAACAAGGATCTCCTCGTTTTCTTCCACTTTGGGTTGCTCATCAGGCTCCCCATCATCAGGCACATCACCCTTAACAGGTTTCAAGAGACTCACATGCAATGAATTGTGAATCCTCCAAGTATCTGGCAGTTTCAATCGGAAGGAGATATCATTCATCTTTTCTGTGATCTGGAAAGGTCCGTAGTATCACATACTAACCTTTGGAAAAAGCCTCTCCTTTCCCTTTTTCTTTCTTAGGTGTGCCTTCTCAAAAGTAAGAGCACCCAATCATCCTCCTTCAGTTTCCAGTCGCGACGATGGCGATCCGCTGCCTTTTTCTGTCGTTCTTGAGACTTCTGCAAAGTCTCGCGAACCTTGGCAAAAGCCGTATCCAAGTCTCGCGAATATTCATCCGCTTCAAATTTCTAATCTTTCATGCTCAGGAAGGATGGAACCTTCGCAGCACTTTCAACAATCTCACATGGTGTCTTCCCCGTCGAAGAGTGTATCGTGTTATTGTAGGCAAATTCCACCAAAGGTAAGTTCTTTTCCCATTGAGTCTTCTGATGCGAGATACAAGACTTCAATAAATCTAAAATCACTGAATTGGCAATCTCAGATTGCCCGTCAGTCTGCAAGTGGAACGATGACGAGAACTACAACCGCGTGCCAATGTTCTCCCAAATTGCCTTCCAAAACAAACTCATAAATCTGGGGTCTCTGTCGGAGACAATCGTCTTAGACATGCCATGTAATCGGAAAATCATCTTGATGATTCTGTATTCTCGGGAGATAAAAAAAAATGAAATCCATTTCAATATTTTCCCAGGGGCGGGTGGGTATGGGTAAAGGCTGTAACAATCCCTGTGCCTTATGCCTGTCAAACTTGACCTTCTGGCATACCAAGCAACTGCGCACAAACTCTTTCACATCCTTCTTCAGTCTCCGCCAAAAGAAATCTCTCTCTACCCCTTTCATGGTGGTAGCAATGCCGCGGTGACCCGTAAAAGGTGGTCAGTGGCAATCAGTCATAACCTTTTCCTTCAACGGCTGTGTAACGCGCAACATAGTCTTTTTCATCAAGTAGCCTTCCCGAAGGGAGTATCCAGCTACTGTCTCCCCATCCCGTATCCGTGTGAAAATATCTGCAAAATCTGTGTCTGTGGCACACTGATCGACCATATCCTTGAAGCTCCTATGATGTATCGCGGAAATAGCCAGAACCAACGGTTTCCGAGACAAAGCATCTGCCACCACATTCTTCTGTCCCTGCACATGGACAATCTGGAAGTGGAACTATGACAAGATGTTCGTCCACCGCATCTGCTTTTCCGAAAGTTGCTTCTGTGACAGGAAGTAGCGCCAACTCTGATGATCTGTAAAGACAGTAAAATCGGCTCCGAGTAGGTAATGCCGCCACTGAGTAAGAGCATGGATAACCACCAAAAGCTCTTTCCCATAGATCTGTGCTGTCATCTCCGGCCTAGAGAACAAACGGCTTTCGTAAGCTATGACATGGCCTTCTTGCATCAAGACCGTACCCAGACTATGACCACAAGCATCACAAAATACTTGAAATGACTTCTGCAAGTCCAGCAAAGTCAAATCTGGTCCTGTAGTGAATTTCTCTTTCAATGTCTGAAAGGCAGTCACCTCTGTGGGTCCCCACGAAAAAGGTACTCCTTTCTGTGTCAAGGTATGCAAAGGGGAAGCAACCTCTGCAAATTTTCGTATGAACCGCCTGTAGTACGAACATAGTCCCAAGAAGCTTCTAACTTCATGGACATTCCTCAAATCGGGCCAATCACGGATAGTCTCTATCTTGGCCGGGTTCATTTGCACTCCTGCTGTTGACACAACGTGTCCCAAAAAATGTATCTCTTGTAGGAAAAATTCACTTTTCTTAGCATTAATCACTAATGTGTGATCTCGTAATGCCTGAAAGACTTGAAGCAGATGATCTCTGTGTTCTGCCTCATTCTTGGAGAAAACAATGATGTCGTCAAAGAAAGTGCCAACAAATAGCCTGTACTCTCGAAAAATCCTGTCCATCATCCGGTTAAATGTCGCATGAGCATTGGTTAAGCCAAAAGGCATCACCAAAAACTCAAATAACCCAAAAGTCGTCCGAAAAGTTGTCTTGTAGACATCTCCTGGCGCTATCCTGATCTGATGATATCCACTCTTCAAGTCAATCCTGCTAAAGCACGAGGATCCCTGTAACCTGTCGAGTATATCATCGATCCTAGGAATCGGAAATCTGTTCTTGATGGTGATTTCGTTGAGAGTGCTATAATCGATGCACATTCTCCAAGATCCGTCTTTCTTCAAAACCAACAACACTGGAGAGCAATACGGTGAAGTACTAGGCTGGACAAGACCTTTTTCCAAGAGGTCTTTCACTGAGTTCATAATCTTTTCATTTTGTACTCGGCTCACACGATAAGGTGGCCGATTCGGTGGCGTGCTTCCAGATATCAGATCAATGGTATGATCTTCAGGCCCTCTCAAAAGCAATCGGCATGAGCGTGGAGAAAAAAATCTTGGCGTTCTTTTCTTCAGGTCAAAACATATTCAACTTTTATCCATCGTTCAGTTCTCCCAAAAGAATGAATAAGAAAACTGAAGTTCATCAAGTACAATCTCTAAGCCCTTCATTTATCAAAGTCGCTTTCTCGGCCCGGTAGTCAACCACGGCGTAGTTCTTGTGGTACCAAGGGATCTCGAGTAGAACGTCACTCGCGTGCCCTGAACACCCCTATCATTGCAAACAAAGTTTGCCAATGCTCGGTGTAATGGCAACATCCCATCCGGGTGCCAGTCGAACTACCTCCGCCTGTGGCGTCAGTCTGTTGGGCGTAGTTCCAAATCGAGCCGCCAATTCCAAGTGAAAAGAAGTTGGCCTTGGCTCCTTCAAAAGAGCTTCGTGATCCTTCACTTTGCCCCGAAAGCGGCAAAGTTTGTACTTTCATTCATTAGATTCGGTGCAGGTCCCACGCCATGTGGTACCAGTTCTGCTTTTCTATCTGCCTTTTCTGCCACATTCCTCAGCTGCTCTCGAACTCTCAGACCTGTCGTCGTTTTTATCATTCTGTTCTTTGTGTGCCGTATCAGGGCACTTCGCGGAAATATGTCCATGTTCCCCGCATCCAAAGCACTTCCCCTCTCTGATGAAGCGAGCTCTCTCCTCAGAAGTAAGCTTGGGTCGTGCATCCTTTTTTTTTTCTCTAGGTTGCTCTTTTTCATTCTACTTTCATTCCCAGAAGTCTGTTCGGCTCGTTGTGTCATGGCCTCATTTGTGGGGTAGGTCAGACTGCCAGAGTGAATGGCAAAGCCCCGCTTCGCATGACTCATCAACTCCTGAATAGAAGCCGACTTCTGTTCCAAGCAGTGATCTCGGATCTTTGTAGGTAGACCCAAGGTAAACCGCTCAATCTGTTCTCTGAACGAGATCTTCTTGAATGAAGAGGCGGGTAGAAAAGAGCTCCAGAATCTTTCACAATAAGAATTCACTGTATCGCTCTTGGTCATCCGGAGATGGTTCCAAGCAGCTCGTATATCTCGCTCAAACTCTTGAGTCAACCAAGAAGAAAGCCTCTTGAATTTCAGCCATGTAACTGGCACAGTCTTGCTTAATAGAAGCGTGGACCACCAAGTACGAGCACTCCCCTTAAAGTAAGAGGCAGCTCTCGGAATCTTGGAGTGCTCTGAATAGCGTCCTCCCGCGAAAGCGATGTCAAACTGCTGTATAAAAGACAAAGCCTTCGAAGCATCTGAGTATCCTGAAAAGTATCAAACTTGACCGAGTGGCCACCTTCCTTAAACTCTCAGACTTTCTTGCTTTTATCTTCGAGAAAGTCATACTGGTTGGCTTTGTAAAAATTCTTCTTGTTCGCATAAAACTTTCCGTCATCGGAATCTGAGCTGTCTGTAGACGAGTCCTCAATAGAACTGTCAGTCTCTGGGCGAGATGTAGCCTTCTTTGCCTTTTTCTTGCCCTTTCCGAAGCTTTGTGTCTTGCTTCGCTTTTTGCTTTTTCTGTCTTCTTCGCTCTAATCCGAGGAGCTAGAAGAACTGTCAGAAGAAGAAGAAGAAGAACTGGGTAGGTCTTCAAACCTGACGCGCTTCTTCAATTTCTTTGCCTTGTCAAATGTCGACCGACGACCCAAATATCCCGGGAAGTCAGTGCCTTTCTTCTGCTTTTTGCCGTGCTTTTTGGCTTTCTTTTGCGTGTGAAAAAGCTGAGCAATCCGTGCATCAACCACGTTCTCCAGTTCCTTCTCCGTATATTTCTTGGAGGCAGAAGGTTTCTTGAGAGCGGGTTTCGGGAGTGGTGTTGTGGTTCTCTGCCACTCCATCTGTACCTCTTCCAAAGAGGTCTGGTTCATATATTTTGCCATCTTCGGGTCCTTGGCAAAATTGAGCATCATCTTTGTTGCATCGCCAATCAATTGACGACGCTCCATCTCTCTTTGCTCCGCCTGAGTAGGCCAAGGCGGGCCATACTCTCTGCCTGAATCTTCGTTGTGATCCCAGCCCGCATCTCCAGATGCAGAGGGAGTCGACTGATCATTGCCTGAAGCCATAGGTGCCGCGGAAAAAAATTCAGGGATCGGATTTCCCGTAGAAGAGAAATCGGCCGGGCTCTGATACCACTGTAACAGACTTGGACACTCCAAGTCAAGAATCAACCGCGACAGCACCAAATAACCACTTCAAAACAATTCACAGATCACAATAGATTTGCACTGGCCCGGCGGAGTTCCGTGCCAAGAGATATTGGCCCCAAAGACTGGCGCCCCTTTCGGTATTTCTTTTTATATTAATCAATGATCAAAGTACAAGAGAGCTGTTAGGGTTTCACTCTCAGACTCTGCGTCCAGATGCCCTGAGAAGTAAGGCCCTCACCACTAATTTAAAGGTTACAAGGGATGCCCAAAAGCAGAGCCCCAAAAGCTTTTAAAATGAAAAGCATGAGTTCTCTCTCTCTCTTAGAGAGTCTTTTCTCTTTTTTTTATAAAAAAGAAGCAAAAACAAAATTCGCGTCGCTCATCATTTTCCAAAAATAAATAAAAAATAAATAAAAAATCTTTTTTTAATAATCCGCCTCCGTGATTTCCGGAATTTAGGGTTTTTGGCAAAAATTAGGGTTTGCAGGAATTTTAGGGTTTCTGGCAGAAATTAGGGTTTCTGCTGTCCGCCACGTCATCACTTTGTGACATGGCCTCCCCAGTGGCTATTGCCCGCCTCCCTTTCAACATGAATTTCTTGATCACCAACAAGCGGATATCAACACTTGAGGTTGAAGTGAAGGAGTGAAAGAAAGAGATGGAGGCAACCTTTTCTCAAAAGATGGAGGAATGGAAAGAGGAGAAGAAGAACCTATGCGAAAGGATTTCTCACGTCGAAGAGCAAGCGGCTTCACAAGACGCCACAATCCGAACTCTCCAAGGTGAACTTCTTGCAGTAAAAAGTGGGTGGCTCGAAGAAGGCGAAATTCAGCCATCCATGATGAAAGAATTGAATACCATGAGAGAAGAAATATGGTTATCAAGGAAGATGAGGAGAAGAAGTCATGGGCCGCGGTCATCTCCGTCCGCCACACAAAAGAAAGTAGAGGAGACCGGAAAATGGATTGAGGTCGCCAAGAAAAGGGAAAGCAAGGAAGCTCCTTGTACACCCACTCTTATTAACATGACTCTCGAAGAGGAACAAAGGAGGAGGATGCAGGCTCTACATGTGAGGGTAACCGGCGTCAAGGTGAAACCGGCCCGTAGGGCGGTAGGCGTTGGCTTTCACCCGAAATTCTTTACTTTAGACACACACAGAGAAAACGTGTGAAGGAAACCTGTGACGGGACTTAACACTTAAATACACACACGGCTCGGAAGCTAGAATGCTTCGAGCAAACGCCGACAACCTGTAGGCCCCAAAATTGGCGCCCCTTTCGGTATTTCTTTATACTTTAGGAGGGTAAATTACAAAGTAGAGTCCTGGGAATCCTTTACCTATATCTTCCCGCAAGATACTACCTGATTTGGCCAAATTTCGGCAGCATAACAGCCCCAAAATTTGCACGAAACCAATTCCCCTGCTAGAACTCACTTCTACTGGCGTATACCCTCTGATTCCTGCCCAAAAACAGTAAATTCAGCACGCTGTATTTACTGGTTTTTGCCGTGTTTTCAGCCCCAAACAGTCCCCTAGCTGTCCTCTGCCAGTGGGGCACGATTCCCAAGTGCTCTGGAGTTCGTATGGCTAAAAAACAGTCAATTTTCTGCGCATACATAGTGCTGAATTTGCACCTGTACGGTGAGGTTATGACCCTCACCAGTGCCTGCTTTGGAGTAGCAGTTAGCTACCCCTATTCTTGCTCAAGGAGGCTCTTGCCTCAGCACAAAAGCATGAACTAACACAGTTGTACATCAGTCAAATGAAGAGCCCTCTTGTGGGGCATCACATAAGTGCACGTAGGGGAGAGAGAGAGCAGTGTGTAGCGTGCAGGGCATCACCCCTAGCACCACACTGTACATGAGAGGGAAAGAAAGCACTCCATAGCTCTTAACCTGTGACAGGAAACTCAAAAATGAGTCTCCCAGCTATAAATTCAGCGCCACCTCTTGATGCAATGTGTCACTTGGTGCATTTACAAGCATTTTCCCGTTTCGGGTTTGCCGCCTAAAAATCTCCCGACTGGTTGCTCAGTTGGCTTCGCGGCAGAGTTGTAAAATGTTCCCCTAGTCATATCGCAGGTAATGACGCGAACACATTTCACGGCCCAAATTAGCAGTTCCCTAAATTTTAGGAGATGCTTCCGTTGGGCTCCCACTAGTCATCTGACCATCTATCTTCATTGGAACCGCATCCAAAAGTGCAATGTGGCCCAACCGTGGATACTTTCTGTTGGTAGTCCCACCTTGACTTTATGCCTTTATTGAGTTCACTTCCTAGTATCCACCAACTTGCTAAGTGCAACGGGGGGACCTACATGATCTTGCTCTGAGCCTAGGCATCCTCTTACTATATGAATTCCAGTGCCGACCACTTCCCGTTTGCGGGTGAAACTACCGTTCACATTGGCCATACAATGTCCGACCATTTGCTACTTCAGAAAGAGAAACTCAAAAATAAAAGAAAAATCATTGGAAAGAAAACAACAACTAAGGTTAGCTAGTTGCCACGTCCTCGTGACATACCCCCCTCTTGAAATCGCAAACGTCCTCGATTACATACCATAAATACACGCCACTCATCTTGTGCTATTAACACTCTTTTATCATCGCATGTATCCGCAAGAAAGGTCGTCACACATAGATACAAATGACTTAATGAGACCTTCATACTTTTGTCATTTCCATTTATTACACCAAATTCATATGTACATTTGATGTGCTAGCTGTATCATTACCCCTCCTTTGCACAGGTTGGGTTGGGGCATAAGGAGGTTGTAACCCAAAGGCTTCAAGGTAAAGCTGCAATACATTTGGTGACTCTGACAGTTCATGCTCTTCCATCCACTTTGCATCCATAGGCGGATAGTTCTTGAACTTCACCAAATAACGTCTTGCAACTTGTCCTTTAACTTTTATGTCCTTATGTGCCAAAACTTGCTCAGGTACTAGGATCTCATCAAGTTTCTCAACTTCTGGCTGATCCTCATCTCGCATATCTTTTGGCACATCACCCACGAAGGGTCATAGAAGACTCACGTGAAACGCATTATGAATCTTCCACGCATGATGCAATTTCAGCCTGTAAGCCACATCGCTAATCTTGTAAAAGGCCCATAATAACGCATACTGAGCATAGGAAACAGCCGTTCCTTGCCCTTCATTTTCTTTAACCTTGCCTTTCGAACCTTAACAGAACCCAATCACCAGGTGATAACAACAATTCACGAAGGTGACGATCGGCAGCCTTTTTCTGCTTTGCCTGAGTCTTCTCCAAGGCAACTTTAATTTTCTTATACATTTCATCCATGTTCTCAACATATCGATCTGCCTCAAAGATCTTGTCCTTTGTATGCAAAGTGGGAGGAACCTTTTTGCCGCCTTCAACAATCTCAAAAGGTGCTTTGCGAGTAGACGAATGCATCGTATTATTGTACGCATCCTCAAGCATAGGCAAATACTGTTCCCACTTGCCCTTATTATCTGCCACATAACATTTCAGCAGAGCTAAGACAGTAGAATTAGCCTCTTATGACTGTCCATCAGTTTGTAGTGCCCATGTTCTCAAACAATTCTCTCCAGAAAAAACTGGTCATGCGAGGATCACGATCACTGACAATTGATTGTGGCATACCATGGTACTTAAACACATTGTACATGAACAAGCGTACCATCTGATCAGATTTTATCTTCTTCCTGACAGGGATAAATTGGGCCTACTTGCTGAACCTGCAAATTATGGTACCATCATTCCCTGTTGGCGTTCTTGGAAGATCAAAGATAAAGTCCATAGCAATGCTTTCCCATGGCTTATCCGGAATCAACAGTGGTTCTAACAACCCTTGTGCCTTTTGCCTATCAAACTTGACCTTTTGGCAAATTATGCATGCTCGAACAAAGGCATGCACATCACTCAAGGTAGGCCAATAGAAGAATGTCTCTACCGCTTTAACTGTCGCATCAATACCACGATGCCCTGCATACGGTGGGACACGACTCTCTTCCATGACTTTATGTCGCAGTGGCATAGTGACACAAAATCTGCCATGCATCATCATAAAACCATCTCTGAGGAGGCAGTGCTGATGATGTTGCCCCTCTTGCAACTGTTCAAAGATCTTTGCAAACTCTTCATCAGTAGCATATTGTTCCTTCATGTCATCTAACTCATGATGATAAGGAATTGACACAGCCGAAATTCGTGGCTTTCTTGATAACGGCATCAGCCACAACATTCTTCTTGCCTTCCACATGCATAATTTGAAAGTGGAACATGGAAAGAATGTTTGCCCATCGCATATGCTTTTTGGATAACTTTGACTGTGTCAAGAAGTATCGCAAGGTCTAATGGTCTGTCTGGACAACAAAATCAGCACTTAACAGGTAGTGCTTCCAGCTAGAAAGCGCATGAATCATGGCCAAGAGCTCTTTCTCATAGACTTGCATAGTCCTCTATGGCCCTTGCAAAATTCGGCTTTCATAAGCTACTACCCGTCCATCTTGCATTAGCAGTGCTCCGATGCTACTGCCACACGCATCACATTGGACCACAAATGACTTCCTAAGATCTGGCAAAATAATTACTGGTTCTGAAGTCAACTTTTCCTTTAAGAGACTAAAAGCTAAAATCTCTTTTTGGAACCATCTGAAAGTGACCTCTTTCTTTTGCAATGCGTAAAGAGGCGATGCTATCTCTGCAAAATTTCTGATAAACCTTCTATAGTAGGAACACAATCCCAAGTAGATTCTGCCATCGTGCACAGTCCTTAAGTCTGGCCATGTCTTAAGAGCTTCGACCTTTGTGGGATCCATTCTGACACCATCCTTTGAGACTATGTGGCCAAGAAAGTTGATCTCTTCCAGGAAGAATTCACTTTTCTTAGGATTGACAAGTAGCCTATGACTACGCAGCTCTTCGAACACAATGGTCAAGTGACGCCTATGCTCCTCTTCATTCTTCGAATAGACTATCATGTCATCAAAGAACGTCCCAACAAACTGCTAATGCGAGCGGAAAATCCGGTCCATCATTCTGTTGAACGTGGCAGCAGCATTTGTTAGCCCAAACAGCATCACTAGAAACTCATAAAGACCAAATGTCGTTCTAAACGCAGTCTTGTGCACATCCTCTAGCCTTATACGAATCTGATGGTACCCATTCTTAAGGTCTATCCTGCTGAAAATTGCAGCACCCTCTAAACAATCGAGAATATCATCAATTCGAGGAATAGGAAACCTATTCTTGATGGTATTCTTATTCAACGCACGGTAATCAATACACATGCGCCATGAGCCATCCTTCTTATGCACTAGGAGCACTAGGGAGCAAAAGAGTGAAGAACTAGGCTGAATCAGCCCCTTCTCTAATAACTCCTCAACCTAGCCCATAATCTCTTTCTGTTGCGCCGCACTAACCCTATAGGGAGGTCTATTTGGTGGGCTACACCCTGGCACCAAATCTATCCGATGGTCCTCAGGTCTCTCCCGCGGCAATTGCGACGGTAATGAATCAGAAAAACAGTCACTCAACTTTAGCAAAAATGCTCACCTTTCTTTATCTAGCACATATAAATTTGACTGATCACTATCTGAGACATCATGTGCAAAAATCAAGTACACAGAAAGATGATTCTTTATTACAGAAGTGATAGCAGAAGGAGATACAATAGGGACTGACTCTCCTTTTAGCTTTACATCCAAGGTGTCAGTTTTGCCCCTATGGTGTACAATGATCTTTTTGTTGTAGGCATCCAAGACTCCATGCACTCGGAACATCCACGGGATCCCCAACAAGGCCTCACATCCTTCCAGTGGCATGATGTAGAACTCTTCTGTGTCCACATACGACTGAATATCCAAACGCAGCTTTCCAATGATGCGAGTAACATGCTCTGAGTGCCAGGACATGCCAACCCTGCCTCTGTTGTGTACCCCATCTGTTCAGCTCTGATGCCGAGCTTCATAGCTAACTCTGGTGAGATAAAGTTGGCTTTGGCACGTGGATCAAAGAAGATGAGTGCCGTCTAACCCCTAACTTTACCCCATGTCCTGCATAACTCACTGGCATCTGTACTCGGTCTGTCACCCACCATGTCTCCACGAAACCTGCCGTGGGTTTAGGCTTCTTGCCTTTCTGGTCTTCTTTATCCTCTGAGTCAGCTGGTCTTTTCCTTTGTGGACAATTGGTAGCAAAGTGACCAGGCTGCTCGCATATAAAGCATTTGTTTTTAGCCATTAGGACCTTCTTTTCCTCGAGTGACTTGCGCACGAAAGGCTTCCTTTTCTGTTTCTTTGCCTGCGCTCCAGAAGTCCCGGCTGAATCCTTGTCCTTGGTGGCCTTTTCCGACCCTTGTGACGCTTCAGGAGCCGTTTTCACAAAGGGCTTCTTCGCTGAATTTTTCTTCTGCTGCCCTCCTTTGTCGTTGCTTGGAAACCCACTGTCCTCTCCTTTCAACAAGGCAAGACCGGTGTTCGCAACTTCCATAAGCTGAGTGAGGGTAGCCACTCTGTTCTTGGTACAGTAATTGCGAAACCCTTTAGGCAGCCCACAACAATACTTCTCTATCTGCTCTGTCAATGGCACAAATCTGTAAGAGGTCACTGAGAGTAACGCTTTACAAAACCTCCGATTGTACTCTAGCAAGCTCTTGTATGTAGCCGAAGTAAGCTGGTGCCAATCTGTCATGATGTCGGCTTCAAATTCATTTGACAACCAAGCAGATGCAAACATTTTCTTGAAGTAGACCCAAGTCGCGGATGCCTGTTCTTGCATTAACAATCTCGTCCACCAAGTAAGCGCATTGTCCTTTAAGAAAGTGGCAGCTTTCCTGACTTTCGAGGCCTCTGTAAAATTCCCTCCTACATAAGCTGTATCAAATTGTTGGAGGAAAGTGAGAGCCTTCGCTTTATCCTCAAAGCCGCTGAAAGTACTGAACTTTACAGCTGCACCACCTTCTTTGTAAGCTTTCAGCTTCTCCCGTGTCCCCCAAGTTGTCATACGGAATGGTCTGCAACATGGGCATTATAGTAGGCATGATCGGCACATCTTGGCCATTCACATTTTGCATTAGAGGTGCGATATCTGGCTGCTGTCCAGAAGAACCAGCCATGCCAAAATGACCCTGTGGCACCCCAAACTGGCCCTGGTTACACTGAAAACCCTGCTGCATGCCGATACTACATACATGGGGTTTGGCATAATGCCATGTATACCCCCAAACACTGTTCCTGGCATGTATGGCTGACTTCGAGGCGCATAACCAGCCATACTTTGGAACATTGATCCACCCCCGAAATACCCAGGATGTACCGTGGGTGGTGGAAAAATTGGGTGCATAGCTTGGTATCCAATTCCCTGTCCATTCAAGACAGCATGCGGGCTCTGAAAGGTGGCGGGCTGAACTGGCATAACCTGTGGAATAGGCGCTTTAGCCACCTGTTCAAGTATGGGAGGAACCTGTTTTGGAGCCCCTGACTCCGCAACATGCGAGTGTTCCCTTTCCTGTGGAGTCGCATGAAGTACTTGGGCTTAAGCCTCAAGAAGCTCCGTACGCGGTGTAGGTTGCCTATTTTGTTGTGGCACTGGTGGCACTTGCAAGAACTCCATAAACCTTGGATTCTGCACCAGCTGCGAAAAGACATTCACTGCGACAACTAATTGAATCCTGAACGCATCATCCTCAAGTTGCCCAGTCATAAAGCCCTGTACTACTGGAGGGACATTCGCATTCACAAGAGGTACAGACTGACGTGGCCGTGAGCTCTCGCCAATCACAAAGACCATAGGGATTTCCTGTCTGTCCTTTGAAGAGGAACCCTCTTCCATAATGCCCTTCCCTTTGTCAGCCATAGTGTAATCCCGCGTTCCTGCACTCTATGTCTTTACCCAACATAACCGAGGCTCACTCTTTAAGGAAAAAGTGATTGATGTCCCGGCAACGGAACCTTGAAACCGGCCCTTAGGGCGGTAGGCATTGGCTTTCACCCGAAATTCTTTACTTTAGACACACACAGAGAGAACGTGCGAAGGAAACCTGTGACGGGACTTAACACTTAAGTACACACACGGCTTGAAAGCTAGAATGCTCCGAGCAGATGCCGACAACCTGTAGGCCCCAAAATTGGCGCCCCTTTCGGTATTTCTTTATACTTTAGGAGAGTAAATTACAACTGGGAATCCTTTACCTGTATCCTGCAAGATACTACTTGAGGCAGCATAACGGCCCCAAAATTTGCACGAAACCAGTTCCCCTGCTAGAACTCGCTTCTACTGGCATATACCCTCTGATTCCTGCCCAAAAACAGTAAATTCAGCACGCTGTATTTACTGGTTTTTGCCCTGTTTTCAGCCCCAAACAGTCCCCTAGCTGTCCTCTACCAGTGGGGCACGATTCCCAAGTGTTTTGACGTTCGTATGGCTAAAAAACAGTCAATTTTCTGTGCATACACAACGCTGAATTTGCACCTGTACGGTGAGGTTATGACCCTCACCGGTACTTGCTTTGGAGTCGCGGTTAGCTACCCCTGTTCCTACTAAAGGAGGCTCTTGCCTCAGCACAAAAGCATGAACCCACACAGTTGTACATCAGTCAAATGAAGAGCCCTCTTGTGGGGCATCACATAACTGCACGTGGGAGAGAGAGCAGTGTGTAGCATGCAGGGCATCACTCCTAGCACCACACTATACATGAGAGGGAAAGAAAGCACTTCATAGCTCTTAACCTGTGACAGGAAACTCAAAAATGAGCCTCCCAGCTATAAATTCAGCGCTACTTCTTGATGCATGAAGCAAGTGCACAGAAATGTGTCACTTGGCGCATTTACAAGCATTTTCTCATTTCGGGTTTGCTGCCTAAAAATCTCCCGACTGGTTGCTCAGCTGACTTCGCGGCAGAGTTGTAAAATGTTCTCCTAGTCATACTTGCGGTAATGACGCGAACACATTTCACGGCCCAAATTAGCAGCTCCCTAAATTTTGGGAGATGCTTCCGTTGGGCTCCCACTGGTCATCTAACGATCTATCCTTATTGGGACCGCATCCAAAAGTGCAATGTGGCCCAACTGTGGATACTTTCTGTGGTAGTCCCACCTTGACTTTATGCCTTTATTGAGTTCACTTCCTGGTATCCACCAACTTGCTAAGTGCAACGGGGGACCTACATAATCTTGCTCTGAACCCTAGGCATCCTCTTTTTATACGGATTCCAATGCCGACCACTTTCCGTATGCGAGTGAAACTACCGTTCACATTGGCCATACAATCTCCGACCGTTTGCTACTTCAAAAAGAGGGTCTCAAAAATAACACAAAAAATCATTGGAAAGAAACCAACAACTAAGGTTAGCAGTTGCCACGTCCTCGTGACATAGTTAACAGCTGCCACGTCCTCGTGACACACGGACATAAACAATGTGGAAAAAGAGGTCACAATCCTGTCATGAGGACGTGGCAGCTATTAACTATGTCACGAGGACGTGGCAACTGTTGACCTTAGTTGTTGGTTTCTTTCCAATGATTTTTGTTTTATTTTTGAGACCCTCTTTTTGAAGTAGCAAATGGTTGCACATTGTATGGCCAATGTGAACGGTAGTTTCACCCGCAGACGGAAAGTGGTCGACATTGGAATTCGTATAGTAAGAGGATGTCTAGGCTCAGAGCAAGATCATGTAGGTCCCCCCGTCGCACTTAGCAAGTTGGTGGATACTAGGAAGTGAACTCAATAATGGCACAAAGTCAAGGTGGGACTACCAACAGAAAGTATTCGACAGTTGGGCCACATTGCACTTTTGAATGCGGTCCCAATGAGGATAGATGGTCAGAAGACCAGTAGGAGCCCAACGGAAGCATCTCCTAAAATTTAGGGAAATGCTATTTTTGGCCGTGAAATGTGTTCGCGTCATTACCCCCGGTATGACTAGGGAAACATTTTACAACTCTACCGCGAAGTCAACTGAGCAACCAATCGGGAGATTTTTAAGCGGCAAACCCGAAACGGGAAAATGCTTGTAAATGCGCCAAGCGGCACATTTCTATGCACTTGCCTAATGCAAAGAAGAGGTGGCGCTGAATTTATAGCTGGGAGGCCTATTTTGAGTTTTCCTGCCATAGGATAAGAGCTATAGAGTGCTTCCTTTCCCTCTATGTACAGTGTGGTGCGAAAAGTGATGCCCTGCACGCTACACACTGCTCTCTCTCTCTCCCTTACGTGCAGTTATGTGATGCCCCACAAGAGGGCTTTTCATTTGACTGATGTACATTTGTGTGGGTTCATGCGCGATTGCCGAGGCAAGAGCCTCTTGCACAGGTACTGGATTAGCTAGTGGCTAATCCCCCACAGGTACAGTGAATTCGGAGAGGTTTCACGTGAGAAATCTCGTCCGATTCAAAGGGCAAGTAGCCCTACAGTGCGGGAACTCGAGGACTTGCTACAGATGCGACCGGCACGCGAAATGGAGCCCAAAACAGGGAATTTACAGCCTGCTGTGTATTTTTGCAGGTTTAGGGTTTCGGCCCTAAACGGTCTCTAATACCCCCAAGAGGTTTGAGGACACGAGGGGACCGCTGTAGAGGTGATCTAGCGCATTTTCGGGGCAGAAAACAGAGAATTCAGCATGCTGCAGATTCTCGCCAGGTTTTGCAAAGTGTCCGTATGCGTCGGGAAAGTCATCTATTGCGTGGGCATACTGACTGTGAAGCATCCTAGTACAGTTATGCTTCCAAGATCGGGCTAGAACAGGTGTTTTTCAGCCCGGACTATGCGGGGCAGCTCGTAGATCACAGGTTTTATTCCCTCTATTAAAGAATAAAGAAATACCGAAAGGGGCGCCAATTTTGGGGCCTACAGGTTGTCGGCGTCTGCTCGGAGCATTCTAGCTTCCGAGCCGTGTGTGTACTTAAGTGTTAATTCCCGTCACAGGTTTCCTTTGCCTATTCTCTCTGTGTGTGTCTAAAGTAAAGAATTTCGGGTGAAAGCCAACGCCTACCGCCTACGGGCCGGTTTCAAGGTTCCGTTGTTGGGACATCAGGCACTTTTTCCTCAAAGAGTGAGCCTTGGTTGTTTCGGGTAAAGACAGAGTGCAGGAACACGGAATTACACTCTGGTCGACAAAGGGAAGGGCATTTTGGAAGAGAATTCCTCTTCGAAGGACAGACAGGAAATCCCTATGGTTTTCGAGATTGGCGAGAGCTCACGGCCACCTCAGTCTGTACCTCCTGTTAATGTGAATGTCCCTCCAGTAGTACAAGGCTTTATGACTGGGCAACTTGAGGATGATGCGTTCAGGACTCAGTTAGTTGCCGCGGTGAATGTCTTTTCGCAGCTGGTGCAGAATCCAAGGTATATGGAGTTCTTGCAAGCGCCACCGGTGCAACAACAAAGTAAGCAACCTACACCGCGTACGGAGCTTGTTGAGGCTCAAGCCCAAGTGCTTAATGTGACTCAGCAGGAAAGGGAACACTCGCATGTTGCGGAGTCAGGGGCTCCAAAACAGGTTCCTCCTATGCTTGAACAGGTGGCTAGAGCGCCTATTCCACAGGTTATGCCACTTCAGCCCGCCACCTTTCAGAGCCTGCACGCTCTCTTGAATGGACAGGGAACTGGATACAGGTTATGCACCCAGTTTTTCCACCACCCACGGTACATCCTGGGTATTTCGGGGGTGGATCAGTGTTCCAAAATATGGCTGGTTATGCGCCTGGAAGTCAGCCGCACATGCCAGGAACAATGTTTGGGGGTATGCAAGGCATTATGCCAAACCCCATGTATGGTAGTATCGGCATGCAGCAGGGTTTTCAGTGCAATCAGGGCCATTTTGGGGTGCCACAGGGTCATTTTGGCATGGCTGGTTTTTGTGGACAGCAGCCAGATATCGCACCTCTGATGCAAAATGTGAATGGCCAAGATGTGCCGATCATGCCTACTATAGTGCCCATGTTGCAGACCATTCCATATGACAACTTGGGGGCACTGGAGAAGCCGAAAGCTTACAAAGAAGGTGGTGCATCTGTAAAGTTCAATATTTTCAGTGGCTTTGAAGATAAAGCAAAGGCTTTTACTCTCCTCCAGCAGTTTGATATAGCTTATGCAAGAGGGAATTTTACAGAGGCCTTGAAAGTCAGGAAAGCTGCCACTTTCTTAAAGGACAATGCGCTTATGGTGGACGACATTGCAAGGGCAGGCACCCGCCACTTGGGTTTACTTCAAGCAAATGTTTGCATCCTCTTGGCTGTCAAATAAATTTGAAGCCGACGTCATGACAGATTGGCACCAGCTTACTTCAGCTTCATGCAAGAGCTTGCTGGAGTACAATTTGTAAAGCGCTACTTTCAGTGGCCTCCTACAGATTTGTGCCACTGACAGAGCAAATAGAGAAGTACTGTTGTGGGCTGCCTAGAGGGCTTCATGATTACTGTACCAAGAACAAAGTGACTACCCTCACTCAGCTTATGGAAGTTGCGAACACTGGTCTTGCCTTGTTGAAAGGAGACGACGGTGGGTTTCCGAGCAACGAGAAAGGAGGGCAGCAGAAGAAAAATTCAGCGAAGAAGCTCTTTGTGAAAACGGCTCCTGAAGCGTCACAGGGGTCGGAAAAGGCCACCAAGGACAAGGATTCAGCCGAGACTTCTGGAGCACAGGCAAAGAAACAGAAAAGGAATCCTTTTGTGCGCAAGTCGCTCGAGGAAAAGAAGGTCCTAATGGCTTAAAACAAATGCTTTATATGCGAGCAGCTTGGTCACTTTGCTACCAATTGTCCACAAAGGAAAAGACCAGCTGACTCAAAGGATAAAGAAGACCAGAAAGGCAAGAAGCCTAAACCCACGGCAGGTTTGGTGCCAGACATGGTGGGTGACAGGCCGAGTACAGATGCCAGTGAGTTTTGCAGGACATGGGGTAAAGTTAGGGGTCAGACGGCACTTGTCTTCTTTGATCCAGGTGCCAAAGCCAACTTTATCTCACCAGAGTTAGCTATGAAGCTCGGCATCAGAGCTGAAGAGATGGGGTACACAGCAGAGGCAGGGTTGGCATGTCTTGGCTACTCAGAGTGTGTTACTCCCATCATTGGAAAGCTGCGTCTGCAGATTCAGTCGTATGTGGACACAGAAGAGTTCTACATCGTGCCACTGGAAGGATGCGAGGCCTTGTTGGGGATCCTGTGGATGTTCGGAGTGCATGGAGTCTTGGATGCCTACAACAAAAAGATCACTGTACAGCATAGGGGCAAAACTCACATCTTGGATGTAAAGCTAAAAGGAGAGTCAGTCCCTACTGTATCTGCTTTTGCTATCACTTCTGTAATAAAGAATCATCTTTCTGTGTATTTGATTTTTGCACGTGATGTCTCAGATAGTGATCAGTCAAATTTATCTGTGTTAGATAAAGAAAGGTCAGCATTTTTGCAAAAGTATAGTGACTGTTTTTCTGATTCATTACCGTCGCAATTGCCACAGGAGAGACTTGAGGACCATCGGATAGATTTGGTGCCAAGGTGTAGCCCACCTAATAGACCTCCCTACAAGGTTAGTGCGGCGCAACAGAAAGAGACTATGGGCCAGGTTGAGGAGTTATTAGAGAAGGGGCTGATTCAGCTTAGTTCTTCACCCTTTTGCTCCTCAGTGCTCCTAGTGCGGAAGAAGGATGGCTCATGGCGCATGTGTATTGACTACCGTGCGTTATATAAGAATACCATCAAGAATAGATTTCCTATCTTTAAAATTGATGATATTCTCGATCGTTTAGAGGGTGCTGCAATTTTTAGCAGGATAGACCTTAAGAGTGGGTACCATCAGATTCGTTTAAGGCCAGAGGATGTGCACAAGACTGCGTTTGGAACGACATTTGGTTTTTATGAGTTTCTAGTGATGTCGTTTGGGCTAACAAATGCTCCTGCCACGTTCAATAGAATGATGGACCGGATTTTCCGCTTGCATCAACAGTTTGTTGGGATGTTCTTCGATGACATGATAGTGTATTTGAAGAATGAAGAGGTGCATAGGTGTCACTTTACCATTGTGTTCGAAGAGGTGCACAGTCACAAGCTACTTGTCAATCCTAAGAAAAGTGAATTCTTCCTGGAAGAGATCCACTTTGTTGGGCACATAGTCTCAAAGGATGGTGTCATAATGGATCTTGCAAAGGTCGAAGCTATTAAGACATGACCAGCCTTGAAGATTGTGCACAATGTCAGAAGCTTCTTGGGATTGTGTTCCTACTGTAGAAGGTTTATCAGAAATTTTGCAGAGATAGCATCGCCTCTTCACGCATTGCAAAAGAAAGAGGTCACTTTCAGATGGACCCAAAAAGAGATTTAGCTTTTAGTCTCTTAAAGGAAAAGTTTACTTCAGATCCAGTAATTGTTTTGTCAGATCTCAGGAAGTCATTTGTGGTCCAGTGTGACGCGCGTGGCAGTAGCATCGGAGCAGTGCTAATGCAAGACTGACGGGTAGTAGCTTATGAAAGCCGAATTTTGCAAGGGCCAGAGAAGACGATACAAGTCTATGAGAAAGAGCTCTTGGCCGTGATTCATGCGCTTTCTAGTTGGAAGCACTACCTCTTAGGTGCTGATTTTGTTGTCCAGACAGACCATCAGACCTTGCGATACTTCTTGACACAGTCAAAGTTATCCAAAAAGCATATGCGATGGGCAAACATTCTTTCCATGTTCCACTTTCAGATTATGCATGTGGAAGGCAAGAAGAATGTTGTGGCTGACGCGTTATCAAGAAAGACACAAATTTCAGCTGTGTCAATTCCTTATCATCATGAGTTAGATGATATGAAGGAACAGTATGCTACTGATGAAGATTTTGCAAGGATCTTTGAGCAGTTGCAAGAGGGGCAACATCATGAGCACTACCTCCTCAGAGATGGTTTTATGATGATGCATGGCAGACTTTGTGTCACTAGGCCATTGCGACATAAGGTCATGGAAGAGAGTCATGTCCCACCGTATGCAGGGCATCCTGGTTTTGATGCGACAGTTAAAGTGGTAGAGACATTCTTCTATTGGCCTACCTTGAGGAGAGATGTGGATGCCTTTGTGCGAGCATGCATAGTTTGCCAAAAGGTCAGGCAAAAGGCACCAGGGCTATTACAACCACTGCCGGTTCCGGATAAGCCATGGGAAAGCATTGCTATGGACTTTATCTTTGATCTTCCAAGAACGCCAACAGGGAATGATGGTATATGGACCATTATCTACAGTTCAGCAAGCAGACCCATTTTATCCCTTTCAGGAAGAAGATAAAATCTGATCAGATGGCACGCTTGTTCGTGTACAATGTGTTTAAGTACCATGGTATGCCACAATCGATTATTAGTGATCGTGATCCTCGCATGACCAGTTTGTTCTGGAGAGGATTGTTTGAGAACATGGGCACTACGCTCAAGTTCTCGTCTTCGTTTCATCCACAAACTGATGGACAGTCAGAAGATGCTAATTCTACTGTCTTAGATCTGCTAAAATGCTATGTGTCAGATAATAAGGGCAAGTGGGAAGAGTATTTGCCTATGCTTGAGTATGCGTACAATAATACAGTGCATTCGTCTACTGGCAAAGCACCTTTTGAGATTGTTGAAGGTGGCAAAAAGGTTCCTCCCATTTTGCATACAAAGGACAAGATCTTTGAGGCAGATCGATATGTTGAGAACATGGATGAAATGTACAAGAAAATCAAAGTTTCCTTGGAGAAGACTCAGGCAAAACAGAAAAATGTTGTTGATGGTCACCGTCCTGAATTGTTGTTATCACCTGGTGATTGGGTTTTGTTAAGGTTCGAAAAGGCAAGGTTAAAGAAGATGAAGGGCAAGGAACGGTCGTTTCCTAAGCTCAGCACGCGTTACTATGGGCCTTTTCAAGTGCTTGACAAGATCAACAATGTGGCTTACAGGCTGAAATTGCCTAATGCGTGGAAGATTCATAATGTGTTTCACGTGATTCTTCTAAGACCCTTCATGGGTGATGTGCTAGAATATATGCCAGATGAGGATCAGCCCGAAGTTGAGGAACTTGATGAGATCCTAGTACCTGAGCAAGTTTTGGCACATAAGGACAGAAAAGTTAAAGGACAAGTTGCAAGACGTTATTTGGTGAAGTTCAAGATCATCCGCCTATGGATGCAAAGTGGATGGAAGAGCATGAACTGTCAGAGTCACCAAATGTTTCGCAGCTTTACCTTGAAGCCTTTGGGTTACAACCTACCTATGCCCCAACTCAACTAAGGGCAGGTGAAACGTTTCGGGCCTTGAAACGTTTCGCTCACCAAGTGAAACACTAGCCGTTTCACTAACAACAAGCTACCATAGTTTTAGTTTCAAAGTCGTCAAACGCACGTTTCGGTCTCACGTTTCACTGTGCTCTCATTTTGGACTGAAACGTTTCGTGGTGAAACACCGCGTTTCAGGGTGAAACGTTTCGGCCTTGAAACGTTTCGCGGTTACACTGAGTCATTTGTATCTATGTGTTACGACCTTTCTTGTGGATACATGCGATGATAAAAGGGTGTTAATAGCACAAGATCATCAATGGTGTGTATTTATGGTATGCACTCGAGGACGTTTGCGATTTCAAGAGGAGGGTATGTCACAAGGACATGGCAACTGTTAACTATGTCACGAGGACGTGGCAACTGCTAACCTTAGTTGTTGGTTTCTTTCCAATGATTTTTGTTTTATTTTTGAGACCCTCATTTTGAATCGGACATTGTATGGCCAATGTGAACGGTAGTTTCACCTGCAGACGGAAAGTGGTCGACACTAGAATTCGTATAGTAAGAGGATGTCTAGGCTCAGAGCAAGATCATGTAGGTCTCCCCGTCGCACTTAGCAAGTTGGTGGATACTAGGAAGTGAACTCAATAATGGCACAAAGTCAAGGTGGGACTACCAACAGAAAGTATCCGACAGTTGGGCCACATTGCACTTTTGGATGCGGTCCCAATGAGGACAGATGGTCAAAAGACCAGAGGCAGCCCAACGGAAGCATCTCCTAAAATTTAGGGAAATGCTATTTTTGGCCGTGAAATGTGTTCGCGTCATTACCCCCGGTATGACTAGGGAAACATTTTACAACTCTACCGCGAAGTCAACTGAGCAACCAATCGGGAGATTTTTAAGCGGCAAACCCGAAATGGGAAAACGCTTGTAAATGCGCCAAGCGGCACATTTCTATGCACTTGCCTAATGCAAAGAAGAGGTGGCGCTGAATTTATAGCTGGGAAGCCTATTTTGAGTTTTCGTGCCATAGGTTAAGAGCTATAGAGTGCTTCCTTTCCCTCTATGTACAGTGTGGTGCGAAAAGTGATGCCCTGCACGCTACACACTGCTCTCTCTCTCCCTTACGTGCAGTTATGTGATGCCCCACAAGAGGGCTTTTCATTTGACTGATGTACATTTGTGTGGGTTCATGCGGGATTGCCGAGGCAAGAGCCTCTTGCACAGGTACTGGATTAGCTAGTGGCTAATCCCCCACAGGTACAAGTGAATTCGGAGAGGTTTCACGTGAGAAATCTCGTCCGATTCAAAGGGCAAGTAGCCCGACAGGTGCGGGAGCTCGAGGACTTGCTACAGATGCGACCGGCACGCGAAATGGAGCCCAAAACAGGGAATTACAGCTTGCTGTGTATTTTTGCAGGTTTAGGGTTTCGGCCCTAAACGGTTTCTAATACCCCCAGGAGGTTTGAGGACGCAAGGGGACCGCTGTAGAGGTGATCTAGCGCATTTTCGGGGCAGAAAACAGAGAATTCAGCGTGCTGCAGATTCTCGCCAGGTTTTGCAAAGTGTCCGTATGCGTCGGGAAAGTCATCTATTGCGTGGGCATACTGACTGTGAATCGTCCTAGTACAGTTATGCTTCCAAGATCGGGCTAGAACAGGTGTTTTTCAGCCCGGACTATGTGGGGCAGCTCGTAGGAGATCACAGGTTTTATTCCCTCTATTAAAGAATAAAGAAATACCGAAAGGGGCGCCAATTTTGGGGCCTACAAGTTGTCGGCGTCTACTCGGAGCATTCTAGCTTCCGAGCCGTGTGTGTACTTAAGTGTTAATTCCCGTCACAGGTTTCCTTTGCCCGTTCTCTCTGTGTGTGTCTAAAGTAAAGGATTTCGGGTGAAAGCCAACGCCTACCGCCTACGGGCCGGTTTCAATCCTCACATCCATGATAGGGGTGGCAAGCCCTCACACACAAAAGGCATGGAGAGTGGGCAAGAAGAGTGATGGCCCGGGAGAATCTTCAAAAGAGAGAGCTCTCATACTACACTTCCCCTCCTTGGAAGAGAAGAAGAAATTCCTGAAAAAGAGGCCTACTCTCAAGAAGATAGGTATTTTCCTAGGTGATGATCTCACTCTCTCACAGCTTGCACATATGAGAGGTAATGCCAGAGATTACGGCGGGAAGGTAGAAGGGAAAGACGACCTTTTACAGAGATGGTCGGGTGGTGATTGTAGATCGACACTCTACATAACGGTGTGAGACCTATGGGACCACACTGAAGATGGCTACTTGGAATTGTAATGGATCTATGAGGTTGGATGTTGGTGCCTTTGAGGACAGTTTCAAAGACAGGGACGTTGGTTTCTTCTTAGAGACTCATCAGGCCCCTAGACAACTTATGCCACATGTGGTGGGATACAGATGGGAGACAGCCCACAGGACAGTCGCGAGATCTGAGCATGGGAGTAGAGGTTCATGAGGAGTAGCAATGCTATTTGGGGAGGAGTTACAGCCACTACTACATATTGTACGGAGAGATGATCATGCTAGATACATGTGGGTGAGGCTGAGAGCTGACACAGGCCGATTTCTATACATTGCCATATGTTACTTCCCCCGAGTACGTCAGTATATGTTGCACCCAGAGAACAATCGCCTTTCTCTAGACTAGATGATGATATATGCGAGTTTTCTAGGATGGTGATATCCTCCTAGGGGACGTCAATGCCCGAACGGGCAACTCACAGACAGTCTTCTACGGCACTTCAGATGAGATGCTTAGAGAGGTGGATGTGGGTGACTTGGGACTTGACATATGCTTACATGATAGAGAGCAAACGGAGTATGGGAGATACCTCCCAGAGATGACGACCACACATGGTTTAACCATACTTAATGGCTTACAACGATTCCCTGGAGCAGTCGGTTTCACATGCTTTCCACACAGACACGGGGCCAGTACAGTGGACCATGTTATGGCACAACCGAGCTTTATTCCTTGTATTCAGGATTTCATAGTGGGAGTTAGTCCAATGGGCGTAGCAATGGATCATGCTCTTTTGACATTGTCCGTTTCATTTCAATATAGTACAGCCCAGACATCAAGAGGTAGGGCACATACCCGTTATACATTTACACTAGAGATTGACTCACTTTATACAGAGGAGATCTATAGCCGTCTATGCACAATTGGTCTTGGCCTCTCAGTGGAGGAGTGCACCACTTTACTCACTAAGACACTACATGGTGCGGCATTAGAGGCATACCAAGACACTCAACCAGGTCGGAGGCGACATTCCAAGAGCATGCCCCATAATAGTAGGTATGATGAGGAGTGCAGAGAGATGAGAGCCCAGCTCCAAAGAGATCGTCTTTTAGGAGTCATCACTTACAGACAATCTCGGATTGCTTCCCGACGCCTTGTGCGACAAAAGAAACGAGCTTTTACTTGGCCCAGATGGAGTGAGACTTGTATCTGTTGTTCTTGAGTAGAGACTCAGGAGAGGCATGGCGATTCTTTCATGAGTACTCCCCTCCCTCAATGATTATTTCTCCCGGTTTGTGGGGCCAACATGCGACATCGTTAGTGAGTTCATGGACAGGACCCCCGTCCATATCCTACAGAGCCATGCCCACCTACCAGGCAACACCTTCTTTATAATTGAGATGGTAAAGAGATCCATTGACAGGATGAGGATCAACAGGTTATATGATCATGATGGTCTAGTAGCAGAGCACGTTATATATGCTAGAGATATGCTGGTAGAGGTTCTTACAGTGTTGTTCAATTGTGCCATGTGTGAGGGGTTACCTGAGACTTGGAGGTTGTCTACTATTGTGTCTATCTTCAAGGCAAGTGATCCTACAGAGCTTGGGAATTACTGCACTATTATGGTTGGGCACACATTGGCACGGTTGTATGCATCCATTCTTGAGCAACAATTGAGTAATTGGGCAGAGGGTGAGGGTGTACGGGCAAAGGGCTAGGCAGGTTTCAGGAGGGGTTTCTCCACTCTTGATCATGTTTTGACACTCAGAGCCATCATTGAGGAGGACATGTCACATGGGAGACGTATTTATTGTAGCTTTGTGAATTTCCACAAAGCATTTGACATGGTACTAAGAGCTCGATTGATGCAGACTGCAAGAGATGGTGACGCCCATTGTGTTGATTTGGGGGATTATGGCTCTATACAGATCAGTGATGGGACATGTACGCACCCCGGAGGGGATATCTGATTTAGTTCACTCCACCATTGCCCATTGTCTCCTACTCTATTTGGTATGTATGTTGATGAGGTCTGATTACATTGACAGAGAGGGTGATAGAGATGCCGAGCTGGCAGTGATGTGGATCCCATTGTTGTTATATGCTGATGATTTTGTGTTGATCTCTAACTCACCAGAGGGTATGCAGCAATAGTGGATGCATTACACAATTTTGCAGCGGATAGTGGATTGTCTGTGAACCTTGGTAAAACCAAGGTTATGGTGTTTAACACCACTCCACAGTGGATTAGGAGATCAGCACCGGCTTTCACATATGGTCACGAGATTGTAGAGTATACAGATGCATACACTTACCTTGGGGTTGTCTTCACTGGGCCGAGGTTTTCTTTGGGGAGAGCAGCAGAGACTAGACTGACTAGAGCTTATGCGGCCTTGGGAGGCTTGGAGAGGATGTGTTTGCAGGTTCAGTTCCAGGAACCTCGGACAAAGTTATGGTTCTTTGAAACTTGAGTGGCCTCAGCTATGTTGTATGGGGACCTTCTGTAGGCCAGAATGGTTGGAGACGTATGGAGAGTTCCTTGATATCTATGATCTCTCGACTGATCAGAGCCAAGGTCTCCGTACCTCACGCTATCATTCGAATAGAGCTAGACTGGCCCTTGAGTCTTCCAGACAGTTAGCTCTTCAGGGGGACACCTCATGCTGGTATGCACATATGACATCATGGTTTCAGACGCATGGTTTCACCATGGACAGGCTGCCCCTTTTCCAATACTCTCTTCAGGCACCCTCGATGTCTCTTACACGGGTGGAGATTACTAGACTCATTCGTTAGGATCTGATCCAGATGGATACCAAGAGGACATGGATAGAGCCACCAAGGGAGTTGGGCACGAAGATGGCTTTCTATAGAGAGCATCTTCTCCACCTCACAGGAGATGGATTTGTGATTTGACCCAGCTACATGGACACACATGTCTCATGGTTTGCGGTGTGCCATTGGTCAGACACGCACATCCTCACATCAGCTGGAGATTGA
The DNA here is from genome assembly GCF_014529385.1 of Adiantum capillus-veneris. Taxonomy (NCBI): domain Eukaryota; kingdom Viridiplantae; phylum Streptophyta; class Polypodiopsida; order Polypodiales; family Pteridaceae; genus Adiantum; species Adiantum capillus-veneris. Next base: position 43,098,631 of record NC_140951.1, on the reverse strand, counting down.
GACTGGTAGATTCAAAGGGATACCAGTAGACAGCAGGATATGCCGCTTACGCCAGCTAGAGCCAGAGACATAGCTACATTACATATGTCATTGCACAGTGTACTATGAGATACGGGGCCGTTTCCATTGCTTATTCAGAGAGAGTTTCGGTCCTTTCTCTAGCGTCATGAGTTATGAGGATCAGAGATGCCTTGGGCTATATCTACTTGAGCTACACAAATATATAGACACTTTACTAGGGAGAGCCAGAGAGAGACAGTCCTAGAGACAGATTACAGTTTTCTTTTCACTAGATATGGGACAGCCAGAGGAGCAGCCATCACTACAGAGCTCGGCCACACTCATTCAACCACTACCGCCACTCTCATCGATCAAGCATTCGAGCTACGGAGATCTAGACGGCCACGATTGAGAGGAGGGGCTTCACAACATCGACGGAGACTACAGTAGAGGATTCGAGCCATACTCTCTCGACATCCAGAGTGCAGATGAGGATGGATTCTAGTAGTAGTAGTATTTTTGTTCTAGTTGTTTTGTACCCAGACTTGTATTAGATTCGTTATTTTGTAACGGATTGGTCTCATAGGTCATTTTGGCCTTTTGAAGACGTTAATATAACATTTCATTTCTCTCTCCCCCTCCCTCGTGCATTCTCTACCTAACCCTATGCTTCCGCATCGTCGACTTTGACATGGTATTCAAGCTGCATGCTTTTTGATTGAGGGGAGAGCGGCGTACGTGGAAGACCAGACCCTCGTTAAGAAGAGGACGACAAAACACTAGATTGGTGGGCTGCATTTCTAGGAGCATTTTGAAACGGTAGAGTATTTCTAGGAGCGGAAAGCTCCATTTCTAGGAGCATTTTAAAACACTGGGAAGCTCGGCCCTCTACGACGACACCCACGGCTTGTTTCAAGGAGTAGTCTTGAGTGAGCATTTTGAGATGCTCTCATGACGGCCAGTCTTGGGAAGCACTCCTTCCTAAGCGTTTTAAGACGCCGTTGTGGCAGCGTATTTTGGGGAGCACTCCGTGCTGAGCGTTTTGAGATGCTGTGGTTCAAGTATGTCTTGGTGGCAGCCTTCTTTGAATGTTTTGATAGGCTACGGCTGCAACCAGAGGTTTCTTGAGCCTGGTTTGATGGAATTTGGAAACACTTGAAGAAAACCCTCTAGCCTTAGCGGTTTTCGTGCTTGTTTCCATCAAGTTTGAAGCCAAGGCTTCAATGCAGTCTTTTTTAATGAAGGCAAAGGTGATCTTAATGAACTCTTAACTATGAAAAGTGCGTTGACTAGTACTCAGCTAGCTCCCGTGTTCTAGTTTGGTGGTGGTTGCCGCAACATGCTTCAACAAGAGAGAGGCAAGTGAGCGTCAGAGAGGGGCAGCTGGAGCTCCCAATACTTGATCTGGACCCGTGTGTTGGAGTTCACATCATCAACGTTTGAACCCATGTGTCAGAGTTCAGGGCACATTGCATCTGGCAAGGAACCGACATGATGTATACAAAACACTACGGATATAGTGCACACAATCCATTGTTGTTGGCCAGTTCATGGAGAGGGTGTTCCAAAGTTCATTACCTTGAAAATTGTGGATGTGATGTGCTCACAGTTCACGATTGAAGATTCTTGGATGTAATGTGGTCTATACTTCAACTTTCTATGAGGCAACCGGTGCTCAAGATGGCATTCTTTTTCGGTGACAAGTAGGTGGTTGCAAATTGTGTCACCTATTGTTGGGGTTTCCATGGCAGCTTCTTCATCGACTTGATCTTCCTGCATATGTCTTTTGTGAGCTGCAGAGACGGTGTTAAAGTTTTATGCATCTCAAGTGAATGCCCAATATGAACCTATTTATTATGTTTTCATTTAGGTATTTATTATACTTATTTGATATGGGTCTAGGTCTATGTATCCCAAGTTAGTATATAAGTGCACCATTGTATTATATCATCTAATTTGCTGCTATGTTGGATGGTTCGGAGCAACTCTCTCTCTCTCTCTCTCTCTCTCTCTCTCTCCCAGATGTACTATGAGATATGTGGCTTCTTTCATTACCTGTTTAGAGAGGGTTTTGGACCAGTTTCTTGAGTCATGAGATACCAGGACCAGAGATGTCTAGGACTATTTTTACTTGAGCTGCGTAGATATAGAGAGAGCTTGTTGAGGACACCAAGGGAGAACTAGTCTCAAAGGAAGATCACAAATTTCTTTACACCAGCCATTGGGAAGCCAGAGGAGCAATCGTTGCAGTAGAGTTCAGATCTCACCTGCACCAGAGGTACGTTGATCGATCGAGCGATTGAGCTAGGGAGATCCAAGCGTCCACAACCATGGAGTGAAGGAGTACGAGCGGAAGTGCGACGCGAGAGAGAGTGCGAGAAGAAGAGCACGACGATATGGTGAACTCACTCTACTGTAATGTGTAGAGCATAGTGAGTTCTTATTAGGTTTTTACAAAAGAATATGTGTACATACCTGGCGGCCCGCCCACTTACCTGGGCGACCACATTGGGCTTTATACCCCAACAACCTCCCCCTTAAAGTCCAATGTGGTACTTTAAGTGTGAGAGAAGCTACTATACAAGCTAATATACAAGAGATGTAGAGAAGTGATGTACTACCCTACACCTAACTGCTTGCGAAAATGCGCAAAGCTCTCTGAGGGAAGTCCTTTTGTAAGTAGATCAGCAGGATTTTCTATGGTGTGAACTTTGACAAGGTGAAGTTGCTTATCCTTGAGCATTTCCCTGATGAAATGATACTTCACATCCACATGCTTTGTCTTTGAGTGATAAATTGGATTGTGAGCCAATTGTATAGCACTTTGACTATCACAATATAACACAGGCATCTCTTCTTTGATTCCCAAATCTGTTACTAGTCGATTAAGCCAAATTGATTCTTTGCATGCCTCTGATGCTGCAACATATTCAGCCTTTGTAGTAGACTGAGTAACACAATCTTGTAATCTAGAACTCCATGATACTGCTCCACCAGCCAATGTAAAGACATACCCTGACTTAGACCTTCGGTTGTCTAAGTCTCCTGCATAATGTGAGTCTGTAAAACCCTTTACACTTAGCTCTTGACTCCCATAGCATATACGCATACTCTTTGTAGCTTTCAGGTATCTCAATATTCCTTTCACTGCCTCCCAATGTTTCTTGCCTGGGTTTGACATGTATCGACTTACTACTCCCACTGCAAATGCAATGTCTGGGCGAGTAGCAATCATTGCATACATCAAACTACCCACTGCAGACGCATATGGAATCTTATCCATTTCAGCCTGTTCTTCCTCAGACACAGGACAATCTTGTTTGCTAAGTTTCACATATGGTGGCAGTGGAACACTCAGTGCCTTTCCCTTCTCCATATTGAAACGTTGCAAAACCTTGTCAATATACTCTGTTTGAGATAACCAAATCAACTTCTTTGATCTGGCTCTCTCAATGCGCATACCAAGTATATGACTTGCCTCACCCATGTCTTTCATGTCAAACGATTTTGCCATCTTTGACTTCAAAGCTGAAATTTCTTCCAAGTGCTTGCCAGCAATCAACATGTCATCCACATACAAAATAAGGATCAGCCAACTACCATCCTTAGCCTTCTTTGTATATAGACAGTGATCGAACTCACTACGTTTGTAGCCTTGAGAAAGCATAAACTTGTGGAATTTATGGTACCATGCCCTCGGTGATTGTTTTAAGCCATAAAGACTCTTTAACAACTGGCATACCCAATCTTCCTTGCCTTTCTCAACAAACCCTTCTGGTTGTTGCATGTAAATTTCCACATCTAAATCACCATGCAAGAACGTTGTCTTGACATCCATTTGGTGCAACACCAAATCTAATATGGCAACCAATGCAAGAAAGCATCTCAATGTAGTCATCTTGACCACCGGAGAGAAGACTTCATCAAAGTCAATGCCTTGTTCTTGCTTAAAGCCCTTGGCAACAAGCCTTGCTTTGTACTTTGGCTGACTATCATGAGCGGTGATCTTATACCTGTAAACCCATTTACAAGGTAGAGCCTTTTTGCCCTGTGGTAATTTAACTAGCTTCCATGTCTTGTTTTTATGCAGAGCTGTCATCTCTGACTGCATGGCCAATTGCCAATTCCCGGAGTCCTTCATTTGCACTGCTTCCTTATAACATGAAGGCTCATTGCAATCAGTCAACATGACATAGTTCATAGATGGAACAAACCTATCAGGAGGTCGCGTGATACGTCCAGATCTACGCACAATAGGTGGCTCAGGCTCAGCCACAACCTTTGGTTCCACTCTATCCTGTCCTTGCTCCTCTTGAGCCCTGACATTTTGTCTTGCACGTGCAGGTCCATCTTCTTGGAAGACAACTCTTCTAATCTCCTCAACCCTCTCTGGTTTAGAATGATATTTGGATTCATTAAAGTGAACATCATTGCTGCAGACAACCTTTCTGGATTCGGGATCCCAAAGTCTGTACCCCATCTCGCCAGAATTACCATAGCCTAGAAAGATGCACTTTCTACTCTTTGGCTCAAGTTTGTTCCTAAATTCCTTTGGAACGTGAGTATATGCCTCACAGCCAAAGACTCTGAGATGCTTGTATGAGGGCATTTTGCCTGACCATACCATCTCTGGTACTGAAGCCTTCTGCAAAACCTTGCTAGGAGATCTATTTACAAGATGAACAGCTGTTGATATAGCTTCAGCCCAAAACCCATTTGGGAGCTGTGCATTAGACAACATACTTCTGACCTTCTCTTGTATGGTCCTATTCATCCTCTCAGCAACACCATTTTGAGGAGGATTGTAAGGAGCAGTAAGTTCACGTTTTATACCTTTTGACTCACAAAAGTCCTGAAAGGCCTTTGAAACATACTCTCCACCATTGTCAGTGCGTAAGCATTTAAGCTTCTTGCCACTCTGATTCTCCACAAGTGTCACAAACGTTTTGAAAACACTAAACACTTCATCCTTGTGCTTGAGAAAGTAAACCCATACTTTCCTTGAGTAATCATCTATAAATGTCATAAAGTAAGAAGCTCCCCCTAGAGATAGGTTAGGCATAGGTTCACACAAATCACTATGAACAAGTGCCAACTGTGTATCTCTTCTACTGCTTCTATGCTTATGTGGCTGCTGTGTTTGCTTACCATACAGACAATGTTCACAGAATTCAAAATCATTAAATGAAAAGCCAGGCAAATAACCAGAACGAGACAAGATTTCCATTCCCTTCTTGGACATATGTCCTAACCGGTTATGCCACAAAGAAACGTTCGGCTGCTCGGTTACATTGATTACATTTTTAGAGACATTTGATACATAAATCATGTAAAGTCCTCCAGACTTTACTCCATGTGCTACTGTCATAGAACCCTTGGATATCTTCCACATGTTCTGTCCAAAAGTGGTGACGTAGCCAGCATCATCAAGTAAACCTGTGCTGATCAAGCTCTTTGTAATTGCGGGAACATGTCTCACATTCTTCAGCGTGAAAGAAGAGCCATTCTGAAACTTCAATTGAACATCTCCAACACCTAAGATCTCACATGTCTGCCCATTGCCTAGCCGAACATGATCTTTAGTGGTCACATAAGAGGTAAACCACTCCTTGTTTGGAGACACATGAAGTGATACCCCTGAGTCTATAATCCAGTCACTCAGTGCATTTCCATCAGATGCTGTAAGAAGAGCTGAGTCCATTGTATTCTTCAAGAAGTAGATGTCTCCTGACACTAGACTGTCATCCTCTGCAACAGTGTTTGTCACATTTATTTCTTGAATCTTCACTGAGGACTTGTTCTTCTCACCATGGTCTTCAGCTTTCTCTTTGCCTTTTTCTGCTTTCCATTCTCTACAGTCTCTTTTCATGTGACCCTTCTTGCCACAATGGTAGCATTCTATGTCACTCTTGCCTTTAGCACTGCAGGACTTGCTACGAGACTGATTCCTCGTTCCACCTTTGTACTTTTCTTTGGTCCTTCCCCTGACAACTAAGGCTGTTCCTTTGCCTTTGTCCATTGTCTTTCTATTGGTTTCTTCAGTAAGCAGACTTCCTTCTACACCTGCTATGTTCAAACCATCTGGAGGTGCAGAATTACTCAAAGCTGTGCGAAAAGTGTCCCAACTTTCCGGCAATGTGATCAACAGGAACATAGCTCTAACAGGTTCATCAAACTTGACACCTTGAGCTGACAACTGACTATAGATTGTGTTGAATTCATTCAGATGATTGGACATAGGTGTCCCTTCTTTCATCTTCAAGTCAACAAGCTTCTTAAGCCAGTATACCTGTGAAGCTGCACTCTGCTTCTCATAAAGATCACTCAGCTTTAACCATGCTTGATAAGCCGACATCTCGTCTGCTACATTGAAGTAAACGCTTTCTGTCAAAGTCAGCATAATGATAGAAAGTGCCAATTCATCCATTTCGCTCCATTCATCTTCGTCCATATCTTCTGGTTTTATCCCTTTGAGCTTTATAGGTTTTATCTGCTTCTTTTGTACCAACACGTGCCAAATTTGCTTCTTCCACAATGGGAAATTGGTTCCATCCAGCTTCTTGATATTGTAAAGAGCAGTGTCCTGTGATCCAGCCATAGCTACGCTTCACAGTGGTTTACTTTCTTGGGAAAAATTCGGCAGAGTTTCCCCTGTAAACTGACCTCTGAACCAATATCAACCTGTCAAATGAACCAAAAAAGCTTCAGATTCTGCATAAATTTCGGCAGAGTCTCCTTTGTAAAATGGCTCTGGTGTACTCAAAAAACAGACCAAAAAACAGCTCAAAAACACTGTCTCTCTGACACTTTAAGCTGCGGGTAAACCTGTCCTGCACCTGTACTGTCTCTGACTGTCCTGTCACTGTCCTGTGAGCATAGACTGTGACAATGCCTCAACGGCAGTAAAGCAAAGATGCAATCCCAACTGTCTAACTCACAGTCAATACATCCTAATTGCCTATCTAAGGGTGCTCGAGGGATCGCTCCAAGACCTGTATCACCGAAAGGATCTCAACATTCGAGAATCCCCCAGCTCAATAAAACCTCACTCGACCCTCAACAAAGGCTGCAGTAAATCTGACAGTACATAGACTTCCCACAAAGTCATACATCCACAAATTTCCCACTGTATGCTGTAACCGCTACGGCGGTTGTTTGCTGCGTGACTCACAGCCAGCAAACCCTCAACAGACATACATCATCTCTGACAATACATCCCATGTGGAAGTACCTGCAATGTCAGGATGAAATCTGGAATATCAAGCAACAAACACAAGCTACCTGATGAACTAGTGGATGTCGCCTACAGACTGTGTGTAGATGCGCCCGTGTCGTATGTGACACGCCTCCAAGAACTGTGAGCCGTCCTTCGATGTGTAGACAGCCACAAATCAACACTCTGGGAGTGTCGATATCCTCAGCACCTGCAGTCGTAGGCCGAAAACCCCAAATTTGCAGAGTCGGATCTGCACCCGCCGAGACCACGTAGTCGAAAATGGCCTGCGCAGACCTTTGTCGAAGCCGAACGGTGGCCGAGATGACCTCAGAATGAAATTCTGAGAACACCTAGCCCTTTGGGCTATCCCACAGGATTTGGGGCCGTGTCTTCGCCTGTCGAATTTCACTCCAATCTGAGCTGGTGACTCTAGCCTCCTGTAGTGCTGCCCCGAGCCTCGATCTGAGCTCTGATACCAGTTGAAGGAGTACGAGCGGAAGTGCGACGCGAGAGAGAGTGCGAGAAGAAGAGCACGACGATATGGTGAACTCGCTCTACTGTAATGTGTAGAGCATAGTGAGTTCTTATTAGGTTTTTACAAAAGAATATGTGTACATACCTGGCGGCCCGCCCACTTACCTGGGCGACCACATTGGGCTTTATACCCCAACATGGAGGTTGTAGCAGAGGGTCTGGATCACTCTAGCTCAACATGCGAGACATCCATTAAGAGTATTGACCATGGAGGATATTGATGAGATTCACCAGCGACGACCGATGAGGGATCTCCTTTGAGTTTGATCCACTTACCTCTGTTGATTTGTATCACTCATTGTATCAGCTCACCCATTGTATCAACTCTCACCCCCTCTACCCATCCCCAACTAGTTTAGCTACTTAGCTCGTAGTAACACCCCACCCCCCGGCCCCCCTTTTAGTCCCTTTGTACTCTCCCTTTGTACTCGCACTTTGGCCTTTTGAATATCATTTTGTTCTCTCACTTCAAAGGAGATGCTGAGAGAGCTAGATGTTTTAGAGACGGGCCTATCCAGACTATCACAGGATGGGGAACATACTGAGTATGGATGACACTTGATAGACATGGGGATTGCACATGGATTGGCCATCTTGAATGGCCTACAGAGATTTCCCGCTGCGGGAGATTTCACATGCTTTCCACACAGACATGGAGCCAGCACAATGGATTATGTCATGGCACAGCCGAGCCTCATCTCTAGTATCCAGGATCTCATAGTTGGGCCCAGACCTGTTGGGGTGGCAGTGGATCATGCTCTTGTGTCGTTGACCATCTCTTTCCAGTTCAGTGTAGTACACAGTCCACGGATAGCAGCCCGTGCTCGCTACACCTTCACACGGGAGACGGATTCTGTATATCTAGACGGGATCTACAGACGCCTATGCATTGAAGAACCAAGGCGACCTCTGGAGGAGCTTACTACTACTGACACACAGATTACATGATGCAGCTGCAGAGGCATACCCACACACCCAGCCTGAGCAGAGACGTCGTTCTAGGAGCATGCCTCAGAACAACTGGTATGATGAGGAATGCCGCGAGACTCGAGCTAGACTTCAGAGGGAGGTGCTTTTGGGGGACATCACTATTGACTTCTGATGCCTAGTGCGGCGGAAGAAGAGGGCATTTTTGGCTCGACTAGAGCACGATCTATACCAGCTGTTCTTGAGTCGGGACTCGCGTGATGCATGGCGGCTCTTTCATGAGCAGTCCCCCCCCCCCCCCCCCCCCCCCCCCCCCCATTACCTCTACAGAGACTTGGGGTCAGTACGCATCATCTAAGTACACAGTTTCTGGACAGCCGCCCCTCCCCGGCCCCCCCAATCCATGCCCACACACATGTGCTTTTTTCACTGCTAAGATGGTGAAGAAGGCCATTGATAGGATGAGGACTGGGAGAGCATATGATCACGATGGCTTAGTGGCTGAGCATTTCATGCATGCCAGAGATCTACTAGCAAAGCTTCTAGCAGTTATGTTTACCCATGCCATGTGTGAGGGCTTGCCTAATACTTGGAGCCTATCTACGATTGTACCTATCTTCAAGTCAGGAGACCCTATGGAGCCTGGGAATTATCGCACTATCATGAGTGGACACACATTGGCATGGTTGTTTGCATCCATTCTTGAGCAGCAGCTGAGTAGATGGACAGAGAGGGAGGGAATGCGTGCAGCTGGGTAGGGAAGGTTCAGGAGAGGTTTTTCTACTCTTGACCATATCTTGACACTCAGGGCCATCATGGAGGAGGGCAGATCCCATGGATGACGGATCTATTGTAGCTTTGTGGACTTTTGCAAAGCATTTGACACAGTACCCAGAGCTAGATTGATGCGCAGATTACAGGAGATGGGAGTAGGGCATGTACGCACCTCAAAGGGTATATCTACACCGGTTCACTCCACTATTGGGGTGAAGCAGGGCTATGTGGATGAGGTTTCTAACTACATTGAGAGAGATGGTGATAGGGGTGCACCACTGGCAGGGACATAGATTGCACGATTGTTATATGCTGATGATATTGTGTTGATCTCCAACTCTACGAACGGGATGCAACGTCACTTGGATGCTTTGCATAGGTTTGCCCATGAAAGTGGTTTGTCTGTCAACCTTGGTAAAACCAAGGTCATAGTATTATACCACCCCATAGTGGATCAGGACGTCAGCGCCCCCATTCACATACGGCCAGGAGACAGTGGTGTATACAAATGCTTACACTTACCTTGGAGTGGTTTTTAGTGGACCAGCATTTTCATTGAGGAGAGCAACAGAGACTAGATTGACCAAAGCCCATTCGGCATTGGGTAGATTGGAGAGGATGTGTTCACAGGTTCAGTTTCAAGAGCCTCGGGCAAAGCTTTGGCTCTTTGACACTTTGGTGGCTTCTGCATTGCTCTATGGAGCTGATATATGGGGGCCTTCATTGGATCATCACGGGAGGACAGGTCGCACTGATGGATTCGGGAACATGGAGAAGCCTCTGGTCTCTATGATCTCGCGGCTCATTAGAGCCAAGGCTTCAGTACCACGTGCCATTATCCGAGCAAAGCTAGCTGCCCCCCCACTAGTGGTTGAAGTGCTCACCAGATCTGTCTCCTTCATACACCGCATGTGGGAACTTCCCAGAGACATATACGCCCGCCTTGCACTTGAGTCCTCTCGACAGTTAGCCATGCAGGGAGATACATCATGTTGGTATGGGGAGATGACATCATGGTTTCAAGCGCATGGGTTCAGCATAGACAGATTGCCCCCCTTCCAATACTCACTGGATGCACCCTCTCTGACTCTTACACAGTCCGAGATCACTTGGCTCATCCGCGAGGACCTGACTCAGCTAGACACAGGGAGGACATGGATACAACCAACACAGGAGCTGGGCACGAAGATGGCTTTCTATAGAGAGAATCTTCTCCAGCTTATGGAGGACGGTTGTGACGAGGCCCAGATACATGGACACCCACTTGTCTCATGGGATACGGTGTGCTATTGGCCTGATACGCACATCTTCACACCAGTTGCGGATCAAGACTGGGAGATACAGCGGAGTACCAACAGAGGCCAGGACATGCCCCATGTGTGACATGGAGCCTGAGACAGAGTTGCACTACACATGCCACCCCGTCTACTAGGAGATACGAGGTTGCTTCCATTGCTTGTTCAGAGAGGGCTTTGGACCACTCTCCAAAGTCATGAGGTACGAGGATCAAAGATGCCCTGGTTTGTTTCTGCTCGAGCTGCGCAGACACAGAGAGAGCCTGATGAGGGAGAGGCCGGCCAGTCTCAGAGACACATCACAGACTTCTTTAGAGCAGACGCTGGACACCCAGAGGAGCTACTACCACAAGAGAGCTCGTCGCCTCGCACCAGAGGCACACTGATCGATCGAGCGACCGAGCTAGGGAGATCCAAATGCCCACGAGCACAGAGGACTACACAGCATCGACGGAGGCTGCATCAGAGGATTTGGATCACTTTGGCCCGACATGCACGACGCCTGGTCAGACTACTGACCATGGAGAAGATTGATGAGATCCACCAGCGACCGATGCTGGATCTCTTGTGACTTGTGATTTGGCTATTCCAGCTAGCTGCTTAGTTCACATCTACCAGTTTAGGACTCCATAGTATTTTTATTTTGTCATTTTGTTATTCTGACTTTGTATCAGATCCATCACATTGTAACGCTCTGGTCCCGTAGGTCACTTTGGCCTCTTGAAGACTTTAATATAACATTTCATTTCATCTCTCTCTCTCTCTCTCTCTCTCTCTCTCTCTCTCTCTCTCTCTCTCTCTCTCTCTCTCTCTCTCTCTCTCTCTCTCTCTCTCTCTCTCTTTCGCCCTCTCTCCAGCGTTCAAATGGAAGACCTCTCTGTTGCAGCAGTTCATCCTTGACCGACTGTCTAAAGCGGTGCGCATGCAGCTCGCTACGAGGTTTTTGCATCTCTGAGAATTGAAGGTCATTTGGTCGGCCGAGACTCGAATGCAGCATACAATATTAACAGTCACCTATAAAAGAAAACTTGCAAGCCAGTCATCCACAAGACAATTATAACGGCCATCGACTCCATCATATGTAAGACCTGCAGGGATTTATTTGCAAGGAATTTGGAAACTGCAGAGCTCACAGAAATTGCAAATTGACACATACAGAAAGCAAACACATGCCATGTAGGCTGAATGGGGAAACATATGTATGCATAATGCGGTGCGTATAGGTTGCTCTCTCCTCTCTCTCAGAAAGTGAAACAAATAAGGCAAGACAAATGGCGGGGCACTACATGGTCACAAGCAAGAGGATGACAGCCATTGAAAAGGAGTTGAAAGAATGCAAAGCCCACATGGATGAGTGGAAGAAAGAGAAGTATTTAATTCTCGAATGGAAAAAGAGGGAGGAACAGGCGAGGGAACTAGAGCGCAAGGAGTTCCGGGATGAAATTCAAGCTTTAAAAAGTAGCATCTCAGCCCTTCGGGAGGAACTCGACGAAACCAAAGAGGGAAGACGCCTTGAAGATGGGGAAATTCAGCCATCAATGATTGACGAGCTGAATAGTATACGAGCACAAGTCAAAGAAATAAAGGAGGAAGGAGAAATGAAGACCTCATGGGTGGAGGTTCTCTCCAAAACGCAAAAGAAAATGGACGAGGCTGAAAAATGGATTGAAGTTGTCAAGAAGGGAAAGGGCAAGGAAATTCCGACTACACCCGACATCATCAACAAAACACTAGAAGAGGAACAACGAAGAAGGGTACGCGCTCTACACGTGAGAGTGACCGGCCTAAAAGATTCAGATATGGTGGACCAAGAGGTGAAGAGCCTCATGTCCATGATGGGGGTGGAGAAGCCCTCGCACACACAAGCTTGGAGAGTGGGCAAGAAGAGTGAAGGTAATGGGGAGAGTTCAAAAGGACGGGCTCTCATTTTGCGCTTTCCCTCCATGGAAGAAAAGAAAGACTTTTTAAAGAAGAGGCCAACCCTCAAGAAAACAGGTATCTTTTTAGGAGATGATCTTACGCTCTCACAGCTTGCACATATGAGAGAGGTCATGCCAGAGATTATAGCAGCAAGGGAGAAGGGGAAGTTAGCTTTCTACAGAAATGGACGAGTAGTGATTACAGAGCACCGCTCTACATGACGGTGCGAGACCTATGGGACCACTCTCAGGATGGCAGTTTGGAACTGTAATGGTTCGTATAGACTTGATGTGGGGGCCTTTGAGGATAGCTTCAGAGACAGAGACATTGTTTTCTACTCAGAGACTCATCAGGCTCCAGGACAGTTGATGCCGCACATATCAGGATACAGATGGGAGACAGCTTGTAGGACATGCACCAGAACTACGCATGGGACTAGAGGATCAGGAGGTGTAGCAGTTCTTTTCAGAGAGGAGCTCCAACCACTATTGCACATAGTTCGGAGAGATGATCAGGCCAGATACTTGTGGGTGAGGCTGAGGGCAGAGACTGGACGTTTCTTGTACATCTCCATATGCTATTTTCCTCCCAGCACTTCAGTATATGCTTCACCCAAAGGACAGTCTCCTTACTCTGTACTTGATGATGATATCTGGGAGTTCTCCAAAGATGGAGACATCATACTCCTGGGGGATTTCAATGCCCGTACAGGCAGCTCACAGACAGTCTTCTATGACACATCAGAGGAGATGCTTAGAGAGCTAGAGCCAGAGGAGTTGGGACTTGAGAGATGCTCACACGACAGAGAGCATACAGAGTATGGGAGATACCTGAGAGAGATGACGACTACTCACAGTTTAGCCATACTGAATGGCTTAACGACTTTCCCATTGTCCACAGGTTTTACTTGTTTTCCACATAGACATGGGTCCAGCACTGTAGACTATGTTCTGACACATCCGAGCTTTATCTCTCACATTCAGGATTTCACAGTGGGGCCCAGGCCAGTTGGGATAGCAGTAGATCATGCACTTTTAACATTATCAGTCTCCTTTGAGTACAATACATCTCAGGCCTCACGGGGTGGTGGACATACACGCTATACTTTTACACCAGAGACTGACTCAGTCTATGTAGAGGAGATACGTAGGCTTTTATGCACATCAGAGCCAGTATACACAGTGGAGGAGATCACATCTATGCTGACAGTGACATTACATGGGGCAGCGACAGAGGCATATCCACACACTCAGCCTGGGCAGAGACGTCGTTCTGGGCACATGCCTCAGAACAACTGGTATGATGAGGAGTGTCGACAGAGGAGAGCTCAGATACAGCGGGACCTGACATTGGGAGTGATCACCTATAGACAGTCTCGCATTGCTACACGACGACTAGTGCGGCGGAAGAAGCGAGCTTTCTTGGTCCAGATGGAGCAAGATTTATATCATCTCTTCCTTAGTAGAGATTCAGGAGAGGCTTGGCGTCTATTCCATGAGAAGTCTCCCCCACCAGTGATTACTTCTACAGAGATATGGGGGCAGTATGCAACATCTTTATACACTGTACCTGGACAACCACCATTACCAGACCCACCACAGCCATGTCCGGCTACGAGCACCTTCTTTACCACTGAGATGGTACAGGAGGCCATTGACAGGATGAAGACCAGACGGGCACAGGATCATGAGGGTTTGGTAGCAGAGCACATTATACATGCTGGGGATTTGTTGGCAGAGATGCTTGCACGGCTATTCAACCGTGTCATGTGTGAGGGTCTCCCTGAGTCTTGGAGATTATCTACTATTATACCTATCTTCAAGACAGGTGACCCCACAGTGCCGGGGAATTACCGTACTATCATGGTAGGACACACATTGGCACGGTTATATGCATCCATCCTCGAGCATAGGCTGAGCAGTTGGGCAGAGATTATGGGCATACGAGCACCTGGGCAGGCTGGTTTCAGAAGGGGTTTCTCCACACTAGATCATGTCTTTACACTCAGAGCTATCATTGAGGAGGGTCGAGCACATGGTAGACGGATATACTGCAGCTTTGTGGATTTTCGCAAAGCCTTTGACACAGTGCCGAGGGCCAGATTGATGCACCGGCTTATGGAATTGGGAGTACCCACAGAGCTGATGTGGGGGATCATGGCATTGTACAGTTCAGTGATGGGTCATGTACGCACATCAGAGGGGATATCCGACATAGTTCACTCCACCATCGGAGTGAAACAGGGATGCCCACTGTCCTCTACTTTATTTGGTATGTATGTTGATGGGGTCTCTGATTATATTGACAGAGGAGGAGATAGAGGTGCTCAGCTTGCAGGGACATGGATCCCTCTTTTATTGTATGCTGACGATATCGTGTTGATATCAGAATCGCCAGAGGGTATGCAGAGACATTTGGACGCATTGCATAGTTTTGCAGAGGATAGTGGATTGTCTGTCAACCTTGGTAAAACCAAGGTCATGGTATTTAATACTACGCCACAGTGGGTTAGGAGATCAGCACCTACTTTCACATATGGACAGGACAGTATGGAGTACATTGATGCATACACATATCTTGGGGTGGTCTTTAGTGGACCGAGGTTCACACTGAAAGTGGCAGCAGACACTAGATTGACTCGTGCCTATGCAGCCCTAGGTGGTTTAGAGAGGATTTGTTCGCAAGTTCAGTTCCAGGAACCTCGAACAAAGCTCTGGATTTTCGATACTTTGGTCGCTTCAGTTATGCACTACGCGGTTCAGGTTTGGGGACCGTCTATTGACAGTGCTGGATGGACTAATATGGAGAGACCCCTGATATCTATGATTTCTAGGTTGATTAGAGCCAAGGCCTCAGTCCCACATGACATCATACGAGCGGAGCTGGCTGCCCCACCTATGGAGGTTGAGGCACTCACCAGGTCAGTATCATTTGTACACAGCTTATGGGACACCACCAGGGACAGGTATGCCAGGCTTGCTCTCGAGTCATCCAGACAGCTGGCATTACAGGGAGATACATCATGTTGGTATGCACAGATGAGCACATGGTTTCAGAGGCATGGTTTCAGCATGGAGAGGCTGCCCCCTTTCCAGTATTCTCTTGATGCACCATCCTTGGCTCTTACACGGATGGAGACTACTAGACTCATTCGGCAAGATCTTATCCAGCTTGATAGCAAGAGGACATGGATAGAACCATCACGGGAGTTGGGTACGAAGAGGGTTTTCTATAGAGAACATCTTCTTCAACTCACGACAGACGGATTTGTCACACGTCCCAATTACATGGACACACATCTATCTCATAGGTTACGATGTGCTATTGGCCAGATTCGCACATCTTCACACCAGCTTGGGATTGAGACAGGTAGATTCAGAGGCATACCAACAGACAGTAGGATATGTCAGTTATGCCATGCAGAGCCAGAGACAGAGTTTCACTACATATGTCGATGCACAGTCTACTATGAGATACGGGGACGCTTTCATTGTCTATTCAGAGATGGTTTTGACTCGTTAGACAGAGTCATGAGATACCAGGATCAAAGATGTCTCGGATTATTCCTACTTGAGATTCAGAGACATAGAGACGCTCTATTGAATGGGCAAAGACAGAGACAGTCCCAGAGACGCATCTCAGATTTCTTCAGTCTGAGTACCACAGAGTCAGAGGGGACACCACCACCAGAGAGCTCGGTTCCCACCCATACACACATCAGCGGTACTCTCATTGATCGAGCTATAGAGTTAGGGAGATCGAGACGACCGTGATTGAGGAGGGGAGCCACGCAGCACCGGCGGAGATTGCGGCAGAGGATCCACAGGATTCTAGCACGACACCCAGAATGTCGATCGGGATAGGCTTCATGCTACTGCTATATTGTATCATGGTGACACTGATCCCCACTTTGTACCTTTATGGCATGATACCATTGCTCAGCCTACCAGCCACCCATAGGAGTCGGTAGCACTCCTATCAGTTCTTTGTTTGTAGTTTTCTTGTTTGTACCCAGACTTGGTACTAGACTCATCATTGTAATCAGTTGGTCTCATAGGTCATTTTGGCCTCTTGTAGACGTTAATATATCATTTCATTTCATTTCTCTCTCTCTCTCTCTCTCTCTCTCTCTCTCTCTCTCTCTCTCTCTCTCTCTCTCTCTCTCTCTCTCTCTCTCTCTCTCTCTCTCTCTCTCTCTCTCTCTCTCTCGTACGCTTCTGCATCGTCGACTTTTGCAGAAACTAGATGGTGGGATGCATGTCAGTCTGTGCCTGAGATGGGCACATTTCTTGGTCACATTAGCTGATCAAAGGACAGTGGTGCCATTGGGTATAGTAGAAAAGGTTCCATTGCAAGTGCAGCGGTCCGATATCTTCTGGGGGAGGGTGGATTCCCCCTTCTCATTGGCAGGCCATGGCTCCGACATACTAAGGCGCTTCATGACTGGGAAAGACCTCATGCAAGCCTTGGACAGACTCCAATCAGTGACTCTATTCCTGATAACACCACGGAGTTTGAGGTTGAGGCGAGTTCCCTACGTGTCAGTTCTGAGTTTTGACTGTGATCTTGAGGTTGAGGGTGAGTCTTTTGGCCTAGGAGACCCAATAACAAATCAGTGTCGGGGAAGAAATCCCCTGTTACCTGTAGCCCAAATTGCTCCAATGCCACCTACAGACCAAGTCTACCAACCTTCCACCTAAGATGAAGGAATGCACTCTTGAAGACCTCCCACCGGAGGAGCTACCCAAAGGCTGGCTACAGCACAAGATTGCAGAATTCAAAATTGACACAACTCCGGAACATGACACAAATGCATAAGAGCTGCTGTAGAGCCTCAGATCAACGGCCCCCTTCATCCCAGGACCCAGCTAAGGAGTTCAATCTCAGATCAGAGCACGTCCCGTCACCCAAGGCCTATATTGTTGGCAGCATGGCAGTGGGACCACTCACTACTACTTAAGTAGGTAATCTCTTTCATACAGTCTTACAAAAATGCGCTTGCATGTTCTTCTCAGGATTTGAAGGGCATTCCACAAGAGTTCGACATGCATACTATACCACTACTAAAAGGCACCCGTCTGGTCAGAGCAAGGCTTACAACGCTGCTACAGTAAAACAAGAACTTAAGAAGCTGGAGGTAGCCAAGGTCACTTTCCGGATCAAGCATACAGAGTGGCTCTCTCCCATGGTCATCGTCCCAAGAGTTCGGCATGCATACTATACCACTAGTAAAAGGCACCTGTCTGGTCAGAGCAAGGCTTACAATGCTGCTACAGTCAAACAAGAACTTAAGAAGCTGGAGGTAGCCAAGATCACTTTCCGGATCGAGCATACAGAGTTGCTCTCTCCCATGGTCATCGTCCCCAAGAAGCAGCCGAAGAAGATTAGGGTGTGCGTCGATTCCTGTGTACTCAACAAAGCATTATGTCTATATTGGAGGAAAGCATTTGGCATGTCGAGGCCAACAAGGTTTGGTGGGTGGGTTAAAAAATATGCTACTTAGTGGAGAGATGTATTGTTCCGAGGCTGACATACTCAACTTCCGTATTCCGGTTGAGAGGCATCTTGCTTTGGAAGGTATCTTCGTTGACCATTGCTGGGATCATTTTTGTGGCAAATGCACAAATTTGGATTCAGGAAATATGTCATCTTGGCGGCAACATTCATTGCATACTCTCTTGCATAACTGCTTTGCCATCTTGGCTGTCTGTTCTTTCATGTTTTTGTCCAATATTGGCCCCTTCTAGTCTTTGCACATAGCTGTTTGATTGGCTGATTGACAATGTACATCCTTTTTGATAGTCAATATGATTACATATTATGCAAAAGAAAAGAGTCCGATTAACAACCTTTTGAGGCTGAAGTGGACCTAAAGGACAAATCAGATACATCATTTGTAGGACATCCCTCTTTGGGGACAAAAGGAAAAGGTAAGATAAACAATGACCGAAAGCTCAATGATAGTGAGCTGCTATTTTAGGAAAAGACTTGACAAAAATGACATATAAAAGCCATGATTTCATATGCAAAAGGTTTGGCTGCTTCAGTGGCGAGCACTCGCGACTCAGTGATGGAATTTCTTATAACAGCTTGTGCTCCTATATAACTGCTTGGTTTACATTCTTGCTTGCTTCCCCAAATTTTACAGAGAGAAGGAGAGACTAGAGTGTTTGTTTTGCTTTATCTTTGAAACAAATCGTGTTCAAAGAAAATTGTTCTTTATTATGAAAGCACAACGTACATGAGCTTGTGTCACACATGGATATTTTGCAGGCATGTTTTCTGGAGCAGAGCTTTTCCACAGTATGGACCAGGTTATGATGGGGTTTTTGATGCACTGCAGAAGCTGGAGGAAGATCTTCCTGGGTTCTTCTATGCTGGTATCTATGATTTGTTTACTTAGGGATGATTGCAGTCTTACTATTATTTAATTTAAATTAAGGTGTATGGAAACCTGGCACTGGCAGTCATCCCAAGTTAGACTCAACATGTAGAAATGGTCCTCCTTGCCCAGTCACCCTATGTTTCATATGGTAACAATTTACAAGTTTGCACTATACAGCCTCAATTGATCTATAGTAAAATGATTGAACATGATCCGCACAGATATGAGCAAGTGAAGCCCAAACCAGGTTGTTTTATGCCCCAACTTCTGTCAAAAGACAATCAGTAACCTCCTTTTAAGCTGGCAGAGGTCATTCTATGCATGCAGGATCACAAGTGCGCTTTCAGGTATTCATGTCGGGGTAGACTTTAGGAGGAAACTTGGACGGGGTTTTATGGCCTCGGCTTCATGGCTGACTATTAACACCAGCAAATCAGCCCTTATCAACTGCACTGAAAGTGATTTGCTGTATTTGAGATGGCAAGGAGAAGTGGGTGCATAAGGTGAGATCACTAGACAGCTAGGACCCTACACGGTGTGCAAGTTTCATCTCAGCAACTTTAGGATTGGATATCAACTCTCATTATGGACAGATTGTGTACTGGAAATTATAGGCTTGGCCATTTCATCCATGTCTGAAGGCTACTCAACCTATCATGTTGTCTATGATTCTTTTTATTTGCCACTATTGCCCTGGTAAAAAACTCGTCTCAGAGAACTTACACAGCCTATGCGCTTTATGTTTTGGAAAAGGGTGGTAAGCAATCAGGGATTACTTAAATTTCATGGGATCACATATGTACATCTAAAAGAATTGGGGGGGGGGGGGGGGGGGGGGAGCATCTTGACTGTAAAGGCTCACATGATAGCTCTTCGTCGGTCACTTGTTCAAAGATACGGGTAGTGAGCAGCCTTGGGTCTCTATAGCTAGATACTTCTTAGAAGATGTGGGTATATTTGAATGGCAAAACTCGGATCCCTGATCGTGGTGGCATATTATTAATGCTGATTCTATCAAGCTGAGATCATCAACGTTTATATCTCATCTGGTGAGCTCTTGGTAAGTCCTCCTTCATAAGATCTTCTGGCATCGTATCGATAATCGATTGCAATGACCTCTTTGCAAACCAAAATTTTGGCTTCGTAACTGGAATGGAAAACAAAAAGCTCGATCAAAGTTAAACAGGGTGGCAAGATTGGGTCTAGTCTCAGTTGCGTATGCAGTTCTACCTACACAAAGGACATTGATGTCCTTTAGGTCAGTGTGCAAGATTTTTGATGTGCCTTGGGGTTATCGTGATTTGTGGACGTCAATCTTGGATTCCTTGTCTCCCAGGTATCCAGTTCCTGAGGTATCTAGTTCCTGAGTTTGACGTTGTTGCGCCTTGGCAGGATTTGGAAATTATGCATCAATTGGCTTTGAAGCATGCTTCAGCCAGCCAAATCTATCACTTGCTTATTAAGGATCAGGCATGGCTAGTGGAAAGGGTAATTCCTTAAGGGTTATCAAAAAAGGTGAGCTTGGTGGCATTCACAATCATGGTGGGATGGGTCAATGCTTCTCCTTCAAGTATCAGGTCTTTGTTTGGCGGATGCTAATGGATGGTCTTCAATTAGCTGTTGTCCTTTCTCTGCGCAATATTCCAACAGTTTTTGCTTATTCTGCATACTAGTCCATGGAACATACAGACACAGGTTTTTGTCTTGCCCTGTGGCATGTGCGACAAATGTTTGTTGCCTTCTCCTTTCTGTATTTTTGGGGCTCTTGGCATAGTTGGATACGCAAGAATGTGTTTGTCTTAGACTCTCATTCTGGAGTGCACCATCACATTGGGCGCCTCAAACGGTGCCTTCATTGGCAGTTCAGCACCATAGACCATGCAAGCCTTTTCACCAATGATGAGCCACCCCTGGCATACTGCAGTCATTCCCTTTCCTAGTACTCTTGTGACTTTTGTATTATATTTTCCCATTGTGTGTGTGTGTGCGTGTGTGTGATTTCGCGGTCGTCGTTCAAGCCCTCACAACAGCTTCCTCACTCCTTCCCCAAGTCCTCTTTCCTCCATCCTGTTCGGCTTTGCTGTTGTCGGAAGGCGAGATACTGTCAAGTTGGTGTGTGTGTGTGTGGTCTGTGTGCATGTGAGTGTGTGTGTATTGAAGCCAGCCCTCAGTACTTTACCGCGAACCCTAGCAGTCTCAGGCCACAAACCCTGACCACCGCAGGTCGCAAACCATAACTGCGCAGGTGTCTGGACGTTTTCCCTACCAGCACGCAGCCTTCTTGCTCATCAATCCTCAGCAACGGGCAGGCTGTAGCTTCTGTGATTTGGTGCAGCGAGGTGTGTGTGTGTGAGTGTGGCAGCTGGACACTATCAAGTTCTTGTTAGCTCCCGCAGAAGAGGAAAGGGCGCAGCATGCTGGATACGTCCATTTCCATTGACGTCCATGTCTGCTTCCTTTGCTTTTGCAAACTCGCTACTTTGATTTGAGCGAATGCCCGTGTGTGTGTGTGTGTGTGTGTGTGTGTGTGTGTGTGTGTGTGTGTGTGTGTGTGTGTGTGTGTGTGTGTGTGTGTGTGTGTGTGTGTGTGTGTGTGAGAGAGGTGTGGTGGGGGATTTGGGTGTGGTGAATCCTTCGGCCTCGTCTGGCGTGCGACTCTGTTCTGCACAACATCTACCTGTGCAGGCCCTTCACAGTGCGCCGGGGATGGAAGTTTGATTTCGCCTGCACGCGGTCCTCCTTCCGTCGTCTTGTGTGCGAGAGAGGGGTGTGTGTTTTTGTACAGCTAGCCGGTGTGTGTGTGTGTGCCTGTGTATATAGCAGTCATATATCAAAAACTCCCAAAAAAAAAGAAAAAAAAGAAGAGTGTGTGTGAGAGCTTCACATGGATTCGACTGATCAGTGTATATATAAGCATCGGAAAGCCATGGAAACTTCGGAGATGGATGCTTTGAGTCTTAACAAAGAATGTTTGCATGAGGACTTCGAGGATGCACGTCAAGCCTGGGAAGGATCCGCTCTTGTTATGGAAGTGCGCATCCCTATACAGGAGCTCATGGATCCCGTTGCTCAATATGCACTTAACGTTGTGATTCTTTTTTTCCCGGGTAGAATGCCTACTGCTCAGGATGTAAGCCAATGGGTTGATTTCCTACTCAAACGGCAAGCAATCCGAGGGGTTTACTTTGGTGCGCAAGGGTTCTACGAAGTCTTGCTGGCTGACATGGATGCTCGGGATGCTTTGCTTGAAATGTCTCCTCTTTTCTTCAATACGCAGATGACTCATGTGCTGCCCTGGGCTCTTACCAAGGACTATCAAAGTCTCATTCGTCACGTGTCCCGTCGGGGCTGAGGTGGTCGACTTTCCTCGCACTTGGCGTCATTTTCTTCCTTTGTTGGCTGCTCAGTTAGGCAAAGTCATTTGCCCTCCTAAGCTGGAGGCAAACACAAACCGTATTTGTATTTTGTGGGACACGGATATCCCCACACCAGCAGGTATTTCGATTGATTCTGGGGATACAGTGGTTGGAAAGCGCCCATTTAAGCTTAAATAGGGCAAGTTTGCAAATTCTTGCTTCCGATGTGGCAAATTTGGTCATATGCAGTCCGAATGTTCGGAACCAAATCTGCAACCACCTCCTTCAGCAGTCCCTGCTCCTCAACCTCGCTCGCCTCCGGAACCTTCTACTGAGGTTCAAACTAAAGGAGTTTCAACCTCCTCCCCCTCAGCTGGGGCGATTAAAGGCAAGGGGAAACAAGTACAATTGTCTGCACTTTCTGCTTCTCCAAATATTAAAGACAAGGGAAAAGAACAGGTTTCGACCTCTCAAACTTGGATAGTGCCCAAGAAACCCGTCAAAGCTGCTACACCTCGTGTTCCGGCATCTTCTCGTAATTATATGCCTCCTTTGAAGAATGTTGCGCATAAAAAACTCCCTTGTAATGACAACACTTCTTTGGCTGAAGCTTGGGACAAGGTTGTTCGTTCTTACAAGGAGGTTGTTACTAAAGAAGCTTCTTCATCGCAAGGTGCATTTCCTTTCAATATCCAGGTCCAGGTATTGACCCACCTTCTCAGGCACCTTCAGCTGGGGAGGATGTGTTGATGGGCACTAGTACTTGAGTTTTATTCCCCCCTTTCTTTCGGTGTTTCCTTGTCCACTGTATATACCATATAGAATGCATAGTTCTTTGAATTGCATCTCCTATAATGTGCATAGGTTATGCAATCACGATAAGTGGCGGCTTACCTGGCACTATGTACATACATGTAAAGCAGACATTGCGGTTCTTCAAGAGCATAACCAACACCAATTTTCTTTGCGGGCTACTGGATAGCTTATGCAGGATCAGCTGGCCATTCTAGAGTGCTTATGCTTGTTCGACATGAACTCTTCCCGACCTTGGTCTTTAATGACCCGGCTGGGAGATGGATGGTCATCCAATGTATTGTTAATGGAGAAGTTTTCGAATTTGGAGGATTATATGCATACACAGCTTCTACAGATAGAGCACGGTTGTGGAGTGCTATCTCTTCTTATTGTTGACGTTCCAATGCCTTTCTTTGCGGGGATTTTAAAATGCACCAAACCTTGCGGATAATACTACTGGCCATTCTCACACGCTTCATATGGAACGGTAATCTTGGGACCAATTTATGTCGACCTGTAATGGGCTTGATTTGTGGCCCTTTTTGCATGCGACTGATCCAGGCTTTACTTTTCAGCACAATGCTTAATCCATGTATCGCGCTCGGCTGGATCGCTGGTATCTTTTTCACATGCAACAATATGATGACTTTATATGCGAGATGAGGATTGATTATGCTATGTGTCTCTCAGATCATTTTCCCGTATGCTTGAAACTTCGTTTTGGCTCTTTTGACGTCAATGATTGTCTACCCAAGAAAGACTTCTTCATGTCAATAATGCTTATCTCAAGCATGAGCCTTTTCGCACTATGATTGTGAATATCATCCCGCCTTTGCTCTCCCAGATGTATGTTGACATGGACATAGCATGGTTTCGTTTTGTTATGCATGTTCAATCAGTTATACAAGATTATGGCAGGGATTATTTGTCACAATTAAGGGAACAGGTTAACCAGGCAAAGGATGCTTGTAGCCGATTAATGCACTTGGCTAATCATTCTTCTCTTACTGATGCTCAAATGACTGAGTTGTTTTCTGCTCGTGCAATATTAAGGCACAATGATGAGAGAAAATTGGCCAAATGGCACACTCGAGCTCGTCAACAGGCTTTTGCAGATAAAGGATGTGCTTCTAAACAATTCTTTCAACATTTGCATCACTCGAGGCAATCTCAAGCTATACGGAGAGTTAAATTACCGTCAGGGGAGTGGACCTCCACTTTTCGAGAGCTAGCACTAGCCCTACGCTCTCATTATGGCAAGATTTTTGAGGCCCTTCTTCTCCCACGAGAGAAGCTCGCCAAGCGCGTCACATGTTTCTATCGCATGTCACTTCCATTCTCTCGTTGCGGCAGGCTCAAGACTTGGAAGCTGTTTTCACTGAGTCGGAATTGTATGCCAGCTTGCTTGATTTAGGTCGATGGAGAGCTCCTGGTTGGGATGGTCTCTCTGTGGAATTCTTCTTGGCTTTTTGGGATTATTTGAAGTTGCCTCTATTATTCATGATGAATACAGCTTGGGAACAGCAGGAATTACCCTCCTCTTGGAAAGAAGGTTTGCTCAAGCTGATCCCTAAGCATGCATTGTGTGAAGAATTTTCACATTGGCGGCCTATTACACTTATGCCTGTGGTATATAAATTAATGGCAAAAATGCTTGGTAACCGACTCAAATGCTTTCTGCATGAAGGCTTGCATCAATCTCAATACGGCTGCATTCCGCGACGTCAAATTACTGATATCCTCGCAAATGTCATTATTGGTATGGAATGTGCAAAATATACTCGACAGGATGTATTAGTCATGCAGGTTGACGTTGAAAAGGCATTTGATACTATTCTTTGGGATTACATTGCATGCGACATTTGGGCTTTGGGCCTAGGCTATCCCGTGTCGTGCTTTTCTTGTATGCAAACAGTACTTCTGTAGGCTTGCTGGATGGTTCTCTCAGAGAATCTTGGCCTTTGGGACGGTCGGTACAGCAGGGCTGCCCTCTGAGTGCTTTGCTTTATGCGATCGCTACTCATCCCTTGTTTATGTATTTGGATTCCTTGACCTCCATTGGTAGGCTACATGGCCTTACTTTACCTTTTGGTCGACAGTTTGTTGGTCAAGGTTATGCGGATGACTCTTTGTTCATGCCTCGTAATAACTATGATGATATACAACAGATTATGCATACTCTTCACTTGTTTGGATTGGTAGCAGGTCTCAAAGTTAACTTTTGCAAATCCAAGCTATTGCCTCTGAAAGAGAGTGACTGGCATAAGATATTGTGGCCTCGGGAGATTGTTCCTCCCCATGTTCTGGTTCGCCATTTGGGTTATCCGCTAGGTTGGAATGTATCGGCTATCAAGAAAACGGATTGGGTGCTCCAACGTCTACATTCCAAGTTGAATTATTGGAAATTGTCCACGTGGCCACTTTATGTGCGTCTCAGGATTGTCCAATGCATCCTTGTGGTTTATGTGCAGTTTTACTTGCCTTTGTTATCCTGGCCTCGGTTGTGCCCGGTTGCACTTGCAGTCTCTCATGTCCAATATTTTAGAACATTTTTGGTGGACCTCGTCTACCAAGAGGGGCATTCGGCTTCTATCTATGGACAAGCTGTGTTCTCCCAAGCGGCTTGGAGGGTTGAATATTTTGGACTTGAGACGTCATCTTCTGGCTCGAAAAGCTATGTTGTTGCCATTTTTGGTGGAGCAGCAACAACCCTCGGCTCTCATGGTCGTACATTTATGTGCGCACATTGTCACCCCTTCTTTTGGTCATTGGCAACTGACTTATTGGGATGTTGTTTTTGGGAAGCTTGAAGGACACATTCCTAGATGTCCCTTTACTTCTTCTCTAATTGTTCATTGGAAGGTTGTCACTTCGCATTTGGCTTGGGATGGTCGACAATCCTCTGCGGGTAACTCTCTTCGCTTGGAGAGTCTGCATTGGAGCAGGGTTTTTGCTTTGACTTTGGTTCAACGGTCTCCTCGCCAAGCGTATTTTCTTTCCCAAAAAGGAATCTGTCAGGTGCATCAGGTGGTTGATGACTCGGGTTATGTTCTATCTTTCACTGATGCCGTCTCCCGCTTTCGGTTGGGTCTTCACTATTCTCCTCTCTGGCGGGAGATTCAAAACATGCTTGCTGCTCATTCGCCCATTCCTCCTCTGAATGAAGACTCTTGCTTCTCTGATTGGAATCTGGCTACTACTAGATTGGACTGCATCTCAGCTGCCAGTGTCTATGCCATTCTTCAGTCTGATGTATGGATTGTGCATCGGGGTAATCAGCTGTGGTCGCTTTCCGAGTCATCCTTGTGGTGGCAACACGCATTGTCTCGCATTTGGCAGAGTCATCTGCCTTTGAAGGAACGTGTTTTCTTGTGGCGGTGCTTGGTGGGAGCTCTACCTGTTGGCAGTGTGTTGCATGCTCGGCATATTGCGCCTTCCCGCTACCCCAGATGCCTTGAAGCTGAGGAGACCGTGCCACACTTGCTGTGGTGTTGTCGTCACTCCAGAGCCTTCAATCGGCAAGTGTCGACTGCTCTTCGACTACGTTTTCCTTCCGGCTCTTTTCACAGACGATTTTGGCTTTTTGGGGTGCTTCGATCACCACAATCTCAGTTTGCGGTCTTCTTCACCTGGGTCAGACTTTGGACTATGTGGGCAATCTGGCATCATAAGAACTCCTTAATGTTCCAGGGCACTTTTGTTGCCCCCTTTCCCTATTTCAAATTATGTCTTGGTCAAGCGCTGCATTTTGCCTATGAAGCTGGAAACATCACTCTTGATACCTACAGGATTTACTTTGACTGTTTCTAGCCTTCGGAACCTCATAGTGCTCCGTCTTTTGTATCCCTTTCTTTTTGTGGGTTTTCCTCGCTTTGAGGTTTCCCACTTGTAAATTAATCAAAGCAGATTTACAAAAAAAAAAAAAAGTGTGTGTGTGTGTGTGTGTGTGTGTGTGTGTGTGTGAGAGAGAGAGAGAGAGAGAGAGAGAGAGAGAGAGAGAGAGAGAGATGAAATGTTATATTAACGTCTTCAAGAGGCCAAAGTGATGGATAAGACCAAAAAGTTACAATTGGTGAATCTGATACAATGTTGAGAAATCAATTTAAGTACCCTTTATGAGAGAGAGAGAGAGAGAGAGAGAGAGAGAGAGAGAGAGAGAGAGAGAGAGAGAGAGAGAAATGAAATGAAATGTTATATTAACGTCTTCAAAAGGCCAAAGTGACCTATGAGATCAGAAAGTTACAATGCGGTGTATCTAATACAAAGTCAGATTAACAAAATAAATTAAAGTAGGACAACAAAATATAAATACTGCAGGATCCTAAACTAAGCAGTACAATGTGAAGACAATATGGGAGGGGAGTAGAGATCCATCTTCATCTGCACTGTGGACGACGAAAGAGTATGGCTTGAATCATTTGCCGTAGCCTCCTTCGAAACTGTGTAGCTCCTCTTCTCCATCGGGGTCGTCTAGATCTCCTAGCTCCAATGCTCGGTCTATGAGAATGCCAGTAGTGACCTCTCCACCGTTGGCTGCTCCTCTGTCTGTTCTTCTGGGTGTACAATATCTAGTGTAAAGAAATCTGTGATCTGTCTCTGGGGATGTCTCTCTTCAGCTCTCCTCAGAGAGAGAGAGAGAGAGAGAGAGAGAGAGAGAGAGAGAGAGAGAGAGAGAGAGAAGAAGAAGAAGAAGAAGAAGAGAGTTTTAACGTCGTAGGAAACTATCCCAAGAGACCTTAAAGATCTAGCCGACGAGGAGTTGAACTCAAGACCTGTTATTTGAGAGAGAGAGAGAGAGAGAGAGAGAGAGAGAGAGAGAGAGAGAGAGAGAGAGAGAGATGAAAATGAAATGAAATGTTATATTAACGTCTTCAAAAGGCCAAAGTGACCTATGAGACCAAAGTGACCCCCCAAATGAGCTCTGTGGGTACTCCTGAAACCGGCCCGTGGGGCAGTAGGCGTTGGCTTTCACCCGAAATTCTTTACTTTAGACACGCACACAGAGCACTTTACAAAAAGAACCTGCGACGGGAATTAACACTTGAATGCACACGGCTCGGAAGCTAGAATGCCCCGAGCAGACACCGACAACCTGTAGGCCCCAAAATTGGCGCCCCTTTCGGTATTTCTTTATTCTTTAACAGAGGGAATAAAACCTGTGATCTCCTACGAGCTGCCCTGCATAATCCAGGCTGAAAAACACCTATTCTGACCCGATTTCGGCACTAGGACGCTTCACAGTCAGTATCCTCACGCAATAGATGACTTTCCCGACGCATACGGACACTTTGCAAAACCTGGCGAGAATCTGCAGCACGCTGAATTCTCTGTTTTTTGCCCCAAAAATGCACGAGATCACCTTTACAGCGGTCCCCTCGCGTCCCCAAACCTCCTGGGGGTATTAGGGACCGTTTAGGGCCAAAACCCTAAACCTGCAAAAATACACAGCAGACTGAAATTCCCTGTTTTGGGCTCCGTTTCGCGTGCCGGTTGCATCTGTAGCAAGACCTTGAGCTCTCGCACTTGTAGGGCTACTGCCCTTTGAATCGGACGAGATTTCTCACGTGAAACCTCTCCGAATTCACCTGTACCTGCGGGGGATTAGCGAAATGAAAAGCCCTCTTGTGGGGCATCACTTAACTGCACGTAAGAGAGAGAGAGAGAGAGAGAGAGAGAGAGAGAGAGAGAGCAATGTGTAGCGTGCAGGGAATCACTCTTTGCACCACACTGTACATAGAGGGAAAGGAAGCACTCCATAGCTCTTAACCTATGGCAGGAAACTAAAAAATGAGCCTCCCAGCTATAAATTCAGCACCACTTCTTGATGCATGAGGCAAGTGCTTGTGCCACTAGGCGCATTTACAAGCATTTTCCCGTTTCGGGTTTGCCGCTTAAAAATCTCCCGACTGGTTGCCCAGTTGACTTAGCGGCAAAGTTGTAAAATGTTCCCCTAGTCATACCGAAGGTGATGACGCGAACACATTTCACGGCCCAAAATAGCAGCTCCCTAAATTTTAGGAAATGATTCCGTTGGGCTCCCACTGGTCATCTGACCATCTATTTTCATTGTGACCGCATCCAAAAGTGCAATGTGGCCCAACTGTCGGATACTTTTTGTTGGTAGTCCCACCTTGACTTTATGCCTTTATTGAGTTCACTGCCTAGTATCCACCAACTTGCTAAGTGCGACAGGGGGACCTATATGATCTTGCTCTGAGCCTAGACATCCTCTTACTATACAAATTCCAGTGCTGACCACTTCCCGTCTGCGGTGAAACTACCGTTCACATTGGCCACACAATGTCCGACCGTTTGCTACTTCAAAAAGAGGGTCTCAAAAATAAAACAAAACCCATTGGAAAGAAACCAACAACTAAAGTTAGCAGTTGCCATGTCCTCGTGACATAGTTAACAGCTGCCACGTCCCCGTGACAACTCTCATCTCCTGTAATCTGCGCATCAATCTAGCTTTGGGTACTGTGTCAAATGCTTTTGAGGAAAGTTTTAGTGGGAGAGAGATCATCTTCTACTCTGAGGCATATCAGGCCCATGGGCAGTCTATACCTCACATTAGTGGATACAGATGGGAGACCGCCTATAGACAGGAGACACGATCAGAGCACAGAGGGCGGGGCTTAGGAGGAGTGGCAGTGTTATGCAGGGAGGAGTTGCAGCCATTGATACATATAGCTCGCAGGGATGAGCAAGCTAGGTACATGTGGGTGAAATTGAGAGCAGAGAGACAGATATCTTTACATTGCTATTTGCTACTTCCCCCCGAGTACATCAGTGTATGCACCACCCAAAGGACAGTCCCCCTTTTCTATTTTGGACGATGACATCTGGGAGTTCTCTAGAGATGGTGACATGATCATTCTAGGGGACTTCAATGCTAGGACTGCCCATCATCAGACAGTTTTTTATGATACTTCTGAGGAGATGCTCAGAGAGTTGGATGTTGTAGAGATGGGCCTATCCAGACTATCACAAGATGGGGAACATACTGAGTATGGACGACACTTGATAGACATGGGGACTGCACATGGATTGGTCATCTTGAGAGAGAGAGAGAGAGAGAGAGAGAGAGAGAGATGAAATGAAATTTTATATTAACGTCTTCGAAAGGCCAAAGTGACCTTTGAGACCAGAGCATTACAATGTGGTGGATCTGATACAAAGTCAGAGTAACAAAATCACAAAATAAAAATACTATGGAATCCTAAACTGGTAGGCGTGAACTAAGCAGCTAGCTGGGATAGCTAAATCACAAGTCACAAGAGATCCAGCATCGGTCGCTGGCAGATCTCATCAATCTCCTCCGTGGTCAATAGTCTGACCGAGCGTCGTGCATGTCGGGCCAAAGTGATCCGAATCCTCTGATGTAGCCTCCGTCGATGCTATGTAGTCCTCCGCAGTTGTGGGCATGTGGATCTCCCCAGCTCAGTCGCTCGGTCGATCAGTGTGCCTGTGGTGTGAGGCGACAAGCTCTGTTGTGGTAGTAGCTCCTCCGGGTGTTCAGCGTCTGCTCTAAAGAAGTTTGTGATGTGTCTCTGAGACTGGCTGGCCTCTCCTCTCAACAGGCTCTCTCTGTGTCTACGTAGCTGGAGTAGAAAGAAACCCAGGCATCTTTGATCCTCGTAACTCATGTGTGTGTGTGTGAGAGAGAGAGAGAGAGAGAGAGAGAGAGAGAGAGAGAGATGTTTACAGCAGTCAGAGAGGATTAGTCACTGCTTGTGGTCATGCATGATGCCTGCCTCTGTGGAGATATGGACAGTAGTTAGTCTTCTCTTGAGCCATGCAGGATTTCAGTATGGTTTTCTCACGTGGGGTTCAGTTTCCTGGCTACATCCAGCATCAAGGCCTCATTACTTCTTTCAAAGCTGTGACTTGGACCCTGTATACATGCTGACACCATCTGGCTACATGAGAGGTAGCTTGAGTATGATGCGCCCCTTGGTGCGAGATGCACATATCGGACCCAGAGACCAGATTTTCTCCACCATTGTTAGTATTGCATTGTGGAATGTGTGGGACGCCAGATCCTACCATGTTATACGCGCCACCCCTTCCACAGCAGTGGAGATCCTCTCTTCCACTTGGATAGATCTGATTCACACTCTTCGCAGTCAGTGGAGTGCAACAGCAGGTCCCTCATGGTCAGCTGGTGAGAGACGACTTGGTTTGATTCGGCGATGGGCGCACACTACCCTCTTCTTCTCCATGAGGGGAGAACAGATTATATGGCATTACAGTCCTCCGCAATGGTTTATCCTGCACTCCTCTCACCAGCCACCTTGAGCCTGTTTAGCTCTTAGCCCCTTTCACTCAGTCAGTACACCCTTGGGGCAGGCTATATTCTCTTAGCACCTCAGGGGATCACTGTACACAGATATATAGGCATGTTTTTTCCCAGAGAGAGAGAGAGAAATGAAATGTGGGTAACGGAGGTCTTGGCTCTGATCAATTGAGAGATCATAGATACCAAGGGCCTCTCCATACGTCTCCAACCATCCTGGCCTATAGAAGGTCCCCATATCTCCACGCCATACAACATAGCTGAGGCTACTAAAGTATCAGAGAGCCATAACTTTATCCGAGGTTCCTGGAACTGAACCTGAGAGAGAGAGAGAGAGAGAGAGAGAGAGAGAGAGAGAGATTCATTTTCTTTCTTTTGATATCCACAGGAAATAACAGAGATGGATTGGCCGTAGGAAAGGCTATGGCCTCTGGATATAATGCTGCAGGTCGAGTTCTGGATTATTTGCAGTCATCGGGTGGAAGGAAGTTATTCACTATGGCCTCAGTAACCAAAGTGGATCACTAGAAAACTTCTTCATGTATTGTAGCTTGTAATGATCTTTCCTAAAGCATACTGTGTATATTCTGCTCCTAATATGAAGACATTTAATATAACATTTTATTTCATCTCTCTCTCTCTCTCTCTCTCTCTCTCTCTCTCTCTCTCTCTAAATATTCTCTTCTTCTCGGGGGTGTGTGTGCATGCTAATAAAAAGAGGAAAGTGGTATTATCTTTCTATCACCCAAGTGTGGTAGATTGGTTATGCCATTTTCCTCTTGATTAACAGGTCTTGAGTTCAACTCTCCTCGTCGGCTAGATCTCTAAGGTCTCTTGGGATAGTTTCCTACGATGTTAAAATTCTCTTCTTCTCGGGTGTGTGT
Source organism: Adiantum capillus-veneris (assembly GCF_014529385.1). Lineage (NCBI taxonomy): Eukaryota > Viridiplantae > Streptophyta > Polypodiopsida > Polypodiales > Pteridaceae > Adiantum > Adiantum capillus-veneris. The sequence continues at coordinate 43,066,249 of NC_140951.1, read as the reverse complement.
GGGTGTGTGTGTGCGCGCGCGCTAATAAAAAGAGGAAAGTGGTATAACCTTTCTATCACCCAAGTGTGGTAGATTGGTTATGCCATTTCCCTCTTGAATAACAGGTCTTGAGTTCAACTCTCCTCGTCGGCTAGATCTCTAAGGTCTCTTGGGATAGTTTCCTATGACGTTAAAATTCTCTTCTCTTCTTCTTCTTCTTCTTCTTCTTCTTCTTCTCTCTCTCTCTCTCTCTCTCTCTCTCTCTCTCTCTCTCTCTCTATAATATATATATATATATATATATATATATATGCAGCCAGCGTGCATCTATAGCGAAAAAAGGTTATGTGGGGCTGACCAGCACGCTAGGCATCAATCCACGTAGCCGAGCTGTTTTGATCAGCCTACAATCAGTAAATCGTAAGCACAAGGTCAGTTTCTCAAGCAGGGGGCCACGATTTCTCAAGAAGAGGGCAAGCCTCTCTCTCTCTCTCTCTCTCTCTCTCTCTCCCCCCCCCCCCCATGGCCTCCATGATAAGCAAAGTGGCTTTTTCTATAGCAAGCAAACAAACTCTCCACATTTGCGGCGGCAACTAACGAACGCTTCTCCACACTCAAGATAGAGATGAAAGAATGGAGAAAGGAGAGAGAAGAATCAAGGAGAAAGTGACCTTGCCCAAAGAGTGGATGAAAGATAGAGAGGAAGAGACTCAATGAAGGAAGAGATGGACCTACTCAAGGCAGAAATTGCCTCCCTTTGAGACTGCCCATAATGTGAAGGAGGAGAGATTGTTGAGGCGAACAAAGATGCCATCAAGGAAGAGCTTACCAAAGCAATCACCAGGAGCATGGAGGGTAGGAACGAGGCCACCAAAGAAGGATGGGTGGAGATAGTGAAGCCTAATATCAAGAAAGAGGTCAAGGAGGAGGCGCTAAGAAGAAGAAATTCCTTCTTGTACACACTAGCCTTGAGGAGGAGGAGATGTGACATGCCTATGGTGCTCAAAGCATGGAAGGGAAGAAGCCATCATATTGCAATGGTCGGGTCATCATTGATGGCAAAGTCATTGCATTAGGGACTCGGGACCTATGGGACACAACTTGTCAATTTGCATTGTCTCAAGAGTTCCCCAACATTGCCATACTTTTGCAACATTTCTCTAAGCTCTAAGGCCTTGGAGCCTTACCTCGTCTCGGAGCTCATGCACACACATATGGTCTATGCCGCTATCAACAAATCTTTGATACCAAGCATCGGGAGGTGCGTACGGAGTGCGAGTGGAGACAAGTACACATCATCTGGGTGGAGCAAACTTATAGCTCCTTATTCATGTATTACATCAAGAATAAGGTTAGTCAAAAAGATGGGTTAGTAAGTGGTCCGACGAGTTGGCCTGAACCCCAACACCTATTATTCATTAGCAAAAAGAAAACCCACCTCTATAGCCCTTCGCATTGGCCAAGCCAAAAGCCACACAATTTAGAGGGGTTGACCAAGATGGAAATTGACATTCAATGAACTAAGTGCAACTTGTGTGTGTGATTAGCTTAAAACCCACTATGTTGATACATTTTATTAGTGTGTTGGCCAAAGCTAAAGCTATCGGCATATATTCACTTTGAAAACCATGAGTTTTTGTTCATTGACCTGGCACAGATAATACACTTGGTTGATTTGATTGTCAAGCCTTTAGATGCATCAAATTTTGAGCTCCAATCATGCAATGTGTGTATTTACATCTCATCGTGACTTGTTTACTTCTCTTGATCTTTGTCCCAAGAGAATATTGTCACTTGTAACAAAAATGCAAGTTTGATGCAAAAATAGGCTATGTTGTAGACCTAGACAAAGTTAATGATACTCTCATGATGCCGTAAATGAATTTATGAGGGTACTTGATGCTCTTAAAGACCTACCAATACTTCGAGAAGTCAATCAAGACCGCCAACTATGTGTGGAGCTAGTTGCAATCTATTCCCAAATGTGTTGTGCTATGGATTTTGGCTATAAGAGGCAACTTCCACAAGCCTTGTATGGAAAGAGTAAAATCGTAAAAAATAAGGGTATATTGCTATGTGTACTCACCTTGTCTGTGCTAATAACTTCTCCAAGCTTCAAGGGCCTTGAAGACACAAATGCCTTCTCTACTAGAAATAATCAAATATGGCCTAATCGCCACAACCACTTCAATTCCTTGTTTGAATACCCTAAAGATTAAGAATGTAACAAGTCAACCTTCCAAAAGAGAATTGTGATGTTAACAATCCATTTGTACCTCCAAATGATCCCAACTTATGTGCAGATAGGCTCAAGGCAAAGATCATGAGAGCTACGGACACATACTTGAAGGAACTAATGTTACAAAGAAGTGTCAAAAGAGCTTTTTAGTCGTTATACACACATTAAGGAAGAGATTTTAAACCACTCAATTATTGATCTCATTGAGGAATATGCACATACTAATTTGCTTTCTTAACAAGAAATTAGTCTTATAGGAGCTAATGTTACAAAGAAGTGTCAACTCATTGTAGGAGCACAAGTCAAAACTAGTATGGTTGCTCAAAAGAGCTTATTAGTGGGGCTAATGAAGAGATTTTAAACCAATCAATAAGTGAGCTTATGGAGGAATATGCACAGACTAATGCTTGCTTAACAAGCTCACAATGAGGGTAGTGGATGAAAGAATTTCCATGAACATATCTCACAATCATGCCCATTAGCCAATAGATTACCATGTGGATTAGCTAGAGGGAGACAAATTGGATACCCAATGAGTATCTATCTAGTGAGTACCCCTTCTCATATACCAAACAACTATGAAATGGCAATACATGGTTATCACATGGTTTATGCCACTTAGACGTCTACATGACTAGAGATAGTGCACACAAAAGCATGAGATGAAGCTCATCTCTAGTACTCATTGAGCATCTTTCATCTAGTGTTTGAGTTTCTTTGCAAGCATGCACTTTATGCTAAGGAGAGCAAGTAGTCAATTTTTATTTTAACAAATCACACCTAGGTTATATGATTTGTGTTGACAACGGCTCTAACAAGATTCTTCAGTGGTGTCATTCTATCAAAGAATTATTATCGGTGTTTCTTGGGATGGATGGCTAGTATTGCAATTATAACACAACACATGCCAAGATTGTAGTTTCTATGAGTGCCGGCAATTTAAGAGCTAAGGACAAGTTCATTAGGAGTGACAAGGTAACATTAATAAGCTTAAGGTATATTTATCTACTACTCTTTTAATTGGCAACATAGATCCTCACAAACCCTCTATGGTGGAGATTGATACAATATAGTGCTAGTATAAGATGGTAATGATGTGGCTTTTGAAACCAAGAAACTCGATAGAGCTTATGAAAATAAAAATGCAAATGAAAGGAAGCTCTATGCCCATCATACAAGAATCACATAAGCGAAGACACTATTAATGTGCTGTTCAATTTGAGATACTAATTTACGGGAATTAAGTGGTTCACTACTCTACTAACCTTGAAGCGTCATAGTGTGCAATCATATTTTAAGAGTATGATTGTAAGTACAATATCCCTGGAGACGCTAACGCTCTCAATCATATGGTAGAGAGAAATCACATAGGTGAAAAGAGAGATATTCAAATATTTTAAGGGTCTATACAAGCCTCATCTTATAATCTATAGAGCGATTTAAAAAAAGGAAAATGTCTCACAACTGATGTACTGAATCTGCAAAATTTTCCCATTGATCATGGGTAGTTGCTCCAATACTATTGGACTCCAAACTAGTTGCCAATTTATTTGAGTGTAATGATAGGCGTCACCCTAGGATTTTGAGAGATCTATGCTTCATCAAGAAGGAAATGAAGGAAATTTAATGAAGGAAATTTTACTGGCCTCAATTGTACAAGGCTATTCATGACTAAACTTACTAGTAACGCACCTCAAGGAAAGTGTACAAGGCTATTCAAACTTACTAGGAAAGCACCTCAAGGCAAGTAGACTCTTACATCCACTATAGATCTATAATGGAGAATAAAAAAATGCATGTGCAAATTTTATTGTAGGTCTTATCACTGAAGCCATGGACATGATTACAATGGCTCATTACTATGCAAAGATGTGTAGGTTCCATCCTCGTAAGTCTCTTGCTAAATGTCTAAAACTAGCAAGGATATTAAGGTGAATGTTTATACAAGTTATATGGACTTGCTAGTAACATTGTAAGTGGTCATAATTCAAATACAATAGGCTTAATTAGATTGGATATAATGCTTAATTTGTTTAAGCGACTTGAAGAAAGTTTTGGAAAAGTTTGTAAGATATCTGTTACGTATTAAATACCTTTCACAAGACAAGAAAGTAGCATGGTTGAGTTTTACAGTACCCTTGCCCTTCAATTTTTCAGCACCGCAAATGTTTTTCACTATCAACATTTGCTAACCCTTAATTTCTCCAATCTTGGAAGGTGAGGACATTGAATACACTTTGTACAAATACCCAGATCAACTTACAAAGCAAAACTCTGTCTTTACTTTTTATCACTTGACTCTTAAATATAGTTATACCATTACATTCCATGAATACCTACAATAGGCTTTGAACAAACCTCACATAAGACATCTTTTAAATAGTCCCCAAAGAGTTGGTCTAACGGTAAGGCTTTGGCCTCTCAACCTATGAGTTGTGGGTTCAAAGCCCTCGTTAGGTCACACTCTAGAGGGACACCTTGTGCTCACCTCCTGTTCACGTTGCTAGGGCTCTTTCCCTTGGCCACTCGAGTGCATCCTCCTCCTTGGGTGGGTCACCCAAGGAGGAGGTTCCTTGCTGGTTGCTGTGAGTTCTCTCCATCATTCCCAGCACATGGTGCATCAATTAGGTGGCCATGGTGATGCCTATGCGTGGCTCTTGCCCGATGGTACACGGCCCTTGCCCGACCATGTAACATGGCTAATGTTCGGAAGGGATAAGCACCTCCCACGTGGTCCCTCTTGTGTGTCGGGGAAAAAAAAAGATGTCTTTTAAATAATGTGATACCCCTACACCTTCTATTCGTTGTTTTAAATAATGTGATTCGTGAATCCTCATCAAAGCACAAGTTTTGTCCACTCAAGAGTCAAGTCCACCGCATTGACTTTGGGGCTCTCGAATCTCGACTATGCAACTCATACTGCGATCACTGACACGCGTCAGTACCATGATGTGGCTGGCGCTTTTAACAGCACTACCAACATGCCTTCTGACCCTGATCTTTTTTTGTCTCATGAGAGAGAGAGAGAGAGAGAGAGAGAGAGAGAGAGAGAGAGAGAGAGAGAGAGAGAGAGAGACCTACCACCTAAAGCTGGCCATAAGACTTAAAGCAAGCAAAAAAGTCAAGCAAAAAGACAAAGAAAGAGAGATATTTTTTGGCTTTCTAAAAGAAACCCTTAGTGTTGTGTTGGTTTAGGGAGACTTTCATAGTTTTCAGTGCATGATGGAGACTTACCTTTCATTTCCCATCCTAACATATCTTTACTTTTCTTGCATTCTGTTCTTTTAGAATGCTAAAGTGCAGCTTCACCTTGCATAATTTTAGAAAATTTTACACACACACACACACACACACACACACACACACACACACACACACACACACACACATATATATATATATGTTTTTTTTTTCATTCTATTGTTTTAGAATGCTAAAGCAAAGCTTCACCTTGCATAATTTTAATAAATTCTACACACATATATTAATTAGTTCTTTTTATTTCACCTTTCATTTCACAACTTCACATGGCTTTACATTTCTTGCATTCTATAGCTTGATTCTAGTCAATGTTGACGTTCAAAAAAGTCTCTTTTATTAAGCGACTACTCGTCGAGTTTCCTCCTCACAAAGAAGAAAACCGGAAATACTAGCAAAAAATTTGAAATTTGAAAATTTTTTGGACGACTTTCTCACATATTTCATCGGTTTTTCTTCCATTTACCATGGTTTGTAGCTAGTTAGTCTCGATTTTCAATCGGCTCAAGACTAAGCTGAGGCAATCCTTTCCCAAACATTGATACCAGTTTAATTCAACCTAACAATTTTCTCACTTTCTTATTGTTTTTGAAAGCCGTCGTGAACCTTTCACTTGTTTACTTCTATTTGAGGCTCATGTCGGCCTATCATCTATGAGACACATCAAAAATCAAATATACATGCGTGTGTCTTGAAAGTAATAAAATGTGATCCTCTTGTATGGGGGGAGTGGGTGATTTATGAGAGGCCAAGATACAAGATACATGGTATAATTTATTTTATTTCATTTTTTCTTTTTTGGGGGGAGAAAGGGGGGGGGCTCTTATCTCTGGGGGTTATGGGTGCACATCTATATGCTCAGGAATGTACAATCATGAAGTACATCAAGTTGACTAGCTCCATCCTAAGTCAATTGGGGGTACATGGGTGCGTATGATGTAAGGGTTGCACGTATGATCACAGCTGGGTCTGCCAGAATTTGAGAAAATCTATCCTAGGCTGCCTCCTATTGGCGACCCTAGGTCTATATGTGATGGAGTCTCGAAGCTCTACAACTCCTAGCTCTGACCCTCTCAGCTTGTTGTAGGGTGACTCCTCTAGGGTCCTTTGGAAGAATTATGTAAGCTGTGACTATCTGCCACCCTTCGGTACAGCTATAGATGCCAACTATGTCTCGCTATCTCCACGAGAAAATGACAAAACTAGCATTGATCTCTAGACTACATGGAATGTCGTAGGACGAGCTGTCTTGAGAAAGGAGCCTCATATCTATCTCTATTTCTCTAATATGCTATACATCTATAGACAGAGTGCTCCTCGTCCTCAATTACTCTCTCTGTGCAAAGTGGCAGAACCTCTCATCTCGGGGGTATGTGCAACTCTTCCTGTCTCTATCTCTAGCCATTGTGGTGATACCCGAAGCTGACCAATCGCCTCTCGTGAATTGTCCATGAGGTGGCTTATAAAATGTGAGGCCTTGGAGATAGCGCTAGAAATTGAAAAAATGTAACGTTGAAGAGAACAAGTGATCCAATCAGAAGGCATGCCTTCAATTAGGCTGGGTTTCAGACTGAACCGACAGAAGAAACAGCTCTATGCAAATCTTCCACTGCCTAGTGTGAACAATATTGGAGGAGGGACAACGAAAAAGACTCAGACACTAAGAGAGGCCATCAACTCTTTTGGGGAGGTTTGTATTTCAAATATTACCTGTGGCTATATCCACAGGTATTACCGCATTTATTATCGCCGTGTTTATCGTGTTTATTACCGAACCTAGATTAGGTGCTTAATCATTCAAATTTTGGTGTTCCCCCTATTTCTTGTGAAAAAAATTTTAAAACATTATATAAAATTTCAAAAAAATGATATTAAAACATGAAATAATAGCTATGTGGATAAATATGAAACTACAAAGAGCGTGGTCCATCTTAAAGTTATGTACATGCCTCCATCCATGTAAAGTAAGCATTGTCAGAGATGAGAAGCCAAACATGGACGACATCTTCAACTGAGGCATGAGAATGATAAAGTGAAGTGTGTCCACAAATTACTAGATGGTAGCACCTATGTTAGTTTCTTGAAGCACTATCTTGCAACAACATCCTTCAAGTGAAACATGGACAACATCTTTTCTCGAGGCATGGGGATGATAGAGTGAAGTGTACCCACATTTTACAAGATGGTAGCACCTATAATATTTTCTTAAAGCTCTTCTTTAGAGCACTCTCGCAGTGCTCACAACACAAAACACTAGCGCCACTTGCATCGTAATGCTTTATTTAATAAATAATTGTCCCAAAAAATATAAATATTTTGTTATCGATTAAATTAATCACTCCCAATTTATTAACTTAATCTAGCATTATTCACAAAATTAGAGAGAGAAAAAGAGAGGAGGAGAGTGATGAATGGACGACACAACAAATGTTTTTGAATCATCTTCCGAAAGATCTCTACAAAGAGCGCCATCCAATTCTAAGCCCATGGCTCCTAAATCAATAAAGAGAGAAATGTTTGCTTCATCATCTTCAAATTCATCATCCTCCATCTCATCATCATCATCATTATCATGGAAATCATCTTCGCTAAGACTTGTGGCCATGGGACTTGAATCATCCATCTCTCTCTCCTCTGTTTCCCTTTCCTCCAAAGTAGTAGGTGGAAGAGGGTCGAAGATGATCTCCACTTCATTAGTGGAAAAAATGGTTCTCTCTTGAGGTGTTACGGGAACTACAAACCAAAGCTTTGGTTAGTGGATTGTTGGGATATAGATGACCTATAGAAGAGAAGTTCAAAATGAGTAACATTAATTGGTATAATTAATGTCACAACCAAATAAAAGTAAAGAAGGTAGTCACTCACCTACTCACAATTGCGTGGCAAAACTAAATTGTCATACCTCCCTGTGTGATGAACACTAGAGAGAAGTTGTCGAAGTAGAGCTAGTGGGAGTGTGATCACACGCCTTGCCTTCACCTAGAGGATGCAAGAAGATACAACCGTGGAGAAATCAAATAGAGGTAAGCTCTTTTAACAACTCACCGTACCCTATTGTCTTAAACACGCATACATTAGGATAGACAAATGGAAAATCGCATACCTCTTGCATATTTGTAGACAGTGTTTGCTTCTTTGCCTCACTTTACTTGCTTGCTTGAGTATTCGATTGGTCGCGAGCGACAATGCTTGAGAGAGTGTGATGAACTTGTGGTTAGCAAATGATTAGCTTGTGAGTGTGATTATAGGAATAGCAAAAATACAGAGAGGAAAGAGAGAGAGAGAGAGAGAGAGAGAGAGAGGGAGAGAGATTAGTGTACGCTTAATGGACAATATATGTTTAAATTAGTGTTAAAGTACATAAAGAGAAGAAATGATTGCTTCTTTCTTTTGATTGTTAGAGTACGCTTAATGGACAATATATGTTTAAATTAGTGTTAAAGTACATAAAGAGAAGAAATGATTGCTTCTTTCTTTTGATTGTTTAGTGTTAAGTTAGTGTTATATTAGGATAAAAAGTGTTCTACTTAAAAGATGTTGATATACTTTTTTCAATAAAAAAAATAAAACCAAAAAATTTAAACATTAAACAAAAGGCCAAAAAAAAACATAAGAAAGAGAATGAATTAAAAAAATAGAGAGAGAGAGAGAGAGAGAGAGAGAGAGAGAGAGAGAGAAGGAGAGAGAAAGAGTGAGAGAGGAAAGCGGAAAAGGAATAGATAGATAGAGAGAGAGAGAGAGAGAGAGAGAGAGAGAGAGAGAGAGAGAGAGAGAGAGAGAGAGGGAGGGAGGGAGGGAGAGAGAGATAAAGATGGAAGAAGAAAAGAGAGAAATAGAGATAAACGTAGAGAGGGAAAGAAGGAGAGATAGACATTAGGAGAAACTTGTTGGAATTAGGGTTGCAGAAAAACACACACAGCTTAGAGAAGATGAAGGAAGCTCAAGGCACACAACAGAGAGTGTATTACTTAGTGTGCCATGGAAAGATGGATAGACCTAGAACGATGGGTGTATATGTAGTGCACGGGGGGAAAAACCTCCTATTGAGGGTAAAAAATGCCCCGACGGTCTTAAGTGTGTTCACACACAACACTACCACATGTGTATGGTAACAAATCCCCCCTAGGAGAGATGCGGTGAACGAAAACTGGCACATACAGTAAAGGAAAGTGCCATACCCTAAGGACATAATCAGTCCACAAAGGGGAGTAAGCCCAAAGCTTTGTGGAAAGCTTTGAACTTCTCACAAGACAATGCCTTTGTGAAAAGATCTGCAAGGTTGTCGTGTGTTGGCACATAAACCAAGCTAATCTCTCTTGTTGAGAGCCTCTCCCTGACATAGTGGTAATGCACCTCAATGTGCTATGTGTGAGCATGAAATATTGGGTACCTTACAACTGTCAATGCGCTCTGAGTGTCAGTGTAAATAGTGTTGGCAGTGTCCTGTCCAACACCCAAATCAGTCGTAAGGCGTTTGAGCCATACACACTCAACCGTAGCTGCGAAGACTTCCTTGTACTCAGCCTCATAACTAGAAGTGGTCATAGTAGGTTGCTTCTTTCTCAACCATGATATACATGAACTGTCAAGCATGAAACAAAAACCACTATTGGACACTCATGTGTCAAAACAACCGACCCAATCTGAGTTCGAAAAAACATGTAAGTCTGGCGGCAATGATCCCCTCTTGGGATAAAACAAGCCAAGATGTAAAGTGCCACTTAAGTAGCGGAAAATTCCTCTTGACAGCCTGTGCCAATGTTTAGACCTTGGTCTATGCATAAATCTGTTGACCTATGAGACTGCAAACTGAATATCCGGCCTCGTGTTGCATACATAAATGAGGCATCCAACAACAAGTTAGTAAAGAGTGATATTGGCAAGATCACCAACATCATGAAGACTCGATTTCAAACCTATTTCCATGGAAGTGCCAATAGGTTTGCAATTCTCAAGTCCAAACTAACATAGCAATGTCTCTATGTAACCCTTCTGACACGAGGCAATACCACCATCACACTACTTAAATTGTATACCCAAGTAATGATGCAACAGCCCCAAATCTTTCATCTTGAAAGTAGCATTCAAATCAGCCTCCAATTCAACAATATGTCTCTCATTTGGTCCAGTGATCAACAAATCATCTACATAGAGAACACAATGAGAAGTACATCACCCTGACGCTTTACATATAATGTGCTTTCTGTGGACTGTTATGAAAGCCCCATTTGAACAAATGAGTGTTAACTTTCTCACACCAAGAACGAGGAGATTGCTTCAACCCATGCAAATCTTTCTTACATCTGCACACTTTATTCTCTTGTCCTTTCTTGACAAAACCACGAGGCTGCATTAATAAACTTCCCCAAGTATGTCACCATTCAAGAAAGAAGTAACAATATCTTATTGATGTACATCCCAACCAAAATGAGTTGCCAATGCACATAGAAAACACACAATAGTCATACAACAATTAGGAGCAAAAGTCTCTTCATAATCTATGCCTTTCTATTGTGCATAACCTTTTGTAACAAGTCCAGCCTTATAGCGATCAATCTCACCATCCGACTTCCATTTCAACTCGTAAACCCACTTCATACTAATGGCCTTTTTGCCAGGAGGTAAATCACATAAATTCCATGTGTCATTTTCTATAAGTACATCATATTCTAATTGCATGGCAGCCATCCAATTTTTTTTTAATTCCATGCTTCATCAAAAGATAGAGGTTCCTCAACATCATGTAAGCTAGACACAACCAAAGCATAACAATCTGATGCATAAGATGCATGGCAAGAACCTGAACAAGTACGACTAGACAAAGGTGCATCCAATTTACTGTCACGCAAAGTATGCACCAACCATTTAGGTATACCTCTAGCTTGCTCATTCTCAGCCCTTTCCTCATCAAGTACATCATGTACATCTGCATCAGTAATAGGATTATCTATAACATTTTCAGAAACCCCCATATGTTGTACATTTGCCTCATTGGAACTTACATTTGAACTTCCACCACTGAAAAGAGGCAACAAAGTGTCATAAATGTCCTGTGAGCTTACATTACTGTCTCTAGTACATGACAGCAAAGGCTAAACAAAATCTTCCACAAACACAACATCCGGTGAGACCAAGATACTCTTTGTTTGTGGATGATACAAATTGCAACCTTTTCTTTCAGCAGTATAACCAACAAAAATACATTTGAAAGCCTTATCATCCAATTTCTTGCGTTATGTTTGTGGCACCAAAGCATATGCCAAACAACCAAAAATACGCATGTGCTCAATAGAAGGCTTTCTATCACGCCATGCTTCATATGGATTGATAGACTGGAAAGCTTTTGTAGGACACATGTTAAATACATAAGTGGCACACATGATGGCCTCAAGCCAAAAAAAATGTGGAAAACCTTGATTTTTTACCATACATCGTGCCATTTCCATAAGTGACATGTTTTTCCTCTCAGCAACACCATTTTGCTGAGGCGTATAAGGAATTGTACATTGGTGTTTTATCCCACGACTAGCCAAAAATGCATTAAATTATGAGATATAAACTCCCACCCTCGATCGGAATGGAGGGTGCCCATAGTACATTTTGAGACATTTTCATCTATAGCAAAAAATTGTTTGAAGCACAAAAATGCTTCGGACATTGCCTTAACCATGCACACCTGGAGTAATCATCAATGAAACTCATGAAGTACAGATAATTGGCCAAGGACAGAGTTTGCATGGGCCCACAAACATCACTATGCACAAGCTGTTCTAACTGAACCATCCTCTGGAAACTTCGAATGCTGCATCTTACCCAAAATACAGCCTTCACAAACATGTTTGACAGGTGCTTCAAGAAGTGGCAAAGAAGCAACCATATCAAATTTCTGCAAACACAGCAAATTGGCAAAATTAAGATGCCCAAAACGTGCATGCCAAAGTTTTGCATCTGAATTATCCTTAGAATCCACAACTGCATTTGCAAAATTCTAACTACACTTGTCATACAAAGTGAGCTTATACAGTCCATGACGTAAAATGCCACATGTAACGATTTCATCATCGAAACTAAGATCATGTACTATACACCACAAATTTCACAACCAGACCAATTCTAGCAAGTGCAGATACAGACAAAAGATTCTTCTTGATCCCAAGTACATACAGTGCATCAACAAGTGTGAAAGAGCTGCCATTTGTAGCAGTAAGCACAATCTTTCCAACTCCTTGAACCGGACAAGAGGCATTGTTGGCACAAGTAGCTGAATTTCCATGAGGGACAGACTCAAGAGAGGTGAACAAATCACGATGTGAGGTAATGTGCTTCGTAGCACCACTGTCAAAATACCACACATGTGAATCAGAGCAACTGACATGCATGCATTATGAACAACAGGATTATAAGTGCACTCTGCATAAAAGCCCATTCGGCATCAACAGCAGCATCACAGTTTCCTTTCGTAGAAGACTCAACAATATATGCATTTATAGTGGAACCAGCATTTGCAATGGAACCAACCTCTTTCTTCTTAGCCTCTTTGGCCTTCAACTTAGGACATTGCTTGATCCAATCATCATTAGTTTTACAATAATGGAAACCCATCTTCTTTTTGCCCTTATCACAATTCCCATACAAATTTCTTCCAGTAGAAGCATTAGAAACAGGTGATTTACCACTCGTAGAAGAACCATGAGAAGTGGCTACATTGTTGTTACCACATTTTCTTCGAGCAGTAATAAAGGCATGTTCAACTGCACGCTGTCTAGTCCTTTTTTTTTGGAAAGTGACTCTTACAACAGCAATGTGCATAATGCATCAAACTTGTCAACTTCAAGATTTCCTTGGGTCATAAGTCTCCAAGTACTAGCAAAATTCTGGTAAGAATCTGGCAAGGCATCAAGAACAGTCTCCACAAGGGAACTGTCAAAAGTCTCCAAGTACTAGCAAAAGTCTGGTAAGAATCTGGCAAGGCATCAAGAACATACTCCACAAGGGAACTCTCAAAAATGACTTCACCTGCAGAAATAAGTTGCTCATTGATATCCTTGACACCAACAAGGAAAGTGTCCATGTCATCTTCATGCATAATCTTCGACACAAGCTCTTTACGCAACAATGCAATTTTTGCCTCATTACGATTGTGGTAAAGACCAGCCAGAATATCCCAAGTTTTTTTTTGCAGATTTCATTGAACGAATGTGGGGAGTAATAATACGCTTCTCAGACAACACAATCAATGCATGAGCCTGCGTATCTTTTACATCCCAACGAGCTTGCTCATTCGTAGGCAAAACATCTCTAAGAACACCAATCCTTGCAGCAAGTCCTGCAACATCCTCAACATCGCCTGTATCCTCAGAACCAGGACATATAGCAATGCCCTGCACAATGTTCCAAACGCCCTTCGATACAAGAACATGTTGCATCATATAAGCCCACATAGGGTAATTGCCCCCATCCAATTTTTCCTTAGAATCAAACATCTTGAACACATCTGTGTGTTGTGAGCTATGGTAAATGCTGCACTTGATGTGAAAACTACTGGAAAAGAGGAGAAATAAATTGAAAACAACACATGTTATATAGCACAAACCATAGAAGACTGTAACAGACCTATTATGCAAAAAATGACATTGACAAAAATTTTGCACAAGATGACAAAATAGCATGTGCAATACTGCCTGTAGTGGAAACGAAGGCCAAAATGAGCCCAAATCAAAAATCTGAGCAAACAGGGCTCTTTGAGCATCCCCAAAATATTTTACGACTTGCAAACCCTCACCAAAGCTCATCGAAATCGAAGAAATTGAGTAGGTGTGTGTTGGAGCTGCTGGCGACTAAGCCCAGGAGGACGCAACCTGCCCTGATACCAATTGTTGGAATTAGGGTTGCAAAAAAACACACACACCTTGGAGAAGACGAAGGAAGATCAAGGCACACAATAGAGAGTATAATACTTAGTGTGCAATGGAAAGATGGATAGCCCTAGAATGATGGGTGTATACACAATGCACGAGAAAAAACACCTCCTAGTGAGGAAAAAATGCCCTAACGGTTCTAAGTGTGTTAACACACATCACTACTACATGTATATGGTAACAAAACTTGGACTCAAATTTGAGCCCTGTAAGAAACGCCAACTCAACATAGGAAGAGGTAATTCTGAAAAATTAAAAAGTAGTTTTTTTACAAAAGGGGGGAGAGAGAGAGAGAGAGAGAGAGGGAAGAGGGAGAGAGAGAGAGATGTAGATATAAAATGAAAGAGGGAGAGAAAGAGAGGTAGAGGGAAAGAAGGAGAGATAGAGAGGTAGAGAAAGAGAGGGAAAGAGGGGGAGAGAGAGAGAGAGAGAGAGAGAGAGAGAGAGAGAGAGAGAGGGAGAGAAAGAGAGGGAGGGAGGGTTTTGTGTGTGTGTGTGTGTGTGTGTGTGTGTGTGTGTGTGTGTGTGTGTGTGTGTGTGTGTGTGTGAGAGAGAGAGAGAGAGAGAGAGAGAGGGAGGGAGATAGAGAGAAAGAAGGATAGGGAAAGATGGAGGGATAGAGAGGAGAGAGGGATAAAGAAAGGGGGAGAGAGAGAGAGAGAGAGAGAGAGAGGGAGAGAGCAATAGGAGTACAAAATATCCTATTGCTCTCTCTCTCTACATCTCTATAAAGAGATGTACAAAATATCCTATTGCCCTCTTCTTACACCTCTCTACATCTCTATAAAGAGAGTGTAGTGATAGATAGTCAGTGATTAGAGCTTAGGTTTGATTCTTTTCTACCTAAAAAGAGATGCACTCCTTTAATCTATGAAATGTTGGAGCTGTTCATTGCAATAGAGTAAGTGGGATTGGGATTTATTATCTCGGTTGGCATGCATGTTTATAAGGTTTCGGGGACACCATCAAGAACTATGTTTATAAGGTTTCGGGGACACCATCAAGAACTATGGTCTTAATAATGGAGTCTTTTTAGACTTGCCTATGGCTTAACCATTATTGAGCTGTTAGCAAGCTCGATGGGAATCGGTGCCAACTTAGCACTGTTAAACTCATTTCACTACTCTTTGCAATAAACAACATTCTAAACCACGGGTGTAGTTACTTGAGTGCATTTTTTTGAGGGCTAAGAGAAGTAGTAACCAAAGCTTTAGTCTTTGTCTATCTCTACCCTCTCTATACGTATGTTTAGGTGTAAAGAGAGGATTGGATGTACTCATGTAGCAGTATGCATATTAGATATAGCGTTAGGTTCTTATAATT
Source organism: Adiantum capillus-veneris (assembly GCF_014529385.1). Taxonomy (NCBI): domain Eukaryota; kingdom Viridiplantae; phylum Streptophyta; class Polypodiopsida; order Polypodiales; family Pteridaceae; genus Adiantum; species Adiantum capillus-veneris. Next base: position 43,050,532 of record NC_140951.1, on the reverse strand, counting down.
ATGAACCTATAATGTAGATGTCAGGCGAGAGACCACCTGGTGGGGAGCAGCCAACGCATTCTTCTTTTGGTTGGTTCATGTCCTAGATGGGCTCCTATCCAAGGTGGACATCAGCGCCAGTGGACCCAAATCTTGAGGCGATAAGTCCAAACAAAGAAATTAAGCTCATTTGTAGCTAGTTTTTTGTGAGCATGAGTGTAGGTTCTCTTTGATATTTGCAAGCATGGCCCTCCTACACCTTTGGAGGTAATGGTCCATCTACCCAGGTTCCTCCACCAGTGGTAGACCCAGAATTCAGCGGGCACTCTCTTTACACGACGAGTACCTCCATCCGACGGAGGGATTGTTTGGCCGTTACACTCGGCAGTAGCTTGCAGCCGACGGCCTTTGTCAACAGTCCATGCTATGGGAGAGCCAGGGAGGGACTCCCTACGTCCAAAGCCTTGCACTGACGGCACCTCGTTCTACAACCCCATCTTACCGACCTACTCTTCCATCGCAGGGTCCCACTCCCCTTCCATTGAGGGTCCCACGCCACTCCATTCCACTCTTGCTTCACCAGAGCATCATTGACGCACTTCCTTTGGTAGCGCGCGTCGGCATTTTTCTCAAGAAGGGAGCGAGCACCGATAGAGACGGAGTGGTGAGGGATCCTTTGGCTTCGTTTGTTTTGGTGTGGGTGTGTGTGTGTGTGTGTGTATTGGGGGGGGGGGGGGGGGGGGGGGGTTAGAGTCCCCTATTTCAGAGCATGCCACCCTAGACGCAGAGAATGAGGATATTGACGCACCCATGCCAGACACGCATGAGCATTATTAAAGAGTAAAATATGGCGGGGAAGTGGACTTTGTGAGAACACAAGACAAGGCATTTCGATGCCATCTTCATATTCTTATACACTCGACGTATAAGGATTGTTTTGTAAAGTTCAGAGATCAGCAGCCCGATCATGCATGCTACATCAAGGACATGTTGCATGCTCGATTTTCAAATGTCCCCAATGAGAAATTATTGTCATAGTGGTTGGAGGGCTATATTAAAACATTTTTAAAAAAACAAGCAGTCCAGTGTACGGCGCACATCGGCCAACCAAGTTAGAGATCCAGACAGAAGCTATCGTGGAGGCAACATGGCAGATGCAGAGTGAGCCCTGCAAGAAAAGGGCGAACAAGCTACAACGGGCTCATCCTACAACAACAGACAACAGCGTGAAGCTCGTGCCAGACAAACTCCCACACACTACGGTTCCGGAGGCAAAGCAACATAGAATGACAAATCTGTAAGTTTGATCAAATTATGTAAACCAATACAAAAAAGGTTCTAGTTAATGAATTGCTTTTGTTATTGCTAACTTAGGAAAATATCACTCTAAGTTGACAACTAGAGAGATGATCAAGTTTTGAGAGAGGCACACAGAATTCGAAACTTGGCGATGGTTGTTGGAGAACCATCACATCTCTCGGGAGAAATTTGACTCAGCAGTCGGATCTCTACATGTGGTAAGTTTAGACAAATTATACTATTTTAATTGATTTCAATTGTTACTTTGTTTAATTTGGTTTTCATTAATGTAGGGTCAAGGCGATCAAACGTACGTGGTTGTGGAGGAGGAGGAGGAGGAGAAGGACTTGGATAGATAAAAAAATATTTGTAGTCCGAGCTCTTAAAGTCCCAATGTGGCACAAGAAAAGTTTTATGAGCATATGTATACACGATTGAACTAAAATACCATCTTAATTGTAGCTTTTTTAAATAGTTGGTCTTTTGCACTATAAATTGTCAAGGTAAGTTACATTCAAATTCTATTGTTTGTTTTTTGTTTATACTTTTTCAAAAACAATTGACGTTTCATATGTTTTATGCAAGTAAAACATAAAGGTATTCATTGTTACCATATACATGTGGTAGTGATGTGTGAACACACTTAGGACCGCCGGAAGATTTTTTCCCTCACTAGTAGGTTTTCCCTCTCGTGCATTGTATATACGCCCATCATTCTAGGGCTATTATATATTTCCATTGCACACTAAGCTATGTGGTAGTGATGTGTGTGAACATGCTTAGGACCGTCGGGGCATTTTTTCCCTCACTAGGAGGTTCTCCCCCCCATGCATTGTATATATGCCCATCATTCTAGGGCTATTATATCTTTTTGTTGTGTGTCTTGAGCTTTCTTCGTCTTCTCCAAGTTGTGTGTGTTTTCTTGCAACCCTAAATCCAACAATAGGTATCAAAGCAAGTTGCGTCCTCTGAGGCTTAATCGTCAGCAGGTCCAGCACGTGCCTACTCACTTTCTTCGATTTTTGTCAGCAAGTTGTGTCCTCCGAGGCTTAATCGTCAGCAGGTCCAGCACGTGCCTCCTCACTTTCTCCGCATGTTGACAAATATTTTGGGGATACTCGAAGAGCTTAGTCTGCTCAGATTTTTGAATCGGGCTCATTCGGCCTCCGTTTCCACTACAGGCAATATTGTCCTAGCTATTTTGTCATTTTGTGCAAAATTTCTATCATTGCCGTTTTTTGCATAACAGGTCCGTTGAAGTATTTTTGGTTTGTGCTATATAGCACGTGTTGTTCCCGCCTAATTTCTCCTCTTTTTGGACAATTTTCACATCAGGTGCAACATTTACCATGGCTGACAACAGCACATATATGTTCAAGATGTTTGCTTCGCTGAGGACAAATTGGGTGGGGACAATTACCCTATGTGGGCTTATATGATGCAACATGTTCTTGTGTCGAAGGGAATTTGAAACATTGTGCAGGGCATTGATATACGTCCTAATTCTAAGGATACAGGCATGAGGCGATGTTGAGGATGTTGCAGGTCTTGTTGCAAGGATTGTTGTTATTAGAGCTATTTTGCCTACGGTTAAGCAAGCTAGTTGAGATGTAAAAGATGCACAGGATCATGCATTGATTGTGTTGTCTGTGAAGCACACTATTACTCCCTATTTTTCGTTCAACAAAATCTGCAAAACATGCTTGGGATATTCTGGCTGGTCTTTATGCAAGTCGTAATGAGGAAAATTGCATTACTGCATAAAGAGCTGGAGTCATAGATTATGCATGAGGAAGATGACATGGACACTTTTCTTGCCGGTTGTTTTGACATGCGAGTGTCCACAAGTGGTTTTTGTTTCATGCTTGGTAGTTCATGTATATCATGGTTGAGCAAGAAGCAACCTACTATGACCACTTCTTGTTGTGAGGTTGAGTACATGGCAGTCTTGACAGCTACAGTTGAGTGTGTAAGGTTCAAACGCCTTATGAATGATTTGGGTGTTGGACAGGACACTGCCAACACTATCTACAATGACAGTCAGAGCGCATGGGCAGTTGCGAGAAACCCAGTTTTTCATGCTCGCACAAAGCACATTCAGGTGCATTACCACTATGTCAAGGAGAGGTTCTCAGCATGAGAGATCAGCTTGGCTTATGTGCCAACATAGGACAAACTTGCAGATCTTTTCACAAAGGCATTGTCTTGTGAGAAGCTTAAAGCTTTTCGCAAAGCTTTGGGTTTACTCCCCTTTGTGGACTGATCATGTCCTCAGGGCATGGCACTTCCCTTTACTCTATGTGCCAGCTCTTGTTCAGCGCATCACTCCCAGGGGGAATTTGTTACCATATACATGTGCTAGTCATGTGTATGAACACACGTAGGACCACCGAGGCATTTTTTCCCTCACTAGGAGGTGTTTTCCCCGTGCATTGTATATACGCCCATCATTCTAGGGCTATCCTATCTTTCCATTGCACACTAAGTAATACACACTCAGTTGTGTGCCTTGAGCTTCCTTCGTCTTCTCCAAGCTATGTGTGTTTTCTTGCAACCCTAATTCCAACACTCATTTGGGCCACCTAAAATTGGGTGGCCCAAATGAACACCTTTTTTTCTAAATAGCCGTTTAGCGGCTATATGTAGTAATAGGCCCGATAATAGTCACAGATGTATTTACGTGCCTATTATTGCACATATTGCTAACAAACCATTGCCCGGCTATTACCGCATCGATTATCGCACACGTAATTTTTTCTCTCTCCTTTTCCATTTGCTATTCCACGGTAATAGAAGCGGTTCTCAATTTTTCCTCAGAGAGAGAGAGAGAGAGAGAGAGAGAGAGAGAGAGAGAGAGAGAGAGTTTTGTAATCTTCTCTATCCATGGCATCAATTGCAAACGCACGGCCAACAACAACTCGTCACTTTGTTTGCCTACCTATCTCTATATATATAGAGAGATATATATATATATTGATATATAGATAGATAGAGAGAGAGAGAGAGAGAGAGCTTTCTTGATATATTCACTGACCAATTTAGAGCTATGCAACAAAAAGCCAATATGCTTAGGTAGGACCTCCAACACTACCTTTCTGAAGTCATGCAGCAACTCATAGAAACTTCAATGTTGATACACTGTCCACATTGTTTAGGAGATTAATGCTCGATATGTGTCCACATTGTTTAAGAGATTGATGCTCGATATGTGTCAAGAGAAACCTATGCAATCAATGGAATAGAGTAGAATGCATTAAGTTCTTTATTATGCATTTTTGCTTAAAGCTTATCATGATCACTGTCTTTTGAGTAGATGCAAGAAATAACTGGCTGCTATCTTGCTGGTCAAAAAGTTTTTTGTCGCTATTTATATGATGTGATTAGGATGATTCTACAAGCCTACCATAGTGTAAATATAGCAAGAGCGCTAGCAAATACAGAATGCACGCTCGTGCTAACACATGGAAACTCCCTCCCTCTCTCTTTCTCTCTCTCTCTCTCTCTCTCTCTCTCTCTCTCTCTCTCTCTCTCTCTCTAATCAAACACGTTGTCGATCCTGGAGCACAAGAGCAAGATATTCAAAGCAGCTCATGTCATGTGCGTGCTCATGAAACTTGTGGAAATCAGAAGGCCAGTGACGTCACTCGCATGCATGCAAAGCACAAACGGTAGAGGAGATGGGATGAATCTGATGCCACGATGACAGAAGGGGGCAAGCAAAGTGGAGATCTCGCAGTGCCAAGGGTGGATGCCTCTGGAAAGATGATCAGCGTGGGTATGGCGTGTTGAGGAGAGAGATAAAGGCAAAGGTATCATGCGTAAGGAAGAGAGAGAGAGAGAGAGAGAGAGAGAGAGAGAGATCTTTTTGTTGTCCCTTGTGATGCAAACAGACTCTTTTTTTCAATGGTGTGGGGGAGGGCAAGCTCTCTCTCTCTCTCTCTCTCTCTCTCTCTCTCTCTCTCTCTCTCTCTCTCTCTCTCTCTCTCTCTCTCTCTCTCTCTCTCTCTCTCTCTCTCTCTCTCTCTCTCTCTCTCTCTCTCGCTTCTTTGTAGGGAACAGCTTAGGAGCCAATAGAGAGAGATCTAGAAGAAGAAGAAGAAGAAGAAGAAGAGTTTTAACGTAACAGACCTTAAAGATCTAGTCGACGAGGAGACCTCTTGAGAGAGAGAGAGAGAGAGAGAGAGAGAGAGAGAGAGGCCAGGCATGATGAGCCTCCTCAATAAGTGACACGGGAGGAGTGACAAGGGATCGACAGCATGGCACATGATCAGCAAGCGCGTGTGATTTGGGCCATCCAATCGTCGCACCAAGGGGGCACCCCGAGAAAGTTTGTAGCTGTCACGTGACACTTCTTGGTGTGCTTGGATCTTTGCAAAACATAAACAGTAACTAGCGCATTGTGGAATTTGAACGAAGAATAATTATGCCTCACTAGAGCATTAGGAAGGGAATGGGGTCTCAGGGAGCCTCTTTATTTGCCATGGGATTAAAAAGGGGATTATGGAAGAGGCAAATGGGTGGATGCCATGTGAACTGAAATGGTGGGTATGGCAAGGCCTAAAAGTAAGTGGTCAAACTTGTACTCTTTAATCTAATATAAAGATAAAATGTCTTATAAATTTAAAAAAATGAACTTTTCTCTAGATAGTTAAGTAAAAACCAACCCTTTCTCTCTCTAGTGGCTGTCAGTTTCTATCGCACTCTCTCTTAAAAAGGGATCCCTTCAAAAACGTGTTGATCATCATTCCCTCCGTCTCTCTCTACTGTACTATCTCTCACTTCTCTTCACTTCACCTTGCAAGAGTTGCTTCTTTCTCCTTCCTTTTAGTTTTCCCTCCCAAAATCTTTGCAGCATAAGTTTGAACCTCCTTTCCCTCCTCAAGCTTACTGCATTCTCATCAAGCATGTTGGATTCTCCTCAAGCTAAAGTTCTCCATTTCTCCATGAGCCTCACTAAACACCTCTACTTAAAGCTGAAGATCTGCAGCATAACCTTCTGCTAGATCATCCCTCTTTCTTTCCTCAACAAGTTTCCTACTCCTTCTCCATTGTGTTCTCTAGAGAGGATCTACTTTCCTCTCAAGCTTTGCAACATTATCTTCCCCATTAAGCCAACAAGCAGGGGGAGTAGTATAGCAGTAAGTGGCATCCTTCGTCTTTGTATACCATCAAGAATCTTGCTCTATACAACTGAGAACATGGACGTGCAATGTCTAATCATAAGTGTTTGTCTGCAGGTCGTGCCACTATTCCCCATGGCATCATCAGGTACTCGATGACCTAGGAGTATCATTGACTCCATTTTATGCAGCAATGTACAAGACGACAGTGGATGTTGGGTGACAATGGAGTTCAAACGATTGATGTGGGTGACAATGCAACCCAGCTCAAGAGGTGCACACAAGGTCTCAAGGAGACACATGGCTTTTCGATTACACCATTGGAAGGGAAGGATCATGGAGTTCAAGCAAACCCATGATGGCAAGCGACTTGCAAAGGTGCAACATGTGTATGTTTCTTCACAACTGAAGCTAGAGATAGCAGTGGCTCCATCGAGGTCTCCTACAAACTATAATTTCACTCCTCTGTCCAGTTTTTAGATTGTATATTTTGTATTTTTGTTGTATATGTTCCTTTGCTATCTATAAGGCTTTCATTGCTTGTTCATGTTTGCAGATGTATTCCCATCCGATTTTGTAGAGTGGGAGCCAATAAAGTCCTTCATGTGAACTTTTGAAGCCATCCACATTGACCTTGGCAAGCTGCTCTATGCTAGTTGTCCATCCACGGAGCTTGTCTCACGGGACATTTTTTTTTATTACCATACTTATGTAATGCCTAGGCAAACGGAGTATGGTAATCTTTCTCCGATTCATCCACCAACCTTGCAGAGTATGGAATGGCCTAAGCCTGATCGTGCCTTGATCACAACAACCAAAAGGAGAATCGAGGCGGATGTGCATTCAGTAATGCAGTGCACCTATGGTTCCCATAAAGCTTCCCTAACTTGGTTCATGTCCCTTCATGTGTTCGTGTTTATCTTTCGACTACAAAATGTTCACAGGACACCAGCAATGTGGACTTGCAAAGGGGGAAGTGCGATCAATGGTTTCCTTGCAGTTGGATGGGAGACTAAGGTGGTCAACCACCAGGGAGATACAATCAAGTGCTTTGTAGTTGCTGAGAATGTGGCGTGCAGATACCATATTATGAAGCAAAGCTTGTTAATTGTCTTTCCCTACAAAAGATGAAAGCTGACGAAGGGAGAATGGGAGGCACTAGACTCTGATTTTGCTCCTAAAGAATCAATTGATCTGCAAATATACCTCCACGACAATGCAGTGCACGACATCTCGGTGAATAACGACTGGAATCTCAGTCACGTTCGCGAGTATCTTAATCTTAGATATACCTTGCCCAATCAATATGTTTTTGTAATTAATAAAAAGGTTGTTCGTTCCAAAAAAGAGAAGAGCTTTCTGTGTGAAAACATTGGTTTTTCGCGAGGTATTTCGCTCCCATTAATACATATGGCATTTTGAATCTCTTTTTCATTTTTAATTTGTTCAAGATTTTGTTTGAAATATGCAAGTTTTTTAATTTGAAGCGTGAGTACTTTCAATGCTGGTGTCTTTCAATGCTTGTCGTGTGATTTTCTTTATAATTAAAGTTTTAAGTTAATTTGACGATAATTTTAAGTGCTTTTAAAAAGTGACATTGAGTATAAAAGTGACTTTCTAGGTTTTAAACTTCATTTCTTACATTCACAAAGCACAAGCTTTCAGCTCTCTTTCCATCTTCTTCACGACCAGACCCATGGCAACATCTTCTGATGCACTTCTCACACAACTATAGAAGATAGGACTTGCAGATCGTGCAGATGAACTAGTCAGTGTGTTTGAGGGGAAGATCGACATGCATGCCACTGCTAACCTTCATGTAGAGGGATTACAAAGCTTCCTTGACTACATGATGGAGTACATGGAAGAATATGCAATAGTCTTTGAAGGATCCAACATGGTGTGGTTGTCTGGATTTTCTCAAACACCTCTATGCGGCCGACAAAAAAAATATATATATATTGCTTGTTGAGGTTTATAAAAGAGCTTACTGAGCGGGACTACAGGACAAAGGATGAGGATGACCTCATAGACTTGGGCATGGGATGCATAAAGCTTCTTAGCTCATGTAGATTCCTTGGATTAGGCCATGCTTTTATTACCTCCAACTTTGATGGATCCATATGGATACCATCTTGAGAGATAATGTGACCTAAGTATTAAATCTCTTGAAGGAAAAATTCGCTCTTCTTTTGATTGATAAAAAGATTGTTCTCCCTCAAAGCTTGAAAAATTACCTAGAGATGTTGCTTGTGCTTCTCCAAGGACTTGGAGTAGATGATGATATCATCAAAGAACACTCCAGTGAACTTAAGGTAGGGCCTAAATATTTTCTCCATCAAACAATTGAATGTGGTCGATACATTAGTCAAGCCAAAAGGCATGACTAGATATTCATAAAGACCAAATGTTGTACGAAACGCGGTCTATACGATGATATCTTCATTCACTATCCTTATTTGATGATAGCCACTTTTAAGGTCAATCCTACTGAACTAGATAAAACTTGTGACTTATCAAACAGGTCTTCGACCCATGGTACATGAAATCTGTTTTTGATAGTGATATGGTTTAGTGCTCGTCGATAGTCCACACACATATGGTATATGTCAACTTTGTTTTGCACTAAAACGATTGGAGAAAAAAAGGGAGAGGAGCTAGGCCTCACCATCTCTTTGTCTACCAGTTCTTGCACTTGCCTCTCATAATCTCCTCTTGTTGAGCTTGAGAAACTCTATAAGGAGGCTTGTTAGGTGGTGAGCTTCCTGGTAGGAGTTCAATTCGATGGTTATCACCCCCTCATTTTGGAGGTAAGTCCATAGGGATATCATCGATAAAAACATCTTGGAATCCATTTAGAAAAGTAGACAAGTCTCACTCTTCTTGATTCCTACCATTTTCATTTAGTAAAACATGCCAATACTTTGTCGGTGGCACCAAAGGTGCCATCACAGGTAGGAAAAAGAGATACTCTTTTCACCCTCTTTAAATTTCTTAATCTTTTGGGACCTTCGCCATGCAGGGTAAGTTTTGTGATGTCCTCTCCTCTTGTATTCTCTAGGAGAATAGTTGTTGCTTTTGTCGGAATAGGAGGAAGGTGAAGAAGAAGGAGAAGAGGGTGACCTCTTTCTTGCCTTTCTCCTCCTTTTTTTCCTCTCTTTCCTTTCGGAATGGCGAGGAGAAGGACTATGGGTTGACCATTTCCTCTTGGGAGGAGTTGGTGACAGTCTACACCGTCGTCTTCGTGGAGCCACATCCTCAAAGGAGCTTAGGGATTCGCTTATTTCTCATTCTTTGGATTCCTCCTCTCTTATGGGCTGAGCAACTAGAGAGCATTTCGACATACACGAGTTCTCAATATCCACCCTACCTTAGGTTCCGGGCTCTCGACGGGGATCCAAGGTAGTACAAACCAAGACCCAAACATAGCGGCTAGTGACTCTTCCTCTGACTACGACGTCATGGAGGGTTTCTCAATGCCTAATCCCGATAGCTCAAGCCAAGACATGCATGCCATGGGTCCACGGTCCAGGCCGAGCATGCTTAGCCACTTGAAGGAAACCTTCTGTAGAGCCACTCGCTCCAAACATGGAGCTAATGATGTAAATGAGGGGGGTGGGAAAGTAAATTCTCCATTCATGACCAACGTAGACCCCATGCTCTTAGAAAGTGTGCACGTGAATACTCCATTCACCGCACCCCCCTGACCCTTCAGAGCTATTCCCCTCTGAGGTTATATTACTTGATGGTAGAAGCCTTGCCGAAGTACAAGAAGTTGAGGGTAATGATCGTCGCGGCTAGGGAAAAGGAAATTGAGAGCTTACGCAAGGCGGAGCAACGAAGAGAGTTAAAAGCGAAAGCCCCTATGTCAATATCTTTGCTAGGAGAGCAATCGAGTGCTCCTGAATTAGCGACCACTAAGGGTCAACCCATAGAGAGCCACATTGCCTCTAGTTCAAAGGACACCCCTAGCACCTCAAGCCTAGATGGAGAGTTCCTAAATGAGAACTGGGAGTACAAACTACAAACGGAAACTCTAACCGACCTATACATAGGTCACACCTATCACGTGGGTTGGTAGATGTCCTACAATCCACAATGGGTGCTACTAGTGTGGAGGATCAATAACAAAGAGTTTGTGAGGTCATCCATAGGGTTATTGAGCTAGAGAGACAAAACAAGGGGATCCACATGCCTTTAATGGGTCTCATGAGATTCTTGGATACAGGGAAGGCTAAACAACCAACCTTATCGCAAATGGAGACTCCCTTGGTAATTCCGATGGATCCCCCATATGTTGTTTCGCCAGGGGTCTCAGTGCAATCTGATCCCACAAATGATAGCTTTGCTTTTCCAAGTCTAGCTCATCTTTCCCTTGATGACACCACGGCTATCATGCCTACCCCAATGATGGGCATGCCAAGAAACACGCCATGGACCTCATTTGTTAGTAAAGCACTACTATATGGTAGCTCAATGCCGACAACAGCCCCTACAAGTGTGTACCAATCGTATGCACCTATGGTTCCTATGGTTCATCGCAGTCATGTATACTCTACCCCTCCCATTGTTTCAAGAACCTATGCTCCACAACCACAACACCCAAGTTCTTATTTCCATGGGACCATGCTGGCTAGCATTATCATGTCACATCCGATGTCTGCTATGTCTAGGGCCACACATATGAACTTTGGGCCGCCACATGGCACAACACTGTACCAAACGTGGAACCCAAGGGCTTTCTATGCGCCAAGCCCAATGCCAATACCTACTCCACATGTAGTCTCTGGAGCACCTTCACCCACGGTGCCTGGTCACTTAGGTGACTTGGCAACATTTACTCAAGCTATCGGTCGATCTATTGCTGAGAATATGCGTAACACGCCTGATAGAGAGCCTAGAAGTAAGGCATTACAAATAGCCAAGCTCACATAAAAATTTAGTGGAGACGGGGATGTGAGAAAGCATATCAAAGTGTTTGAACAAAATGTGATTCTCTAGGAGAACACAATGACTTGCATAAGGGTAATGCTTTAAGTCTAACATTAAATGGGAAGGCAAGGGATTGGTATAGAACCCTAAGGGTGGAAGAAAAAACGATTTACCCTACTCTTAGGAGATTGTTCTTAAGAGTATACATACAAGAGGAGTGCTTTGGGGTGTAGCCTCTCAGCTCTAGAAAGCCCAACGAGAGGAAGGAGAGTCGGTGAGAGACTTTATTAGTCGCTTGAAGCATTTGAATTCTTGTTGTAACCCAAATGAGCGCTTCAATAATAATCAATTGCTTGATAGATTCATTAGGGGATTATGACATGAGGATATCTACAATGGCATAGTCATTAGAGGTATCACCACTTGGGAAGCAGTCACCACCAATGCTATCCAATTGGAGGATAATTTAATGATTCAAGCAGAAAGAGTGTCTATTGAGCCTAAATCTATTAGCTCGCAAGCATCGGGGCATCAGCCAATGACCCTAAAGCCTATTGCTTAGGAGCCAAAGATATCTGAGATGACTTTAGCAGATCTCACCAAGGCCATTCAAGAGAGTCTTAGAGACAATCATGCTCCACAAAACAATCATATGTATCCAAGAAGGGAGCATCAATGGTGCTCAATATGCTATGGACCGCATAGTACCAGTGAATGCCCTACTTTTAGAAAAAAATTCAATGGGAACTGCAATGCCTTTGGGAGGTATGGTCATCAAGCTAGGGATTGCATAGTATTTAAGCGCACAATGGCCAAGAGAACAACCTTAGCATGGACAGACACACCTTGAGTTCCTGCATTGATGCCAGCCCCACCTCTTGAACAAATGTCACAACACATGGTCCCTAGGGCCCAAAGTGTTGTTGAAACAACACCCTTACCACCTCCAGTGCTAGGACCGCAACCACCACATCCGAGAATCACTTCAGTGAATCAAGTGGGTTGTGAGTCATCTATTGCTTGTCTGGAAGGCTGTGAGGAAGATATAGACCCTAATATTTCCTATGGGATGGATGCGCTTGAAGAAAGTCCACAATACTACATGGAGGACTATTCGGGACAAGTCAAACCTATCTATCAAGTAGCTGCTCTTCCTGCAAGAGGCCAAAATATCAATTACACTGCTAAGAGACCACCTCTTCAATGCTATGAGTGTGGAGGTCCACATTGTGTGGCCAAGTGTCCTATTAGGCTACAAAAGAACGCCACACTAATGCAAACCAATCAAGCGAGCACGTCTACAATGCCGATACTCATGTGTAATCAATGTGGCATACATCATTTGATTGCCCAATGTCCAAATAATCCAAATGCACCGAAGATCACGCCATTAAACTTGATTGAGGTTACCGAGGAGCCATCACAAAGTACACATGTGGTACCAGTAACCATACTCACACGATTGATGCTCCAAAAACAAAATTATATTCTTGAGGAAAGAGACACGGCATCAATTGCCCAATCTCAGAAAAAGAAGAATACACGAAGTAAGAGATCGCAAAAAGCAGCGAAGTCAGACCCCAGTTTAAAGACCAACATAGGGACTGGTGACAACCCCGTATATATGAACAACACTGAAGAGGATTCTGATTCAGGTGAAACCATGGAGATCAAAACGATCACTAAGATAGAAACCAACAAGGAAGATCTTCATGAGCCACAATGGCCAGGATCCAAGAAGAAGATAGGAACTTATCCAAACCCTACAGAGGAGATCGAATGAGTCAAGCAATTAAGGAGTTTGGTAGAAGATACCCAAAGGGATCTAGAACCAGCACCTAGGCAGATCCAGATTACAGACACCGTGTTCCCTACGCAACAACAACCTCACTAAGTCCATAGACCCTTAGCCGTACCTAGTGTCATCCAAGAAGAAAGTGACTTAAATTCATGAGAAAGTGGGTGTACTCACTTCTTGATGAAAAGAATGTTTACAGAGGGACTATCTTATCCTACCAAAGAAATGGAGATCCCATCTTCCCCATGTCAAGGGACTGAAGCCCAAAAGGTGCCGTTAAACATTGCCAAATTGATGGATTTCATGTCTTCAGAAGTAAGAACCACCACCATGTCCAAGCTATATAAAGACCATGAGCTAGTCTCAGCTCTTCGAGCCTTCCTCAATGGAGAACTAAAGTCTGGGCTACCACAATTTGCACAGATGGATGGAGCTGGGGAGATGCCAATAGAGGAGGAACACTTAGATCCACAACCCAACCTAGATGAGAACCTTGTGGTAGAAATACATGTTAACAAGTTGGGACAATACTTTGAGGGTGATGAATCCAATGCGACCATACCAATCACTACTAAGGGATTAACTGTGAAGGGAATCCTTGATGGTGGCGTTGGGGCTAGCATTGTGACTAACAATTGATGGGAAACTGTGGGAAGACCTCACCTTGTGACCACAACCATAGTAGTAAACATGGCCAATGGGTCTACTGTTAAACCTATTGGGTGCTCCTACCCCTCTTGGACATATCCTATAATTAGTGCAGTTTTCTAAAGTATACCAGATTGACTAACAATGTCATTGTGAATAATTTTTCCATGTTCGCATCTTCCATTGTGCCACATGCCTTTAAAATGCAAGCATGGGGCTGATATGGAGAAATCACCTCTCTTTGCATCTATTGAATGAGAGAAAACATATAGACTTACATGTATGAGAGATTGCATCTAGAGAGATGTTGTCACTTTGCATCCATTGAAAACCTCCAATGCATCTTAACCCTGGGCAAATTCAAAAATCGGTGCGTTTCAAGACATGACACTTAAGGAATCTCCTCAAGTAATTTTTGTGCTTTACATGTCAACCAAGACAATTGAATGCACGGCATTTATTTTTGACAATGTCACTATCATGTAACAAATAACTAACAATGTCACTATCATGTAACAAATATCTATGTATTCATGAATCATAGATGTTGGCAAAGTGGATTTGAAAATAAATAATGTGCAACCCATATGTATGGCTGCAAAGGTATGTGCCTGATGCATCAACAAGGTTGAACAATAAATCATAAAAGAGTAAAGGAGCATGCCTGGGCAGTATGGGTGTGAGGAAAATGTAGCATGATACACAAGTGCATCGATGTGTTATGCACATAGAAGTCAAGAGTGAAGAGCAGGTTGCTATGGGATATGCAAGAATATAAAAGGTGTTTGTTCAGTTCAAGGACATGATTTCAGCAAGTTGCCAAAATAGTTGTTATTATTTCTTTCTTATATCTCATCCCCTTCCTATCTTGGTCAAAGAATTTTCCTTGACTCATCGTAGATTGGGTTCTTGCCATGTAACAAACGAATGTCCTAAAAGAGGCCCCAACTTAGAAAAGTACCTCATTGAATGAGAATTGAACCCAGGTTTTGGCGACGAATAAAATTGCAGTGTGTCAATCTAGCCATCCTACATCTCAATAGCTTGCATCCTTTAACCCTAGGTGCTATTGGCCTTAATGTTTGTTTTTAAATTGGGGCAGACCTTGAAGGTCCCTGCATAGTGTAGCTCAAAGGTTTACCTCAGCTTAGCCCATTGAAAACCAAGATTTGAAGGTTGTAAACCATGATGAAGGGTATAAAATTTGATAAAATAGGAAAGAGGTTTGGAGCAGTTCATACTACTTGGTCAAGCAACGCCTTAGTTTTGGAGTAGCAACCATAACAGCAGGGCTTGAGCCCCTTTATGTACAAGAGGGTGTAGCTTGATGGTGCTACCAACCACACATAAATCTAGTCAAATCATATTGTGTGTGGGCTTGAGGGCCCCTTGCGTATGTTCATGGTGGTGTTGCATGCGACCCAGGTGTATGGCTCATAAGGTTGGTTGATGAGATTGCTAGTCAGGGGTTATTGACAAAACATGTCACGCTTGGCAAGGCTTATGTGAGCTACTTCCTTTTGTTTGGCCCACAATAAACAATGTGGAGGTGTTGATAATGGATGAGAGACTTGTCCTACATTAGTAGAATATGGGATACTTAGGGAATTCTGAGACAAAGGATTGTAGGGGTTTTGAAAAGCATAAACCATGGCATCTCAAGGGTTCCAACTATTTCTACTTATTTTAGTGATAGCAAGGATGTCAGTTTCTACCTAAATGGGGGCTTTGACCTCACTCAAGGGGTGAGAAATTGGTGTTATATGTGAGAGTGTAAAGGATATCCTAGAAACCTATCATAAAGACTCAAGATGTGATTGAAAAGGTACCATACCCCTTGTAGCGACCCAAAATTTCCTAAAGAGGGAAATTTAAAAGCATGGAAAAAACTTGTGATGGATGACCTTTTGGATAAGAAGCCATTAAGAACTTCTCATATTATTTGTAAGGCATGTACGTCTGCCATTACATACTGACCAAAGCACCACTAAGCACACTATCTATGTTTAACATCCTCTGTCAATAGTGGCCTTTATCCCAAAAATACTATCTTATAATCATAATCCATGAGACTACTATAGAGAAATCCTTTTTTCTTGCTTGCTAAAAATAGCCCACAGCTTTTTGACTCTAGGTTGGTGGCCAAATGTCATGATTTTTCACTACAGAGTAATTCCATTTGAACAAGACTCTTATTTCCAAGTACGATTTTCACACAATATCCTCAACACCATGCTATTCCTGCCACCTATCTATGCGAGCATGGCGAGCATATACTACCCATGTTTATGCCCTAGTTCACCAACTAGTTCTCACCGAAGTTTATTGGTCTCAGTTCTCATGCCCATGCCATATCCCCTAATTTTAGCCTTAGATTCCATTTAAGGGACCCCTTGTTAGATAATCTTGCATTCACATGAATTTAGATGATTTCAACCAAAAAAAAAAAATCACATGGAAACATGCTCTAAATAACAAGCGCGAGCAACACCATTCTAGTTTGATCCCTAGAACCATAGAGCCTAGAGAAATCCATGATGTGTTCGAAAGGCATTTTGATGTTTGCTAGAAATTCAAGTGCAGGACAATGTTTTGCAGTTGGCGGTCTCATAGAATGCATAAATCACAAGATATGCCATGACCAAGATGTTCAATATGCAATCAGTGATGTTTGCATTGAAAAATTAAGGCTTGGGCCAGACTGCCTAAAAAACAAAATTCTACAGGGTGTTTTGTAATGATGAGATTACACCATTTGTGCAAATGTAATGGGAAGACTTTTGGACCCACCATGTTGATGAGTGACCTCTAGCCCTCGGACAAGCATGGTTTGCAAGAAATCTTTACCCTAAATTATGCTCAACGAATCATTCATTGCACCCATACTTTGTGAGCCAACCAACTCTCCAAGTGGTCATCATCTATTGGTGCTGCAACAAGAAAATCCACTTTTCTATTGAAGCCTTTGGGCACTTGTGTGAATACATAGAGAATTGGAACAAAATCCGGGCGTTGACATGGGTGAGAGTATTCATGATGAGATTTCTAGTTAGGGACTGCTCAATAATGTGGTACCCTCATGAGAGCACAAAAAGTCCTAGATGGGCGTTTTGTCCAAAACATCGTCTCTCAGAGTGAGTTGATTGCAAGATGCCCATTATGGATGTGGCAAGAAAGCAGTATGCTCTTTTTACTGGGTGCAAAGGCACAAGAAGTTTTGGACAAATTCTCACAATAATTCCCACATTGTGACTTACCTCAACATCATGAGCTTCTGTGAGGGAGGCACCGTATACCTAGCTAGGTACGATTGGGGGCCGATGGTCACCTACCCCCAATCGTACCTAGCTAGGTATATGGTGCCTCCCTCACAGAAGCTCATGATGTTATTCATTGTATGAAAAACACCGGAAAAGACTCCGTTTTCCTACATGAGAAAATTTCTAAAACTTCTTGTGAGGGAGTGTATGCACGTTAGGGGCCTTTCTCCGCCTATCATCACCTATGCTAATTAGGGGCTCTTGGGAAACAATGTTGTTAAAAGCTTTGGCACTAATTGTCCTAAACAACCTTTCTTCTTGATCGTTTTGCTAGATTTCTTTGATGGAAGGACATGCTCTAATTGGGCCTTGCCCAGCAAGTTCTTGATTGTTTTTGACAAATGCATTGTGAAGGTGATTTTGCAGCACTGTAGAGCACAACTCGGTCAGTTCTAGAGAAAGTAATGAGGTTTCAAAGGATTAAAGATACCATGAAGGTCACTATTAGGAGCGCATCATTTGTTTTCTAAGGCCCATGTCACACAAGGGCATGCAAACCATGTCCAAGAAGATGAGGTGCCCCTTGGTTTGTTTGCAAAAAAGTGTTTTTGGGTCTCGAGGAATTTTCAGAGGGCCGGCCTCATAAGCTCGACCAACTTTTCAAAGTGAAGCCCAACTTTTAAAAAGTTTTTCGTGAATACATGTGACTAGTCTTGAACCCTATTACTCAACGGAAATGATGGAGGGAAGACCAATTGGTTTACGGCTATTGGTTGCACCTAGAGGACATCCTTTTCTTTATGAAAAAGGAAGGTCTCTCCATATATGCGTAGTTTAATAAGTCGGACACTTCACGATGAGACTAGTAGTCAAGGGCTATTGGTAAAACACGATCAAGTTTGCAATGCATTGGTCAATATGTATACCAAACGCAGTGTCAAAAATCAAACTGTGGATTCTTTGAGTTCTTACATAAGGCCATAGGCATTGTATATGTATCTGGTATGTCAAAGGATCTAGAGAGGAATCTAGTTAAGTAGTTTTTTTGCTTTCTAAAATACACTTAGATTTGGTTTACATGTCAATCAAGGCAGTCCAAAGCACGACATTTATTTGTAGTAACCCCTAACTAACAATATTACCATGAATTCTTTTGTCCATATTAGTGTCCGCTAAAAAAAACCTAGAGATTCCTGGACCTATCCCTCATGGACATATGTTACAATCAGTGTGCATTCTAAGAGAAAGGATCGCTAACATTTTGGCTTTCTAAAGTACACCACGTCTGGCATACATGTCAAACAATGTAATCCCAAGCACGACGTTTTTGTTTCCAATAGCACTTGACTAACAATGTCATTGTGAATAATTTCTCCCGTGTTAGCGTCAGTAATAGTGCCACATGCCTTCAAAATACAAGTGTACCTTATAGGATCTAAAGAAATGCCATCTCTTTGCATTTGTTGAATGAGAGAGAGCAGAATTAGAGAGGGCATATCGACTTATGCATTGCAAAAGAGAACATGTTTTTCCAATAGCCCTTAACTAGCATTGTAATTGGTACTCATTGCTTGGATGCTCTGTTGAAGTCCTCAAAAAATGTTGCCCAATGCATTGTGAACCACAACATGTTCGCTCAATAGCCTTGACCAACAAAATGATCTTGAATTGTGTAAAGGTCTTCCGTAAGGCTACGGACGCAAACATAGGTAACAGCATTTGAATATAAGCTTTCATATCACACTCACTAAAAATTACATATCTTCCAAACCATAGCCATCTCAAGCATATATCATGAAATCGCTCTACTTTTCTATTACCCATGTGATCATAATACGGATGGTGCCTTTAGACGTGGAGAGTTCTCTATGCTACATGTTGATGCCCATGATTGTAGGTCCACCTCCTGTGAGAAAAAGTCACCATGACTTCTTTTCTCCATATTACCATCTTGCATACACCCACATGCCTTCAAGATGCAAGCGTACCTGATTGCATATGGATGGATGCCCACTCTTTGCATCCTAACAGCCCAGAGATTCCTAGCCCTACCCTTGTTGGACATATCTTGCAATCAATGCACTCCAAAAACTACATTGTTGAAAAAAACCTCCTCAAGCACATTATATGTTTTCTAAAGTACACCACCACATTTGGCATTACCAAGCCAGTTTCAAGCATGAAGTTTTTATTCAATAGCCCCTCTGCAATATGCAAGCATAGCTAATTGCATATGGAGAGCTTCCTTCTTTTTGTATCTGCTGAAGACTACCCCGGACTATTAATGTCATCATGAATTTTTATGGCTCTATTAGCATCTTGAATAGTGCCACATGCCTTGAAGATGCAGTTGTATTTGCTTGCATTGAATACAGCCCAAAGCTTTCTGCTCTTACCCCTCTTGGACATATCCTGCAACAATAAGTGCACTTTTCTAAAGTACATCAGATTTTGCATACATGTTGATCAAGACAATCCCAAGCATGATGTTTTTCTTCAACAACCTATAACTAGAAATATCATTGTGAATGTCAACATCTTGCATAGTACCACATGCCTCAAATATTTAAGCATAGGATATTGCATCTGGAGAGATGCCCTTGCTTTGCATCCGTTGAAAACAACCGAATGCATCTTGTTAAGGGCCAATTTGTGTGTCAAAATGGGGGCTTTAAAAACACCACAAGTTCTTATCGACCACATGTTATTTGCTCTATCTACCCTACTATTCCAAGTAAACCATACAAACCAGTCCCTGATCAATTTCCTTCATGATAATCACACCGCTAGGGCATGCTAATCACACCTCTATTTCTTGTGGCCTCATCTACAACATGATATTTTCCAATGGGTCCAAGATCAAGAACCATCAACCTTTCTGTCAACAAGTAGCACACCCCCATAACAAATGGATTTCATCAACCAACCAACCCCAATGGACATAGATGTCCAAAACCCACAATATACTTCTTGTGGATATGTCCCTACTCAAGATAGTCAAGGTTGTCCCCCAAGTGTTTTATTGTAATACTTAAGGACATGTGAAAATGCATCCCTGCAAAGTTTCCAAAACACTTACTTGGAAACAATTTCCACAAAACAAGAAAAAGTTAGTTAAAATGAGAACAACATAGTTAAGATTGATGTATGAAGGAGAATGGTTACTTTGCATCCAATGGGTCCCTCAATGAACCCATGTGAGCCTATTTGTGAATTACAAAAGTGTTACATGAATAGAGAGAGATTTTATGAATACAATTGTCTTATCTGCGAGCATGTGACATCCATCGCATTAGAATGCAAAAATCTAGGTGGTTGTATACCTGCCAACCATACAATAAATATATGTAATCGTACCATGAATAAATATCGATACAGTATTCATGGTTGGTGCTAAGATTTTCTACCCAATTTTTCTCTTTGAAGAGGAGTTTCTTCTCTCATGTTAGAAGAGCCACACACTCAAACTACTTTGAAATTTTCCTTTATTATTGAAATTGTGATATTGTCTAAATTTGAAAGGCCATACATGTACCAAATTATTTAGTCGGTAAGGTTATACATGTAAACAATTTGATTTTGGATCACTACATACAAAGGCATGTTAGTGCATTGTAGATTTGGACAAGGAGTCAACATCTCAAAAATAGGTTCAGGTGCTCAAGTGTGTTGATAATTTTCATATCAACTCTATGCCTTCTAACCTTTTCTCAAGATGGGGAAGCTCGTTTCAAAAGAATCTTTTGTCCATTCATGCAAGGCATGATATTCAAGCCAACATCCAATTAGGGTTAGGGTGGCTTAGTGAGAGTAGCCTTTTCTCTCCATGTGTGTTTGCATGAGAACGCACGTTGGGGAGAGAGAGAGAGAGAGAGAGAGAGAGAGAGAGAGTGTCAACGTAGATTCTAAATGAACAATTATTCATAGACTAAAACAAAGAGATTACAAGTCTCTTATATAGGTACTTAGAGGGTGAAATCATTGATACATCATGGGTTAAAAGCTCACCATATGCACCATCATCCTAGGTGGAGAGCTACGCATGTTATGATTGGATAAGAGATGGTACACACGTCAAGATACAATGCATAGCTCAAGGTAGGGTTCTCACATAGAGTAGTTGGTGCTATGGAACAAAGACTCCATACCTAAGATACTCCCCTTGGGGTTTGCCAAATCATGAGACCGAAGACCTCTCATGTCCTCTACAAAACGTCACTCTCATTGAATAAGTGCATTGCAACAACTTTGTTGTGCATTATCTTCTTTTCATCTGCTAATATTGCTTTGAAAACATGCAAAATAGCTCCACCATTGTTGGTTGACGATCTTGTTGTCCTTTGAAGATATTTGACATACATAGCATTATGTGAATAAGGAGAATAGGACCTCTTTACAATGAATGCATTTGTGCGTGCTCCATAACATATATGACATACAAATTCATTTGGGATGCAAAATGTGCACGAGCATGTGCGAGAAAGAAAATGCCCCAAAATATATCATGCTCAATGCTAATTTCAATGTAGTGATGGATTTTTGAAGCTCTATTGATGAGCTTTTAAATGTGAGTTCAAAGTTGTGTGAATGCCCTCTAGATTTGAGCTTTAGGCTTTTTTCCTCTTCATTGGGAAGGGCCTCTTAAAAGAGAGCTTTCGAGTAGAGGATTGAAGAGAGCGTTTTTCTTGATTTTTACTTGCAGTAGCAAAATAAAAATAAAAACTCCCTCAAAAAAGCTCCCTTAGAAAGGTCTGAGGAGAGAGAGCTTTTGGAGGGAGCTTTCTCCCTTCTCTCTCTCTCTCTCTCTCTCTCTCTCTCTCTCACTCTCACTCTCATATATATATATATATATGTGTGTGTGTGTGTGTGTGTGTGTCTCTCTCTCTCCTCCTATCTATGCGTTATGTGCATGCGTGTGTGTGTGTGTGTGTGTGTGTGTGTGTGTGTGTGTGTGTGTGTGTGTCTACCCTCTCCCTTTCTCTTTCTACCCTCTCCCCCTCTCTCTCTCCCTCTCTACCCTCTCCTCCATCTCTCTCTCTCTCTCTCTCTCTCTCTCTCTCTCTCTCTCTCTCTCTCTCCATCATGCTCATTAGGTGAGTAGACACTGGGCGCTAGCACAGCCGTGTGGATTATGACATAAGGGATTATTTCATGGATAAAATTCTTCTCGCTTGGATAAGCGATTATGTCACCTCATGAGTATGATGTGTGTGTGTGGGGGAGAGAGAGAGAGAGAGAGAGAGAGAGAGAGAGAGAGAGAGAGAGGGTAGAGAGAGATATATAGAGAGAGAGACACACACACATATATTTATTTATTTATTTATATGTATATATTTGTCACTTGGGAGATTGTTAGGGAGCTTTTTTGGCGAAATTTTTGGATTTTTGCTACTACAAGTAAAAATCTGTAAAAAGAAGCTCCCTCAAAAAATTTTCTCGGTTTCCATCCCCAGAGCTTTGAAACTTGAAAACTGAAGCTTTTGAAACTTTTATAGTTTTTGGAAACTGACCACATGCGCTAGAATGGCTATTGAGTTTGAAGCAAGCCAAAATGCTACAATTTTTTCCCTTGAATAATGGTGTGAGTAGTTGCCTTGTATATGATTGGCTACCGATGTTGCTTGAGCCTTGTATGTGATTGGATACCAATGTTGCATGAGCTACCACAGGAGCACGCTAACGCTTCAACCGGGGAACTCTTGGAATTGCACGCTATTTGACACCAATTTTACAAATTCGATGGATGAGCAATATTTCTGAGCAAGTGTTGGGTGTACTCCTTATGTCACTTTGTGTGCAATATAGGCCAAAGATGCCTTACGAGGGTCAACTAGAATCAACATTGAAGCCCATGGTGTGCTGGCATGTGTTAAACTTAACTTGACTAGTTATTCTGTTATTGTAGCTACCCTTTTTGTGTTGCAATGTGAGCACCAAAATATGGTTGCCAGCTATCTATTTGATACTCCAGTCTGCGAGCACCAAAATATGGTTGCCAACTATCACAAGAAGATTTAGAAATTTTTTCATGTAGGAAAACGGAGTCTTTCTCAGTGTTTTTCATACAATGCATAACATCATGAGCTTCTGCTCAAGAGGCGCCGCATACCTAGCTAGGTACGAATGGGGGCAGGGGACCGTCGGCCCGGTGGTCCCCTGCCACAATGTGGGGGGTGTCACAATGTGGGAAATATTGTGAGAATTTGTCCAAAACTTCTTGTGTATCTATTTGATGTATTTGATACTCTAGCCTATGGGTCAATGTCAAACTTGCTGAGTATGTTGCACTCTGCCCAAAGTGGTATAGGGTAGAAAGTAGGCTACTAGAAATCTTATGAAGACTAGTATATCCGGCGGCTTCGCCGCCCCTCTCTCTCTCTCTCTCTCTCTCTCTCTCTCTCTGTGCGTCATTGTGCTCCCGGAGCTGCAAGCCACACCCGCCGGTTGAAGCAGGTTCTGACGCGTGGCAGGGGGGGGGGGGGGGGGGGGGGGGGGGGGGGGACCGGAATTCCCTCCCCCTTTATCCTTAGTATAGATGCCAACCACAAATTTACTTTACTAGCCTCATAATGTAAACGAAAAACTAATAATAGGAGCTTTGGTAGTTTTAGTTCGTGGAAACAAATAGAGGTTGTCAAACAAAGAGATTCAAAGCTTAAATGAAAGCTCTTAAAAAGGGATTCACACACATGCATGCGCACGTGTGCGTGCACCTAGAATTGTGGAAAATTGCAAGTTATAAGAGTTTCGATGCACGATGCTTTCTATGCTCTAGGTCATGGGACAAAGCTCACATCCACCACATCCTTTAAAACTTGACTATTTATTTGCCTTGCATGTGATACATGCAAGTGGATCAATTAATTCTATTCAGACAAGGGTCGTGCTCTTGTTCCAATAGGTTCTACTACAAACCTCAAGATTTCACGATGCAGTGTCATTCAAATATACAAAGTGCTAGAAAAACATCCTCGTGCTTTTTTCCTGTTAAATAGCTTGATGAAGACATGCAAAAATTATGCTTTCATGTTGTTCATAGATAAAATTTCTTATGTGCAAGGTATGTCCATCATCATGTTTCCTCCCTCAAATCATCTCACAAAGTGGCTATTTTTATTGTTGAATATTATGGTTGTTGCACACTGCATGGTGCTCCAAAAGGATGACTATATGGCAACTAAGGTGTTGTGCAAATTATCGGCACGTTGAGCTTACATATGGTTGGTGCAAAGTATATTTGACTAATGGATTTGGTGCATGTGAATCTTTGGCATCTTTGCTAGCTTAGAAGTGCTTCTAGGAGATTTCTACAGTAGCCAAGAGGTTGCTGGAATAGTTCTTTTCATGATCTATGTTGGCAAGTGAATCTTTGGCATCTTTGCTAGCTTAGAAGTGCTTCTTGGAGTTTTCTACAGTAGCCAGGAGGTTATTGGAGTAGTTCTTCTCATGATCTATGTTGGCAAGTGGTCATTGAGTTCTTGTATTATTTGGATGTTTTTTATGCATTAATGTTGTCTACTTAAATCTATGTGATGATGTACTTTTGTTGGACACACTTTTTGTATTCCTATTGAAAACCAGTCGTCAATGAGGTCTTGTTTTGCAGAAGTGTGGCCAAGGGAACATGTCAGCAAGATCCTACCATAAGGTATGGTTTGGATGCAACATGTTATGGATGCTTGTTTTCCTTTGAGCCTTTTGTATTCTGTATGGTTGTCTCTAACAAACAGTACCGCATGATGGTACTATAAAATCGGTATGCCATAAAGAGGGTTCTACCATAAGGTATGGTTTGGATGCAACATGTTATGGATGCTTGTTTTCCTTTGAGCCTTTTGTATTCTGTATGGTTGTCTCTAACAAACAGTACCGCATGATGGTACTATAAAATCGATATGCCATAAAGAGGGTTTTTAAGCACACTAAGGTGGGTTCTATCTTACAAGTATTGTAGCTAGCATCCTCAAAATCTTCTTCCTATTTATTTGCATCTAGATGGTGTGCTTGTAGTATTGTGTAGTGAAGGCCTTGCAATCCTCAAGGTATTGAATTTGTATTCAAGCTCATGGTTCGCTAGACACTTCTACAAAGCATGTTTCATTAGATGTCAAGTTTTAGAAGCGTAGTATGACTCACTCTAACATGCACAATACTTAGGAATGCTCAAGTACACAAAAAAAACATGTTTTTCCTAGATAACCATGGATTTCCATCAAATGTTTATGCTCTTTGGGTTGTGCAGGACACCAAGATTGTATAAGCTAGTTGGATGTGAGAAATTTTGTCAATGTATTATTTGTTTGATCCTTTTTTGGTGGTATGGGATGTTTCCAAGCACGTGGTAATTTTTCAAATTTCCAAGTGGTTTTATGCCGCATGAATGGTAGGTAGGCTAGCTATGTAAGGAGTGCAACTTATGCCTCAATTTTTCAGATTGTTCTCCAGCTGGGTTACCAGCTTTAATGGCTCATCTACTGGCTCCGCTTTAGTTTATTCATTGATGCGAAGATGAAGCTCTCTAAGATTCCCTCTTGCTTCTCTCAAGTGAAAGCTTCACTACCCTTACAAAGGGGTTTCTCGGTTTTGAACCCCCACCTATCCAACAAATAGCTTATTGTTGTTCCCGTAGCCACTTCAGCGCCCGGCTTACCTGCTCCAGAGGGCCTGGAGTGTAATAAAAATAAACAAATCCTGCTTTCGATATGCTCGTCGGCTCCGCATATTGCATCCCCTCCCTTCTGCGCTGCAGCCTGCCACTTGCTTATCTGCGCATCCGCCATGGACTCCAAGAGATGATGCCCTAGACAGGAAGCACTCTCTCTCTCTCTCTCTCTCTCTCTCTCTCTCTCTCTCTCTCTCTCTCTCTCTCTCTCTCTCCGCGTGACTAAAGCATCTACCTTGATTCACCTCTTCTTTTCTTTTTCAAAGATTGTATCACCTACTGGGATATTTTAAAATTTTCATCCCTTGGATATTCTTACCGTAACATCCATGAGATTGTACGGTGTGACTTATGAGAGTGTACACTTTGGTCAAGGTCTTTACCCAACTATACTCCCAACAAATCCTAAGACCATATAGAGTGGTTACTTTGAGATTATCTTTGATTGTATGAAAGATCACGTTGTTGGCTACTAGCCCAATTATAAGGATTGGGAGGCCAGATGGGAAAGCTCCTTCAAGACTATGGATGTAGATTTGGGTATCATACATGGCAGCAAAATTTTCCTTCTCTAGCTCCACAGAGGTAAAGAAAAACTTACAAAATCTCTACCAGGAACGATTGAACATCATGTAATGTCCATAAGGGTGTGGAGTTGAGATGTTTTTGTGAACACTCATAGTTGTGTTTTATAGTCACACGACACATTGCTCTTCTTTTTCATGAGAAAAACAACATGCTTTGGGACACATGGGTAGTAAGGGTGGGTTAGGACTAGGCGGCGGAAGATAACTGCAAAGGGGCGTCAATGCTCCATGGCAAAAGTTGATTGGTTGAAGTTGAGGCAGTCTTTCGCCAGGCCCTCCATTTTTCTTCCGACCCCCCCCTCTCGGAAGAGTTGATGGCCTCTCTCAGCCCCCTTTGCTTTTTCATTGTTCCACCTCCACACTGTTCACACTAGGCGGCGGCAGATTTGTGAAGACTTCTTTCTTCCGCCGGCTCAATCTGAACCCAACCTAAGTATACCTATGGATTTAGAAGAAAGGCGTAAATTCAAGGAAATCCAAGTGCCAGTCACACGAGTATTATGAGGTCAATTTCACAAGAAGGAATTGGAAATTATATGTAAGTTTTGACAGTTGGAATTGAGGGTAAGCATTCCATGTTTTGAGAAGGAATTGCTTAGACTTCAAGGCAATAACTTTTGCTAAAATGGAGCACCTCCAAAGGGGGTAAGCCCTAATATTCACATGAGATTAAAACCTAGGTGCTGACATATTGCTAATTATTTTTCAATAGTTGGCATTTTTCTTGAATTTGTGGTTTCTCCTTGCGAGCCTATCGTTTTGGAAAAAATATGGCAAGAATATGGCCCTGTATATATCGGGCCATTGATAGAACATTCTTTTTCGAGAGTGGTCGTGTTTGTCCCTCTCTTCCTCTCTCTCCCTCATAGTGTCGGCTCATCCCTTGGACACCTTGTTGTAGTGATTCTTGAAGACACTCTGGCCCTCTCATTCAACGTTTTTGTTTCATGTTTATGATGTATACATGTGTTCCCACAAATAGTTAGTCAAAAACTCTTATACCTCACATAAATCTTAAGAAAAACCTTTTTGCCGCTCAGTGGCAAAATGGACACATCTAAAATCCTCCCGGTTTTTGTGTCAAAATAGGAAGGATTTTCCGGTTTTTGCATTAAAACATGTAAGTTTTCTTCAAGAAGAGCTTCAAATCCAGTTGGGTTTTCGTTATTGTTAGTCGATTTTTCGTGGATGTTGAGCATAACTTTGCTCAATGCGTAGCTCATGATTTTGTGTTTAGCCAATGTTGCATATCCTTTGTAAGCAATATTAGGCCTACCCCACACTCACAAGAACCATATCTTCTTTCAACACCAAGATGTTACCCATACAAGGAGCACAAAAGCCCCCAATTTCACATATGAAAAAATATCCACTATTCTCGTCACATTCATTGCAGTAGTATAACAAACAATGCCATGATAATATTGCTAGAAGCATAAATCCATGTGTACAAGAACTAGAAATGCTACTAGCATTATGTTTATCATCAACAACAACCTCAAATTGTGCGAGAGAGAAAGTGTATGCAGCAAAGAAAAAATTTGTAGTATTGTCAAAGACAACCCCAATTGTGCAAGAGAGAAAGTGTACACAGCAAAGAAAATTTTTGTCGTATTGTCAAAGACAACCCTACTAACTTTGGCAATTGATTCTCCATGGAGCAACCCAAGGTGGTGTGATTGTGCCATATTCATCATGACTCTTGTCTAGGGTACCATTGTTGGACCATAAGAGTAACTTGGTGAAAGGTGGATTTGTTGTCCAATGATCCAACCTCTGTTATGTCACAAAGTTTTCATCGTAGAATCTCTTTTGCTACATTCAAGGAAGTGTTTTCATATTGGTAAGTCTGCGTACTCCAACATTTGAATTCTCAACCTCACGTAGCAACTATCGGCTACATACACCATTACCCCCTTCAAAAGAGTTTTCATCCTCAAAAAGAAACTAGCAAAGCCTGCTAGTAGTAGCACAACAAAGATCCCAAGAATATGCATCGTCTCTATCCTCCACGATGTAAAGAATTTAGGACCTTTTTAGGTTCATCTAGGTGGCCCTATGAGCTCCACCAAGGCGTTCTTCATAGTGGTAAAATTTCTAGGGCGTCAGTCTCAAAAATCTTAGTGTCATACCACAAATGCTTTTGTCTCATTTATCTTCACCGGAAGTCTCTCCACTCTAACCTATACAACATGATACTAGTGGGAAAGAATGCTTAGATTATGAAGAGCTAAAACTCATTATATGATCCATCTGCTAAGTGTTTTAAACATCCAGGCTATTGTACAATTCTTCTTAATGAATATTCCTTGTCTTGTTTTGTTAGGGTTTCTTCTTCTTTTTGAAGAAGGTTGTTGGGGTGTGGGTGTGGGTATGGGTGTGGGTGTGTGGCTGCTTAGCTAGATAAGGTTATTTGTCCTCCTAGGTTGAGGTGTTGGATTTTCCCCGCACTTGGTGTCACTTTTTTCCCTTGTTGGTTGCTTAGCTAGATAAGGTTATTTGTCCTCCTAAGTTGCAAGCGAACACTAATTGTTTTTGCATCTTGTTCGACACAGACATCCCCACTCGAGCAGGTATTGCAGTTGATTCTTGGAATCCAGTGGTTAGAAAGAGCCCTTTCAAGCTTAAATGCGTAAATTTGCAAATTCTTGCTTTTGTTGTAAAAAATATATGCAATCTGAATGTTCGGAACAGACCTTGCAGCCACCTCATTCAGTTGTCCCTTCCCTCAACCTTCTCTGCCTCTAAAATCCTCTCATGAGGTTCGGTCCAAAGGTGCTTCGCCTTCTACTTCGACTGTTGGGGCAAATAAAGGTAAAGCAAAGCAGTCCCAATCAAACATGCCTCGTGCTTCTCTGAATGCAAAGAGGCAGGTAAAGAACGGGCTTTTTCCTCTCAAGCTTGAATGGTGCCTAAGAAGTTGTTAAAGCCCGCCCGCTAGCATCTTCTAGTAATTATGGGCCCCCTTTGAAAAATGTTGTTCAGAAAAATCTTCCTTGCAATGACAACACTTCCTGTTGGTTGAGGCTTGGGATAAGTTTATCCGCTCACACAAGGAAGTTGTGACAGGGGAATCCCTTGCATCGCAGTGTGTTACTCTCTTGAATCCTCTTGGATCTGGTTGTGCTGCTTCTCCTCGTTTACCCACTATAGATGAGGATGTGTCTATGGGAATTTCCTCCTAAGTCTCCTGTTCCTTGGCTCATCGCTCATCGTGTATATTGTACACGATGCATAGTTTTTTGAATTGCATTTCTTTTAATGTGTGTGGGCTATGCAATCTCAATAAGTGGCGGCTTACCTGGCACTATGTACATACATGTAAGGCAGACATCGTTGTTCTTCAAGAGCATAACCAGCATCATTTTTCCGGTCAAACTTCTTACTTTTTCGGTTATTGGATTGCTTACGCGGGGTCTGCATGTTTTTCTGGAGTGCTTATGCTTGTTAGACATGAACTACTCCGACTTTGGTTTTCAATGACCCAGATGGGAGATGGATGGTTGTTCAATGTTTGTTACTGGGGAAGTCTTTGAGTTTGGCAGTCTATATGCTTTCACGACTTCTCCTGATAGGGCACAGTTGTGGAGTGCTCTTTCCTCATATTGTTGGTGCTCCAATGCATTTCTTTGTGGAATTTTAAAAATGCACCGAATCCTGCGGATAACACTTCTGGTCACTCTCACACGCTTCATGTGGAACGACAATCATGGGATCATTTTACGCTCGATTGTCAAGCATTGGATTTGTGGCCTATTTTGCATGCGGATGATCCAGGCTTCACATTGTAGCATAATGCTTGATCTATATATCGTGCTCAACTAGACCGTTGGTATCTTTTCAGTATGCAGCAGTATGATGACTTTGTATGTGACATGACGATTGATTATATGCTTTGTCTTTTGGATCATGCTCCTCTATGCTTGAAGCTACACTTTGGTTCCATTGTTGCCAATGACTCCCTACCCAAGAAGCGACTTTTGCATGTGAACAATTCTTATCTTAAACATGATTGACATCCTCAATTATGTTTCGCACTATGATTCAGGACGTCATTCCTCCTTTGTCATCTTAGATGCTCCTTGGGATGGGCACATCTTGGTTTCGATTTGTTATGCGGGTTCAATGTGGCATCCAAGACTATGGCAGGTCCTACTTGGCAGAAATGAGAGGGAAGTTATGCAGGCAAAGGATACTTGTCATAAAATGATGCAATTTGCCAACACTCCCTCTCTTGATGAGACTCAGGTCACTGACTTGTTATCTGCTCGCACTTTGTTGCGGCATAACGATGAGAGGAAACTGGCTAAATGGCAAACTCGAGCTCGCCAACCAGCTCTTACAGATAAAGGTTGCGCTTGTAAGAAATTCTTCCAGCATTTGCATCATTCTAGGCAATCTCAAGCTATTAAGAGAATCAAGCTTCCGTCAGGGGTGTGGACCTCCTCCTTACCGGAGCTGGCCCAAGTTCTGCAGTCTCATTATGGCAAGATCTTTGAGGCCCCTTTACCTCTCGCATAGGAAGCTTGCCAAGCATGTTGCTTGTTTCTTTCGCATGTCACTCCCATTCTTTTAATTCAGAAGCCCAAGACTTGGAGGTTGCTTTTACGGAGTCAGAATTGTATGCCAGCCTGCTCAATTTGGGCCATTGGAAAGCGCCTTGTTGGGATGGTCTTACTATGGAATTTTTCTTATCTTTTTGGGATGACTTGAAGTTGTCTCCGTTGATAATTATGAATACGACCTGGGAGCAGCAGTAATAGCTGCCCTCCTCTTGGAAAGAAGGCCTCCTCAAGTTGATACCTAAGCAAGCACTATGTGAAGGATTCTCTCATTCGAGACCAATTACGGTCATGCTTGTGGTATATAAATTGTTGGCTAAAATGATTGTTAATCGTCTCAAGGGCTTTCTACATGAAGGCCTACATCAATCTCAACATGGCTTCATTCCGCACCGTCAAATTACTGACAATCTGGCAATATCATCATAGGCATGAAGTATGTGAAATATACTCAACGGGGTGTATTGGTCATGCAGGCTGACATTGAAAAGGCTTTTGATACTATTCTTTGGGACTACATTGCAGTCAGACGTTATGAAACAATTGGGCTTTGGGCCCAAGCTTTTCTTGCGTGGTCTTTTTCTTGTATGCACATACTTCTTCTGCGGGCTTGTTGGATGGTTTTCTTACAGATCCTTGGCCTCTGGGACGATCGGTAAGGCAGGGTTGTCCCCTCAGTGCTTTGCTCTATGCAATCACTGCTCATCCCCTGCTTGTGTATCTGGATTTCTTGACATCTTATGGTCGATTGCATGGTCTTGCGCTTCCGTCGGGAAAGCATTTTGTGGCCAGGCCTATGCGGATGCCTCTTCTTTTATGGCTCGCAATCATTTTGACGATGTTGAGCTGATTATGCATGCTCTTCACTTGTTTGGTTTGGCAACGGGCCTCAAAGTCAACTTCCGCAAATCCAATTGATTGCCTTTGAAGGAGTATGATTGGCATAAGCTATTATGGCAGGGGGAGATTGTTCCTCCGCACATCATAGTTCCCCATTTGGGTTATCCGTTGGCCTGGAATGTATCGGTTGTGCATAAATTCGATTGCGTTTTTCAGCATCCGCATTCTAAGTTGCATTATTGGAAATTGTCCACTTGGCCACTACATGTACCTCTCAGGATTGTCCAAAGAATTCTCAAGGCCTATGTAGGGGTTTTCTTACCCTTGTTGTGTTGGTCTCGGTTGCGCTTGCAATCCCTTATGTCTACTTTTTTGGAGCACTTCTAGCATACTTCATTCACAAAAAAAAGCCTCCGACTTTTGTCTTTAGACAAGCTGTGTTCTCCCAAGCGCCTTGGCGGGTTGAATATTCTAGATTTGCACACTCATGCTTTGGCTCGGAAAGCTATGTTGTTACCAACCTTGGTGCAACATCAGCAACCCTGGACACTTATGGTGTCACATATGTGTGAGCATATTGTTACGCCATCATTTGGTCATTGGTAGCCGACATATTGGGAGGTTGATTTTGGTTAGCTTCAAGGAAACATTCCAGGATGCCCCTTTACTTCCTCTCTCATTGTGGACTCGAAGGTGGCATGGTTGCCAACTTCTTTTTGGCAATTCCCTTCGATTGGAGAGTTTGCATTGGAGCAAGGCTTTCCTCTCGACTTTGGCCTAGCGCTGCCCTCGTCATGCCTATTTTCTTTCACAAAAAGGAATATGCCAAGTGCAGGACGTGGTGGATGATACTAGACACGTTCTTTCGTTTCCTAATGCTGCATCTCATTTTCGCTTGGGGCACCATTACTCTTCTCTCTAGCGAGAGATTCAGAGGATGATTGCTGACATTTCCCCTATTCCTCCTTTGAATGTGGACTCCCGTTACTGCTTACTGGGAGTTTTACTTGTTGGTAGCTTGTTGCGTGCTCGGGATATTGCACCTTCGCATTGTCGCAAATGTGGGGATGCCAAGGAAACTGCCGCACTTATTGTGGGGTTGCGCAGCTCCAGATCCTTCATTCAGCAAGAATTCTCTTTGGTTGCGTTTTCCCTCCGCCACTTTTCACACACGATATTGGCTTTTTGGGGAGCTTCAGTCTCTACAATCTTACTTTGCGGTCTTCTTTGGCTGGGCCATCTGGCACCAGCACAACTCCTTGATGTTTCAAGGCATTGTTGTTGACCCGTCTCCCTACTTCACTCTTGATGCCTATAGGATTTATTTCAACTGTTTCTAGCCCTTCGAGCCTCATGCTGCTCCACTTTTTGTATCTTTTCTGTTTGGTGTGTTTTCCTTGTTTTGAGGGTTCCACTTATAATTTGAATCAACGAGATTTACTAAAAAAAGGTGTGTGTGTGTGTGTGTGTGTTCAAGTCCCCCTTTTTGGGGGAAAGAGAAGGGGGGGGGGGGGGGCTTAGCAATCCTGTCCCCACGACTAAGATGTAATACCCACAATTAAGAACCTTCTTCTCTAACTGCATACCTCTCCTTTAATCGTGGAGATACATTAGCTATGAAACTAGGCCAGAAACCCATGCAAGGGTTAAGTGAAAAGGTTCATTTAGTTAGCACTTCCTCCATACCTGAGCACATATGATACCTCCTCAAAACGCTAGATGAATGCCAAGTCGTTCAGTGATCTAACAACCATTTTGCACACAAACTTTGATCATTACAGCCCCTTCATCACTCGCAACAAATATGCAAGATGAGTATCCACTTTCGACTAGGTGATCAGATTTGACATAAGTTGCACCTGGTTAGAAGGGTCAAGTGTGGATATAACTCACACCCGGCATTCTTACTAGAGTCCTATTTACTAAAAGAGGCACACTGAAAGACTTGACTGCACCCAAAATTGTTTAAATTTTCTTACACCACCCAGCCACTACCTCACAATAAGCGACTGAACAGGCTTTCAACTAGTTGCACGGAGAGTTGGAATGAAGGCTCGTATTGTTGAACTTTCAGCGAAAACACACAAGCCAACTTAGATGAGAGAAAGATACACTCAGCTTCCTGTAAATCAATGACCAGACAAATCAGCCGTTGCAACCAAAAAACATCATAAGTCGCAACATGAGTGATGCATATTAAGTTGTTCCCCTATCTGGTATAAATGAGTTCAAATGTTCTTGAGCAGCCAGTGCCAGTATTTGCCTTTCCTCATGCGTGCGTGGCTCTAGACCTTTCTTGAACTTCTTCTGGTACATCTTAAGCGGAAAGTATCCGGCAATGACCGACCTATTCGCATAAAGTCGCCTGTGCAATGCATGTGCTGCTTTACAGCAAACTTCTTCACGGGTAAATTCCACATACACCCTGCCTATGTCAGCCTCACTTATTTGAGCATTCACAGCATCAGCGGCAGCTTCAGCCATGTCTATAAGGCTCTGCCCAACTGCCACTAGTTGAGTTGATGGCATAGTTGTACCCTGTGCGTCGCAATTCTGTGTCACCGGTTGGATTGAGTCATGTGTGAGTGCACCATGTACATCAACATCCTCCATTACTTGCACATTGGGGTCAGCATTATGTACGGTGGTGCCATGGTTTCCCCTCTCCACATTTTTCTCTTCTATGTCCATTCCAGGCTGCACAGCTTCTTCCATATCTGTTGGTATTGTATCAATCGAGTTCTGCCTCTCTCTTCCATCTTTTTCTATTGCTTTCCCTGATACCTGCAAGGCCTCAGTAACTGCCCCACTTTCCAGCTGCTCTGCTCTTGGTGCCTCTTTTGTTTCCTCCACAGAGGCATTTGAAGACTGACAGTTATTCTCTTGAATAGCCCCAATCACTTTTGCAGAATCGCCACCAGACAGAACATTTTCACCCCCAACACTAGCTATATACTCAGCAATTCTTTTGTCGACTTCTGACACACAGGCCTCTTCAGCTTGAAGCAAAAGCTGCTCTGCACTATTTTCATCTCCTAAATTGATCTGGGGATTCTCGTCTAGCCTCGTTTCTGGTTTAACGATATGAGTAGACTTCACGGTTCCAAACCTGAAAAGACAGTATCATTAAGTTTACCTGGCCTTGCACATCTATTACTCAACTAACAAAAGGAAAGACCAACACTGAGTACCTTTTACACTCTGTGCGGACATCCTCCTCAATTTCTAGAAACTCTGCTTCTGACATGGATAAAGCTTCTGCTTTGGTAATCTGAATTCAAGAACTTCTAAGTTAAGAAATAGGTAAAAGACTAATTGAAAAAAAATACGGGTGATTTAAATACCACATTCTGGAGTTCCAAAATACGTGTTGGAGCCCGTAATAATGTTTTCGCATGCTCTGGGACACCATAAAAGGGATCCTGTTTCCCATCAGTCTGAAAAGAGAAACTCAAAAAGTAACTAAACCTTCCCCATCAGAACAGTGTATCATACAATAAGAGGAGAAGACAAGAAAAGTGTTCAATGAGGCACTGGTCGACCAATCAAAGCATAGAAAGTTGAGCTTTAAATAATTATATATGCTATGAAAGCGCAAACTTCAATATCAATCAAAACTCCGCACCATAAAATGACTGCCAGCCTATTTTAGGCACTCTAGCTTGCAGAGAAACCTACCTCTGAGACTGCATCTGGGGTAG
The DNA here is from genome assembly GCF_014529385.1 of Adiantum capillus-veneris. Taxonomy (NCBI): domain Eukaryota; kingdom Viridiplantae; phylum Streptophyta; class Polypodiopsida; order Polypodiales; family Pteridaceae; genus Adiantum; species Adiantum capillus-veneris. The sequence continues at coordinate 43,015,144 of NC_140951.1, read as the reverse complement.
CTTGAACCACAGTAAGTATCTTGTTTCCTAATCGCATGCCATTGAGTCCAGCACAAGCTTTGAGGGTCACAGACGGATCTAAATACTGTAACAAATGGTAGACCATCAGCTACAATAAGATTAAACCTTTATTTAATCTATTAAAAATAAAATTGAATATATCTACAGTAGGACAACACGAGAACACAATGCTAGTTGTACATTACTCACTGCCTAAAGATTAAATACAAATTTTAACAGGACCCCACAATAAAAACACAAATTTAATCACAATAAGCTGCTGACTGCCCACCCTCATCATAGAAGAATCACATTAAATTAAGCTGTGAACACAGTGGGTCACAATGGTAGAAAGATTCCACCTCCAGAAAGGCAAATGCCTCGATTTGATTATTTTTCACGGCAATCTCCCAATGGTAAGCCTTCAACTGCCCAAATGCCGTGACAATCTCCTTGACCTGGCAACAGCAACATAATATTACAATCCTTTTCCTTCCTATTGAGGTTATCATGCAAGAAGCGTTCAAATAGATCAAATTTGACTAACTATCAAAGTGTAGCACTAATGTACCTTCTCTGCAGACAAGGTCTTACAGATTCCTCCCACGAAAATCTTCAAAAAATAAGAAGTAACTGAGTTTAGTAATGCTTATGAAGCGCAAAAGGTCCAAAACATTGTTATACTCTTTGCCTTGCTAAACAAACAAAAGAGAACTGTGAAAGACACTATGAAAAACATTTTCAAAATCAATCACAGACTGCAACATCCATTAAAACTCTCCAATTTCTCTTTTTTGCTAAAAGCAATTACTAAAGACAAATGATCAGTAATTACACTGTCGTTCTGTATCAATGTTCGATTACAAGTCCCCCAAGATAACTTTCTTTCCCAACCATACATGGGGAAGGTAGACAAAGGGTATAATGGGAGCACTGCTTTACATTTTGCAGTAGGAGGCACTTTTGGAGGGTGCCCAAAAGAGCAAAAATGGACAGCATTGAAAGAGAAACAGTGTAAAATGAAACTCCTGTGGAGCCTCAGCATAAACCTACTGCAGAGGAGTACAAAGAGAGGCAAAGAAGAGGAGACCCAGCCAAACTACGCAGACAAAGGTGTCTAGGTAAAGGTTCCAGAACGACTTTTGATGTTTGGATTAGCGTTTGCTTATGTATATTGGGCTAACAACTCTGTTCGCAACCACGATATTTGCTTTGTCTATTGATGGAAGACACCATTTCATCACCATCTCTGACCTTTACATTGGGTTGTAATGTAATCGGATGACTTCTCACCAAAACAAATCAACAAATCATGTCACATTTGTGTATGGATGCCATTCATCCTGAGCATGATAACTCCAACTATTAGAAATAAATCTAGTGAAGAAAGGCTTAGAGTAGAGGAGCTTTACAAGTTGCCTGACAGGTATCCAAGAGCTGCAGACAAAATTGTAATTACACCACTTCTCTAAATTGCATTCAGCCATGGATATGTTGACATTAATTTAAGGCCGATCATTCCCCCTCCCCCTCCCCTCGGCAACATAAAACGCATCACTTCCTGCTTCACACATTTGACCTTTCCCAGCAAACAGCAGTGCAGTATATAAGTTAATGAGGAAAAACTAAGCTGCGCGTGCAATGCAGAAATCAGAAGTAGTTGAAAGAAACTGACAAGATTTTTACCAACAAAGCTGAATTGCAAGTTTCAGTCAGTTAAACAAGCTGTTAAAATTCTGACATCCAAACCAGGTAGAAATTTTTACCTTCTGTGGAGAATCTGGAACAACACTCGATACCATGCCGACGACAGAACCAATGCCCACTCCCCCATTCTGCACCACAACAGGGATTCTCTGAAACCATTCTCCTGTTCCATGGGGTATTATGTAGCTCAGGTTTAAGAAAACAGCTAACTTACTTCACTAGTCGGCCAGGAATCTTACCTTGAATGAAGCAAAACTTAAATTGCAACATTTCAAGAAAGCATGCCTCTCAAGCAAGTCACGACTATAGTCTATAACATAATGCTTCTTGACAACCAGTCATAATATCACATCCAAGTAGCAGCCACAATGGCTTTCAAGGCTTTTCTTAATTTTGAAAGAAAACCACCCTTAAACCCTTCAAACAAAACATGACACAAACTTCACTAAGATTACCTTGACAAGAATTTGCCTATGAGTGCCCAGACCATGTTGCCCATCAATCCCCTCTAATGTCCTCGACAAATCATTCCTCCTTGCTTCCAAAAAGTTTTTCAATTTACTAGCTTCCTAAACCATTGTTAATGTTCTTCTCCTCCTGTACGTTCTCCCCCCTTGCTTGAAGGCCCACACTGATTTTCCCAAGGCTTTTGTTAATGTTCCATATTTTGGGCAAGCAAATAGAAATTACTCGTCAAGCTTCTTCATAGAAAATGAGCTTCGTACAACTTAACATCGGCCATTATCTTGTTAAACACTCTCTACAACCCCAATGACTCAAGAAAAGTGAAAAATATAACATTTGTAACAGTTCTAAGAAAATTAGGTTTTCTTACATTGTGCACTGATTTTTGCATGGTGAGCTCTTTTTTTAAAAACAAAATGTAACTTCATGAAGTGATCACAAAGTGAAAAAACTCATATTTCCCTTTCGAACACTTCAATTACAATGGCCTATCTTTCTCTAAACCAGCTATTCAAACTCCTCCATGAGGCTCCTCCCTTCCAATTAAGAAACCTCTCTCTAGACTCCTGCAACATATGCGACAGAATGAAGAACTTCATTAACAACTACAACTTTTCCCAAGGATGCCTAGATAGGCAGATATTTTTATAGAACAATAATCAACATTATCATCCCAAGTATAGCTTGATGCATCGGAACAATATGGCTCATTTTCAGAAAACTTACTTCATATAATGCTTACAAGGTAATGCTTGAAAGTGCTGAAGGACCACAATGCACAGAATAATTCGATCATTTTATAGATTGTATTTTGTCAAGGACTCACTTGTGGCTTCAACAATCTACGAAAATCAGCAAATAAAGAGGATGTGTACGGCATTGTCCATGGGTGCAGGCATTCCTCTCTCTACAGTTAAAAACTTGTTTACCAGGAACAAGAAAATTAACTCCCTGCAGGTGCACACGCACGCGCGCGCACACAAAAACCCAATGCCTGACAAATCTGGCACATGCTTCATAGTGATCTTCTTGCCAAAATAAGGGCCATTCTATCACAAGCAGGCACTCTTTTATCAAAAACAACAAATCTGTACCGGTTGAGACACACGATAGAACATAACGCAGACCTTGTAGGCCCAAACAAAATCCATCAATGATTTCTATAAAGAAAAATAAGTGTCTTCACTTGAAAATTGTTTTAGGTGAATGAAAACGATAGTGCCCCTTGGAAGTTGCATGAAGTGGATCGCCCATTCTACTCACCGGAGGAGGAACGTAATCCCTTGGCCGCCGTATTTTCAGGGTAGTGCCATGGAGTGTTATTCCATCAAAAGCAAGCCCAGCAGTAGCATCCTCTGGAGTCAGAAACTCAGCAAAAGCATAGCTCTTCTCCACATTGACCTACAGAAAACCCCAACAGATTTAGTTTCGCTGGTAGCTTCTCACTTGGAATAAACCGATGCAAACATACTAACCATGCAGTTTATACAAGGCTTTGTTCCTGGCAGATTGTTTGCATTTACAGAAAGCATTGCAGCATTGATGAACTCCAAAAGTTCTCCATCCGACACAGATGCAGGTACATTGCCAATGTAAAGTCTCCTGAAATTTCGTGTGGCCTGTGTAAGACTCACAGCAGCCAGAGCAGGGTTCACCTGCAGATTAGAATAGGCCTTCACATGACTGCCTAGAAGCAAAATTGGATGCATGGTACAATGAAACATGTAAAAAGTCTCTTTGCATTACAGATTTCTTCAGCTCTCAGTTCCACTGTTTCCTAATTTGGTCATCTTGTACTGTTTACAATTTTTCATTTACAACAAATTAGGACTCTGGCTAGTGATAATTCTCAGTGTTGCATCTAGCATAACGTCTTCCTTGTGGGCACAAGTTAGCAACTACGTTATTCACCTTCTTGCATCAAGCAGTACCATGAAACACACTACGCTAGCAAACGACCACCAAAGCCATGACCCAGAAAAATAAAACTCTTGGAAAGGTGCCAAAAATAACCTACTCTTAACTGGACACACACATTCACTCCCCACATGCATTCCACGCTGCATGCCCTTACATAAGCATGGATGCACTTTGTGTCACGTGCACATGGCTCTATGTGCCACGTGGACATGCTTCATCGACTTCCAGAGCCAGTTCCTAGAAAGGAGTGTCTAGAATCCTAGGAGGATTAGTACCGGCAATTTTGTGAGCCTGTTCCCAGCACCTGCATGTCCAGACGAGTCCATTAGATTAGGTTTTCCAGTTTTGGAACCCTCTTGCATAAATGGTTTGTACACGCGTTTTGACAAATGTTATTACACTATGGTGGGCATCTGGCATGACATGCATGTAGTTCTAGGTTAGAGGAATCCAACAAGCCATCCCCCGCGTCGATCCGATTCCTGGGTGAGCAGATGTGCGATAGTTTCACCCAAAAACTGACCCCAGTCCAATTTATTAATAAATCATTTTTAAGATTTATTTTGTTGGGTCTGGTGAACAGTTTGCCCTACCTAAGCCTAAGGGAGTTTATAACTCAAAATTCAGCCCTATAAAGGCAGCCGGGCAGCCAAGAATTTAAAAAAGGTTGCAGATTGAGTTAGCAGAGAAAGCAGAGCAACTTGGCGTTTCCGAAGCAGACCAGCCTTGGCGTTTTTGCTAGAATCAACCCAGCGATGCTTACAACAACCTACAGCCCTAGCGTTTTTGCATTTCCTTGCCAGATCAGCCCTAGTGCCACCATGTTTGCAAATTCCGCCCTAGAGTTTTCCCTTGCCGGATCTGCCTGCGTTTGTGATCGCTAGCCATCTCCGTTGCGGTATGGTACTTAAGTAGCCAATTGAGCCTCCCGTCGCTCATTCCCTCGCCGGCATCGAGTGCTCCATTGCTGTCCATCATCGGCATCGTCAAGAACTGCGTTTTCAGCCCTGCTCTACACAAGAGATCTGCTGCGTTTTACATCACAGGTCTGTGTTTTTGCGGCCAGCTTTCAGCCCTTCACTCCTCTCACAACGGGAGCCAATTCAGCCCCAAATCTACGTAGCCCTTGGTAGCCATCCGCAATCCCACATCGAGAAGGATCCAAAGGTACATCAAATCAGCCCCGGGTGCCTCGTCTTGAGGAGTTACTACGGCGACACTCATCATTCGAGTCAGTAGAGTCTGCACTTGAGGTAATGCATGTGTGTACATTCCATTTACACGATCTAAAGAAAATACCACAACGGCAACAGTGTGGGCCGCCCTTGAGAGGGTTAGTTGGGACCCCATCAAGTGTCATTCTCCTCTTCTCTCTCGTTGGGAAGAGATCCCCTTCTATCATCCATAATCCACAATCTGGTACAAAAGTGCAACCGAATCATCAACCTGCTACCGATCGGATAGATAGCTCTGTCCACAATTCCAAGAAAGATGTGCATTTGCAAAAGGCACAGCAAAACTGTCAATCCATCTCCTCGGAAAAATAACACAGCCATAAAAACCTGCTCTCGAAGTGTTGAAGAAGATCCTACTGTTGTCCAGACACTCCTCTCTGAGGAAGAAGCTGGAAATGAATAGCTCCCTCTGTGGATCCAACAACCGCATGCTTGCTCTCCTTGCGGGAAGAAACGGCAACATAACTCCATCTGGGATAACCAAAGACAGGGAAGTCATAGACGAGGATCCAAGGCCTCCACATACCCAAATCTGCCCCAAACTTGAGAAAACCAAGAAAAAACAGCAAGCTTCTTCTCTCTCAATCATCTCCAAAACCACACCGGATCAGCCACATCCGAGCATCCACGTGGTCGTATCACCATAGGGCTCTGATACCATGTCAAAGGTGGCAGCGGAAGATGCAATGAAGACAAGAACTGGCTCATGATCCGATGGGCACCTTGATGATCTAGAACACCTACAATGCCAAGCACATGAACAAGGCACACCTTTGGAGAAGAGAGATTATTGAGGTAGAAAGAGACGGGACATCTGAGAATGAGAGAGAGAGAGAGAGAGAGAGAGATCTGGGAAAGGCTAACCATGCTGATAACAATCTCCTCATACAAGTGACCAAGGGTGGTCCGGCATAGAATTGACATGCCCAATGGATAGACCCGCACACAATTGCGACTGCTACTGACACTCGCAACTACTCCTGCACACGAAACCACTGACAGTGTCTCGTCATAGGCTGCCCTAGCTGATCTGAAGGGAGAAGAAACCGAATCAGGCCTGCAATACGGTGTGGCTACCCCCTAGCAAACACGGATCTACTCCTCCTGTTTGCCTGCACCATGATGGAGGTGCTCTGCATCTGCATGATCGTAGCGCCTCCATGCATTTGCCCTGAGAAGGAGAAATGCAAGATTGATCCCCTGCTGCCTATCAACGTCAACGTGCTGCCCTGCTCATGATGAGGAAAAACGCTAGAGGAGAGCAGCCAACAAAACGCTAGCCCATGCTGCCCCCCCGCTCTCCATACTCCTCCTAGGGCTCCCCAAAGGGGGTGCCAGGCACCACAAGGCCTGCGCACACACTACTCCCCAAGGTGTCCCACCTCCTGTCTATATACCTCCTAGGGCCTGGGTCAGCCAGCTATCCACCAGCCCCCACGACAAAGGAAGAGGGTAAAATGTAGGAATTGTCACAAAGTGATGACATGGCATGACCACCTAGCAGATGAAAAATGACTTTTAAAGTTGTTCCAACTTATGGCCACCCTTTCGACGGGGCCCATGGGACACAAGGCAAATAAAAATAATGTAGAAGACCCAAATCGCGTGGACTGGCTACCGTGGCAGGCTATACGGACAGCCTCGCGTTTTTCGCTAGCAGTTGACATGGCATGGTACGGAACTCCGCAGTTTGCACTGCCAGCTTTCGACACCAGTTTTTGGGCCAGATGCTATTGGGACTTGAAGCTTTGCTTTTGGGGCTCTGCTTTTAGCATCCCTTGTATTGTTTATAAGAGCCCTTGGGGCCCAAATGCCCACTCTACAAAGCATTTGGACGCAGAGTCTGAGAACAGAGGTCCCTCGGGAGTTCTACTTTGCAATGATTAATGAAAAAGATTTAGTGAAAGGGGCGCTAGACTTTGGGGCCGATACCTCTGGGCACAGAACTACGTCGGGCCGTGTCAACTCTCTCTCTCTCTCTCTCTCTCTCTCTCTCTCTCTCTCTCTCTCTCTCTCTCTCTCTCTCTCTCTATCCCCCCCCCCCCTCCTCAGTCTATCGCCCCCCTTTCCCCCCCCATCTGTCTATCGCGCCCCCCCCCCCCCCCCCCCCCCCCCCCCTCCACCCCTCTCCTCAACCTATCTATCGCACCTCTCATTCATTCTTTGGGCCTCACCGTAATCGATCCACTTGAAGAAGACCCTGATTCTTTGGGCCTCACCGTAAGGGATCCACTTGAAGAAGACCCTGCACAGGACACGGAAGCCACCAATGTCTCACCTGTTTGCAAGCCGCGAGCAAAGGCAACCTTCGTGCTCACGAATAAGCGGATGGCGCAGATGGAGAGGGAAATGAAGGAGTGGAAAACAGAGATGGAAGGATGGTGGAAGGAGAAGGCCAACCTACTTCAGACGGTCTTCAATGAGGGCGCACAGTGGAAGAAGGAGAAAGAGAGCCTTAACGGAGAAATACAGACACTCAAAGAAGAAGTCTCAACCCTCAAACAGGAGAACCCAAACGCCGAGATACGGATACTCAAAAAAGAAGTCTCAGCCCTTAAACAGGAGCTTGCTGATAGAGTAAGCAATGGACTAGAGGAAGGCGAATTTCAACCCTCGGTAATAGATGAAATTAAGGAAATTAAGGAACAGGTAAGGATGATCACAAAGGAAGAGAAACTGAGTGTAGCAAAGACATCTTCATGGGCGGAGATGATAACAAGGACACAGAAAAAGGCGGACGAGGCTGAAAAATGGATTGAGGTCGCCAAGAAAGGGAAAGGTCAAGAAACTCCTTGTACACCGACGCTTATCAACATGACTCTCGAAGAGGAACAAAGAAGGCGGAAGCGAGCACTGCATGTGAGAGTGACCGGTCTCAAGGACATAAACAATGTGGAGAAAGAGGTCACAAGCCTTACATCCATGATGGGGATGGAAAAGCCTTTGCACACAAAGGCATGGAGGGTAGGTAAGAAAAGTGATGGCACGGGTGAGTCTTCAGAGGGGAGAGCTCTCATACTACGCTTCCCCTCGTTGGAAGAGAAGAAGGAATTCTCGAGGAAGATGAAGGAGTACGAGCGGAAGTGCGACGCGAGAGAGAGTGCGAGAAGAAAGCACGACGATATGGTGAACTCGCTCTACTGTAATGTGTAGAGCATAGTGAGTTCTTATTAGGTTTTTACAAAAGAATATGTGTACACACCTGGCGGCCCGCCCACTTACCTGGGCGACCACATTGGGCTTTATACCCCAACAACCTCCCACTTAAAGTCCAATGTGGTACTTTAAGTGTGAGAGAAGCTACTATACAAGCTAATATACAAGAGATGTAGAGAAGTGATGTACTGCCCTACACCTAACTGCGTGCGAAAATGCGCAAAGCTCTCAGAGGGAAGTCCTTTTGTAAGTAGATCAGCAGGATTTTCTGTGGTGTGAACTTTGACAAGCTGAAGTTGCTTATCCTCGAGCATTTCCCTGATGAAATGATACTTCACATCCACATGCTTTGTCTTTGAGTGATAAACTGGATTGCGAGCCAATTGTATAGCACTTTGACTATCACAATATAACACAGGCATCTCTTCTTTGATTCCCAAATCTGTTACTAGTCGATTAAGCCAAATTGATTCTTTGCATGCCTTTGATGCTGGCTGCAACATATTCAGCCTCTGTAGTAGACTGAGTAACACAATCTTGTAATCTAGAACGCCATGATACTGCTCCACCAGCCAATGTAAAGACATACCCTGACGTAGACCTTCGGTTGTCTAAGTCACCTGCATAATCTGAGTCTGTAAAACCCTTTACACTTAGCTCCTGACTCCCATAGCATATACGCATACTCTTTGTAGCTTTCAGGTATCTCAATATTCCTTTCACTGCCTCCCAATGTTTCTTGCCTGGGTTTGACATGTATCGACTTACTACTCCCACTGCAAATGCAATGTCTGGGCGAGTAGCAATCATTGCATACATCAAATTACCCACTGCAGACGCATATGGAATCTTATCCATTTCAGCCTGTTCTTCCTCAGACACGGGACAATCTTGTTTGCTAAGTTTCACATATGGTGGCAATGGAACACTCAATGCCTTTCCCTTCTCCATATTGAAACGTTGCAAAACCTTGTCAATATACTCTGTTTGAGATAACCAAATCAACTTCTTTGATCTGTCTCTCTCAATGCGCATACCAAGTATATGACTTGCCTCACCCATGTCTTTCATGTCAAACGATTTTGCCATCTTTGACTTCAAAGCTGAAATTTCTTTCAAGTGCTTGCCAGCAATCAACATGTCATCCACATACAAAATAAGGATCAACCAACTACCATCCTTAGTCTTCTTTGTATATAGACAGTGATCGAACTCACTACGTTTGTAGCCTTGAGAAAGCATAAACTTGTGGAATTTATGGTACCATGCCCTCGGTGATTGTTTTAAGCCATAAAGACTCTTTAACAACTGGCATACCCAATCTTCCTTGCCTTTCTCAACAAACCCTTCTGGCTGTTGCATGTAAATTTCCACATCTAAATCACCATGCAAGAACGTTGTCTTGACATCCATTTGGTGCAACACCAAATCTAATATGGCAACCAATGCAAGAAAGCATCTCAATGTAGTCATCTTGACCACCGGAGAGAAGACTTCATCAAAGTCAATGCCTTGTTCTTGCTTAAAGCCCTTGGCAACAAGCCTTGCTTTGTACTTTGGCTGACTATCATGAGCGGTGATCTTATACCTGTAAACCCATTTACAAGGTAGAGCCTTTTTGCCCCGCGGTAATTTAACTAGCTTCCATGTCTGGTTTTTATGCACAGTTGTCATCTCTGACTGCATGGCCAATTGCCAATTCCCGAAGTCCTTCATTTGCACTGCTTCCTTGTAACATGAAGGCTCATTGCAATCAGTCAACATGACATAGTTCATAGATGGAACAAACCTATCAGGAGGTCGCGTGACACGTCCAGATCTACGCACAATAGGTGGCTCAGGCTCAGCCACAACTTGTGGTTCCACTCTATCCTGTCCTTGCTCCTCTTGAGCCCTGACATTTTGTCTTGCACGTGCAGGTCCATCTTCTTGGAAGACAACTCTTCTAATCTCCTCAACCCTCTCTGGTTTAGAATGATATTTGGATTCATTAAAGTGAACATCATTGCTGCGGACAACCTTTCTGGATTCGGGATCCCAAAGCCTAGAAAGATGCACTTTCTACTCTTTGGCTCAAGTTTGTTCCTAAATTCCTTTGGAACGTGAGTATATGCCTCACAGCCAAAGACTCTGAGATGCTTGTATGAGGGCATTTTGCCTGACCATACCATCTCTGGCACTGAATCCTTCTGCAAAACCTTGCTAGGAGATCTATTTACAAGATGAACAACTGTTGATACAGCTTCAGCCCAAAACCCATTTGGCAGTTGTGCATTATGCAACATACTTGTGACCTTCTCTTGTATGGTCCTATTCATCCTCTAAGCAACACCATTTAGAGGAGGATTGTAAGGAGCAGTAAGTTCACGTTTTATACCTTTTGACTCACAAAAGTCCTGAAAGGCCTTTGAAACATACTCTCCACCATTGTCAGTGCGTAAGCATTTAAGCTTCTTGTCACTCTGATTCTCCACAAGTGTCACAAACGTTTTGAAAACACTAAACGCTTCATCCTTGTGCTTGAGGAAGTAAACCCATACTTTCCTTGAGTAATCATCTATAAATGTCATAAAGTAAGAAGCTCCCCCCAGAGATAGGTTAGGCATAGGTCCACACAAATCACTATGAACAAGTGCCAACTGTGTATCTCTTCTACTGCTTCTATGCTTATGTGGCTGCTGTGTTTGCTTACCATACAGACAATGTTCACAGAATTCAAAATCATTAAATGAAAAGGCAGGCAAATAACCAGAACGAGACAAGATTTCCATTCCCTTCTTGGACATATGTCCTAACCGGCTATGCCACAAAGAAACGTTCGGCTGCTCGGTTACATTGATTACATTTTTAGAGACATTTGATACATAAATCATGTAAAGTCCTCCAGACTTTACTCCATGTGCTACTGTCATAGAACCCTTGGATATCTTCCACATGTTCTGTCCAAAAGTGGTGACGTAGCCAGCATCATCAAGTAAACCTGTGCTGATCAAGCTCTTTGTAATTGTGGGAACATGTCTCACATTCTTCAGCGTGAAAGAAGAGCCATTCTCAAACTTCAATTGAACATCTCCAACACCTAAGATCTCACATGTCTGTCCATTGCCTAGCCGAACATGATCTTTAGTGGTCACAGAAGAGGTAAACCACTCCTTGTTTGGAGACACATGAAGTGATGCCCCTGAGTCTATAATCCAGTCACTCAGTGCATTTCCATCAGATGCTGTAAGAAGAGCTGAGTCCATTGTATTCTTCAAGAAGTAGATGTCTCCTGACACTAGACTGTCATCCTCTGCAACAATGTTTGTCACATTTATTTCTTGAATCTTCACTGAGGACTTGTTCTTCTCACCATGGTCTTCAGCTTTCTCTTTGCCTTTTTCTGATTTCAATTCTATGCAGTCTCTTTTCATGTGACCCTTCTTGCCACAATGGTAGCATTCTATGTCACTCTTGCCTTTAGCACTGCGGGACTTGCTACGAGACTGATTCCTCTTTCCACCTTTGTACTTTTCTTTGGTCCTTCCCCTGACAACTAAGGCTGTTCCTTTGCCTTTGTCCATTGTCTTTCTATTGGTTTCTTCAGTAAGCAGACTTCCTTCTACACCTACTATGTTCAAACCATCTGGAGGTGCAGAATTACTCAAAGCTGTGCAAGAAGTGTCCCAACTTTCCGACAATGTGATCAACAAGAACATAGCTCTAACAGGTTCATCAAACTTGACACCTTGAGCTGACAACTGACTATAGATTGTGTTGAATTCATTCAGATGATTGGACATAGGTGTCCCTTCTTTCATCTTCAAGTCAACAAGCTTCTTAAGCCAGTATACCTATGAAGCTGCACTCTGCTTCTCATAAAGATCACTCAGCTTTAACCATGCTTGATAAGCCGACATCTCGTCTGCTACATTGAAGTAAACGCTTTCTGCCAAAGTCAACATAATGGTAGAAAGTGCCAATTCATCCATTTCGCTCCATTCATCTTCGTCCATATCTTCTGGTTTTATCCCCTTGAGCTTTATAGGTTTTATCTGCTTCTTTTGTACCAACACGTGCCAAATCTGCTTCTTCCACAATGGGAAATTGCTTCCATCCAGCTTCTTGATATTGTAAAGGGCAGTGTCCTGTGATCCAGCCATAGCTACGCTTCACAATGGTTTACTTTCCTGGGAAAAATTCGGCGGAGTTTCCCCTGTAAACTGACCTCTGAACCAATATCAACCTGTCAAATGAACCAAGAAAGCTTCAGATTCTGCATAAATTTCGGCAGAGTCTCCTTTGTAAAATGGCTCTGGTGTACTCAAAAAACAGACCAAAAAACAGCTCAAAAAACATTGTCTCTCTGACACTGTAAGCTGCGGGTAAACCTGTCCTGCACCTGTACTGTCTCTCACAGTCCTGTCACTGTCCTGTAAGCATAGACTATGACAATGCCTCAACGGCAGTAAAGCAAAGATGCAATCCCAACTGTCTAACTCACAGTCAATACATCCTAACTGCCTATCTAAGGGTGCTCGAGGGATCACTCCAAGACCTGTATCACCGAAAGGATCTCAACATTCGAGAATCCCCCAGCTCAATAAAACCTCACTCGACCCTCAACAAAGGCTGCAGTAAATCTGACAGTACATAGACTTCCCACAAAGTCATACATCCACAAATTTCCCACTGTATGTTGTAACCGCTACGGCGGTTGTTTGCTACGTGACTCACAGCCAGCAAACCCTCAACAGACATACATCATCTCTAACAATACATCCCATGTGGAAGTACCTGCAATGTCAGGATGAAATCTGGAATATCAAGCAGCAAACACAAGCTACCTGATGAACTAGTGGATGTCGCCTACAGTCTGTGTGTAGATGCGCCCGTGTCGTATGTGACACGCCTCCAAGAACTGTGAGCCGTCCTTCGATGTGTAGACAACCACAAATCAGCACTCTGGGAGTGTCGATATCCTCAACACCTGCAGTCGTAGGCCGAAAACCCCAAATTTGTAGAGTCGGATCTGCACCCGTCGAGACCACGTAGTCGAAAATGGCTTGCGCAGACCTTTGTCGAAGCCGAACGGTGGCCGAGATGACCTCAGAATGAAATTCTGACAACACCAAGCCCTTCGGGCTTACCCACGAGATTTGGGGCCGTGTCTTCGCCTGTCGAATTTCACTCCAATCTGAGTTGCTGACTCTAGCCTCCTGCAGTGCTGCCCCGAGCCTCGATCTGAGCTCTGATACCAGTTCAAGGAGTACGAGCGGAAGTGCGACGCGAGAGAGAGTGCGAGAAGAAGAGCAAGACGATATGGTGAACTCGCTCTACTGTAATGTGTAGAGAGAGCATAGTGAGTTCTTATTAGGTTTTTACAAAAGAATATGTGTACATACCTGGCGGCCCGTCCACTTACCTGGGCGACCACATTGGGCTTTATACCCCAACAGAAGAGGCCTACTCTCAAAAAGACAGGTATTTTCCTCGGTGATGACCTGACTCTCTCACAGCTCGCACATATGAGAGAGGTAATGCCAGAGATTACAGCGGCAAGGGAGAAGGGAAAGATAGCCTTCTACAAAGATGGACCGGTGGTGATTTTAGAGCGGCGTATTGCATGACGGTGCGAGACCTATGGGACCACACTGAAGATGGCTACCTGGAACTGTAATGGGTCTATGAGGTTGGACGTGGGCGCATTTGAGGAGAGTTTCAAAGACAAGGATATTGTGTTCTTCTCAGAGACTCATCAGGCCCCTGGACAGGTAATGCCACATGTGGTGGGATACATATGGGAAACAGCTCACAGGACAAATGCGAGATCTGAGAACGAGAGTAGAGGTTCAGGAGGAGTAGCAGTGCTATTCAGAGAGGAACTACAACCATTACTGCATATTGTACGAAGAGATGATCATGCTAGATATAAGTGGGTGAGACTGAGACCTGACACAGGTCGATTCCTATATATTGCCATATGTTACTTTCCTCTCAGTACATCAATGTATGCCACATCCAGAGGGCAGGCGCCTTTCTCTATCCTAGATGATGACATTTGGGAGTTTTCTAGGGATGGTGATATCATTCTCCTAGGGGACTTTAATGCCCGAACGGGCAACTCGCAGACAGTCTTCTACGACACTTCAGATGAGATGCTTAGAGAGCTGAATGTGGGTGAGTTGGGACTTGACAGATGCTCAGATGACAGAGAGCAAACGGAGTATGGGAGATACCTCATGGAAATGACGACTACACATGGATTAGCCATACTTAATGGCTTAAAGCGATTTCCTGGAGCAGCCGGTTTCACATGCTTTCCACATAGACATGGGGCCAGTACAGTGGATTATGTTATGACACAACCGAGCTTTATCCCCTGCATTCAGGATTTCACAGTGGGAGCCAGGCCAGTGGGTATAGCAGTAGACCATGCTCTCTTGACACTATCCGTTAAATTTCAGTATAGTACAACCCAGACATCAGGAGGCAGGTCACACACGCGCTATACATTTACTCCAGAGATTGATTTCGTTTATTCAGAGGAGATCTGGGACCGTCTATTGGAAGGCCCAGCTGGCACAAATGGTACAAGCCTCTCAGTGGAGGAGTGCACCACGCTACTGACTGAGACATTGCACGAGGCTGCATCAGTGGCATACCCACACACTCAGCCGGGCAAGAGACGACATTCTAGGAGCATGCCCCAGAATAGTTGGTATGATGAAGAGTGCAGAGAGATGAGGGACCAGCTTCAGAGGGATCATCTTTTAGGAGTCATCACTTACAGACAGTCTCGGATTGCTTTCCGACGCCTTATGCGACGGAAGAAGGGAGCTTACCTAGGCCAAATGGAGCGAGACTTGTATCAGATGTTCTTGAGTAGGGACTCGGGAGAGGCATGGCGTCTCTTCCATGAGCACTCCCCTCCCCCAGTGATTACTTCACCTAAGGTGTGGAGCCAATATGCGACATCATTATATACGGTTCCTGGACAGGAACCCCTTCCAGACCCTACCAAGCCTTGCCAAGCTACGAGCACTTTCTTTACACCTGAGATGGTACAAAGGGCCATCGACAGAATGAAGATCGGGAAGGCATATGATCATGACAATCTAGTATCGGAGCACTTTATACATGCCAGGGATATGCTGATGGAGGTTCTCGCAATGTTGTTCAATCGTGCCATGTGTGAGGGATTACCTGAGACTTGGAGATTGTCTAATATTGTGCCCATCTTCAAGGCTGGTGACCCTACAGAGCCTGGGAACTACCGCACTATCATGGTTGGACACACATTGGCACGGTCGTATGCATCCATCCTGGAGCAACACTTGAGTAATTGGGCAGAGGGCGAGGGGGTACGAGCAAAGGGTCAAGCCGGCTTCAGGAGGGGTTTCTCCACTCTTGATCATATTCTGACACTCAGGGCCATCATTGAGGAGGGCAGAGCACGTGGGAGACAAATATATTGTAGCTTTGTGGACTTTCGTAAAGCATTTGACATGGTACCAAGAGCTCGATTGATGCGCATACTAAAGGAGATGGGGGTGCCCATAGAGGTGATTTGGGGGATTATGGCTTTGTACAGATGAGTGATGGGACGAGTACGCACTCCGGAAGGGGTATCTGATTTAGTTCACTCTACCATTGGAGTGAAACAGGGCCCATTGTCTCCTACTCTATTTGGTATGTATGTTGATGAGGTGTCTGATTACATCGATAGAGAGGGTGGCAGAGGTGCACAGCTGGCAGGGACGTGGATCCCATTGTTGCTATATGCTAATGATATTGTGTTGATATCTGACTCACCAGAAGGTATGCAACGATAGTTGGATGCACTACGCAATTTTGCAGAGGATAGTGGATTGTGTGTAAACCTAGGTAAAACCAAGGTTATGGTGTTTAACACCACAACGCAATGGGTCAGGAGATCAGTACCCACTTTCAAATATGGTCAGGAGATTGTGGAGTATACAGATGCATACACTTACCTGGGGGTAGTCTTTACTGGGCCGAGATTTTCCTTGAGAAGAGCAGCAGAGACTAGACTAACTAGAGCTGGTGCGGCTCTGGGAGGAATGGAGAGGATGTGTTCACAGGTTCAGTTCCAGGAACCTAGGACAAAGTTATGGCTCTTTGATACTTTGGTTGCCTCTACTATGTTATATGGGTGTAGGTTTGGGGACCTTCTATAGGCCAAGATGGGTGGAGGCGTATGGAGAAGCCCCTGGTATCTATGATCTCTCGGCGGCTGATTAGAGCCAAGGTTTCTGTACCGCATGATATCATTCGAGCGGAATTAGCTGCCCCCCCTATGGAGATTGAGGCGCTCACAAGATCAGTCTCCTTTGTACACAGTCTGTGGGATACTACCAGAGACAGATATGCCAGGGTGGCTCTAGAGTCCTCCAGACAATTAGCTCTTAACGGGGATACATCATGCTGCTATGCTCAGATAACATCATGGTTTCAGACACATGGTTTCACCATGGACAGGTTGCCTCCTTTTCAATACTCTCTTCAGACACCCTTGAGGTCTCTGACACGGGTAGAGATTAATAGACTCATCCGTCACGATTTAATCCAGTTGGACACGAGGAGGACATGGATAGAGCCGTTACAAGAGTTGGGCACAAAGATGGCTTTCTATAGAGATCATCTTCTCCACCTCACGGGGGATGGGTTTGTAATTCAACCTAGCTATATGGACACGCATCTTTCGCATGGTTTGCGTTGTGCCATTGGCCAGATACGCACGTCCTCACATCAGCTCGAGAGATTGAGACTGGCAGATTCAGAGGGACACCAACAAATAACAGAATATGCCGCTTATGCCATCTAGAGCCAGAGACAGAAGTACATTACATATGTCATTGCACAGTGTACTATGAGATACGAGGTCGTTTTCACTGTCTATTCAGAGAAGGTTTTGGGCCTCTATCTAGGGTCATGAGTTATGAGGATCAAAGATGTCTTGGGCTTTATCTACTTGAGTTACACAAGCATAGAGAAACCTTACTAAGGAGAGGTGAAGAGAGACATCCCCAGAGACAGATCACAGATTTCTTTACACTAGATACTGTACACCCAGAAGAACAGACAGAGGAGCAACCAGCGACGGTGGAGAGGTCTACCCGCACTACTGGCATTCTCATAGACCGAGCATTGGAGCTAGGGAGATCTAGACGACCCCGAGGGAGGAGAGGAGCTACACAATTTCGAAGGAGGCTATGGCAAAAGATTCAAGCCATACTCTTTCGTCGTCCAGAGTGCAGATGAAGATGGATCTCTACTCCCCTCCCATATTGTCTTCACATTGTACTGCTTAGTTTAGGATCCAGCAGTATTTATATTTTGTTATCCTAGTTTAATTTATTTTGTTAATCTGACTTTGTATCAGATACACCGCATTGTAACTTTCTGGTCTCATAGGTCACTTTGGCCTTTTGAAGACGTTAATATAACATTTCATTTCTCTCTCAGGTTATTAGGTTATTTTGTTACTCTGACTTTGTATCAGATCCACCACTTTGTAACTTTCGGGTCTCATAGGTCATTATGGCCTTTTGAAGACGTTAATATAACATTTCATTTCTCTCTCTCTCTCTCTCTCTCTCTCTCTCTCTCTCTCTCTCTCTCTCTCTCTCTCTATATATATTTATTTATTTATTTATTTATTTATTTATTTATTAAAGATCACTAATTTTTAAGTTTCTACTAGTGTGTTGCTATTGATTTCTCGCTTGGAGTGTCCAAGCCTGTTATTACAGTGGTATCAAAGCTCACAAAGATTCTTCTTCTACGGAGGATCCGATCCTTTTTGCAGCGCACGCTTTTTTTTTTTGAAAGAATCTTCGTGCCCTTACCCCGGACTTATTAGCCACTCCCACCCCTACTTCATCGCGCATTGGGCGCGCTCTCGTCTTCATCGCTCTGTCTTACAAGGCATAAGCCATAACGAACACCAAATTACACATGGGTTCTCGCGGAGAATTTGACAAAGATAACACCTCTCGGTGGGTAGGCAAAGAAGGGTTGAAATCCAACATGGGAACTGAAGAAAAGAATAAAGATTTGGGCAAATTTTCGACAGAGAAGTTCGCCACAGTAGAGTACAAACGTCAACTACAAATTGACACATTTGTGAAAAGATTGATCAAGTACTCCAGAGACCTAAGATTTGCGAAACACCTGAAGAATTACCCGATTGATGAGCTTTGCTCAAGATGGCGTGAGGCCATTGATTCTCCTCTCAAGTCAAGAGGAAAGCTAAAAGGACAGACAAGTGCAAAAAAGTGGAACCTGTACTCGCAGAAAGTGCGGGACAGAACTCTTGAAAAGAAGATGAACCAGAGAACCACCAGAAGATAAGCCAGAGAGAGTTACAGAGCAGCAGTCAAGTGCGGAAGAAAAGGAAAGACAAAGCAGAATTGGTACCGATTTTGTGGGGACCGCCGACCCTGCTCAAGTGAACGAAAGTATCGAACTTTGCAGAGCATGGGGCAAAGTGCGAGACCAAGAAGCCCTTAACTTCTTTAAGGAAGAAGCCAAGGCCAGCTTCAACCGAATTGGCGGCTCGATTTGGAATTACGTCCAAGGGAATGGGGCCACAGGCCGAGGTTGTTCTAGCAGAACCCGGATGGGATGTTGCCATTACACCTATCACATTGGCAAACTACGTTTGCACTGTCACAGGTATTTAGGGCAAAAGGACTTTTACATCATGCCTTTGGAAGGGTGTGACATCCTCTAAGGAATCCCTTGGTTCCCCAAGAACAATGCCGTGGTCGATTATAGGGCAGGGAAAGCCATCTTGAAGAATGAGAAGGCCAAAGAGATTGTACTTGATGGAAAACTGAAAGGCGAGTCCGTCCCCCTTGATGAAATCTAGTTTTTTTTTTGCCTATTCGATCTTCTTGAAAGAATTGAATGAAAAGGTCAAATATGTCAGACCTCAAAAACAAGAACGACAAGCTTTTTTGCAAGCTCACGTTGATTGTTTCTCTGAGGGCTTACCAGGCGAGTTGCCTCCTTCACGTCTTGAAAATCACACAATTGATTTGATTCCGGATAGTACACCACCGAACCGACCATCTTACCAACCTAGCCGAGCCCAAAATAAAGAAATAATGAACTAGAACAGATTCCCCATTCTGAGGATCGATGATATACTTGACAAACTTCAAGATTCTACTTGCCGAATTGATCTAAAGAGTGGTTATCCTCACATCTGAATTGCTCCTAGAGACGTCTACAAGACAGCTTTCAAGACGACTTTTGAGTTTGTATGAATATTTGGTGAAGCCATTTGGCCATACAAAATCTCCAGGTACATTCAACCGCATGATGGATAGGATTTTTAAAGATAACTGATCATTTGTAGGCACTTTCTTTGACGGCATTATCGTCCTCTCCAAGAATCAAGCAGAACACAGACACCACCTATTGCAAGTTTTCTAGGCACTGCGGAGGCATCAGTTGGTTATAAATGCGAAAAAGAGAGACTTTTTTTGCCTGAGATACAATTCTTGGGACACGGTCTCAGTAGAAGGGGTAAAGATGGCCAATACCAAAATGGAGACTATTCGTGATTGGCCTAATTTGAAGAATGTTCATGAGGTTCGAAGCTTTCTAGGCTTGTGCTCATATTATCGGCGATTCATTCAGAAATTTGCAAAGATAGCTTCTCCTCTGCATATGCTGACTCAGAAAGGAGTTCCTTTTACTTGGGACCGACAGAGATTGCAGCCTTTCAAACTCTCATGGAAAAGCTGACAACGAGACCAGTGTTGGCCTTGCCAGACTTAGAAAAGCCATTCGAAGTTTACTGTGATGCTTGTGATCGCAGTCTGGGAGCAATCTTGATGCAAGAAGGTCATGTCATAGCCTACGAGAGCAAGATGTTTTCACGTCCTAAATTGGTTGCACACATTTACGAGGAGCAGCTATTGGCAGTTATCCATGCACAGGCGACACTATCTACTCGAAGCAGACTTTACCGTCTTTATAGATCATGACAGTTTACGTTACTTCTTGTGTAACAAACTTGGACACTCCAAGTCAAGAATCAACCGCGACAGCACCAAATAACCACTTCAAAACAATTCACAGATCACAATAGATTTGCACTGGCCCGGCGGAGTTCCGTGCCTAGAGATATTGGCCCCATAGACTGGCGCCCCTTTCGGTATTTCTTTTTATATTGATCAATCATCAAAGTACAAGAGAGCGGTTAGGGTTTCACTCTCAGACTCTGCGTCCAGATGCTCTGAGAAGTGAGGCCCTCACCACTAATTTAAAGGTTACAAGGGATGCCCAAAAGCAGAGCCCCAAAAGCTTTTAAAATCAAAAGCATCAGTTCTCTCTCTCTCTCTTAGAGAGTCTTTTCTCTTTTTTTTTTTTTTAAAAAGCAAAAGCAATATTCGCGTCTCTCATCATTTTCCAAAATTATTAAAAAAAAAAAAATTTTAATAATCCGTCTCCGCGATTTCCGGAATTTAGGGTTTTTGGCGAAAATTAGGGTTTGCAGGAATTTTAGGGTTTCTGGCAAAAATTAGGGTTTCTGCTCTCCGCCACGTCATCACTTTGTGACATACCCCCCTCTTGAAAGCATTGTAATCGACCGCGATTACGCCTGCAAAACCGACAAAAGCCATAAACCGTCTTAGCAGACACTGACTGTTAGTACCTACGTACTAGGAACGCACATCTAGCACATGTACAAAATCGACAGTCACATCACACGACATCACAGGACATCACCAAACATCACAGGACATCACATGACATTCAACATTCATTCGGATCTTAGACCATGATTTATCGGCAATGTAGCTAGCAATCACATCTAGGTCCAATCGGGACCTCATCGATGTCCGATTGACTAACCCCTATTGCAACCATGTCTATTCGAGATCAATCAAACCAAAAATGCTGCAATCATTTCGGCTATCAGTTCCTGCACTCACAAGAAGTCAAGAACAAATCAGTATCATAATCAAGAATTCCATTTCATAAAGTCATCCAGCAGAATACTGTCAGCTCTCAGTATCCCTGAAGCTCAAAGAGATATCAGTGACTTTAGTATCAAAATCGAGGCATCTGTTGACAAAGGAGCGGAGTAACTCCCCTCTTGTGCATCCCACTGCACCAGATCTTCGGCCAAGCTGAGTTCTGGGTTCCGTTTGGAGTAGACTATGCTAAACCAAAACATCGAGGTAAAGTTTCACAATCCGAGGAGTATCTGCTAGGTCCTCCTCCTCCATCCACTTCGCATCAAATGCAGGAAAGTTCTTGAACTTAACCAAGAACCCCCCTTCGGACTTTACCTTTCTTCGTATCATTATGTGCCAAAATCTGTTCAGGAACAAGGATCTCCTCGTTTTCTTCCACTTTGGGTTGCTCGTCAGGCTCCCCATCATCAGGCACATCACCCTTAACAGGTTTCAAGAGACTCACATGCAATGCATTGTGAATCCTCCAAGTATCTGGCAGTTTCAATCGGAAGGAGACATCATTTATCTTGTCAGTAATCTGGAAAGGTCCGTAGTATCACATACTAAGCTTTGGAAAAAGCCTCTCCTTTCCCTTTTTCTTTCTTAGGTGTGCCTTCTCAAAAGTAAGAGCACCCAATCATGCTCCTTCAGTTTCCAGTCGCGACGATGGCGATCTGCTGCCTTTTTCTGTCGTTCTTGAGACTCCTGCAAAGTCTCGCGAACCTTGGCAAAAGCCGTATCCAAGTCTCGCGAATATTCATCAGCTTCAAATTTCTAATCTTTCGTGCTCATGAAGGATGGAACCTTCGCAGCAGTTTCAACAATCTCTCATGGCGTCTTCCCCGTCGAAGAGTGTATCGTGTTATTGTAGGCAAATTCCACCAAAGGTAAGTTCTTTTCCCATTGAGTCTTCTGATGCGAGATACAAGACTTCAATAAATCTAAAATCACTGAATTGGCAATCTCAGATTGCCCGTCAGTCTGCAAGTGGAACGATGACGAGAATTGCAACCGCGTGCCAATGTTCTCCCAAATTGCCTTCCAAAACAAACTCATAAATATGGGGTCTCTGTCGGAGACAATCGTCTCAGGCGTGCCATGTAATCGGAAAATCATCGTGATCATTCTGTATTCTTGGGAGATCAAAAAAAATGAAATCCATTTCAATATTTTCCGAGGGGCGGGTGGGTTTGGGTAAAGGCTGTAACAATCCCTGTGCCTTATGCCTGTCAAACTTGACCTTCTGGCATACCAAGCAACTGCGCACAAACTCTTCCATATCCTTCTTCAGTCTCCGCCAAAAGAAATCTCTCTCTACCCCTCTCATGGTGGTAGCAATGCCGCGGTGACCCGTAAAAGGTGGACAGTGGCAATCGATCATAACCTTTTCCCTCAACGGCTGTGTAACTCACAACATAGTCTTTTTCATCAAGTAGCCTTCCCGAAGGGTGTATCCAGCTACTGTCTCCCCATCCCGTATCCGTGTGAAAATATCTGCAAAACCTGTATCTGTGGCATACTGATCGACCATATCCTCGAAGCTCCTATGATGTATCGCGGAAATAGCCAGAACCAACGGTTTCAGAGACAAAGCATCTGCCACCACATTCTTCTGTCCCTGCACATGGACAATCTGGAAGTGGAACTGTGACAAGATGTTCACCCACCGCATCTGCAGCTTTTCCGAAAGCTGCTTTTGTAACAAGAAGTAGCGCAAACTCTGATGGTTTGTAAAGACAGTAAAATCCGCTCCGAGTAGGTAATGCCGCCACTGAGTAAGAGCATGGATAACCGCCAAAAGCTCTTTCCCATAGATCTGTGCTGTCATCTCCGGCCTAGAGAACAAACGGCTCTCGTAAGCTATGACATGGCCTTCTTGCAGCAAGACCGCACCCAGACTACGACCACAAGCATCACAATATACTTCAAATGACTTCTGCAATTCCGGCAAAGTCAAAATAGGTCTCGTAGTCAATTTCTCTTTCAATGTCCGAAAGGCAGTCACCTCTGTGGGTCCCCACGAAAAAGGTACTCCTTTCTGTGTCAAGGTATGCAAAGGGGAAGCAACCTCTGCAAACTTTCGTATGAACCGCCTGTAGTACGAACACAGTCCCAAGAAGCTTCTAACTTCATGGACATTCCTCAAATCGGGCCAATCACGGATAGTCTCTATCTTGGCCGGGTTCATTTGCACTCCTGCTGTTGACACAATGTGTCCCAAAAAATGTATCTCTAGTAGGAAAAATTCACTTTTCTTTGCATTAATCACTAACGTGTGATCTCGTAATGCCTGAAAGACTTGAAGCAGATGATCTCTATGTTCTGCCTCATTCTTGGAGAAAACAATGATGTCGTCAAAGAAAGTGCCAACAAATAGTCTGTACTCTCGAAAAATCCTGTCCATCATCCGGTTAAATGTCGCAGGAGCATAGGTTAAGCCAAAAGGCATCACCAAAAACTCAAATAACCCAAAAGTCGTCCGAAAAGCTGTCTTGTAGACATCTCTTGGTGCTATCCTGATCTGATGATATCCACTCTTCAAGTCAATCCTGCTAAAGCACGAGGATCCCTGTAACCTGTTGAGTATATCATCGATCCTAGGAATCGGAAATCTGTTCTTGATGGTGATTTCGTTGAGAGTGCTATAATCGATGCACATTCTCCAAGATCCGTCTTTCTTCAAAACCAACAACACTGGAGAGCAATACGGTGAAGTACTAGGCTGGACAAGACCCTTTTCCAAGAGGTCTTTCACTGAGTTCATAATCTTTTCATTTTGTACTCGGCTCACACGATAAGGTGGTCGATTCGGTGGCGTGCTTCCAGATATCAGATCAATGGTATGATCTTCAGGCCCTCTCAAAAGCAATCGGCATGAGCGTGGAGAAAAAAAATCTTGGCATTCTTTTCTTCAGGTCAAAACATATTCAACCTTTATCCATCGTTCAGTTCTCCCAAAAGAATGAGTAAGAAAACTGAAGTTCATCAAGTACAATCTCTAAACCCTTCATTTATCAAAGTCGCTTTCTCGGCCCGGTAGTCAACCACGACGTAGTTCTTGTGGTACCTAGGGATCCCGAGTAGAACGTCACTCACGTGCCCTGAACACCCCTGTCATTGCAAACGAAGTTTGCCAATGCTCGGTGTAATGGCAACATCCCATCCGGGTGCCAGTCGAACTACCTCCGCCTGTGGCATCAGTCTGTCGAGCGTAGTTCCAAATCGAGCTGCCAATTCAAAGTGAAAAGAAGTTGGCCTTGGCTCCTTCAAAAGAGCTTCCTGATCCTTCGCTTTGCCCCGATAGCGGCAAAGTTTGTACTTTCATTCATTAGATTCGGTGCAGGTCCCACGCCATGTGGTACCAGTTCTGCTTTTCTATCTGCCTTTTCTGCCACATTCCTCAGCTGCTCTCGAACTCTCAGACCTGTCGTCGTCTTTATCATGCTGTTCTTTCTGTGCCGTATCAGGGCACTTCGCGGAAATATGTCCATGTTCCCCGCATCCAAAGCACTTCCCCTCTCTGATGAAGCGAGCTCTCTCCTCAGGAGTAAGCTTGGGTCGTGCATCCTTTTTTTTTTTTTTCTCTGGGTTGCTCTTTTTCATTCTACTTTCATTCCCAGAAGTCTGTTCGGCTCGTTGTGTCATTGCCTCATCTGTGGGGTAGGTCAGACTACCAGAGTGAATGGCAAAGCCCCGCTTCGCATGACTCATCAACTCCTGAATAGAAGCCGACTTCTGTTCCAAGCAGTGATCTCGGATCTCTGTAGGTAGACCCAAGGTAAACCACTCAAACTGTTCTCTGAACGAGATCTTCTTGAATGAAGAGGCGGGTAGAAAAGAGCTCCAGAATCTTTCACAATAAGAATTCACTGTATCGCTCTTGGTCATCCGAAGATGGTTCCAAGCAGCTCGTATATCTCGCTCAAACTCTTGAGTCAACCAAGAAGAAATAAAAAGCCTCTTGAATTTCAACCATGTAACTTGCACAGTCTTGCTTAATAGAAGCGTGGACCACCAAGTACGAGCATTCCCCTTAAAGTAAGAGGTAGCTCTCCGAATCTTGGAGTGCTCTGAATAGCGTCCTCCCGCGAAAGCGATGTCAAACTGTTGTATAAAAGACAAAGCCTTCGAAGCATCTGAGTATCTTGAAAAGTATCAAACTTGATCGAGTGGCCACCTTCCTTAAACTCTCGGACTTTCTTGCTTTTATCTTCGAGAAAGTCATACTGGTTGGCTTTGTAAAAATTCTTCTTGTTCGCATAAAACTTTCCGTCATCGGAATCTGAGCTGTCTGTAGACGAGTCCTCAGTAGAACTGTCAGTCTCTGGGCGAGATGTAGCCTTCTTTGCCTTTTTCTTGCCCTTTCCGAAGCTTTGTTCCTTGCTTCGCTTTTTGCTTTTTCTGTCTTCTTCGCTCGAATCCGAGGAGCTAGAAGAACTGTCAGAAGAAGAAGAAGAAGAACTGGGTAGGTCTTCAAACTTGACGCGCTTCTTCAATTTCTTTGCCTTGTCAAATGTCGACCGACGACCTAAATATCTCGAGAAGTCAGTACCTTTGTTCTGCTTTTTGCCGTGCTTTTTGCCTTTCTTTTGCATGTCGAAAAGCTGAGCAATCCGTGCATCAACCACGTTCTCCAGTTCCTTCTCCGTATATTTCTTGGAGGCAGAAGGTTTCTCGAGAGCGGGTTTCGGGAGTGGTGTTGTGGTTCTCTGCCACTCCATCTGTACCTCTTTCAAAGAGGTCTGGTTCATATATTTTGCCATCTTCGGGTCCTTGGCAAAATTGAGCATCATCTTTGTTGCATCACAAATCAATTGACGACGCTCCATCTCTCTTTGCTCCGCCTGAGTAGGCCGAGGCGGGCCATACTCTCTGTCTGAATCTTCGTTGTGATCCCAGCCCGCATCTCCAGATGCAGAGGGAGTCGACTGATCATTGCCTGAAGCCATAGGTGCCGCAGAAAAAAAATTTCGAGGATCGGATTTCCCGTAAAAGAGAAATCGGCCGTGCTCTGATACCACTGTAACAAACTTGGACACTCCAAGTCAAGAATCAACCGCGACAGCACCAAATAACCACTTCAAAACAATTCACAGATCACAATAGATTTGCACTGGCCCGGCGGAGTTCCGTGCCTAGAGATATTGGCCCCATAGACTGGCGCCCCTTTCGGTATTTCTTTTTATATTGATCAATCATCAAAGTACAAGAGAGCGGTTAGGGTTTCACTCTCAGACTCTGCGTCCAGATGCTCTGAGAAGTGAGGCCCTCACCACTAATTTAAAGGTTACAAGGGATGCCCAAAAGCAGAGCCCCAAAAGCTTTTAAAATCAAAAGCATCAGTTCTCTCTCTCTCTCTTAGAGAGTCTTTTCTCTTTTTTTTTTTTTTTAAAAGCAAAAGCAATATTCGCGTCTCTCATCATTTTCCACAAAAAAAAATTATTTTATTTTTTTTTAATAATCCGTCTCCGCGATTTCCGGAATTTAGGGTTTTTGGCGAAAATTAGGATTTGCAAGAATTTTAGGGTTTCTGGCAGAAATTAGGGTTTCTGCTCTCCGCCACGTCATCACTTTGTGACATCTTGTCACAGAAGCAGCTTTCGGAAAAGCAGATGTGGTGGGCTAACATCTTGTCCCAGTTCCACTTCCAGATAGTTCAAGTTCAGGGACTAAACAACTTAGTGGCATATGCATTGTCTCGAAAGCCCTTGGTTCTGGCTATTTCCATAATACATCATCGAAGCTTCGAGGATATGGTAGATCAATGCGCCACAAATCTTGATTTTGCAAATATCTCTCACCGGATACAGAGTGGAGAGACAGTTGCAAGCTATTCCATACGGGACGGCTATTTGATGTGGAAAACAATGTTGTGTTTTACACAACCGCTGAGAGAAAAGGTTCTGATAAAGTGTAATTGTCCACCTTTTTTGTCCTCGTCCCACCCCCAGTCATATGGGTAATTTGTGATAGCCAATTCACTGGCTTTGGATTTGTTGAAGTCTTCTATTTCGGATTAGAAGACTCAATGGGAAACGTATTTGCCCTTGGTGGAGATT
This sequence comes from Adiantum capillus-veneris, assembly GCF_014529385.1. Lineage (NCBI taxonomy): Eukaryota > Viridiplantae > Streptophyta > Polypodiopsida > Polypodiales > Pteridaceae > Adiantum > Adiantum capillus-veneris. Next base: position 42,987,622 of record NC_140951.1, on the reverse strand, counting down.
TGCCTACAACAACACAGTTTATTCTTTGGAGGGGAAGGCGTCATTTGAGGTATTTGAAGAAAGATACATTAGATGACTACTGCCAGAGGTTTTGGGATACTTATTGGCCAAAGAAACCAGATTGAGCAGGTTTTGTTGTGGTTGGCCAAAAAGAGATTTGAGACTATTGTCTGAACCATAAGTCTGACTCCATTCAGTGACTTATGGGACATGCTAAGCAACAATTTGGAATGCATGCTGGCTCATTGACTTATCTTCCAAACAGGATAGTATCCACCTCAACGAGGCAAGAGTCCGCCAGATTGAAGAGAATGAATCAAGGAAACCGGATGACAACTCATCACAAGATTCTGGAGAATCAGATGGTAGCACATACGAAAGTTCCGACGAGCTAAGGGAGCCAGATGCAAGTTCCTTAGAGGATTCCAGAGAAGAAAGGGTATCAGATGAAAGTGCCTCTCAGAGTTCCGATGATTGAGACTGACTTGCCAATGAACAGGGGAAGCTAGCGAAGCTACCCATAGGTCCCACGGCACAAGGAAAGAAACGAAAAGGGAATCAAGTGGTAGATCAGAGAATTCCCTAGACCCAGGATAAGATTTTTGAGCAAATCAGTATGATCTAGATCTGGATACAGCTTTTGCACAAGTGCACGAGGCTCTTAGAAGTCTCAAGCACGGCATAAGAAGGCAACCAACAAGAATTGACGCAACTTGCAACTGAAGGAAGATGATTGGGTGCTCTTACGGTTTGAGAAGGCATGCCTAAGGAACGAAAGGGAAAGGAGTGGTTGTTTTTCCGAAGCTAAGAACGCGGTACTATGACCCTTTCCAAATTCAAGAGAAGATAAATGATGTATCCTTCAGACTCAAGTTGCCAGATACTTGGAAGATTCACAATGCTTCTCATGTGAGTCTATTGAAACCTTTCAAGGGTGAGGTGCAAGTCGACACGGAGCTTGAGGAGCAACCTAGAGTATAAGAGAGCGAGGACATACTCGTTTCCAAACCGAGACTGGCTCACAAGGAAAGGAAAGTGAACGGTAAAGTGATACGACGATTCTTAGTGAAATTCAAGAACTTTCCGACATTGATGCGAAGTGGATGGAGGAGGAGGACCTAGCAGATATTCCTCAGATATTGAAACTTTACCTTGAGATTTTATGTCTAGCTTCAACATCCCATGGATCAGCACAAGGTTGAACCTGGTGCAGACAGGACTGCACAAGAGGGGAGTCACTCCGCTCCTTTGTCACAGGTTACCCAAATGGAATAAAGTCACTATTTTTTCTTTGACATGGGAATTCTCGAAATGAATCTGATTTATGTGTATTCTCACATGTGAGTGTTTGAGTGCAGGTTTGAAAGATAAAATGACTGCTCCATTTCGGTCTTGAGATTCTATGGACATGATCGCAATAAGGATCAGTTAATCTGGAACCTTGGCTCGCTGCTGCCCCCGCTCATCCCCTCGCCTACGCTCTGCACCTCGCCTCCCCTCTCTCTCGCCATCGCTCTCCCCCTAACTCTCAGTGCGCTGCCCAGCTTGCCCACAGCCTGCGTTCTGCCCCAACACGCAGCACCGCAGCCAGCCCAAGCCTCAGCCCGCCGCGCTTCAACTCGCCCGCCCCTGCTTCGCAATCCCGATCCCTCCGCATCGCCCCGGCCCCCACCCCCCTTGCCTCGGGTCTTGCTCGGCTGAAAGCGTCATTACTCTTGACGTTCTCGATGTGCTTGGCCAGCAGAGGGCCACCTCTCGTCTTCGTCTTTCCGCCCTTCTCCAGGGCAATCCGCAGCAGACACTAATGGACGCTCATGCTCCACCTCAAAGGGACTCTCAGGAAGCCCCCTCGCCCGACCCCGCTCAGCCCACCATTCGACTTGCTCTATCCCTGACAGAGCAAGCGAGCCTAGCCGCAGAGATTGAACGCCAACAAGATCTTGGACGTTCAGTTCCTCGGACACGCCTACTATTAGATAGAGTTTGAGACCTCAGATGGCGTCCAAGGTCATCGCGGTACCCTTGACCATCCGAGCAGTTTGAGCCCATTTTCGATAGTGGAGACTGGTTTTGACCCAGCTTCAAATGTTCTGGTAGAGGAGGCAGACCTTCCCATCTCCGTCTGCTTTCCTGGTTTGAGGAGGGAGTACCTACCACTTTTGTCCAGGATAGGCTCAAAGATTGGGACTGTCCTGGAGACACCTCGCACGGCAGCCTCAATAGCTACCAAGGCGGTCGGCATTCCCTCATTACATGTTCTGGTTAGAGACACCCACACTCTCCCGAAGGTCATCCTACTTCCTCGGGTGAGTGGGGGTTGGTTCCGACAGAGCATGGAGGATTCGGGCCTATCGAATCAGTGTTTCATTTGTCGACAGATGGGCCATCTTACGAAGGCCTGTCCATGGAGGAGACCCCAACCTACACCACAGGCCCAGCCCCAGCCCTCAAGGACTGTCCAGCAGCAACAGGCAGAGTCACAGAATACGTGGGCAGAGCCACCCTCCAAGCCTAGGGCTCAAGAAGAGGAGGGCTGGCAGCAGGTTTGTGATCGACGTCGGCAGGGGCCACCGCGCCAGCCTAGCACTCAAAGTGTTCCTCAGGCTCCTGCCCTTTAGCATTGGGTTCCCACGGGGCCCAATTCGACCCTCTTCAGCAAGACAAGGTCCTTGCTCCAGCCTCCACCTCAGCCTCACAAAAAAAGAGCAAACGGATTGTCCCTCGGAATGTCCCTCAGAAATTTTTGAGCTAACTTGAGTTGTTTTGCAAATATGTTGTAATCAAGAAGGGGGGATGTCACAAATTGCTGATGTGTCAAGCTATTGAAGAACGGAGCCGACTTGCAGATCCCGGTCGATGGGCCTAAACCCTAGAAGCAACAGAAGAAGTTGCACCAACTTACAAATCCTCGCCGAGTGGGTCTATTTTTAAAGTTGTTTCGCCAACTTATGGGACCCCGTCCGATAGGGCCCAAGTGACCTAAAGAGAATAAGTAAAGCAAGACAATTGCGTGGGGAGCTGATGACGTGGCAAAGCTATACGGAATCCCGGATTTCACGTTGGCATGCTGACGTGGCAACTGTATGGATTTCACGTTGGCATGCTGACGTGGCAGTTGTACAAATTTCCGTAATTTTCGCTGACAGCACTGACGTGATAGTATGATTTCCACATTTTACGCTGATGACGGGCACTGTACGGATTTCCGCAAAACTTGCTAGCATCTTTTGGCACTTTTGGACCAGATGCTTTTGTGTTTACTGCTTTTCATGTAACTGCTTTTGAGCCCAAGGGTCTTTAAATATGTGCAGAGGGCTCAGTCTCTAGCACGCTTCAAAGAGAAGGTGTAGAGCGCGAGTATCGGCATTATACTGAGTTCATATAAAGAAATACCGAAAGGGGCGCCAAGGTTTGGGGCCAATACTCTCTAGGGTGGAATTCCGCCAATAAGTGTCGCATGTGCTCTCTCTCTCTTTCAATTTCAGTTGTTATTGAAGTGCTTAAAGTTGTTCAAACTGTTCTTTTGCGTTGGCAAGGGGTGCCCGTCTTGTGACACTCTACTGAAGCTGAGAAGATTTTATTCCAACGCTAAACTTGCTTCGTCCGATGCCTCAAATTGAACTTTGTAGCACCCTCTTCTTAAGGGAAAGAACCTTCAGGATCCTAGGAATGGGCATTGTATGAAAGGTAGCTCTAAAGGAAGTCCAAAAGCTGTGGTGATGACAGCCTTTCTCCTACCACTTTGCATGTCAAACAACATACCTCTACAACACTAAATTGTGAGTAAAACTGTGTGTATCTGCTAACAATCTGATCCCAATGGATACACCATCAGAACCCATGATAAAGAGCAGCCTCACCTCCTCTGAACCAACCAAAAGCAACCAAAGGACCGAAGATGGCGACCCGATGAAATTCCCTGCTAGGGTTTAATACGCAATGTTTCATACGCGTACTGAATGTGTTTTTGGGAATCAAGAATAGAATACATCAACTTTTTTAGATATGATTTTTTCATAATGACAACAAAGCGGCATCATGCACCTCCTCAACGAGTCTTTAATGTACATGAATGTGAACCACGAAGTTTTAAGGTATGTAACAAAAAACGTTAGAATAGAATACATCTAGAGAAGTGCTATACGTTTTGATACGGGATGTCCCGTATTTCAAATAAAATAAGCGCATTTTTGCTGCTATGCCTACTAGGATAGCGGCTTACGTGAGTCTAGATCAAAACAAGAAGAAAAGAAAAAAGAAGACGATGAAAAAAGAACAAAACAACTCTCGCATAGGCACACACCCACACAACCCATATACGAAAGGAGAAAAACAAACGGGAAAACAAACGCAAAGAAGAAACAAAGAAAACAAAAACAAGTTGCGGCTGACTCACCAACACTACTCGAGCAGCATACAAGCGAAAGACAATCAACAAAAAACAAAAGAAACAACAAAACAAGAAAAAGGGATACAAAGGGGAAAGGGGGGGCAGGGGGGTTGCAGGGAGTTGAAATCATGCACCGTGGAAGGCAGCATTGTCCACCGTGTCCCGTCTGTATCCCAAGTCTATAAGCAAGAGAACCGGATCTGTTGCTGTCCCCTACAGCAAGTGCGACCCCGAAGAACAAGTGCCGAATCACAAAGCCATGCTGCATACCAGCCAGTGTGACATAAAAAACGCGTTTCATGCAGATGAAACCCCGAAACCTATGAAACGTTTTGCCGAAACGCATGAAACAAACATGCAGTTTTTATAAAACGTTTCAAATTGGGGTTTTTTTTCCTTTTTCTTGAGGTCTAGCTCTAGTTAACAGATAATTATGGTCCCTAAAACCTATGGTTTGTGACATTGAATTAAGTTTGAACTTTGTTCAATAGAAATACTTTGCTAAATGAATCAATGATGCATCAATTATGATTCATGAAACTAATGGCTGTGTTTTAACTTTCATCAATACTGAACATCTCTTTGATCGGGCTCGCTTGAAGTCGCTTCTAAGCAGTGAGCACTGAGCAGTGAGCACGTCTCTCTCTCTCTCTCTCTCTCTCTCTCTCTCTCTCTCTCTCTCTCTCTCTCTCTCTCTCTCTCTCTCTCTCTCTCTCTCTCTCTCTCTCTCGGACATTAAAGTCTAGAGTCATGTGTGCTACATTGTATACATATTTATCATATTTTATTAATATATAATTTCATGTCGTTTATGAAACCTGTTTCATGTTTTCGACGCTATGAAACAAAACGTTTCAAAACCTCGAAATCCCGAAACGACCGAAACCACGAAACGTTTCATGTCACACTGATACTACCAGCTCGACATGAAAGCATGCAAACTGCATGCCAGACAAAATGAGCATACGGGCGAGATACCGGCATACCCAGAAGCAATGTCGCAAGCACTCAGCAATCCGTAATGTACATCCCTGACAAGTCAGGTCATGGCCAGTCCAATAGCCCAAGTGCCAACAGGCAATCCTTACGAACTAACATCCAAAAGAAGTAAGAGATGTGGCGGCTGATGCCCAGATCCCAAACGCATGACCAGTACTATGAAAGGAAAGCATGTAAAATTCTCTAATCAAGCCAACGCTGCAAACTCCAACAACGATAGGAAGCCCTATCAATACATAGCACGATGGATTGCCCAATGTGCACAAAATACTCAAAAAAGGAGACACTATCTCTTGGTGTCCCACAGAATGGGAAAATGAATGGGCTGCAAAGTGATCAGGAAAGTGCGAAGGGTGCTTTGTACCTTGATGGCTCTAACCTGTAGCGACCACCATCCTCAAGGGCCGAAAAGACCATGGAACCACACCATGGATAGGTAGGGTAAGTAGCCGTTCAACTGAATCCATACTCCATGTTTTCCTCTAAATAAGAGAGAGACATTCTACAACTTATCATTTTCATGTGATCTTAAAAGTGCAACTCAAAAACATACTATGCACCCAAGACACAAACATTGCAGCCATTTTTCACACAATATTAGTTAGGCACATGCTATTTACCAATTAACCACTTAGTGAAAGATCCATATCAATGCAAAACCTTCACTCTTCATCATTTATACCTGTAGCTCTCAAGAACTAAGCGATCCAATAATTTACCTCCCTCCTTCCACCCCATATCCCTTTATTAAACCTACCCTTGAAATTCACCCTTGGCTACTGGTGAAAAGCAAAGAGCTTAATAGAGAAGGAACTAACCGTTACTAAAGAGGAGACAGAGGCAAGAGCAGCAGCCTGCTGTGCAGCAGCCTGATGTGCAGCAGCCATAGCTGCTGCAACACCACTATCCATTCCTACAGGAGGAAGATCCCAAGCTCTGGTTTTTCTCCTTTCAGGAGACCTTGCAGGTGGTGATGGGGTTCTAATGGCAGCATCTGATCTGCGTCTTCGAGGAGAATACCCTCCGAGCCCAGAACGCCTGTATCGAGAGCTTCCCTCTCTCTCTTTGCTGGAACGATCTTTATCATCCTCTTTCTGATGTGGTGAAGGTGATCTTCCCCCCTTGTTTGCCCTTGGAGACATCGAAGGGGACCTTGCTCTCGTTGACGCCCTTTGCTCACCGTCAACCCTAGCCCTTTTCACCTCCTTCTCTTTGTCCGCCTTTACAGAGCCTTTTTGATGGCCCGACCTGCTAGAGTCCCAATGCCTGTCTCGACGATAACTATCATGGTCTGAATACTCATCAGCACGATGTTTCTCCTTTCTCTCATCATCCCTCTCATGATGCTTCTCCCTCTTGTAGAAGTCACCATCATCTTCTCTTTCCCATTTCTGAGACTTTTCAAACCTCCTATGCTTGTCATGAGACTTTTTGTCATCAGCATCTTCTTTCCTTCTCTTGTTCTCTCTCGATGACAGTTTGTCTTTGCTCTTTTCCTTCCGTTTAGACCGCTTCTCATGATCTTTCTCCCTTCTTCTGTGTTCATCCTTGTGTTTTCCGCTTTTCTCCACCTCAACCTCCATATGCCTCTCATGGGTTGCATCTCTAGTGTGCATTTCCTCATCTTCTGTGCCAAGGACTGCAAAATCCCCCCTCTCAGTAAAATGACCTTCCATGGCCTGTGACACATTCAGGCTACTAAGGGTCTTTCCAAGATCTACAGGTTCCTTTTCAGGGGCATAGCCACCATCACTAGACTGCTCACTCTTGCCAGAATCGTCAAAATTGAAACTCATATCTTCGTCTGAAGAAGATGATTTGCTTTCAAGTCTCTGTGACTTCTTACAGTCCCAGTTCCAGCCTCGAGTACGTGCACAAGAAGTGTCGCCGCTGCTCATTGTCGACCTCTTCGAGGAAAGCCCCACGACAAAGCACTAAGCATGGAAACAAAGTCACGCATGTCAGCTTACTTTCTTCACGACATAGCTTGCATTCTTGCAGGCCTTCTGTCTTACCTGCTTCATTCATTGAAACCCTAATCTGCTCAGAGCATGTGTATCTTGAAGCTGTCTGAGTTCATCGTCTGTATTGTCTAATTAAGTCGGGCTCCTCAAAAAAAATGCTGAACATTATTAAAGAAAATTGCGCGTGCTAAAAGAGAGAGAGAGAGAGAGAGAGAGAGAGCGCTCTTTTGTTTTTGGAGAATTACCTATTATTTTGAAATTACAACACACACCTGTAAGGTGGAGGCAGTTCAACAGTTAAGGTGAGTCTTCCCGGTCAGATAAGGTTGGCCAACCCATCATATGGACTAGGGGAACGACCCCTAAGGGCTACATATCTGAGCTAGACACAAGGGGCTCTTGCTCTACCAAGTGAGCTAGCACTCGTTGAGAGAGAGAGAGAGAGCTTTGCATAGAATAAGTTGCAATGAAGTTATGAACTTTGTGCCTCCACTTTAAAGTACATATTCTCTGCCCATCTAAAGAGTTCTTCTCTTTTAGATGCACTTCACTCTGTCTCTAGTGCTACATGACCTGCGCTTTACCCTTGATGATCTTTGTGCAGGTCATGGCATCTCCTTAGAAAACTCTTTGCAACCTCTCTAACACTCTCCTGCCATGTCCCTGGCGTTGGAAACCTCCTCCATCGATGCAATTAAGCAAACCCTCTTCAACGCAAGAAAGGGTCGATTCCAGTGTAGTCAAGAGTAAATTCAAAAAAAACAATATAATCAAGGGCACTTTTTTAATGTCTTGATAGGTTAACATATTGGAACTTCAATTTTTTTCCCTTTTGCATGGTCCTCATCATGCTTTGACCCTGGCATCACCATAGCACCTCACTATTTCCCTCCGCCTAGCACTCCCTCCCCATAATTCTCTTTCGTTGTGATCTTTGATTTGCACCCTCTCACAGTGTTCTCTGATCTACCCCCCCCCCCCCCCCCCCCCCCCCCCAAAAAAAAGAGCGCTAACACCAAAGCCAAAGACTTGATACTTACACATCTTCCTCTAGAATAGCCATGAGGGCTCAGTCAAGGATGCATGCTTTCTTTTGTAAAAAGCCAATGATTTGTGTTCTAGTAGTGTAAACAAGAACAGGGTTATAACTAGGTGAGAAAGTGGCCACTCCTCTAACTAATGAGTCCTCTTGACCCCCAACCCATACCCTTTTGCAAGGTCAAGACTAGTGTAGACCATATATTTTGTTTGTAATAGTGTACATGTGGAGAAGGTCAGAACCAAATGAGAGTGTGGCTTCTCCTCTAGCTAGTTGAGCCTCATACTCGAGATTCACCCAAAGCCCAACTCTTTTGCAAAGTCAAGTCCAATTTAGACCATATATTTTTTCTAATAGCATTCATATAGATGGGAGTAGAACGAAGAGAGTGTGGCTTTCCTTCTAACAAGTTGATTTTCTTGCTTGGTATGGACCTCCCAACTCGTACCTGGTTTGCGTCCCCATTAGTTTTAATGGTGTTTTGACTCAACTTGATATGTGGTTTGTTTAAGGATGGAACATAAGAAGATGCACAATCTTGTTTTGAAGCCACCGACAAGAATATGGAAGAAATTTGTGTTGAAAAGTTTTACATGTCCTTATACACAACACACATTCTCCACCATGCTCATGATCTTTCTAGCATGTTCAATGCAAAGTTTGTCTTCAGAGGATAGTGGACTACTCTTGTAGAATCGTAAGTGGACTTTAGTAGGTGCTCTGACAAATAAGCGTGATTGTTTTATTCATCCAAAAGATTTCAATCCAACAAAGTCAAAAAGAGAAAAATAAATCATTATTTTGAAAGGATACCTAGTTGGTGATTAGAGCTGGAGAAAAATGCCCTTTACAAACAAAAAAAAATATTGACTTTTGCAATGCAGCAATGGCTTTCTTTTTTTGTTGCATCTCCGTATAGAAGGTGTCAAAGCCTCATCAGTAATCCAAGTTCAATAGTCCTCTTCTGGTTGAGGAGGAGAATGAGAAGGAGGCTACCATTGACCCAAATGAAGAGCATTGATAATCTATAGAGTTGCAGACTCTCGAAGTGAAGTGACCCTTAAGGAAGATTAGGCCAATTTCATCAAGCCCACAATATCCCACTCTCGACTCTTGATCAACGCCAAAAGTCATGATGCTCCCTTGCAAAATTGAACTATTCCAAGTGCTTTACTTCATTTCTTTACCAATACATTCTATAACACATGATTGATGAGTTCTTTACTATCCTTTTGTTGTGCTCTATGAATTTATCTTCCATAAATAAATCGATATAAGTCCAACATGCCATTGTTTTTCTTCTTGAATCTACCATGAATTGTGTGCTTAAAATATCTTATTCTTGCAATATAATGTGTCTTTTTTCATGCCTTGATTATACCATATTGACAGTGAGTTGTATGTCTGCATAATATGGAGTATGATTTTACAAAATTTGAAACCTTAGGATTATTTTATTGATTAATTGTGTACCGTGTAGTGAGTATTATAATTAAGACCCCAGTGTTACCATGTAAGTTGTAGTGATGTTTATGAACACACTTAGGACCGTCGGGGCACCTTTTCCCTCATTAGGAGGTTTTTTCCTGGCACATTGTATATACGCCCGTCACTCTAAGGCTTATCTTTGTATTTGCTCGCGGAGCAATACTCTCTTTGTTGTGTGCCTTGAGCTTCTTCATCTTCTCCAAGTTCTGTGTGCATCCTTGCAACCCTAACTCCAACAATTGGTATCAGAGCAGATTGCATCCTCTTGAGCATAGTCACCAATGTCACTGGCATCCCCTTGCTCACTTTCCTATAATTGGGTGAGCTTTGGTGAGTTTCATTAGGTCAAACAATACTTCGGGCTCAGAATTTTGATTCAGGCTCATTTTGGCCTTTATTTTCACTACAGGTAGTATTGCGTAGGCAATCTTGTCCTTTTGTGCAAATTTTTTGTCAATGAAATCTTTTACATAATAGGTCCCTTATAGTCCTCTTCAGGTTATGCTACATACCCTGTGTTAGTCCTACTTCGTTTTTTCCTCTTTCGGAGCAGTTTTCACATTGGGTGTAGTCACTCGCCATGGCTGACAACAACACAGATGTTTTCAAGATGTTTGTTGTTGAGGACAAATTGGATGGGGATAACTACCCAATGTGGATTTACATGATGACACATGCTCTTGTGTCAACGGGCGTTTGGAATGTTGTGCAAGGCATTGATGTACGTCCGCCTTCTGTGGATATAGGCTTAGTTGAGGATGTTGCAAGTTCTAGCAGGTCTGTTGCTGCTATATTTGTTTTGCCTATGGCTGAGCAATCTCGTTGGGATGTTAGAGATGCACAGGCTCATGCATTGATTGCATTATCTATGAAGCGCATTATTACTCCTCACATTGAATTAGCAAAATCAACAAAACATGCTCGGGATACTTTGATTGGTTGCGGGATACTTTGATTGGTTTTTATGCAAGTCACAATGACGCTAAAATTACATTGTTGTGTAAATAGCTAGAGTTGAATATTTTGCAAGAGGAAGATGACATGGACACTTTTCTTGTTCATTTCCACAGGGGAAGTTATTTCGATTCTAACAGTTTACTTGTGCAAAATATTCTCGATGTGTTGGGAGACCCTTAACAGACTTTTGCTAGTACTTGGAGACTCATGACCCAAAACCCTCAAGCTATCAAGTTTGATGCATTATGCACATTGCTATTATAGGAGTTACTTTTAAGAAAGAATAGGGCTAAACATCGTGTAGTTGAACAAAGCTTTTGTTGATGCTCAAAGAAAAGGTGGTAATAGCAATGCAGCCACTTCTCACGGTCCTTCTATAGAGTACTAGATCACCCGTGTCTAGTGCTTCTGTTGGTAGCAACTCATATGGAAATTCTGGTGAAAAGGCAAGAAGAAGATGTGTTTCCATTATTGCAAGGCTAATGATCACTTGATAAAGCAACATACTAAGTTGAAGGCAAAAGAAGCCATGAAGAAAGAGGTTGGATCTACGACATGTGCAACAATATTTTGTTAATCGATGTTGTGATGTTGATATTGATGTAGATGCAAAGTGAGCATTTAGTGCAGAGTGTACTTATGATCCTTCTTTCCATGATGCATGTATGTCAGTTGCTATAGAGTCACATGTTTGGTACTTTGATAGTGGTGCTACAAAGCATATTACTTCACATCATGATTTGTTTCCCTCTCTTGAGGCTATCCCTTCGAGAATACAGTCACTTGTGCCAACAATGCCTCTTATCTAGTCAAGGGAGTTGGAAAGATTGTGCTAACTACTGCAAATGACAGTTCGTTTACACTTGTAAGTTGTTGATGCGCTTTATATATCAAGAATCAATAAGAACATTTTGTATGTATCTGCACTTGGAAGACTTGGTCTTGTTGAAAAATTTGTGAATGACAGATGTACAATTTACAATTAATCTCAGTTTTGGTGATGAAATTGTTGCATATGTCATTGTGTGTCGTGGGCTATATGAGCTCACTTTGTATGACAAGTGTGGGCAAAATTTTACGAATGCATTTGTGGATTCAAAGGCTATTTTAGATGTCAAACTTTAGCATGCACGTTTTGGGCATCTAAATTTTGCCAATTTGCTATGTTCGTTGAAATATGATATGGTTGCTTTTTTGCCGCCGTTTGGGAAATTTTCCAAAGGATGGTTAGTAAGGGCTACATGCAAGTTGCAACTTGTGCGTAGTGATGTTTGTGGGCCTATGCAAACTCCATCCTTGGGTAATTACTTGTTCTTTGTGATTTCATTAATGATCACTCCAGGCATGCATAGGTGTATCTGCTTAAAACTAAGTCCGAAGTGTTCATGTGTTTCAAGCAATTTTCGGTTATGGCTAAAAATGTCTCTAAATGACTATGGGCACCCTCCATTTCGATCAAGGGGGGGAGTATATGTCTCATGAATTCAATGCATTTCTAGCTAGTCATGGGACAAAAAAGCCAATGTATAGTGCCGTATACACCACAACAAAATGGCATTGCTAAAATAAAAAACATGTCTCTTACGAAGATGGCACAGTGTATGGTCAAGAGTCAAGCTTTACCACATTTGTTTTGGCTTGAGGTTGTCATGTGTGCTACTTATGTACTTAACATGTGTGTTACCAAAGCCTTATAGTCTATGACTCTTTATGAAGCATGTCATGATAAGAAGCCATCTATCTATCCCATGCAGGCTTTTGGTTGTTTAGCTTATGCTTTGGTGCCACAAACACAACACAAGAAATTGGATGAGAAGCTCTCAAATGCATTTTTGTTGGTTACAATCCTGAAAGCAAAGGTTACATGTTATACCATCCACAAACAAAACGTATCTTGGTTTCACAAGATGTATTTGTGGAAGATCTTGTTCGGACTTTGTTCTCATGTAGCAGAGATAGTAATTTAATCTCACATAACATTTATGACACTTTGTTGCCTCTTTTTAATGGTGTAAACTCGATAGTAAGTTCCAATGAAGCATATGTATAGCCTATTGGGGTTTCTGAGCATGCTACGAATCAACCTATTATTGATGCAAATGTACATGTTGTACTTGATGTGGAAGGGCCGAGAATGAAGAGGCCAAGGGTATGCCAAAATGGCTAGTGCATACTTTGTATGATAGTAAATTGAATGCACCTATGTCTAGTCGTACTCGTTCAGGTTCTTGCCATGCATCATATGTGTCATATTGTTATGCTTTGGCTATTTCTAGTTTATGTGATGAAGAGGAACCTCTTTGTTTTGATGAAGCACATAATCAAAAAAATTGGATGGTTGCAATGCAATCAGAATATGATGCACTGAGAGAGAATGAAACTTGGATTTTATGTGGTTTGCCTCCTAGCAAAAAGGCCATTGGTATGAAGTGGATTTACAAGTTGAAACGTAAGTCAAATGGTGAGATTGATCACTACAAGGCTAGACTTGTTGCAAAAGGTTATGCACAGTAGAAAAGCATTGACTATGAAGAGACTTTTGCTTTCACTTGTCGTACGACTACTGTTCATTTTCTATGTGCATTGGGAGCTCATTTTGGATGGAATGTACATCAACTTGAATGGTGATATTTTTGAGGAAGTATATGTAAGAAAGGACAAGAAACAAAAGTGTGCAAATGCAAGAAAGTTTTGTATGAGTTAAAGTAGTCTCCTCGTTCTTGGTATTATGAGAAAGCTAACACTCATTTGGTTAAACAAGGCTTTCATAACAATTGAACTGAAAGCACTTTGTATGTCAAATAAGAGGGTGATGTATATCTCATCGTCATTTTATATGTAGATGATTTGTTGATTATTCATTCGAATGAGATGCACATTGATGAATTCAAGGTTGTATTGAATGCTACTTTCAAGAGGGTTTTTGCATCATTACTTGTGCATACAGTTTACGTAGTGTGATGGAGGTATTGCTTTGTGTCAAGCAAGATACATAGAGACATTACTATGTAAGTTTGGACTTGAGAACTGAAAACCTATTTCTACTCCAATGGAAACAGGTTTGAAACCGAGTCTCCATGATGCTGGAGATATTGCTGATGTCACTTTTCATTAGACTACTATTGGATACCTTATTTATGTATGCAATACAAGGCCGTATATTCAGCTTGCAATCTCACATGTCAGCAGATTTATGCATAGCCTAGGGTCTAAGCATTGGTTGTTAAAAGAATCTTTCACTACTTGAGTAGCACTTTATATCTTGGGTTGCTTTATTCCAAGGACGATCATTGCTGCTAGATTTGCATGCTTTTTTGGACTCATGTTAGACCGGTTGTTATGACACACGAGTGTCCACAAGTAGCTACCAAGTCATTTTCTCCAATATTTTGTCAAGTGACATCCACACTTCTGGCTTGAGATCTTGGATTGAAGCTAATACACTTTAGTACGATGATGTGATGATGGCTAATAAGACTTATATCAAATTTGATCACCTAGTCGAAGGTGGTTTTGGATTTACATTTTTGTCGCCTGCCATGAAGGGCAAAACGGTATGTCTGCAAAATGGTTCTCTTGATTGTTGAATGGCTTTGCATTCCTCTAGCATTTAAGGAGGTATTGTACACACTCAAGTATCAACCACAAGTGTTAACAAAATGAAGCTATTCAGTTTATCCTATAACGAGTTTCTAGGCTAGTTTCTTTAATTACATAATTGTAATTAAACATGAAATATGGCTTAAAGAAGAGGCATGCACTAAGAGAGAAGGTATTTGATTGTGGGGACCCGGTTTTTGGACACCCCCCCCCCCCCCCAATTTTTGATTATTTCGCTTATGTATTTCTTAAAGTTCTAAGTTTTTAAAGATTTGCATGCAAGCAGATGCACTTGCGGTGGACTCAAGCACTGCGTAGACTAGCCATCTACTATGGAAAAATGTGTAGACTAGCCATCTACTACGGAAAACTGTGTAGGCCAAATGTATGGAAACACGCTTGCCACAGACAATGTCTCTCAACAATCATGTAGACTAGCCACCTACTATGAAGTGGTGTTTTTGCTCAAATGAGAATCCACGAGCACCAAATTTAAATTTGATTTTTTTAATTTAATTAAGAAAGACAACATCGATGAAACTTTTATTTCAAGCTTTGGAATGTGAGAAGGATCATGCCAAAGTGTAGAGTGTAGCGAGGAAAAGGCATCATGCTCTCTAGAGTGGGTGCTCCTCAGTGCAGTATGCATGAAACCTCACTCCAAAAGAAGAAACATCACACAGGAACATGACTCAAACACAGAAGTGGAATATGTCTCAAGACACGATATGACTCAAAAGACAACTGCAGACTCAACTCAAAGGAACCTGACAAACTCAAAGAACCAAACAACTCTAGCTAGAAGCACACACAACACCAAGCTCAAGACTCAAGGTACAATGGCGGTGTTGAGGCTCCAATGTGCAGAGAGAGTGCCAGTGGCGTGCAGAACTCTAGACTCCCACTAGATGCTAAACCATACAAAGTGGATGATGTTGCATACCCATGACTAGAATCAACCACTCATATGTATCTCCTAAAGAGCCACCAACGACTGGCAGATATCCCAATCCAGCTAAGCCTATCTCCAAAATGAGGTGTTGGTGATCTGGCCATGGTGTCCACTAGACCACCATCCATATCACTTGCCACATGTCACTACCCAGGTGACAGTCCGTCCAGTGTGAACTCCAAGCCAACTGTAACTAATTGCATGTCATGTGCCAGTGACACTGTAGCCGTGCTACAAGTTGCCCGCCACAAGACTACTCACCATCCCGGTGGGATTGCATAGTATGGTGAAGAATTATGGCAACCTGCCATAACAGCTAGGGAGGATGAACAGAACGGAGACTAAAGAGGTAGGGCAACCTGATGCAGGCGACCATAACGCAGTGAGGCCATGCTTGAAAAAATTCCACAAAGCAGTACCCAGCATACGCGGCACACAGTAGATAGCTTTACACATCAGATAGGTGATTGCGGTTGTGGGGCTAGATAGGAGGGGGATTGGGTGGTTAGGGTTAGGAGGAGAGGGAGGGAGTGGGTAGGGGAGAGGGGGGGCTAGATAGGGGCGAGAGGGTGGGTAGGGGCGAGTGGAGAGGGGGTAGGGGAGAGGGGGGGCTAGATAGGGGCGAGAGGGTGGGTAGGGGCAAGGGGAGAGCTAGATAGGGCCGAGAGGGGAGGGGTGGTAAGGGGCGAGGGGGGTGAGGAGGGTGGATAGGGGCGAGTGGAGAGGAAGTAGGGGCGAGGGGGGTGGGTGGTGCGTAGGGGCGAGGGGTAGGGGGTGGATAGGGGCAAGGGAGAGTGAGGGGGTGGGTAGGGGCGATGAGGGGGGGGGGGGGGGGGGGGGGGTAGGGGCAAGGGAGAGTGAGAGGGTGGGTAAGGGCAAGGTCTAGGGGTAGGGGGTGGGTAGGGGCGAGGGGGAGAAAGGAGGTGGATAGGGGCAAGGGTAGGTAGTGAGGGACTAGAGTACAGAAGGTGGCGAGAAGCGAGAGGAGAGGGGATGGGGGGAGGTACTGCAAAGGGTGCACATAGAGCATAGAGCTTTTGGTGGAGAAGCGGAAGCTGATTTTGTCTAGCATGTGTAAGAAACACTTTTTGTGGTATACCAATGCCAGATTAAGCAGAAGATAGACCGAGTAAAAGATAGCCGTACACACACTAGTCTTCCTAGAAGTTTGACACCTAGCGCTTTCAAAACCATCTGCTAATGAGTCTAATCTTATCTTCTGTGACACAAACCACAACAAATGTGATTGACTACTCTGCATATGGTCGAGTAGTGCCAGGTGGGCATAAAAAAAGACGAAGTTTGGTCCCTTTATGGGTCTTGAAAGGGCACTGCTGAAGATTGCAATGTAGATGAAGTAATTGCTGCATCTAGGAGTAGAGAGACATCATGAGCTGGTGTGACATCCACTTTGAAAGCGACATGTTCGTGTTGTAACCCACCTTGAAGAAGCTTGGTGGAGGGTAGTATATCAAACATAGAGCATAACTTTGGCTTGGTTGGAAAGTTAGACATGAATGGGGTGGATGGGAACTCCTATAGATCCTTTACATTGGCTGCTGGCTTAGGTGGCACGTTGGGCTCAAGTATTGTAGAAAATGTGGAAGAGGTTGTATCCTCGGGCAAAGGCAAAGGTTGAATAGAGACTCCATAACAAGGCATAGACTTCGTAGCTTCCAACCACTCTAACAGGTCTTCTTCTGACCCATCAGGTGGAGTCGGCTACTCCACTTCAGGTTTGGACTCCATTGACAAGGAACTACGTTGCACCACTGGATCTATGCCTCCTTCAAGGCAAATGGCTTTCATTGGGGAGCAAAAGTACTTTGCATACCTTGCATAGGAGGGGATGCCAGCAAAGGTAGAATGTGGTTTGGACGGCCATAGGGGGAAACCATGTGGGATGCATGTGGTGGCCCTTGTTGAAGAGTAGGACCAAGACTTTGTTGTATTTGTTGCAATCCCTTGAGGTAGTAACAATCCTTGTCCTCATTTCCAGACTTTTCACAGAGGTGGCAATAAGCCCGAAGGGGACATTCTTGTGGAGGGTACCCTGGAGAGTGGCATGAGCTACACCAGACCATAGGCTTAGTCTCTTGCTGAGACCTGAGCTCTCTAGCTCGCGCTTGATCTGGTCCAAAACCTCATGATGTGGAGGCTTCTCCTATCAAAGAGAGAAGCACTTCTCCTCTTAAAGAGCTCGCTGTAACTTTAGGGCTTCCAGTTCCCTGTGTAAAGAGGTTAAAGGATCAGAGGGACTTTCTAAAAAGACTGAGGTGGTCTCTACCTGAGGAGAGTTGATGAACATCTTCCTAGCTCCTTCTATCTGAGTAGCCACTACGACAAATTCCTCGAGAGTGGCGTCAAGTCGGAGACTCTCTTAGAGTTTTTGCTGAGAGGTTTTGGGAAGAGCCTTCTCCACCCATTTCTTAACCATAAATTCACCTGGTTGTTGGGGAAGCTTAGCGACCAGAGACTTGGTTCTGGTCATGAGTTTTGTAAAAGTCTCATTTGGCTGGAACATCAGATTGGCTAATTCATCCAAAACCTTCTCTTGGAAGTCCCCTTGCCTGAAAGCTTCACAGAACTGTCGTCGTAACGTGGTCCAAGTTGTAAAGTGGTTCTCTGCAAACTGACCGTACCATTTGTCAACTAAGCCATCCAAGGTGGATGGAAAGAGTACTAAGTGGGCATCTTCTCGGTTGAGACCACGACCTCTACAGAGAGAAACAAACCTCCGGGCATGGTCATCAACATCCTCTATGGAGATACCCTTGAAAGGTGGAAACTTAATATTCACCTTAGCTAGAACGCTTGTGAGCTCCTCCATGGCTGTCTATGCAGGAGCTTGTTGCACCGAAGCTTGCTGTAACACCCAAGATGAGAAGTTTATTGATGGGGGTGAATGGGGAGGTGTAGAACTGGTTGAGGGGGAAGGTAGGGGTAATGGGGTTGCTGGAATTTTTCTTGGCATTGTGCTCTCTAGAGTGGGTTGGTAGGAAAAGGCATTGTGCTCTCTAGAGTGGGTGCTCCTCAGCGCAGTATGCATGAAACCTCACTCCAATAGAAGAAACATCACACATGAACATGACTCAAACAGATAAGTGGAATATGTCAGTATGCATGAAACCACACTCCAATAGAAGAAACATCACACATGAACATGACTCAAACACAGAAGTGGAATATGTCTCAAGACATGATACGACTCAAAACACAACTACAGACTCAACTCAAAGGAACTCGACAAACTCAAAGAACCATACAACTCTGGTTGGTAGCACACAGAGCTCCAAGCTCAGGTGTCATAAAATCTAATATCTAACCAACCCAAATTATTTTCTCATATTAAACTGATCATTTAATGTGGGAGAATAAACGGGAACAAGGGTTAGAATATAGACATGTGCTTATGTCGTCTCAACACGGGGCCAAGGTTAAAGGGGTCCAAATGAGAGATGGCATTTTAAAGAGCAATGCTACCTATAATGGAGCTTAAAGACCGTAGGGTTAGCTTCATTAAAGACCTCCAAAAGTTAGTGCTAAAAAGTCCTTTGACCTTAGGAAGGCTAGGGCTAACCTTGAGGTGGGAATCCTACCCAAGCATGAGGTGCTTGTCGTGCTTGCTGACTAAGGTGCTTAGGGAGTTTGTGGAAACCTTGCCCAAGCTTGAGGTGCTTCTCATGCTTAAACGACTAAGGTGCTTGAAGTGTTCAATTCAAACATGATCTCTCAAGAGGCATAAACAATTTTCATGCTTAAATGATCAAGGTGCTTGAAGTGTTCAATTCAAACATGATCTCTTAAGAAGCATAAAAGACACATGTCTCCTCCCCATTTGGCCCTCATGATGTGCTTGAATCCTACTGGATAGGCTTTAAAGGGGTCCAATGAGAATTTAGATGCATAAAAATAAATAATTAAGATCTTTCTCTCAAAGAGGACACGTCCAAATGATATAATTAAATGATACGAGAGAGAGAGAGAGAGAGAGAGAGAGAGAGAGAGAGAGAGAGAGAGAGAGAGAGGTGGACCAAGCATGAGAGGGGGTATACTCTCCCACACTCTCTCTCTCTCTCTCTCTCTCTCTCTCTCTCTCTCTCTCATTGCGTGAGGTGCAAAGTGCAAGAGCTCCATCTCATTCTCCAAGCTTGTGGAGAATTTGAATGCCTACACCAACACTCTTGGCCATGGAATGCAAATCCAACCAAGAGCCATGCTTCAATGCTTAAGCTTGCCATCTTCTTCATCTTCATTACTATGCTATTATGCTATGCTAAGCAAGAAGAGTCTTGATAAGTGAGGAACTATTTCTTTCTCCTATGAATAATTCTTCTTCCTCTTCCCTACCCTCATTCCCAGTTAGCTCTCTCCACCTTCGAAGGTGTTTGAGGCCTTGAGACTGAGGTCGGGGATGGTTAATGATTTTACAAAGTTTATGTTATGATCGTGATGCATGAAGCTTTCCATCTTCATAGCATCACTAAGGTCACAAGGAACACAAAGATTATATTGTACCAAGCCTCTCTTGATGGGAGAATCTATAATACAAAAGCCTTTTGGAGGGGGGACCGACTCCAAGTGAATCCGATCCTCAACTTTTGTCACGTTCTCTAATACTCTCTCTTGCAAAAGTATTATTCATGCCAAGTTAATTAAGTATAATGGTTATGTTGCTACTGCTAATTAAGTTCACTCTCTATGTTCTCCAAGTAGTCTCACAAAAATGCTCACTCTAATTCTCTTAATTCTGCTATTCTCAAAGTTCATAGGCCATTTCTATTACATTGGTATCAAAGATATTGGTTTCTCTTTTCTTGCTTAAGAAGAGAGGTCCTTAAGTTTTCCATGAAATGTTGGACCTGTTCATTGCAATAGGGTAAGTGGGACAGGGATCTATTATCTTGGTTGAAAAGGACTTAGTTCGAGGTACACCGTTGGGAACTATAGTCTTAATAATGAATCTCTTGGGGCTTGCCTTTGGCTTAACCTTTATTGAGCTACTAGCAAGCTCAACATGAATTATAATCAACGGAGCAATGTTAGATCCTCTCCACTAGTCTTTGCAATCAACATTCTCTAAACCACGGATGTGGCTGCCTGAGATTTAATTTTCAAAGGTAAAGAAGAGTAGCGACTAAGGTTTTTGAGGGTATAAAAGCACAAAGTAATTCTATACATAAGTTTACTTAACATGGCTGACAATAACCAAGAGAGTAGAATGAACATTGATAACTTTGATTTTGCACATGAAGGTGCCAATGATGATGCTCCCATGTTTGTTAATTATCTTGTTACTAGGTTGCATCAAGCTATGGGCAACCATGCTTTGCGAGCCAAAGTTACCCAACAACTTCGTGCTTGTGGGATTTTCCTTCCTCTCCAAGAGGAGAGAGAGCTTTGGAGGCCTGTTGATGAGACTCCCAAAAGAAGACTCTCTCCCATAAGAGAGGAGGAATCCAAAGAACGAGAAAGAAGCGAATCCCTAAGTTCGTCTGAAGATGTATCTCCACAAAGACGACGGTCTAGATGGTCACCAACTCCTCCCAAGAGGGAACGGTCAACCCATGGTCCTAAACCCATGGTCCTTCTTCTCGTCACTCCGAAAGGGAAGAGAGGAAACAAAGGAAGAAAAAGGCAAGAAAGAGGTCACCCTCTTCTCCTTCTCCTTCACCTTTTTCCTCTTTCGACGAAAGCAATAGTTATTCTCCAAGAGAATACAAGAGGATAGGACATCGCAAAACTTACCTTGCATGGCAAAGGTCCCAAAAGCTCAAGAAATTCAAAGAGGGGGGAAAGAGTATCTCTTTCCTCACCTATGATGGCACCTTTGGCGCTACCAACAAAGTATTGGCCTTCATCTAGCAATTCGATGTGGCCTTTGGAGACGAGGGCTTCACGGAGTCCTCCAAGCTACGCCATGTAGCTATGCACTTACAAAAATTTGTTCGTCAATGGTGGCTAGCCTTCGTGGCAACGGCAAAGCCCCAAAGACATGGAAAACTCTACAAGTTTCCATAATGAAGCAATTCTTTGCAAGCGATGCCAAGGACAAAGTGCTCACCGAATGATGAAGTTTGAAGCTACTCTTCCACGAGTCTATCCACAAATATATAGAAAAGTTTTGGGATTTACATCTCAAAGCTATAGTCTTTCAAAGGATAGACTTTGCCAAAAAAAAGCAACAATTTTGTGCGGGATTACCTGAAGAAATGGCCGAGTATGTTAACTCACAACGACCTAGCACTATCACCGAAGTCATCCACCACATTATGGTTGCTTCAAGAATCAATTTCCAACAAGGGGCGAGAAGAAGTTTCAAAACCATGGAAAACAAGGATCGAAATGATGCTAAAGGGAAGAGCAATGCTCAAAACTCTTCCCAAGGCAACACCAACCCCAACAACAACAAGGCCAAGGAGGAAGAAGCTTACAAAGGTAAAAATAAGCTCTCTTTTGAAGAATTAGAGACCTTTTGTAAAGACCACGAATGCTTTAAGTGTGGGGAGCAAGGACATGGTTATAGTTCTTGCCCCAAAAGAAATGTACGGACACTCCTAGAGATTCCATGGCTGAAGCTCCAAAAGAGGATACTCATTGCAAAGGCTCGTCCCTCTCCTATGCTTGGGGAAAAGTAAAGGAGCATGATGCCTTCATCTTGTTTAACCCTGGCTCTACTCACAACTTTATATCAACGAAGTTGGCCACTAAGTTGGGCATTCAAGCTTTCGAGATGGGAGATACTTTAATTGCCGATGGAGTTTTCAAGGGACAGCAAGCCTCCGTTATTCCCTTGATTGGGATGTTGAGGCTTCATGTCCAAAGCTACGTCGACAAAGAAGACTTTTCTCTCCTCTCCAACATGAGGATGTTATCCTAATGGCACCATGGTTCAACCGCATGGCTGCCAACATAAAGTTCCTTGAAAGGAGAATCTACTTCACCTACATGGAAAAGAGCATGTATGCTAATTAGTCTGGTCGTACTATACCACTTGTAAATTCACCTGAAGCTCGATTTTTGCGCACAGGATTTTTGTCAAAGAATCCACTAATGACGCTAATGATTTATCAAATAAAAATGAAAGGAATCAAGAAGAGTTTAGACTTGTCTATTTTTTTAAATAGATTCCAAGATGTCTTTATCGATAATATCCCTTTGGACTTTCCTCCAAAATGAGGGGATGATGAACATCGAATTGAGCTCCTACTAGGAAGCTCACCACCTAAGAAGCCTCCTTATAGAGTTTCTCAAGCTCAACAAGAGGAGATTATGCGGTAATTGCAAGAACTGGTAGACAAAAGGATGGTGAGGCCTATCTCCGCTCGTTTTTGTTCTCCAATCCTTTTAGTGCAAAAGAAAGATGACACATACCGTATGTGTGTGGACTATCGAGCACTAAACCGTATCACTATCAAAAACAGATTTTTTGTACCACAGGTAGAAGATCTATTCAATAAGCTACAAGGTTTGACCTACTTCAGTAGGAAGACCTTAAAAGTGGCTATCATCAAATAAGGATAGTGAATGAAGATATCGTAAAGACCACATTTTGTACAACGTTTGGTCTTTATGAATATCTAGTCATGCCTTTTGGCTTGCACCGGCGGCCACATTCAATCGTTTGATGGAGAAAATAGTTAGACCCTACTGCAAGTTCACTAGAGTGTTCTTATCATCTACTCCAAGTCCTTGGAGGAGCACAAGCAACATCTCTAGGTAATTTTTCAAGCTTTGAGGGAGAACGAGCTTTTTATTAATCAAAAGAAGAGCAAATTTTTCCTTCAAGAGATTCAATACGTAGGTCACATCATCTCTCAATATGGTATCCGTATGGATCCATCAAAGTTGGAGGTAATAAAAGCATGGCCTAATCCAAGGAATCTACATGTGCTGAAAAGCTTTATTGGTATGTGTGCATACTATAGACACTTCATAGCAAAATTCTCTCAAAAGCAAGACCATTGCATGCATAAACAAAGAAGAACTTTAAGTACTCATGGACTGCTAAAGAACAAAATGCTTTTGACAAGCTCAAAGAGAATCTTACCTTCCAACCAATCTTATGCTTTCGGATCTCTCAAAGCCATTTGAGGTCCAATGTGATACTTGTGGCGATTGCCTTGGATTAGTTTTGCTTCAAGAAGGGCATGCCATAGCATATGAGAGCCGAAGGCTCAATGCCGATGAACGGGTCTTGGGCATATACAAAAAAGATCTTTTAACTATTCTACATGCCCCTAGACACATGGAAGCACTATCTTTTGGGAACTCAATTTATTTTGCGAATGAACTACCAAAGTCTCAAGTACTTCATGACGCAAACCAAGCTTTTCGACAAACAAATGAGGTGGACAAATTTTCTCTTTCGCAATTTTATTCTCACATTTCTCACATTGTTGATAAGCACAATCAAGTGGCTGATGCAACCAAGAGTTAATGTGGTGTCTATAGCAACTCACAATGACCTATCTTGTATGATAGATGAGTATGCTACTGACCCTAACTTTAAAGACATAATGTCCGTTCTTGCATTGAGGAAGAAAGAAGAACCATTCACCTTGCAGGATGGTTATCTTATCCATGGCAATAGGCCATGTGTTACCCACTCTCTTCGTGAGTAAGTCATGTATGAATCCCATGCTCCCCCCTATGCGGGGCATAGAGGCACTCAACCTACTCTTCAAGGAGTAGAGACGTACTTCTATTGGCCTACCATGAAAGTGGACATACAAGAGTATGTTTCAAAATGTGTGGTATGCCAAAAGACTGAGTACAAATGTGTGGTAGGCCAAAAGAAAGTATGATAGAGGGAAGAAACCTGGATTACTCCAGCCATTGCCAATCCCTAAATCACCATGGGAGAGTATATCCATGGATTTTATCTTTGGATTATCCAAGTCTATCCATGGGAATACGGGAATATGAACAATAGTCGATAGGTTTAGCAAGCAAACACACTTTATTCCTGTCAAAAAGACTATTAAGGCATACCAAATGGCAATCCTTTTCATATCTTAGATTTTCAAACACCATGGATTGCCAACATCCATCGTGTCAGATAGAGATCTTAGAATGATTAGTAATTTTTGGAAAGGTCTCTTTGAAAATCTAGGTACAAGATTGAATTTCTCTTCGGCCTATCATTCACAAACGGATGGCCAAAGTGAGATAGCCAATCTTATGATACTCAATCTACTAGCACTTATGTTACATAAGTAGATCAACGCTCACAATGGGAGAAGTACTTACCCCTTGTAAAGTATGTGTACAATAATACTGTCCATACTACTATGGAAAAAGCACCTTTTGCGATCATAGAGGGAAGACCTAAAAGTCCCTTGCTACTTAAAATACATAGGAAGATCTTCTCTGCCTTGATGAGTATAGTTGTGACCTACAAGAATCTTTTCAAAAGATTAAGGAGGCTATATCCATCTCTCAACAAAGGTAAAAAGCTGCTTCTACTAAGCACAGAAGGGCCTTTCAAAGAAAATGATCGGGTCTTATTAAGTTTCCTAAGGCTCGATTGAGGCAAACGACGGGCAAAAATCCTACGGGCCATCAAAAGTATTATGCTAAACTAGCAAAAAGATACTATGGTCCTTTCAAATCTTGAAGCCAATCAATGAAATGGCTTATCAACTCAAGCTGCCCAACCATTGGCTCATACACAATTCTTTTCATGTGAGCCTACTTAAACCCTACAATGAAGAGCCACCAAGTGAACCAATTATTGAAGACCCTCCAGAAATCAAAGTTTAAGAAGAGGTGCTTCAGCCCGAATCGATTCTTCGACACGAAGACAAGGTACTAAGACATGGTAAGATTATTTGACGGTATCTTATTAAATTTAAAAACTATCCTTTTGAAGATGCTAGATGGATGCAAGGAACACAACTTAATAGTATGAACCTTGTCAATGCGTACAATGCTACACTAGAGTAAGCAAATGTAAATGCTTTCTAAATGAACAATCTTTTTGTCTTATAAGATTAATCCTCTTTTCTGCATAAATTTAAATAGTATGCATGCTAAGAATCATGTTTGTGATGACGATGTTACTCAAACACCAAGTAGAATTTGTCACTCTACTTTGGGAGTATGATATGGACTAAAGAGCAGACATGCTTGTGGCAGCTAAGTCTCCCAAGCACCAAATGGACTAGTCATCCATTCTGGAATGATGTCGTAGGGTAAAAAGGGATCCTCTACCCGCTAAGAAACGTAGACTAATGACTAAAAACTTTATCTCTTCTACCTCATAGTCGAGGAGGACTATGATTTCAAGAGAGAGGTAATGTTATAAAATCTAATATCTAACCAACCCAAATAATTTTCTCATATTAAATTGATCATTTAATGTGGGACAATAAACGGGAACAAGGGTTAGAATATGTCATAATAACTACTAATATCTAATTCTCCTAAATGATTTTCTCATGTTAAACTGATCATTTAATATGGAGAAGTACCAGGGGAGAAAAAGCTAGATTATTGGTAAGGCTAGTAGATTGGTCACAGAAGGGATCCAAAGGAGCGAAAATAGGGATCCAAAGGGGGACCATCTGCAAAAGAGAAATGTGCAAGCAATGGGCTTCAAAGGCCTAAGGTTCAGCTCATTAAGACTTCCAAAATGCTAAGGTTCCAAAATTCAAAGGTTAAGTCCAATGGTAATTGCTTAGGAAAATTGGATGCTTGGTAGTGTACACAAAGTCTTCAAAGAATCCTAAAGAGGAGGGGGCGAACCCTTTTAGTAGGGGATGGGAGAGAAACACACACACACACACACACACATACACACACACACACACACACACACAGACACACACACACACACACACACACACTCACACTCACATGCTCCCTTTACACAAAGGGAATAGGGGACACATGTCAGCTCCCTAGCCCAGTTGCCCCCAAAATGCATTCAAATCCTATTCGATGGCCATAGAGGTGGACCAATGAGAATTAGGCTAGAGTACATTTACTTGAATTCATTTTAAAACACTTGATAAAAGAACCAATAGAAATTAAGCTCTCTAGAAGACTATCGGACAGTCTCCCAAGGGGTCCAATGAGCATTCAACAACCCAATGGCTTGCCTAGTTCCTATTGGCCAGAAGACAAAGGGGTCCAATGAGAGTTTAATTGCATTAATTAAATACCTAAAGCTCTCACAAAAGGGGAAAGGGGGACACATGTCAAAAGGCTATCACTTATGCTTCTCAATTATCATTGGCTAAGCTTTGCAAGGTCCAATGGGGTGCCAACATGAGGAAAATGCAAGAGGGGTCGACCAAGAGAGAGAGGGGGGGCTGATTTTGGCAAGGCATTAACAAACACACACTCACACAATCTCACGTGTGAAGCAAAGAAGACTCTCTCTCCTTCTCAAGCTTTAATGAAAAGCTCATCATCTACTTCAAGCTTGTGAGAAGGGAGGCCTACACCAACAACTCTTGGCTTTGTGATGCAAATCCAACCAAGAGCCAAGCTTCAATGCATGCTCATCTCCTCTACCATGCTAATTACTAAGATATGCTAAGCTTTTATGAGTGATTATGTGAGGAGACATATTTCTTTCTAGTAAGACTACTCCTTCTTTCCCTCAATCTACTCTCATACCCCGCTAGCTCTCACCATCTTCGAAGGTGTGTGAGGTCCCAGGTTTGAGACCGTGAAGGAATTGATGTTGTGTTTTATAAGTGTGTGCATGGTGCTTGAAGCTTCCATCTCCATTGCATCAGCAAGTTATTGAAGGAACACAAAGTATTGTATTGTAAAATGCCTCCCTTGATGGGGGAAACCTATAATACAAAGCCTTTTGGAGGGGGAACCGGCTCCATGTAAATCCGGTCCTCAACTGTTGTCAATAGCTTAATTTCTCTCTCTTTTGAAGTATTGTTCATGCCTATCTAACTAGGTGTTATGCTGTTTGTTGCTCTCTCCATCCAAGCACTCTTGCTATGCTCATTAGGAATCTATTCTAATGAAATGCTCGCTATGTTTATGCTATTTTCCGCTACACACAAGTTACTAGGCCATTAAATGTTACATTGGTATCAGAGCACAAGGTTTGTCTTTTCTTGCTCAAGAAGGGAGGTCCTTAAGCTAACTATAAATGGTTGATATTTTTAATTGCAATAGAGTAAGTAGAATAGGGATTTTTCAGCCTTGCAGTGCGCCTGCTTCGTGCAGATAACGGGGCATCATCGTCGAGAGCTATGGTCTTAATAGTGGATTCCTACGGGGCTTGCCTACGGCTTAACCACTATTGAGCTATTAGAATCTTGACATGAGCCAGTACTATTTTGGTGTTGAAAGACTCTCTCTTCTATTCGATTCCTTGCAATTAATGATATTCGAGCCACGGGTGCAGGAGCTTGAGTGCTTTTCTAAAGGGGTTAAGAGGAGTAGCAACTAGGGCTTGAAGTGCCAAAGTACACCTAAAAATATCACACCTAAAAGTTGTTAGAATGGCTGACAATAGTAAAGAGAGTGAAATTAATGTTGATAGCTTTGATTTTGCTAATGAGCAGGCTACTAATGATGCCCCTATGCTTGTTAATTACCTTGTTTCTAGGTTTCAACAAGCCATGGGCAATCCATCCCTCCAAAGTGAAGTGCAACGGCAGCTTCGTGCTCATGGGATTCTCCAAACTCCCCACCAAGAAGAGAGAGTACCTAGGAAGCCTCCTTGTGAGACTTCCAAAAGAGGCCTCTCTTCAATTCGGGAAGAAGAAGAGGATCCGTACGAAGGGCTAAAGAATATACTACTTGATGATGCATCTCCTTCACAAAGGAGAACTCAAGAGCACCCACCAAAAGAGCGAGAAAGAAGTGAGTCTCCTGCCACCTCGGCGAAGATGGCTCCATGAAGACTGCGGGCAAAACACTCTCCATCACCTCCTAAACGGAGAAGACCAATGCACACTTCTCCACATCATAATTCAAAGAGGGATGACATAAAACAAGAGAAGAAAAAGGTGAGGAAGAGGTCACCCTCTTCTCCATCTTCTTCATCCTCTTCCTCTTATGAAGAAAGTGATGGTGCAGACAAGGAGGAACAAGGCAAGAAAAAGGCAAGAAAGAGGTCACCCTCTTCTCCATCTTCCTCAAATTCTTCATCTTCTGAAGAAAGTGATGTTGCAACTTTTGAACCACCAAAAAGAAGAGGCCATGGGAAATCCTATGCCGCGTGGAAGAGGTCGTCCAAGCTCAAGAAGTTCAAATAGGGAGAAAAGAACATATCTTTCCTTACCTACAATGGCACCTTTGGTGCTACGGACAAAGTCCTGGCCTTCATTCAACAATTCGATGCGGCGTTTGGAGATGAGGGCTTCACGGAGTCCTCTAAGCTACACCATGTAGCTATGCATTTTAAAAAGTTTGTGAGGCAATGGTGGTCTAGCCTATGGGCAAACCATGAAGCTCCACGAACATAGAAAGCTTTAAGAGCTTCCATCATGAAGCAATTTTGGCTACTGATGCCAAAGACAAAGTACTCACCGAATGACGAAGCTTGAAGCTCTCTCCCTACGAATCTATTCACAAATATGTAGACAAGTTTTGGGACTTACATCTTAGATGGATTTTGGAGAGCAAAAACAACAATTTTGTGCGGGTCTAACTGAAGATATGGTGGAGTATGTCAACTCCCAAAGGCCACGCACCATATCTACGGTCATACACCATACCATGGTGGCTTCACGAATCCATTTTCAACAAGGGGCTAAGAAAAATCTTAAGCCCACGGAGAACAAGGACCGTAATAAAATGAGCCTAAGGGGAAGGACACTATCCAAAAGTCTCCTCAAGGCAATGCCAACAACAACAAAGCTAAGGAGAAGGGAGTTTATAAAGGTAAAAATAAACTCTCTCTTGAAGAGCTTGATCGTTATCGTAAAGATAATCGTTGTTTCAAGTGTGTGGAGCAAGGGCATGCTTATCGTGCTTGCCCCCACAAGAATTCATTAAACGAGCCTCCTAGAGCTACCTTGGTCGAAATTCAAGAAGAGGAAGCTCACCACAAAGGATCTCCTTTATGCCATGCTTGGGGAAAGGTAAGAGAACATGATGCTTTTATTCTCCTTGACCCTGGTTCTACTCACAATTTCATATCCACAAAGTTGGCCACCAAGCTAGGCATCCAAGCCTATGAGATGGGAGATGTCCTACCTGCCAATGGTGCTTTCAAGGGGCAAGAAGCTTCAGTCACTCCCTTAATTGGAAAATTGAGGCTCCATGTCCAAAGCTATGTGGACAAAGAAGTCTTCTTTATCTCTCCTCTCAAGCATGAGGATGTAATCCTAGGGGCACCATGGTTTGATCGCATGGCTGCCAATGTTAAATTCCCTGAAAGGAAAATCTACTTTAGGTTCAGAGAAAAAGATATGTACATAGATGCTAAGGAGTTGGGTAACACCATACCCATTGTACATACGCAAGCTTTCAATAAGTCAATAAAGAGCTCTATTTCCGTGTACATGATTTTTGTTAAAGATTCTCAAAATGAACCTAATGTTCTAGCAAAAGAAAATATCAACAATCACAAGGAATTAAAGTTATCCAGTTTTCTCAAGGGATTTCAAGATGTTTTTATTGACAATATCCCTTGTGAACTACCTCCTAAACGAGGCAATGACGACCATGTAATTGAACTTCTTTCAGGAAGTTCACCGCCTAATAAACCTCCTTATAGAGTTTCTCAAGCTCAACAAGAGGAGATTATGCGGCAAGTGCATGAGTTAGTTGAGAAGGGCATGGTTAGGCTTAGCTCATCTCCATTTTGTTCACCCGTTCTATTAGTGCAAAAGAAAGACGGCACATATTGTATGTGTGTCGACTATAGAGCACTAAATAGGATCACTATCAAAAATAGGTTTCCCGTTCCACGAGTAGAAGTCCTATTTGATAAGCTGCAAGGGTCGTCCTACTTCAGTAGGATTGATCTAAAGAATGGCTACCATTAAATAAGGATAGTTGATCAAGACATTGTAAAGACCGCATTTTGCACCATGTTTGGTATTTACAAATACATTGCCATGCCTTTTGGCTTGACCAATACACTAGCCACATTTAACTGCTTGATGCTATTCAGGCCTCACCGAACCTTTACTGGAGTGTTCTTTGATGATATAATCATCTACGCTAATTCACTAGACGAACACAAGCAACACCTCCAAGTAATATTTCAAGTCTTACGAGAGAATAAACTTTATATTAATTGAAAGAAAAGTGAGTTTTTCTTACAAGAGATTCAATATTTAGGTCACATTATCTCTCAAGATGGCATCCAAATGGATCCATCAAAACTAGAGGTAATAAAAGGATGGCCTAATCCAAGGAATCTTCATGAGCTAAGAAGCTTTATAGGTATGCGTGCATACTATAGACACTTCATAGAAAAGTTCTCACAAATCGCAGGACCATTACACGACCTAACAAAGAAAAACGTTAGGTATACATGGTCTGCCAAGGAGAACAATGCTTTCGAAAAGCTTAAAGAAAAGCTTATCCCTCAACCTTTGCTTACACTGTCGGATATCTCAAAGCCATTTGAGGTCCAATGTGACGCTTGTGGTGATTTCCTTGGAGTTGTTTTGCTCCAAGAAGGGCACACCATAGCCTATGAAAGTCAAAGGCTCGACCCTGTTGAGCAAGCTCTAGGCATATACAAAAAGGAACTCCTCGTAGTTCACATGCCTTAGACTCGTGGAAGCACTATTTATTGGGGACTCCTTTCATTCTGCGGACGGATCACCAAAGCCTTAAGTACTTCTTGACGTAGACCAAGCTCTCCAACAAATAAATGAGGTGGGCAAATTTCCTTTCGCAATTTCATTTTCATATTTCTCACATTGCTGGCAAGCATAATCAAGTAGCCAATGCACTCTCAAGACGACCGAGAGTGAATGCGGTTTCCATAACAACTCACAATGATCTATCTTCTATGATAGATGAGTACGCTATTGATCCCAATTTTAGAGATGTGATTTTAGCCCTTGCACTAGGGAAGAAAGAGGAACCATTTACTTTACAAGATGGTTATCTTCTATATAGTAATAGACTATGCGTTACTAACTCACTACGTGAGAAAGTAATGTATGAATCTCATGCCCCTCCTTATGCGGGGCATAGAGGGATTCGGTCTACCCTAAAAGGGATTGAAACATGTTTCTATTGGCCTGCCATGAAAGCAAACATACAAGAGTATGTTTCTAAATGTGTGGTATGCCAAAAGACAAAGTTTGATAGAGGGAAGCAACCTGGATTGCTTCAACCTTTGCCAATCCCTAATTCACCATGGGAGAACATATCCATGGATTTTATCTTTGGATTGCCCAAGTCTATCCATGGAAATACGGGAATATGGATGATAGTAGACAGGTTCAGCAAACAAGCTCAATTTATACCTGCCAAAAAGACTATCAAAGCCCACCAAATGGTAACCCTCTTCATATCACAAATCTTCAAATGCCATGGTTTGCCGATGTCCATAGTGTCGGATAGAGATCCTAGAATGACCAGTAATTTTTGGAAGGGTTTCTTTGAGAATTTAGGGACAAGGCTAAACTTCTCTTCGGCCTATCACCCGCAAACGGATGGCCAAAGTGAAATAGCTAACCTAACAATTCTTGATCTACTAAAAGCCTATCTAACGGAAGTAGATCAAAGGTCTCAATAGGAGAAGTACTTACCCTTAGTGGAGTATGCCTACAATAAATCAATACATACCTCCACGAGAAAATCATCAACGTAATTGAGGGAAGATCTAAAAGTTCCCTACTACTTAAGGTACATGGGAAGATCTTCACTGTGCAGATGAGTATAGCTGAGACCTACAAGAATCTTTCCAAAAGATTAAGGATGCTATCTCTATCTCACAGTAAAGGCAAAAGGTTGCTGCTGATAAGCATAGAAGAGCCCAAGCCTTTAAAGAAAATCATTAAGTCTTGCTTAAATTTCCCAAGGCTCGATTAAGGCACACGAAGGGCAAGAATCCTACGGGACACAAAAAGTACTATGCTAAGTTAGCAAAAAGGTACTATGGTCCCTTCCAAATGTTTAGACCAATCAATGAGATGGCCTATCAGCTCAAGTTGCCCAGTCATTGGCTCATACACAATGCTTTTCATGTGAGCCTACTAAAGCCTTACAAAGGAGAGCCACCTCAAGAACCAACTATTGAAGACCCACCGGAGATCGAGGACCAAGAAGAGGTGCTGCAATCTGAGTCCATTTTTTGACATGAAGACAAGGTATTGAGAGGCGGTAAGATTATTTGACGGTATCTTATTAAGTTTAAGAATTATCCTTTTGAAGATGCTAGATGGATGCAAGGCATACAATTAAAGGATAACCTAAACCTTGTCAATGTTTCCCTAGAGTAAGCAAATGTACAAATGTTTAAAATGAACAAAGTTTTTGTCTTAAAAGACTCTCTTTTTCTTTATCGTGCACAAATGTTAAGTAGTATGCATGCTTAGGATCAAGTTTGCGGAGACGACCTCTCCCAAACACCAAGTAGAGCTTGTCACTCTACTACGGAAGATTGATAGGACTAATGCACAAACATGCTTGCGACAGCTTAGGCTCTCAAGCGCCAAATGATTAGTCATCCATTCTGGAACAATGTCGTAGAGTAAGATAGGGATCCTCCCGCTAGAAAAAGGACTAATGAATAGGCTTTATCTTCTCTACCCCATAGTCGAGGACGACCATGATTTCAAGAGAGAGGTAATGTCATAATAACTAATATCTAATTCTCCTAAATGATTTTCTCATGTTACATTAGGAAAAATATGAACCCCAAAAGGGCCTTGTAAGGATCCCTAATTTTAAGGGATTAAGATTGAAAATGTGTGTGATTTAGGAGACAAGGCCATTGAATGAGGGTATTCTCATAAGCTTTTTTTCAAGCTATCATAGGCTTTTTGTAGGTTGAAATAGAGGCTAGGGAGGGAGGATAGGTACATTCTCTCTCTACCCAAAAGAGTGGTGGTCCTTATGACAATAACTACCCTCCCTCCCTTTTTTTTCCACATCATCAAGGGCGTCCATAGCCCCAGCCCAAAAAAGCATTTTTTCCAAAAAAATTAAAAAAACCTCACTTTTACTCAAAACTTCTCCCCAACATATATGTATACCCAAAAATCAATTTTCTCTCTCAAAACCTCACTGCTAGACCTGCTTAATATCAAACTTCCCACCTTTTTTTATTTCCCACCAAAATCACTCCCCTCTCTCTCTCACTCCTCTCCCTCTCTCTTCTCTCTCCTACTTTTCAACACACACTCTTCCTCCTTCCCTCTTCTTGTTGCAGGTCCACTCCATAGCTTTGCTGCAGCTCTCCCCCCCATAGCTCTCCACTCCATAGCTCTCCTGTAGCTCTCCTACAGGTCTCCATCCCAAAGATCTCCACTCCATAGCTCTCCTCTCCACTCCGTAGCTCTCTTGCAACTCTCCACTCCATAACCCTCTTCTCCACTCCATAGATCCCCTGCAGCTCTCCATCCCATAGCTCTCCACTTCATAGCTCTCTGGCATCTCTCCATCCCAAAGCTCTCCACTCCATAGCTCTCCTCTCCACTCTATAGCTCTCCTGCAGCTCTCCATCCCATAGCTCTTCACTTCATAGCTCACGTCTCTCCTCCATGGCTCTGCTGCAACTCTTCACTCTTGCTTGAGGCAAGCTTTATTCCCCTTGCCATGGAGCTAGGCGACATTACAAACCTCCCATCCACATCAAGATCGTCAAGTTCGAAAATGGTTTCTCTATATGTTTGGCTGCCAAAGGACTTTGCAAGTTCATAGCATCATTACTTGCAAACTGCACAACAACTCCGTGGTGCAGGTCACACCAATGTGGACCTCTGGGTGCATGGTTGCTTTTACCTTAATGATCCAGCCATCAATGTGTATCCAACATTCAATAGCCTTGCTTGATTCTTACAATATGTAGATAGAGGGGAGCACAGTCTTCTTGGATATTGCAAGAGATTGTCGTCTATTGGCGCTCATAGCACACAATGGTCTTTGCATCCCATAATATACATCCCATCATCTCTGCCTTGGCCCCTCTCTACCTCATTCATTCTATTCTATACAACCCCATCTCTCCATGATATGGGTACAAATGACAATACAAATCTCCCATCCACAACACAATCGTCACGGTGAAAAAAAAAAGTGTACATTTTTGATTGTCAAAGAGCTTGCACCCTCCAAGCGTTATGACTTACATACAACACAACAATGCCGCAATGCAGGTCACACAGATGAGGACCTTTGGGTGGATGGTTGCCTCTATCCCAATGACCCTTTGGTTAGTGTGTATCCAACATTCAATAGTCTCCCTACCTTCTTGCAATATGTTGGTAGAGGGGAGCCAACTCTTCTCGGCTACTGCAAGCGGTTGTCCACTATCAATGCTCATAGTGTGCAATGGTGGATGCACCAACACCAAGTCACCATTCATAACAATTCTAGTCTACAAACAGAGGATCATTCATGTGGAGAAAGAAGCACAAACTCTTTAGCAACATGTGGAAGAGAAGGATGGAATGATTGCAAAACTTGAGGGTACCATATTGAGTTTGAAAAGAGCTACCTTTAGGTGCAAGGGAGCAGAAGAGGATCTTCTCATCCATAGAGACCCTTGCTCCCAAAGGTGGTTCTTGGATGAGAAGAGTTATAGCTACAAGGTGCATTTTGTGCATTTTGAATGCCCTATCACATTTCCTACATGTATGAAGTCGCTTCTGTGGTGATTGTTTTGTTTTTTATTATTATTGTAGGAATTTCATCCAAGAGACGTGGTAGCCAAATCCAAGAGGATCCCATTTATTTGCTTACTAGTTTCCTTAAGAAGTCATACGTCACAACACTCCTAGTCAGACGTCACAACACTCCTGTACACAAAAAAAGGAAAACATATCTATTTTACTGCAACCAAGGAGGTGATGTGGGGTTTTATAATCTCGTGAGTGATGTTGATTTGCAGAAGGAATGTGATGAAGTTGGAATTAGTACAAAGGGTTACACTGCACTACATGGCCTCTTCAAGAACGCTTTGAGGGAACGAGGAGTTACTGAGAATGTATTCCCAGTGTAACGCAAGGTGAAACATGCTAGAGGGGCCTCCAATGAAGATGTTTTCTGACGTCTAGGACACTATTTGCACATCAAGGAGACAATGCCCTCTGCTATCTTTGTATAATCTCCAAAAGTGCTAAGAAAGCTACAAATGCAAGGAATCATGCTGAGAATATTGACAAGGGGTTTCCTTACTCTATGTCAAATAATATTTTGTCTATTTGAAGGGGCTTCAACAAGCAATGGTTGTCTTTTATGCACTACTTCTAATGATGAGGAAAGAATCATGTGACGTTTCGCTTTCATTGTCGTTGTATGACCTTCACTTTTTGCCTTTCTTCTCTTGCAGTGTTTGGCACTAAGTTGGTGTTTGTTTTCAAACTTGACGCATGCCAAATTGTGAAGCAATGAAGGCTAGAGAGGATGAGTGTCATATTTTCATTGTTAAGACCTCAAGAATATGAGTCTAGCAGCAAAAAATTTGTCCTAGAGGATGTAGCCCCACCCTCCAGGCGCTACCATAAAACAAAGTTTTACAGCAAGATGGGCAAGTGACACTACATAGGCAACCTCGCAGAGTGCGCTATTTTAGTAGAGCCTTTGCTAATATTTGACAGTATTAAAAGTGTGTGGAACTTCTCATCCAAAGGGCTCGTTTTGCGCGGACATGCGGGGAGATTGTGCAAAGCTACAACACTGAGCGATGCATGTAGCCCATCGGCCTCGAAGGACTCAAGAAGCCGTAGAGTCATACTTGGTCGGTTTATTTGAGGATGCCAACTTGTGTGCCATCCATGCCAAGCATGTAACTATAATGCAAAAATATTTGGCACTAGCCCGTCAGATACGAGCGAACTTGTAGCTAGTAATATGTACAACAACACTTTATTGCAATGGATATGTAATGACTTCAAATCTGGAAATGAAATGATGCTTACTCATTTTGGAATGTGTCGCTTCTTATGTCATTTAAGCTCTTTGTATTTAATTTGTGTTCAATATTTTTTTTATAAGTCTATTATACATTGTCGGGTGGTTCTTGCACACAATCCCATTGAACACAAAGGGGGAGACGGGGAGTTGTGGATGAGTATTTTATTGGATAGTGCTACAAAACCATCTCACAAAAGGCTTCAAGTGCCATTTGTTGAAATGCACACATAATATCTATTTTGCCCAGCATTGATGTCATGTGGACAGGGGTTTTTAATAGTGTTTGGGCCAAAATAAGCATAACTTGTGCCTTCCAGATGTTAATCAAAGGCATTTTGGTTGTCTCTTAGTCTTCCATAGGTACAAAAGATTGGGAAGGCACTAGTAGCAAAAAAACTATCAGTGATCACTTTGCTGGGTCTTATTTGCCAAGACAGGGAGGGGTGCAATCATGGATGAGTATTTTATTTGGCTAGTGCTAGAAAACCTTCACAAAAGGCTTCAAGTGCCATTTGTTGAAATGCACACATAATATCTATTTTGACCAAAATTGATGTCTTGTGGACAGGGGTTTTTAACAGTGTTTGGGCCAAAAGAAGCATATTTGGTGCCTTCCAGATGTCAATCAAAGGCATTTTGGTTGTCTCTCAGTCTTCCGCAAGTACAAAAGGTTGGGAAGGCACTAGTAGAAAAAAAAACTATCAGTGATCAATTTGCTGGGTCTTATTTGCCAGTTAAAATACACACATCTCATCTGTTTTGGCCTGGTGGTGCAGAAGGCCCCTGTCAGCGAGTTTGGGCCAGACGTGAGCCTCTGTAAAACACACTTGGGCACTCCAAGTCGAGAATCTACCACGATAGCACCAAATAACCACTTCAAAATAGTTCACAGTTCACAATTTATTTGACACTGGCCCGTCGAAGTTCTGTGCCTAGAGATATTGGCCCCAAAGACTTGCGTCCCTTTCGGTATTTCTTTTTGTATTAATTTGAGTTCAAAGTACAAGAGTGCGGGCAGGTGCTCACACTCACACTCTTCATCCAGATGCTCTAAGTTGTGAGAGGCCAACCCGTTTATTTAAAGGTTACATGGGATGCCAAAAGCAGAGCCCCAAAAGCTGGTAAACTCAAAAGCTTTGAAAATAAAGCAGTTCAACTTTTTCTCTTTCAAGCCTTAGCGAATAAAGCAAAAAGCTTTTTAAATAAAAGAAAGCACTCTCTCTGTGCCTCTATTCAGTGTAAAATAAAGCAGAAGGCTCTCTCTCTCTCTCTCTCTCTCTCTCTCTCGCTCTCTCTCTCTCTCTCTCTCTCTCTCTCTCTCTCTCTCTACCATGGCGTAGCCCAAAAAGCATCGCCCAAAAGCTGCCAGGCATTTCCACAAACAGCGCCGCTTTTTGCGGGCGTCTGTATTGCTGACCTGCCACGTCAACGTGCCGCATCAACAATGCCATGTCAGCCTTAGCCAGCATCTACGCGGAATTTTCGAAACTGTTTTCCAGCTGGGGTGTGTGTGTACTGCTGCCCATAGCCAAGCCATGCCACGTCACTGATTTGTGACGTACCCCCCTCTTGAAAGCATTGTAATCTTCCTCAATTACGCCTGCAAAACAGACAGAAGCCATAAACTGTCTTAGCAGACACTGAATGTTAGTAACGACGCATTAGGAACACACATCTAGCACATGTACCAAAAATCGACAGTCACATCACACGACATCACAAGACATCACTTGACATCACATGACAAATCACATTCAACATTCATTCGGATCTTAGACCATGATTTATCGGCAATGTAGCTAGCAGTCGCATCTAGATCCACTCAGGACCTCATCGATACCCGATTGACTAACCCCTATTGCAACCATGTCTATTCGAGATCATTTAGACCAAAATGCTGCAATCATTTTTTCTATCAGTTTCATATTTTGGAATTCCATTTCATAAAGTCATACAACAGAATACTGTCAGCTTTCAGTATCCCTGAAGCTCAACGAGAGTGACTCTAGTATTCTAAAAATCAAGGCATTTGGTGACAAAGGAGCGGAGTAACTCCCCTCTTGTGCATCCCACTGCACTAGGTCTGTGACCAAGCTGAATTTTGGGTTCCATTTGGAATAGACTATGCTAAATCAAAAGCTTCAAGGTAAAGATTCACAATCTAAGGAGTATCTGCTAGGTCCTCCTTCTCCATCCACTTCGCATCCAATGCAGGATAGTTCTTGAATTTAACCAAGAACCTCCTTCTTACTTTACCCTTATTCTTTCTCTTCTTATGTGCCAAAATCTGTTCAAGAACAAGGATCTCCTTGTTTTCCTCTACTTCAGGTTGCTCATCGGGCTCCCCATCTTCACGCACATCACCTGTAAAAGGTTTCAAGAGACTCACATGGAATGCATTGTGAATCCTCCAAGTGTCAAGCAGTTTCAATCGGAAGGAGACATCGTTGATCTTTTCGAAGATTTGGAAAGGTCCGTAGTATCTCATACTAAGCTTTGGAAAAAGCCTCTCCTTTCCCTTTTTCTTTCTCAGGCGTGCCTCCTCAAAACGTAAGAGCACCCTATATAAAGCTTCCATATGTGTTGCAGCTATGGAAAGCTTGGAGGGAGAGAGAGAGAGAGAGAGAGAGAGAGAGAGAGAGAGAGAGAGAGAGAGAGAGAGAGAGGAGGAGGAGGAGGAGGAGGTAGAATGGAGGGTAATGGCTGAGAAATGCAAATTTTGGTAAAAGAAAATAGATTTCTGACCATGTATTTGGTTAGGGGAGCTTTTGGGGAGTGAAAAGTGAGATTTAAAGATTTTTGATTTTTTTTGAAATTTTAGGGTTACTTTATGGCCGCCCATGAAAATGGAGGGACCCCCCCCCCCCCCCCCCCCCCCCCCTTTTCTCTCTCTTTCTAGGGGACAAAGCTATAATCAGGGGAACAAATAGGCCCCCATGCCCCCTTCTACCCTACTTTTTTGAGGCTATAGCTATAACCACCCTTTTCTTATTCGTCCATGCTTAATCACCCCTTAAGCTAAAGGGCCCTTTTGGGGTTCATATTTTTCCTAATGAAACTGATCATTTAATATGGGAAAGTACCAGGGGATAAAAAGCTAGATTATTGGTAAGGCTAGCAGATTGGTCACGAAAGGGATCCAAAGGAGGGAAAATAGGGATCCAAAGGGGGACCATCTGCAACAGAGCAATGTGCAAGAAATAGGCTTCAAAGACCTAAGGTTCAGCTCATTAAGACTTCCAAAATGCTAAGGTTCCAAAATTCAAAGGTTAAGTCCAATGGTCATTGCTTAGGAAAATTGGATGCTTGGTAGTGTACACAAAGGCTTCAAAGACTCCTAAGAGGAGCGGGAGAGCCCTTTTAGTAGGGGATGAGAGAGAAACACACACACACACACACACACACACTCACATGCTCTCTTTACACAAAGGGAATAGGGGACACATGTCAGCTCCCTAGCGTAGTTGCCCCCAAAATGCATTCAAATCCTATTGGATGGCCATAGAGGTGGACCAATGAGAATTAGGCTAGAGTACATTTAGTTTAATTCATTTTAAAACACTTGATAAAAGAACCAATAGAAATTAAGCTCTCTAGAAGACTATCGGACAGTCTCCCAAGGGGTCCAATGAGCATTCAACAGCCCAATGGCTTGCCTAATTCCTATTGGCCAGAAGATAAAGGGGTCCAATGAGAGTTTATTTAAATACCTAAAGCTCTCACAAAAGGGGAAAGGGGGACACATGTCAAAAAGCTATCACTTATGCTTCTCAATTATCATTGGCTACGCTTTGCGGGGTCCAATGGGGTGCTAGCATGAGTAAAATGCAAGAGGGGTCGACGAAGAGAGAGAGGGGGGGCTGATTTTGGCAAGGCATTAACAAACACACACTCACACAATTTCATGTGTGAAGGAAAGAAGACTCTCTCTCCTTCTCAAGCTTTAATGGAAAGCTCATCATCTACTTCAAGCTTGTGAGAAGGGAGGCCTACACCGACAACTCTTGGCTTTGTGATGCAAATCCAACCAAGAGCCAAGCTTCAATGCATGCTCATCTCTTCTACCATGCTAATTACTAAGCTATGCTAAGCTTTTATAAGTAATTATGTGAGGAGATATACTTCTTTCTCGTAAGACTGCTCCTTCTTCCTCTCAATCTACTCTCATACCCTGCTAGCTCTCACCAATTCGAAGGTGTGTGAGGTCTTGGGTCTGAGATCGTGAGGGAATCGATGTTGTGTTTTATAAGTGTGTGCATGGTGCTTGAAGCTTCCATCTTCATTGCACCAGCAAGTTATTGAAGGAACACAAAGTATTGTGTTGTAAAATGTCTCCCTTGATGGGGGAAATTTGGAGGGGGAACCGGCTCCATGTAAATCCGGTCCTCAATTGTTATCAATAGCTTAATTTCTCTCTCTTTTGAAGTATTATTCATGCCTATCTAACTAGGTGTTATGCTTTTTGTTGCTCTCCCCATCCAAGCACTCTTGTTATGCTCATTAGGAATCTATTCTAATGAAATGCTCAATATGTTTATGCTATTTCCCACTACACACAAGTTACTAGGCCATTAAATGTTACAGAATATAGACATGTGCTTATGGATCTGTCTCAACACAGGGCCAAGGTTAAAGGGGTCCAAATGAGAGATGGCCTGTTAAAGAGCAATGCTACCTAATGGAGCTTAAAGACCTTAGGGTTAGCTTCATTAAAGACCTCCAAAAGTTAGTGTTAAAAAGTCCTTCGACCTTAGGCAAGCTAGGGCTGATCTTGAGATGGAATCCTACTGAAGCATGAGGTGCTTGTCGTGCTTGCTGACTAAGGTGCTTAAGGTGTTTGTTGGAACCTTGCACAAGCTTGAGGTGCTTCTCATGCTTAAATGACTAAGGTGCCTGAAGTGTTCAATTCAAACATGATCTCTCAAGAGACATAAACAATTTTCATGCTTAAATGATTAAGGTGCTTGAAGTGTTCAATTTAAACATGATCTCTTAAGAAGCATAAAAGACACACGTGTCCTCCCCATTTGGCCCTCATAATGTGCTTGAATCCTATTGGATAGGCTTTAAAGGGGTCCAATGAGAATTTAGATGCATAAAAATAAATAATTAAGCTCTTTCTCTCAAAGAGAAAAAAGAGGACACATGTCTAAATAATATAATTAAATAATAAGAGAGAGAGAGAGAGAGAGAGAGAGAGAGAGGGAGGTGTGGACCAAGCACGAGAGGGGGTATCCTCTCTCTCTCTCTCTCTCTCTCTCTCTCTCTCTCTCACACACACACACACACACACACACACACACACACACACACACACACATTCTCATTGTGTGAGGTGCAAAGTTCAAGAGCTCTATCTCCTTCTCCAAGCTTGTGGAGAAGTGGAGAGCCTAGAGCCTACATCAACACTCTTGGCTATGGAATGCAAATCCAACCAAGAGCCATGCTTCAATGCTTAAGCTTGCCATCTTCTTTATCTTCATTACTATGCTATTATGCTATGCTAAGCAAGAAGAATGATGATAAGTGAGGAACTATTTTTTTTTCCTATGAATGATTCTTCTTCCTTTTCCCTACCCTCATTCCCCGTTAGCTCTCTCCACCTTTGAAGGTGTTTGAGGCCTTGGGACTAAGGCCGGGCATGGTTAATGCTTTTACAAAGTTTATGTTATGCTCTTGATGCATGAAGCTTTCCATCTTCATAGCATCACCAAGGTCACAAGGAACACAAAGATGTTATTGTACCAAGTCTCTCTTGATGGGAAATCTATATTACAAAAGCCTTTTGGAGGGGGGACCGGCTCCAAGTGAATCGGATCCTGAACTGTTCTCTTGCAAAAGTATTGTTCATGCCAAGTTGATTAAGTATAATGGTTATGTTGCTACCACCAATTAAGTTCACCCTCTATGTTCTTCAAGTAGTCTCACAAAAATGCTCACTCTAATTTTCTTAAATTCCTATTCTCAAAGTTCATAGGCCATTTCCATTACATTAGGACTCAAGGTACAATGGAGGTGTTGAGGCTCCAATGTGTAGGAAGAGTGCCAGTGGCGTGCAAAACTCTAGACTCCCACTAGAGGCTTAACCATACAAAGTGGATGATGCTGCGTACCCACGACTCGAACCAACCACTCATATGTATCTCCTAAAGAGCCACCAACGGTTGGTAGATATCCCAATCTAGTTAAGGCTATCTCCGAACTGAGGTGGTGGTAATCTGACCACGGTGTCCACTGGACCACCATCCATATCACTTGCCACATGTCACTGCCCAGGTGAGAGTCCGTCCAGTGTGAACTCCAACTCAACTGTAACTAACTGCATGTCATGTGCCAAGGACACTGTAGCCTTGCTACATAAAGAGTCCGTAAAACTTTGTAGCATTCACAATGGATTTAAATACCCCAAAGAAGTAAGAGCCATAATTGAAGATGACTATGATTTCAAGCGAGAGGCAATGTCACCAATTATGCCTTTTACGATATGTTTTCTAATCAAAATTATGATAACAATGTACTTTAGAAGTCATTTTCCTTGTTAAAAAAAAAACACTTTCCAAAAAGCGTGTGCTTTTAGAAGTTTTGTTGAAGAGGAAAACTTCATGATAAAAAATCTATCATCAAATGTGAAATTGGTGATCGTTGAAGGCTTGTTTTCTAACGTTAAATACTTTGCATGTTTTTAAAGCTAATTTTACCATGTGAGCTAGGCTTGGTTAAAAAAGATGAGAGGATGCTATTGAAAGAAGGTGATGTATCATGATTTAATTAAGCTTCATTGTAACCTTCCATAATGCAAAAACAAGGCCTTATTGGGGAGGGGAGGTGGGGTTTGGCCATTCCGATCCTCTATATTGTGTTGTCTCTTTCTCTCTCTCTCTCTCTCTCTCTCTCTATATATATATATATATATATATATATATCACACTTTGTTTAAGTACTTTCTTATGCATGCAATTGTCTCCTTCTTCCACTTTGATTATGTTTATCCATGTAATATTAATATCTTATTTTGATTATTTACAAGTATGGTTCTGTGATTGTCTCTATGCTTGAGTTTGATCATATTTTGAACATGATGTCATGAATCTCTTATTCAATTATGCCAATAATGATGATAGTCTATTTCTTTCACACTATGAATAATTATAATACAGAAAAGCCTCATCTTCTTCTCCATCTTTATTGGGTGGGAGGAGGATGCATGTTGTGCACCCAAGGATAGCCCACTTGTGAGTAATTAAAATTGCTCAAATTGGTACATTCCATCGATGCTTTAATCTTCCTTTTGTCATGTATGGATGTCTACATACCTTGTAGGTTGTTGATGCCTCATTTTTTAATATGATGATTAGATTACACTGGCTTCGTATGTTGTCCCAGGTATTGCCCTCTTCATCACAAGTAAGACAAAATAATAGTCACGGGGATGGAATTATAGGCTCACTGTACCAAGAAGCCTGCCTATTGTTTGGTATGGTCACACAATTGGGGGGGCTTAGGCTTGAGGTGTGTAGTATATACGAGTGAGGAGTGAAACTTCTCAAAGTGTGGCTAGTAACACATGCAGAGCAAAGTGATTAAGTAGATTCATTTTGGGAAACTTAGCATGGAGGTTGGATGGTTACCTATATATGTAATGTTGTTTTGTAATTAAAGCACTGTTCTTTTTGGCTACTTTATACGTACATGCAAAATTCTTCTCATCTTTCTCTTGTGTTACTCTCCTTCCTGAGCTCTTGCATCTTGACTATGAATCTACAATGGCTATCTGAGCAAGGTGTTCCATAGTCCTACTCTCTATCATGACACTAAACCCTCATGGGAACAACCGCCTTTAAAAACGAGGAAGGCCATGCTCACTTACTCAAAATCCTTTAAAAGTGGTGTCATTCTGGCCTCCCTGGACTAAGGAGGAACTACTGGCTATTCAAGCAAGGTGTTCCATAGTCCTATTGTCTGCCTTGACATCAAACCCTCATGGGAGCAACCACCTTCAAAAAAGAGGAAGGTCATGTTCACCTACTCAAAATCCTTCAAAAGTAGTGTCATTCTATTCTCCCTAGGCTGAGAAGGAACTTTTGACAGTAGCTCTTGAGATTCTTCCTCTAATGTGTAT
This sequence comes from Adiantum capillus-veneris, assembly GCF_014529385.1. Classification (NCBI taxonomy): domain Eukaryota; kingdom Viridiplantae; phylum Streptophyta; class Polypodiopsida; order Polypodiales; family Pteridaceae; genus Adiantum; species Adiantum capillus-veneris. The sequence continues at coordinate 42,943,081 of NC_140951.1, read as the reverse complement.
AAGAAGTAAAATCGACATATCTTTGTAAGCTGCACAATGCTTGCAAAAGCTTTCCATTAAATTATTGCTTCATGTCTACATTGGAGGGCTTTTTCTAGCCTTAGCCAACCTATTTTTAAAATTTAAGAAAATGTTCACATAATTGTTCAAACTTTTTGGCATCTCAACTTTCTCGAGGAGCTTTTATGCAATCATTAAGTTCTTCAATTCTCTATATTTCTGGCTTTGCTTTAACATCAACCCATTTTTAAAAAAGTAATTGCGACAAAAATGATTTACGACTTGTCGCTACAAATCATGGAGACTAAATTCTATCTCAACTCCTGTGACGGTACAAATTTCCAATCCTAGATAATGTCATACCGGATGTGCCTCATGCAGAAAGGAGTATCTGACATATGGAGTCCTTGACCTTCTCAAGACATTGAGAACGACAAAACTAGTGGGATATGAAGAATCAAAAATCTCTTGGCATATTTGGTGCTAGTCTTGATTGCAACTACATACATCATACTAATATTACAAAGATCATACGTGAGGTATGGGAAAAGTTCGATCAATTATTTGGTGTGTATGTTCAATTTTTTTTGTCAAAAGTTGTATTTCGTAAAAGCTTCATGACTCGATTGAGGTTAACATAATCAAGCTTAAATGTTTATTTAGTCAGCTAGCCTCGCTAGCTTGGGGAATGACATTGTTGGAGACAAGGACAAGAAGACCATCTCTCTTGGAAGCTCAAATCTTTATTTAGTCAGCTAGCCTCTGGTAATGACGTTGTTGGAGACAAGGACAAGAAAGCCATCCCTCTTGGAAACTTGGAGCAAATTTATTCAGAGTTGATAAAAAAATTATACTTAACAACTATCACCTCAAATTTCCATCAATTCGTGAAGTTGAAATTCTACTTCAACAAGCGAAAGGATCACGATGGCTTTCTAAAACAATAAGAAAGTGATAAAATCATTAGAGGTTGAGTTTAACTAGAATTATATAAGGTGAAGCAATGTTTGGTAATGTCTCTTTTATTAAGTGATCGAGTGTCCTCCTTGCAAACAAGGAGACCAAAAATACTAACATTTTTTTTGAAATTTGTAGGATTTTTTGAATTGTTTCGACATCATTGCATCGATTTTTTTTCTCTTTACCATGGTTTACCATACTTAATAAAAGAGACATTAACTCTTTTGACATCATTGCACCGATTTTTCTTCTCTTTACCATGGTTTACCATACTTAATAAAAGAGACATTACCAAACATTGCTTCACCTTATATATGTGTGTGTAAATAGATAAATGAATAAATAAATTTATATATATAATAAAAAGAACTCATTAACATATATTATATATTTACTTATTTATATTATGTGTGTGTGTAGGTATGTATCTATACATCTATAATAGGGGGAGGGATTCCGACCCCCCCTCCCTGCCACACATCAACTCCTCCTTCATTCGGCAGCTTCCAGTGGTGTGCCTTGCAACCTTGCACACTCAGTGAGACATCACGCAGGAAGAGAGAGAGGGTCGTCGGCCACACTAGTGTATATATGTATATGTATGTATAGAACTTACTAGAATTATGCAAAGTGAAGCTTCACTTTAGCATTCTAAAAGAATAGAATGCAAGAGAAGTCAAGTCATGCCTCAAAGTGAAATGAAAGGTGAAATAAAATATCTATTTAATATTTTAAAACCAAAATAACATGTAAAGTAAGTCTCAATCATCACTTGAAACATTGAAAGTATGCCTAACCCAACACTTTTGTAAGGCTTCTTTTAAAAAGCCAAAAATATGGGAAGGAACATAAAAAGTTTGACTTGCAAGCCCTAGCAACTCAAGGTAGAAATTGAGTCCGTTCCCAATGTGGGAAAAAAAGATGTATTGCTAAAAATTTTGCACATCAATAAGGAGGAACATTAATTAAAAAATCAATTTGTTGAAGCTACCAATGAATTTGTAAATCTTTGTCTTGTAGATGATTTGGATTCTTCTTATGATTTTTAATTGGAAGAAATAATCATCAATAAACCTTGTTGATTTGAATTAGTACCCTTGGTTTATGGTCAATAAATATAATTTCTAAGGGTTCATATCTCCCCATCAACATGGATTCATCAAAGGAAGGTCCATATACGATAACATCTTGGTAGCAATGGTAGGTATTGAATACACAACTTTCACAAAGCAAGAGTGTATTTAATTGCTATAGCTTGACTTGGATAAGGCTTATGATAGAATAACATGGACATATATAGAAGTACTCATGGAAGCTCTGGGCTTTGGGCCTCGCCTATGTCGTCTTATTCATGCACTAGGGGCTGGTAGCCCGTCAGAGATCCTATTCAACGATAGAATAGTGGGCTCTTTTGAGGTCAAAAGGTGTATTAAGTAGGGATGCCCTCTGGTGCCCCTGCTTTTCACCATAGGTTCACATCCTTTAATCACGACGCTCGAAGCTAGTGCTGAGCGTGGGGAGTTGCAAGGCCTGGCTCTTCCAAGAAATTACCAACTACTTGTAAAAATGTTTGCAGACGATTCTCTCCTCTTATTGAGGGTGCCTCCCAGGTCGTAAGGAAAGCTCTGGAGATTGTACAAATGTTCTCTATAGCTTCGAGGTCCCAGTGCAGTACAGAGAAGTTAGTCCGATCTCCTTGTCGGAAAATGACTCATTTGACCCTTCCGAATGGTCGAGGGAGATTGTTACAAAAGGGAATATTTTAGACATTTGGGGCCCCCCTTGGGGGTGGACGTAACCCACAAACAAAGATGTCAGTGGGTCCTGGAAAAAAAAAGAGAGTAGGTGGGAGTATGTTCTTCTCCCATTCTCAAGCCGCATAAAAGTGATTAATTCCTTTATGCTCCCGTATATTGCCTTCACTAGCCCGGTTCTCAAGATGGCTAAATGTCACTGGAAAGAGTTCTTAAAACCGGTAAAAAGGTTTTTATGGAAAAATAACATGAAGTCCTCCAAGCCATGGCAATGGGCCTGTTGGGAGTCAGTCGCTCGGCAAGTGAATTAAGGAGGCCTCGATATTCTCAACCTTGTGGCCCATGCAGAAGCTTGTTGTGCCAAATTTGTAGTCTCCTTGGCTAAACAAGACCAAGCTTGGGCTATCATGATCAAAGATATGCTAGAAGCAGCTAAACTTGGTTCGAAAGGAGGAAAGTGGAGAGGGGTAGAGTTTATGACAAACTTTTAGCCCCGACGTGGGTTACTCTAAGTCTGGGGGCGGCTCAAGGGAATTGGTAAGGAAATGCAACAGAGTAGCAAGAGTCCTAAAGTGGGGGGAATAAACCAGATACTTCAAGAACTCCATTTTGCATTGGTCCTCGTGGCTTTCCAAAGTTGTAGACTACCGCAAAATCCCTATTGGATAGAAGCAGCCAGGAAACTGAATAATAAGGGTCTGAACCGACTGAGGTACTTCTGGGATAGTAATAGCAAGAGATGGAAAACCACTAAACTTTTGGTAACCCATTTCCAACTTAATAGCTTGGAGGTTTTGCTAGTCAACAAAGTGATGAAAGAGCTTGACAGTGCAGTGATGCCAATCTGTGACTCGAAGTTTGACTGGAATGCCTGGAAATGGCCCGGAAGCAACCTCTTATGGAAACCCTATTCTAAAGGCATTTACCATACAATGATGCTAAAGAAGAATTGGTTTAGCCCCCTTAACAAGATATGGAAAAAACAAGCGGAGGAAAGGTGGGAGCAAGTCATGGAGAACATGAAGGTATTTCTATGGAAAGTAATGAGGGGTGCTCTTCCGACGGGGGTGAAGATTTAGGAGAGAGGGATAGGGACAGATCGATGCCTGGGGTGCAGGATGGCTAGTGAAGATATGACCCACCTTTTTATGGAATGCCCAGCTATCAGAGGCCTTACAAGAAAAATTTGCAAGTGGGTCCAAGAACATGGAAAATTGGTTTTTTTAAGACTGATTTACTCCTTGGAGGTAAGAACTTGGGTAGCCCTGCCATCCTCATCTGCACTCAAATTATTAGGTTTTGCTTTTTACATAATGTATAGCAAACAAGGAACTGCCGTGTGTTCGAAGGAGTTTCTGAGGTGGCAAGCTTCGTAGAAATTATACAAGAAAGCAGAGTGCTAATATGGACGCTCGGGCGCAAGCAAAACTTGGATGATTGGTCTAGGGTTACCTATGCCTTATTGTCAGCAAAATGCTTAGGTAAGGGGAAAATCATGAAACCAAAAGATTAGTGAAGAACATGATAATGAACTTGGTGTATCAAGAGCATAGGGGAAGATCGTTAGGGGTGGCTCCCCAGATAGCTGATGTGAGTTTGATCTCTGAATGGTGTCATGGCTCGGCACGAACATGACAAGTTCTTGTAATTCTTTGAGATGATCAATATAATTCACTCACAATTGTGAGTTTTGCTTTTAAAATAAAAATAAAAAGAGTTCTAGACACTACCAATATTAATATTTATACTTACAAGCATCCTCAATTTTTGTCAATTAGAGTTCCATCAAAACTTTACTTTTGATGATAAGTGAAGGGTAACAAAGAAGAACTAGAAACATCAACCTACATAATAAGAAGTTGAGAAAGAGACTAGTATGTGCCCGCAATCTTTTTACTATTTCCTTTTGTAGGAATCTCATTAGATTCTCTTAGGTTTTTGAAGGTCAAAAGGGGGATACGGCACGTGGAAGAGAGGGAGTGAGTTATGCACAAAGCTATCGTCTCAGTTTAAATAACCAACTCAAATTATAGTTTTAGCATATACAGATAGGATCGCGAGTGGAGAGAGAGAGAGAGAGAGAGGGAGAGAGAGACACATATGTGCCCGCAATCTTTTTACTATTTCCTTTTGTAGGAATCTCATTAGATCCTCTTAGGTTTTTGAAGGTCAAAAGGGGGGATACGGCACGTGGAAGAGAGGGAGTGAGTTATGCACAAAGCTATCGTCTCAGCTTAAATAACCAACTCAAATTATAGTTTTAGCATATACAGATAGGATCGCGAGTAGAGAGAGAGGGAGAGAGAGACACGTATGTGCCCGCAATCTTTTTACTATTTCCTTTTGTAGGAATCTCATTAGATCCTCTTAGGTTTTTGAAGGTCAAAAGGGGGGATACAGCACGTGGAAGAGAGGGAGTGAGTTATGCACAAAGCTATCGTCTTAGCTTAAATAACCAACTCAAAGTATAGTTTTAGCATATACAGATAGGATCGCGAGTGGACAGAGAGAGAGAGGGAGAGAGAGACACGCAGGTGGAACGCGAATGGAGGGTCGTCGACATCTAGCATCAGCGATGTTTACACTTGCTGTGCGAGGGTGTAGAGTTGCAGTGCAGGGACTCGCAGTTGTAGTCGAGGTGAGCGTGGGGCGGATGGAGACGTCGTACGAACGCAACCCATGTATGCATGGGCCTCCTGCTCTTTTGCAACGATACTGAGCTCGGAAGCAACTGCAGCGAAAGCATTTCAGGGGCTCAGTCCCTCTTGTGCTCTCATCTCTCTGCCGCCATGATCCATATTAGTGCAAGCTGCAGATCGAGTGGAACGTAGCTCTCGGCGTCAGTGTGTAGGGAAGCAAGGCTGTCGTCTGCCAACTGGAATGCGGATGAGACTGCGTCCATGTTGTGGGATGGCATTGCGCAAGGGGGGCGCATACTTGGAACGGCGAGGACATGAGACAAAGGGGAGGCGGGGGCCGTAGCTATCTGCATCGTAGCAACCATCGTGGGAACGAGCCGATGAGACACTTTCGCTTTTGCAAATGGGAGGGTGGAAAGAATCTTCAAAGTTAATTAATTAATGGATGGTGAAAGGACCCAGTATGTAAGAAGTTGAGAAAGTATGTAAGAAGTTGAGAAAGAGACTAGTGTGTGATGCAATGCACATTGTCCCTCTTCATAGAAATACAAAAACAAATGCCAACTCTCTCTCACATGTGCAATGCCCCTCTTTATACAAATAGGAAAACCGGTCTCAACCCTCTCTCACACTAACCCACATATCTAATACATGAGATACGTGTAGTTAATGCCCTTCTTATAAGAAAAAGGATTTTTCATTATTAAAATCTATGTGGCACTAATGGATAAGATCTACCAAATATTCCACAATTGCCTTCATGAGTTGTATGCTTTACTTTGAGGGCTTCCACTATTAGAAAACCCTCTATATCACATGTATTCAAGTAGAATTTAGATATAATTTCTTCATATAGATAATTTTATGAGTTAAATGATCCCTCTTCTTTTAAAACATATAGATTTCTTTCCAAAAATTATTTTTAAAACCTCTTTTGTCGATGTAAACCTATAACTTTTTTGAAATCAAAAGACTCTCTTTACGAACTCGTGCTTCAATAGCTACATTCCCCCCCCCCCCCCCCCCCCCCCCCCCCCCCCCCCACAACACACAACACCAAAAAAAAAAAAAAAACACCCAAAATAAAAGCTTTTCTCACGTTTTATGTATGCCAAACATGAAGTGTGGTAAAACTATGGAAAATGAAAGATTCAAATGATTTGGAAAGGAAAGCGACACACTCTCATCACCCGTATAAGGTCTCTTTTGGCATTCTCATTTTCGTTATTTTTGGTTCTTTATGATTTGTGGTTCCTTTAGCTTGTTTAGCCTTGTGCCAGTTTGGTGAGAAGGAAGATCAATCAGAGTGCAGAGAAAACGAGTGTATGTCCCTCCAATCTTTCTTTAGTTTGTTTTTATAGGAATCACCAAAGATACTTTCGTGAAAGTTTCAATGAAACCTAAACTAAGTGAGAAAGGGAAAGGAGGGGAGGGAGGTGGGAGTTCGCATGGACATGACACGTGGATGTGGTAGAGAGAGGAAAAGAGAGAGTTTTTTTATTTATTCAAAGCGACAATTTTTTTCCAAGGGCATCAATGCTCGGGAAAAATGTGTCTCGACTTAATATCGTGGCATTTTCGATTTCAAAAATGTCGGTTGAGAGCAATAAGAAATGGAGGAAAATGGTCTTAAAACCCACAAAATAAACATAAATTTATAAAAGGAAAAGATCCCTCTAATTTGTCAAAATTTCCAAAATACCCCTCAAATTTTAAAAATTCTGAAAATACCCTCTCGTGAATTCCCAAAATGCCCTTCAAATTTTTGAAAATTCCCAAAATACCCTTGGTTATGACATTAAATATCTCCAAAAACGAAAAAATTTGTAGGTTTTCGTGAGAAGACTGATTCCCTGTCATTAGAAAATGCTAAAACTATAATTTTGTTTTTGTTACGTAGGCTTTGGAGATGAATTGGCTAGTGACGCCTGGAGACAGAGAAAGAAAGACAGATGACACGATGAGTGTAGTGACGCATGGAGTGAGAGGAAAAAAATCAGCGGCTGTGTTTGTGTTGTGCTGATTAAGGAGGTGAGAAGACACAATGACCAAGACATTAGGGGAGGACGTGAGAACAGCAGGCAATGCACAACCATCACCAATGGCATGACAGAACAACGTGGGGAGGAGGAGAACGCGACCATGTGATGCTATCAATTGAAGGGCTCATTGTATGGTTGGTAGCATCAGGGGAAGGGTGCTCCCTTGCGTGCAGGTGAGTGAACGAAAGGTCGTGAAGCCGGATAGACAATGGGCAAGATTCCTTGCCTGCTCACCTGTCTTCGCATTCATCGCGAGGGCATCTTTGGCCATTTCAAGGCAGCCCTTGCGTCCTCCTAGCTGAGCCTTCAATCAGACAAACTATAGCATGCGGTTTGTCGATTGGCTCCCATGCATTACATGTACCAGCCTTGCAACACCCATAATGCACTCCCTTGCAAGTGATCATGTTGTTGCCTGCACCATGCTAAACCGCTTGGACGACTCAGCTGCAGCTCGATCAATTAAAAAAATATGTGCCTCCCTCCCCATCACGCTCGTGTCAGCCTGGCCTTGGGAGACACTTGCCCAAAACAAAAATCCACCACCGCTACTGAGCACCGCCATCTGTCTGCATCTGCAAGACAACATTCTGTCTTTTGCCTCCCCCCGTTTCAATATTTTGTCATAAATTCCCTAAACTAGAATTTGAGCTGGTTATCGAGTCTTTGGAGATAGATTGCTAATTAACCACTCAAAAACGGATCTCAATCGCCAAAAAGGAATAAAGATCAGGCTACTTTTTTTGGGTTTTCACACTATCTCTCTCTATTTTGCGACGGAATTTCTCCTTTTTTCCTTGAGTTCAACCGCCATTTTGAAATTTAAAACGGCACAATATTAAGCCGCGACACATTTTTCCCGAACAGCAGCGGGCCAAGCACTTAAAAACAAATTTTGATTGTCGAAAAGGAACAAATAATTAGAAATAGGTACGTGGGTATTTTGGGAATATTTGAAATTTGAGGAGTATTTCGGGAATTTCCACATATTAGAGAGAGATTTTGTTGATCTCTCTAATGAAGAGGCTAGCTGCAAAGCAAATAGAGACTTTTCCTTTTTAAATTAGATAAACTTGAGCATCTCCTCTGATTCCTAAAAAAAAAAAAAAAAAGGAAAAAAGATTAGAGGGGCATACTCTCGAAGATGGGGTCTCGTGGTGGAATCCTAGGTACATTTAAAGAAAAATCCAAGTCTTTCCAAAGCTAGCCTATAAGATTTGTAAGCAACCATGGTAGCAAACAAGTGAATGCAATGTGGAACTGTTAGAAGGAGCTTTGTCTTGTAACCACAAGTGTAAAAAGTAGAGAAGATGTAGCTAACAAAAGAATGGAGGTTTGAAGAGTTCTCGACGAGTTTTTGAAGATTCTAAGATAGCAAGCAAGTACACCCACATATCCAAAAGACTTTAAGAAATCAATAAAGCTTTGTATATCATCAATTCTAGATGCTTGGGAAGCAAAGGATATCACTTATTATTTTGGTAAGCTATAAATTGTAATAGTCCTTATTGATGACGGTAGCTTCTCTTTCGTTAGGAAAAATTCTAACATCCTAAATGTTAGACGGACATACTGGATAAGCAATGATGTAGGGGAGTCTTGACCGAAGCTATGATATCATGTGGACATGCCATGATTAGAGGAGCGTCCCATAGACCTTGGTAGAGGGACTCTAGAGTTTCGAATCCTTAGCACTATTGACCCCTAACATGAGACTCTAGCAAAAAAATATGAGAGAGAGAGAGAGAGAGAGAGAGAGAGAGAGAGATTGATTGATTCTGACATCTTGCATATATACATATATATTGCAAGTTACTTGTCATAGCTACTCGATTGTTGTAAGAGATGGCGAAGGCGAAGAGGAGTCATTTAATTCATACACATTTTTATAAATTAACGAACCTTCTTCTTTTAAAACATGTAGATTTCTTTCTAAAAATGATTTTTAAAACCTCTTCTTTCGATGTAAACATATAACTTTCTTGAAATAAAAAAAACTCTCTTGATGAACTCATGTGCTACAACAGTTACATATTTGAAAGTGGACCCCCCAAGCTTTACTCGGGCCTTATGTAGGCCAAAAATGAAGTGTGGGTCAAAGGTATGGAAAATGAAAGATTCAAATGATTTGGAAAGGAAAGCGGCACTGGCACTGACACTGACACTGACAATGGCACTATCATCATCCATGTAAGGTCTCTTTTGACATTCTCATTTTCATTTTTTAGTTTCTTTATGATAATATGTGGCTCCTTTAGTTCGTTTAACCTTTCCTGTAATTTCCCTTAGCCTTTGGCCTATTTGTTGAGAACAAAGATCGATTAGAGAGCAGAGAAAAATGAACACGATATATTACATATAATTCGCAAAAAATGGATAGTTTTGATTATGAAAGAGAGAGTATTTATACAAGTGGAGAGCAGCATATTGCATAAGCAATGATGCAGGAGAGTCTTGACTTAAGCTATGATGTCATGTGGATATGTGTCCCATGGACCTTGGTAAAGGGACTCTAGAGTTTCGAATCCTCAACACCATTGACCCATGACATGAGAATCTAGCAATATATATTTCTTAGTCACACAGAGAGAGAGAGAGAGAGAGAGAGAGAGAGAGAGAGAGAGAGAGAGAGAGAGAGAGAGAGAGAGAGATTCTGACATCTTGTATATATATATATATATATATATGTATATACATTTTGTAAGTTACGATTGTCATAGCTCTCGGATTGTTGCAAGAGATGGCGAAGGCTTCTATCTCCGCTCTCTTGGATCTTTTGATACAGGGTTGCTTTATACTTTGTTTGTTAGGGTGCGCTTGTTGGCTTTGGAGATTTGGAGATTGATTTTGGGGGTTTTGGGCTACTTACAAGCGCAAACACTATGGGTAACATCAAGGACCATCTCTCTAGCTCTTGATGTATCTCCCTAGTTTTATTCCCTATAGTACTGGTGGTTTTTTCCTTTGGTTTTGCAATCATGTCATATCGCAGGGTGTTTTCGCTACAAGCTTGGTTATGCAATGCCTACGGGCTTTTGTATTGCCTTTAGGTTGTTTGGACTCTTGTAAGCAAAACTAAGGGTACAAGCTGTTGGAATTAGGGTTGCAGGAAAACAAACACAGCTTGGAGAAGACAAAGGAAGCTCAAGGCACACAATAGAGAGTGTATTACTTAGTGTGCAATGGAAAGATAGATAACTCTAGAGTGATGGGGGTATATACAATGCACGTGGGAAAAAACCTCCTAGTGAGGGAAAAATGCCCCGGCAGTCCTAAGTGTGTTCACACACATCACTACCACATGTATATGGTAACAAATCCCCTCTGGAGTGATGCGGTGAACTAGAGCTAGCACATAGAGTAAAGGGAAGCGCCATAGGACATGATCGGTCCACAAAGGGGAGTAAGCCCAAAGCTTTGCGGAAAGCTTCAAACTTCTCACAAGACAATGCCTTTGTGAAAAGATCTGCAAGGTTGTCCTGTGTTGGCACATAAGTCAAGCTGATCTCTCTTGCTGAGAGTCTCTCCCTAACATAGTGGTAATGCACCTCAATGTGATTTATGCGAGCATGAAAAACTGGGTTCCTCACAAGTGCCAATGCGGTCTGACTCTCAGTGTAGATAGTGTTGGCAGTGTCCCGTCCAACACCCACATCAACCATAAGGTGTATGAGCCATTCACACTAAACTGGAGCTGTGAAGACTGCCTTGTATTCAACCTCACAACTTGAAGTGGCCACAGTAGGTTGCTTCTTGACCTGCCAAGCATGAAACAAAAACCACTTGTGGACACTCGCGTGTCAAAACAACCAGCCCAATCTCAGTTCAAAAAAGCATGTAAGTCTAGCGGCAATGTTCCCCCCTTGGGATAAAACAAGCCAAGATGTAAAGTGCCACTCAAGTAGTGGAAAATCCTCTTGACAGCCTGCCAGTGCTTAGACCATGGGTATGCATAAATTTCCTGACTTGTGAGACTGCAAACTAAATATCCGGCCTCGTGTTGCATACATAAATGAGGCATCCAACAACAGTTTGGTGAAGAGTGACATGTGTAGGATCACCAGCATCATGAAGACTCAATTTCAAACCTGTGTTCAGGGAGCGGAAATAGGTTTGCAATCCTCAAGTCCAAACTTACATAGCAATGTCTCTACGTAACTTTTTTGACACAAGGCAATACCACCATCACACTGCTTAAACTGTATACCCATGTAATGATGCAACATCCCCAAATATTTCATCTTGAAAGTAGCATTCAAATCAGCCTTAAATTCAGCAATATGTCTCTCATTTGGTCCATTGATTAGCAAATCATCAACATAGAGAACCACAATGAGAAGTACATCACCCTCACACTTTACATACAATGTGCTTTCTGTCGGACTGTTTACGAAAGCCTTGTTTGACCAAATGAATGTCCGCCTTCTCATACCAAGCATGGGGAGATTGGTTCAACCCATACAAAGCTTTGTTACATTTGCACACTTTATCCTCTTGTCCTTTCTTGACAAAACCATGAGGCTGCGCTACATAAACTTCCTCAAATATGTCACCATTCAACAAAGCAATAACAATTTCTGATTGATGTACATCCCAACCAAAATGAGCTACCAATGCACATAGAAAACGCACAGTAGTCATACGACAAGTGGGAGAAAAAGTCTCTTCATAATCTATGCCTTTTTGCTGTGCATAACCCTTTGCAACAAGTCGAGCCTTATAGCGATCAAAATCTCACAATCCGGCTTGCATTTCAACTTGTAAACCTACTTCGTACCAATGGCCTTTTTGCTAGGAGGCAAATCACATGAAGTCCATGTGTCATTTTCTATAAGTGCATCATATTCTGATTGCATGTAAGCCATCCAATTTTCCAAATTTTGTGCTTCATCAAAAGATACAGGTTCCTCAACATCATGTAAGCTCGACACAGCCAAAGCATAACAGTCTGATGCATAAGATGCATGGCGAGAACCTGAACGAGTACGACTAGACAAAGGTGCATCCAATTTACTGTCACGCAATGTATGCACCAGCCATTTTGGCATACCTCTAGCCTGCTCATTTTCAACCCTTTCCTCATCAAGTACATCATGTACATCTGCATCAATAATAGGCTAATATGTATCATTTTTAGAAACCCCCATAGACTGTACATTTGCCTCATTGGAATTTACATTCAAATTTCCACCATTGAAAAGAGGAAACAAAGTGTCATAAATGTCTTGTGAGCTCACATTAAGGTCTCTAGTACATGACAGCAAGGGCTGAATAGAATTGTCCACAAACACAACATCTCGTGAAACCAGAATACACTTTGCTTGTGGATGACACAACCTGTAACCTTTGCTTTTAGCACTATAACCAACAAAAATACATTTGACAGCCTTATCATCCAATTTTCTACGCTGTGTTTGTGACACCAAAGCATATGCAAAACAACCAAAAACACGCACGTTGGTGCAGCTAAAGTTGGTCCGAGCTAGGAGATGGTCTATGACAGGCAGAGGAAGCAGTCGAGTGCAGTGCAGAAGGCTAGGGCAGGTACCAAGGCCCTGGGCAGCCCAAGGATAGCGGAGGTGTATGCTCGAAGTGGTTTTTTAGGCCAAAGGTGTGCTGCAAAGATCCAAGTAGGTTGGTGGCCTACTGTGCCCGAGATGTGAGTTTTATGTGCTAGAATGTGGTGTTCAGTGTGCTTTCCAAGCCGGTCCAGACGGCTCGTCAAATGGAGCCCCGGTGCTCAAGATATTGCAGTTTAGAGGAAGAGTGGGTAGCAGATTCCCGACGGACAGGGCAGCTGGGGACAGGTAGCCCAGCCTGATGTCAGTGTATACATGTGTAGTGCTTGAGTTGTGGAGCATGCCTGTCTTTTCGGATTCTGAATCAGAGCTCTGGTTAGCAAGATATGGTCAGTTGAAGATTTTTCGGGGACCAGGTCTGAGCTCCTTTGACCGCACTGGAAAATGTGCCATTGGGCATTGTTTCGGCCTTGCCAAGGCTATCGGTAATAGTGTGCACTATGTGGAGCTAGCACGAGTTGACGGCACGTTAATCGGATGCTTGGTCGGCCAGATACAGAAAGATGGAGTTGGGAGCCGTGCGCAGTGAACAATTGCAGATGATTTTTTCCGTTTTTTGTGGCCTTGGATAGCAAACTCTAGAGAGTCAGAATGCAGTGGGGTTTGCATGGCACGGGAGCCAACACAGTGAAAACCAGGCAGGGCTTTGCTATTTGAAGACCTGACCCCGGGGTGGTGGAGTAAAACCTGGGAAAGAAAGGCCAAAAGAAGTTTTTTTATATACTTTCTTTAGGAGGCTTCCATGGAGTTTGAGGGCGAGGGCATTGGGAATTGCCACGTGGCTCCGGGCATAGCCCCATATGCGCAACAAGGCAGCGGGAGTACGTGCTTCATAGGCTAGGCCTTGAGGCCCCATAAGGTAACCAAGAGGGAGTGTGGGGCCCCATAAGGTAACCAAGAGGGAGTGTGGGGAGCTCCAAGCTCCGTGAGCTATGGCGGACGCCCAACGGCGCTGTGAGTTGGTGTTGCCGAGCGGCGCGCAGCCCTGCGGGGCGTATGGCGGTGGTTTTTGACGAGATGAGGCGGCGCTTGAGGCGGCACGTTCGCATGTGAAAGCTTGGTAGTGATGATGTGTCGCGGCAGTTCCCACGGGCCCATGGGGCCCCAAAATTTTAAAGGAGAGAGAGGGGGCAATAGCGACATCGCTATTGCCTCCCCCTCTTAGCTAAGAGGAAAGTCCCGCAGAGATGGAGCATAGAGAGAGAGAGAGAGAGGGGAAATCCGGAGGTCTCCAAGGTGTGCAAAGCCAACCAAAGCTAAGGGCTAAAGTGAAGGACAATTGGGCCAAAGAGAAAAAGGGTTGATAGAAGGCCGGACAAATCAAAGCCGGGCAAAGGCATGGACCAAAGAGCAAAAGGGGCCAAGGAGGATTCGGATAGAGGGAGAAGGTCAAAGTCAAAAATTGAGTAGTGCAAGGCTAAGCCCAAAGAGGGTAAAAATTGAAGGATAAAAATAAAAAATGCCAAGGGCAATAGCTACATCGCTAATGCACCCCCCAAAGTGCAAAAGAGAGAAAGAGAGCAGATGGAATAAGGCGGTGCCCCCCTCCCCAAAAGATACCAAAAATGGGTGCCATATGGACCAATCAAAGTGCAATTTCCCAAATTAAACCCCCCCACCCTATAAAAGTAAAAAATGAATAAAATTAGGGGCTTCTTCTTAGCTTTTTGGCCTAGTTTTGGGCCCGTTTTGAAGCCTGCAAAGGGGAGTTTTTGGACAGAGGAGTGTGCCTGTCAAGCCCTTTGCCTTTTCCTTGTGTAAATGGCCATGGTGATGGCAGTGTGAGTTTGTACAGGTGTTTTGTGGAGTGCAATAGAGTCGTTGTTGCCCCTTCTTGCTGTTGTTTCCCCTTCCCCCCTTCTCTTTCTCTTGCTCTTGTGTTTTCCCTCGATGCCGGCTGTGACGAAGTGTGTGCCCCCCCGGACCGACAATGTTGTATGAGAGAGTGAGATCGAGTTGTTGTGAGTGTGTGTAAGGGAGGAGATAGACCATGGCAACAAGTGTGCGTCGTGTGGTGGTTTTGTGGAGTGTGTGAGCAGTGTTAATCGAGCAGGCGGTGGTCTGCTAGTGTGAGTTGTGTGTTTGAAGGTGTTTTCCGAGAGCATAGGGGTGCTGTGAATACCCTGAGCTATCGAAAGGCCCTTGTGTTTGTGCCGGGTGTGTTTCCCCATTCCCCCTCTCCATCTTTTGGTGCCCCCACGGAGGAGTATGCTAATGCTCCTAGTTGAAGTCGAAGCAGTGATTTTTGTGATGCCAAAGGTGCGGCCTTTGAAGAGCAGGTGCTGCTAGTGATGGCTTGGACGGGATTTCCCATTTTCAATGGGGTTGAAGATGCAGAAACTTGGCTTCAAGACTACGTATTGTTCGTGTTGGAAAGCGGTCTATCGAGAGAAGATGGTGCGGTACAGGTGTTCCCACTCCTGGTTCGTGGTAAAGCAAAGCTATGGTTCGATAGCCTTGGTGAAGAAGAAAAAGCTCATTGCAAAGCCTTGGAGGCGGCTTTTTGAAGCAGATTTGTAGCGGATGTGCAGCTAGATGAGGTAAAGTGGAAGCTGGATGGATTAAAGCAAAGCTTGGAGGGTGATTTTCAAGCGTTCGAGTGGGAGTTCGAAGCCCTTTGGGGGAAATTGATCAAGGTAACTGCTGCAGAAAATGCTAGTTTTCTGAAATTGTGTAAGTTCATGGATTGCTTGCATGAGGAGGTGCGAGATAAAGTGGAAATAGATGGTCCAATGTCGTATGAAGAGGCGGTAGCTCTAGCGAGAGGGCGAACCAAGAAGATTTTGAAGAAGCACGAGGCTAGGCAAGGTTTGCCAAGTGCAGTGAAGCCAAGGCAGTGTGATGCGATGGTAGCGGAGCCACAGGTATGCAAAGAGAAGTGCAAGTGCGAGAAGAATCAAGGGTTCTTTGGCTGCAAAGAGACAGGATGGTTCCTATGCTGAAGATGCCGGCTAGAGTGGTTCCAGTTATGGAGGAAGTGCAGGTGGTTCCAGAGTGGACAAAGGAAGTGTTGCCAAGTTCGAGTGTGGCTGTTGAAGCTCCATTGAAGTGTGGTAAAGAGCAAGGAGTGCGGTTTGCAGACGAAGTTGAAGCGGTGAAGCTAGAGGAGGTTCCTGAGCTTGAAACCGAAGTGGAGACTGGGTCGAGTGATAATAGCTCTATGGACGCAGACACGAGTTGGGAGACCGAGTCATCTCAATCCAGGTATGATGAGTTCGACCTCTTACATGTGAGTGGAGAGGCAGTGAATATGTGCGAAGAGCAGCATGAAGTGCAAGCCGAAGTGTCTAGTGAAGACCAAATGGACCAGTCTAGGCCTACATGTGGTGAAGAGCATGTAAAATCGGTGTGCGGTGCCATGCTAATGGCCATGATGATGAAGGTAGCAGTAGAGTATGCCATGGTGGTGCAACAGGTGCAAGGTTTTGCCAAAAGACGTGGAGCAATTGTACCTATGGAAGAGGACGAGGAGAATGTGATAGAGAACGAGTTTCTCTCTTCCTTGGCAGAGATTGATGATGCAGCAGTAGAAGAACAGGTAATTGCAGTGGACAAACAGGTGGTGCTTATTGACCTTGAAGGGCCAATTGACAAGGAGGAGCTCGACGATGCTGGAATTGAGTTCATGGCGGGCGAGAAGGACAATAAGAAGTCAAAGTTAGAGGTGCTTCCTACACAGTCAGTGCCCTCTCTGATAGGTGATGCGGATTCCAAGGCGGTGTCCAAGATTTGTAAGGAGGTTTGTGAGTGGTGGGTGAAGGGAATGCTAATCAAAACAATTGTGCAGTATGCTGTTGAGCAGGTGCAGGATCTGCTAGACGAGGATCTAGCTTTACATGGATGGGAGGGCGGTTCAGGTAGGTCGTGAGTGTTGATTGAGCAGGATGGTGAGCATGAAGGTGCTCTATTTGGTTTTCTTGAAGGTGCTTGGTTGCCAGTGGGCAGTTTGTCAAGGAGTGCTTGGAGCGGTAGAGGTATGATGTTGACAGTTTGGATATGCAGTTGGGCGTGTGCCTTGGTGTGGAACTATGCAAGAGTGTTACAGGTGGATGGAGAAGACCAATGCAAGGTGTTTGACCCAGGAGGGTGATTACAGGTAAAGCAGGGGATTGGGCAACCCGCATGAGCAAAGACAGCGGGTAGCAGATGCCAGTTTCTTGTATATATGCTAAGTGGTTTTGCAGTGTATAGAGAGTCTATTTTGGGTGTGCAGTTTTTTAGTGCAATAAGGCCATGTGTGGTTGAACATAAATGTTCAACGAGGGGGTGGGCAATGATGGTGCAGCTAAAGTTGGTCCGAGCTAGGAGATGGTCTATGCCAGGCAGAGGAAGCAGTCGAGTGCAGTGCAAAAGGCTAGGGCAGGTACCAAGGCCCTGGGCAGCCCAAGGATAGCGGAGGTGTATGCTCGAAGTGGTTTTTTAGGCCAAAGGTGTGCTGCAAAGATCCAAGTAGGTTGGTGGCCTACTGTGCCCAAGATGTGAGTTTTATGTGCTAGAATGTGGTGTTCAGTGTGCTTTCCAAGCCGGTCCAGACGGCTCGTCAAATGGAGCCCCGGTGCTCCAGATATTGCAGTTTAGAGGAAGAGTGGGTAGCAGATTCCCGACGGACAGGGCAGCTGGGGACAGGTAGCCCAGCCTGATGTTAGTGTATACATGTGTAGTGCTTGAGTTGTGGAGCATGCCTGTCTTTTCGGATTCTGAATCGGAGCTCTGGTTAGCAAGATATGGTCAGTTGAAGATTTTTCGGGGACCGGGTCTGAGCTCCTTTGACCGCACTGGAAAATGTGCCATTGGGCATTGTTTCGGCCTCGCCAAGGCTATCGGTAATAGTGTGCACTATGTGGAGCTAGCACGAGTTGATGGCACGTTAATCGGATGCTTGGTCGGCCAGATACAGAAAGATGGAGTTGGGAGCCGTGCGCAGTGAACAATTGCAGATGATTTTTTCCGTTTTTTGTGGCCTTGGATAGCGAACTCCAGAGAGTCAGAATGCAGTGGGGTTTGCATGGCTCGGGAGCCAACACAGCGAAAACCAGGCAGGGCTTTGCTGTTTGAAGACCTGACCCCGGGGTGGTGGAGTAAAACCTGGGAAAGAAAGGCCAAAAGAAGTTTTTTTTAATACTTTCTTTAGGAGGCTTCCATGGAGTTTGAGGGCGAGGGCATTGGGAATTGCCACGTGGCTCCGGGCATAGCCCCATATGCGCAGCAAGGCAGCGGGAGTACGCGCTTCATAGGCTAGGCCTTGAGGCCCCATAAGGTAACCAAGGGGGAGTATGGGGAGCTCCAAGCTCCGTGAGCTATGGCGGACGCCCAGCGGCGCTGTGAGTTGGTGTTGCCGAGCGACGCGCGGCCCTGCGGGGCATATGGCGGTGGTTTTTGGCGAGATGAGGTGGCGCGCCCGCGTGTGAGAGCTTGGCAGTGATGACGTGTCGCGGCCGTTCCCATGGGCCCATGGGGCCCCGAAATTTTAAAGGAGAGAGAGGGGGCAATAGCGACATCACTATTGCCTCCCTCCCTCAGCTAAGAGGAAAGTCCCGCGGAGATGGAGCATAGAGAGAGAGACAGGGGCAATCTGGAGGTCTCCAAGGTGTGCAAAGCCAACCAAAGCTAAGGGCCAAAGTGAAGGACAACTGGGCTAGAGAGCAAAAGGGTTGATAGAAGGCCGGAAAAATCAAAGCCGGGCAAAGGCATGGACCAAAGAGCAAAAGGGGCCAAGGAGGATTCGGATAGAGGGAGAAGGTCAAAGTAAAAAATTGAGTAGTGTAAGGCTAAGCCCAAAGAGGGTAAAAAATGAAGTATAAAAAAAAAATTAAAAAAAATGCCAAGGGCAATAGCTACATCGCTAATGCCCCCCCCAAAGTGCAAAAGAGAGAAAGAGAGCAGATGGAATAAGGCGGTGCCCCCCTCCCCAAAAGGTACCAAAAATGGGTGCCATATGGACCAATCAAAGTGCAATTTCCCAAATTAAACCCCCCCACCCTATAAAAGTAAAAAATGAATAATATTAGGGGCTTCTTCTTAGCTTTTTGGCCTAGTTTTGGGCCCGTTTTGAAGCCTGCAAAGGGGAGTTTTTGGACAGAGGAGTGTGCCTGTCAAGCCCTTTGCCTTTTCCTTGTGTAAATGGCCATGGTGATGGCAGTGTGAGTTTGTACATGTGTTTTGTGGAGTGCAATAGAGTCATTGTTGCCCCTTCTTGCTGTTGTTTCCCCTTCCCCCCTTCTCTTTCTCCTGCTATGGTGTTGTCCCTCGGTGCCGGCTGCGTGGAAGTGTGTGCCCCCCCGGACCGACAGTGTTGTATGAGAGAGTGAGATTGAGTTGTTGTGAGTGTGTGTAAGGGAGGAGATAGACCATGGCAACAAGTGTGCGTCGTGTGGTGGTTTTGTGGAGTGTGTGAGAAGTGTTAATCGAGCAGGCGGTGGTTTGCTAGTGTGAGTTGTGTGTTTGAAGGTGTTTTCCAAGAGGATAGGGGTGCTGTGAATACCCTGAGCTATATTGTGTTTGTGCCGGGTGTGTTCCCCCATTCCCCCTCTCCAACGTGTCCAATAGAAGGCTTTCTATCACGTCATGCTTCGTATGGAGTAATAGACCACAAAGCTTTTGTAGGACACCTGTTAAGTACATAAGTGGCACACACGATGGCCTCAAGCCAAAACAAATGCGGAAAAGCTTGACTTTTGACCATACATCGTGCCATTTCTGTAAGTGACATGTTTTTCCTCTCAGAAACACCATTTTGCAGAGGTGTATAAGGAAATGTACATTGGTGTTTAATCCCACGACTAGCCAAAAATGCATTAAATTCATGAGACATATACTCCCCCCCTAGATCGGAATGGAGGGTGCGGTGGTTTTTGACTAGATGAGGCGGCGCCTGAGGCGGTACGCCCGCATGTGAAAGCTTGGCAGTGATGATGTGTCGTGGTAGTTCCCACGGGCCCATGGGGCTTCGAAATTTTAAAGGAGAGAGGGGGCAATAGCGACATCGCTATTGCCTCCCCCCCTCAGCTAAGAGGAAAGTCCCGCGGAGATGGAGCATAGAGAGAGAGAGAGAGAGGGGAAATCCGGAGGTCTCCAAGGTGTGCAAAGGAAACCAAAGCTAAGGGCTAAAGTGAAGGACAATTGGGCCAGAGAGCAAAAGGGTTGATAGAAGGCCGGACAAATCAAAGCCAGGCAAAGGCATGGACCAAAGAGCAAAAGGGGCCAAGGAGGATTCGGATAGAGGGAGAAGGTCAAAGTCAAAAATTGAGTAGTGCAAGCCTAAGCCCAAAGAGGGTAAAAATTGAAGGATAAAAATAAATAATGCCAAGGGCAATAGCTACATCGCTAATGCCCCCCCCCCCCAAGTGCAAAATAGAGAAAGAGAGCTGATGGAATAAGGCGGTGCCCCCCTCCCCAAAAGATACCAAAAATGGGTGCCATATGGACCAATCAAAGTGCAATTTCCCAAATTAAACCCCCCCACCCTATAAAAGTAAAAAATGAATAAAAGTAGGGGCTTCTTCTTAGTTTTTGGCTTAGTTTTGGGCCCGTTTTGAAGCCCGCAAAGGGGAGTTTTTGGACAGAGGAGTGTGTCTGTCAAGCCCTTTGCCTTTTCCTTGTGTAAATGGCCATGGTGATGGCAGTGTGAGTTTGTACAGGTGTTTTGTGGAGTGCAATAGAGTCGTTGGTGCCCCTTCTTGCTGTTGTTTCCCCTTCCCCCCTTCTCTTTCTCCTGCTATGGTGTTGTCCCTCGGTGCCGGCTGCGTGGAAGTGTGTGCCCCCCCGGACCGACAGTGTTGTATGAGAGAGTGAGATTGAGTTGTTGTGAGTGTGTGTAAGGGAGGAGATAGACCATGGCAACAAGTGTGCGTCGTGTGGTGGTTTTGTGCAGTGTGTGAGCAGTGTTAATCGAGCAGGCGGTGGTCTGCTAGTGTGAGTTGTGTGTTTGAAGGTGTTTTCCGAGAGCATAGGGGTGCTGTGAATACCCTGAGCTATAGAGAGGCCCTTGTGTTTGTGCCGGGTGTGTTCCCCCATTCCCCCTCTCCAACGTGTCCAATAGAAGGCTTTCTATCACGTCATGCTTCGTATGGAGTAATAGACCACAAAGCTTTCGTAGGACACCTGTTAAGTACATAAGTGGCACACACGATGGCCTCAAGCTAAAACAAATGCGGAAAAGCTTGACTTTTGACCATACATCGTGCCATTTCTGTAAGTGACATGTTTTTCCTCTCAGCAACACCATTTTGCAGAGGCGTATAAGGAAATGTACATTGGTGTTTAATACCACGACTAGCCAAAAATGCATTAAATTCATGAGACATATACTCCCCCCCTCGATCGGAATGGAGGGTGCCCATAGTACATTTCCAGACATTTTTAGCCATAGCCAAAAATTGTTTGAAGCACATAAATACTTCGAACTTTGCTTTAAGTGGAAATACCCATGCATGCCTGGTGTAATCATCAATGGAAGTCACGAAGTAAAGGTAATTGCCGAAGGATGGAGTTTACATGGGTCCACAAACACCACTATGCACAACCTGCAACCTGCAACCTGCATGTGGCCCTGACTGACCATCCTTGGAAACTTCGAACGCTGCATCTTACCCAAAGTACAACATTCACAAACATGTTTGACAGGTTCTTCAAGAGGCGGCAAAGAAGAAACCTTATCAGATTTCTGCAAACGTGGCAAAAGGGCAAAATTTAGATTTCCAAAACGTGCATGCCAAAGTTCTGCATCAGAAATAGCCTCAACTTCATTTACAAAATTCTGCCCACACTTGTCATACAAAGTGAGCTTATACAACCCACGACATAAAATGCCAGATGCAACAATTTCATCACAAAAAATGAGAGCATGTACTGTACATCGATCATCCACAAATTTGACTACACGTCCAAATCTAACAAGTGTAGATATAGAAAAAATATTCTTCTTGATCCCAGGTACATAAAGTGCATCAACAAGTGTGAAAGAGATGCCATTTGCAACAGTAAGCACAATCTTTCCAACTCCCTGAACCGGATAAGAGGCATTGTTGACACAAGTGACTAAATTAACATGAGGGACAGACTCAAGAGAGGTGAACAAATCATGATGTGAGGTAATGTGCTTCGTAGCACCATTGTCAAAATACCACACATGCGAATCTGCAGCAGTTGACATGCATCATCATGGACAACAGGATTATAGGTACACTATGCACTAAAAGCCCATTTTGTATCAACATCACCATCACAGTCTCCTTTCACAGAAGACTCAACAATAGCTGCATTTGTAGTGGAACCAACATTTGCAGTGGAACCACCCTCTTTCTTCTTAGCCTCTTTGGCCTTCAACTTAGGACACTGCTTGATCAAGTGATCATTAGCTTTACAATAATGGCAACGCATCTTCTTTTTGCCCTTATCACCATAATTTCCAGACGAATTGCTACCAGCAAAAGCATTAGGAACATGTGATTTCCCACTCGCAGAAGAACCGTAACAAGTGGCATTGCTATTACCACCTTTTCTTTGAGCAGCAATAAAGGCCTGTTCAACTGCACGCTGTCTAGTCTTGTTTTTTCTAGAAAGCAACTCTTGTAAGAGCAATGTGCATAATGCATCAAACTTGACAACTTCAAGATTTCCTTGGGTCATAAGTCTCCAAGTACTAGCAAAAGTCTGGTAAGAATCTGGCAAGGCATCAAGAACAGTCTGCACAAGGGAATTGTCTGAATGACTTCTCCTGCAGAAATAAGTTGCTCATTGATATCCTCGATACCAGGAAGGAAAGTGTCCATGTCATCTTCCTCATGCATAATCTTCGACTCCAACTCTTTACGCAGAAATGCAATTTTAGCCTCATTGCGACTTGCATAAAGACCAGCCAAAATATCCCAAGCCCATTTTGCAAATTTTGTTGAATGAATGTGATGAGTAATGGTGTGCTTCACAGACAACACAATCAATGCATGAGCCTGTGCATCCTTTACAAGTAGGCAAAACAACTCGAATAGCAGCAAGACCTACAACATCCTCAACATCGCCTACATCCTCGAAACCAGGACGTACATCAATGTCCTACACAATATTCTAGATACCCTTTGACACAAATACATGTTGCATCATGTAATCCCACATAGGGTAAATGTCCCCATCCAATCTGTCCTCAACAGCAAACATCTTGAACACATCTGTGTTGTTGTCAGACATGACGAATGCCTGCACCTGATGTGAAAACTGCCCGAAAAGAGGAGAAACAAAGCAAGAATAACACATGCTATATAACACAAACTATAGAAGACTGTAAGAAGAGACCTGTTATGCAGAAAACGGCACTAATAGAAACTCTATACAAAATGACAAAATAGCATGTGCAATACTACATATATTTGAAACGCAGGCCAAAATGAGCCCGAATAAAAAATTTGAGCAGACTGAGCTATTTGAACTTGCCCAATTTTTTTTTCAACCTACGAACGCTCGCTAAAAAGCTCACAGAAATCAAAGAAAGTGAGCACGCATGTGCAGGAACTGCTGGCGACTAAGCTTGGGAGGACGTGACTTGCTCTGATACCAATTGTTGGAATTAGGGTTGCAAGAAAACACACATAGCTTGGAGAAGACGAAGGAAGCTCAAGGCACACAATAAGAGTGTATTACTTAGTGTGCAATGGAAAGATAGATAGCCCTAGAGTGATGGGCGTATCTACAATGCACATGGGAAAAAACCTCCTAGTGAGGGAAAAAATGCCGACAATCCTAAGTGTGTTCACACACATCACTACCACATATATATGGTAACACAAGCCCCACTTTCCATATATAAATTTTATTGTCATCCTCGGAGGTTAAATAGGACTTTATGGGACCATAGATATATGTGATGTACTATGTATAGAGAGGATATGTGATTTCCGATGCTCTAGTATCATTGTGATGAGAATCCCAATGGAGAGCCCACACTGTGGCTGTGAGAGAAAAGTGCATAGGTTTAAGTCATGGCTGAAAATGTGAGGAAACAAAGTTCGAATGTGAGCAAAAGATGAGCACTCTAGTAGTGTGTGGCACGAGAACTTGCAATGAGCATAAAGTGCATAGCTGATGTAACTCTTCTGCATTTCCGTAACACCCCATCTTGCATCGAAGGGAGTGGGAGCTAAGCCAAATGTTTGCGATAGTGCATTATACTGACACAAGGGGATATACTCAAGCATTTAAGGGTGAGAATGATTTCCTCTTATGGTTTTGTGGTTGGGAGCAATATCGATGGATTAATGTATAAAGTGTGACCTTCCGGATGTCCCCAAGCCATAATACATTGGCATTGTAGAAAGCTTCATTCACTTGATAGTATGTTGAGACATCATGTAGCAAGTGTGACACGCCCCTGTTAGCTGGATACAATACGCGGACGCCCACTTGGTCGGACACTATTGGACATCACATATGTACTCTATTATTTTCCAAGCTAGTGTAGCTACACTGTGCGCAAGACATGATTCCAGAGTAGCAGGTCAATTCCCTGAGTTGTAATCCTGTCATGATATGTGTAAAGGTCCATGTGAGCCAGCCATTGGCCATTTAGAAATCCCTAGGTATAAAAGTCAATAACCTTATTGTGAAAATGCTTATCTTGAAGCGAATTAAGAGTTATGATGTACATACGCTTAAGCGGCCAAAGCTGCTCCAACTTGTAATCTTCATAACTAATGATTCGGTAATCTGATTTCAATTCTGAAACTTGCATTGTGTTCCTCTCTCCTTGCTCTTTCAATTAAGTGTAAGCATTGTGAGTTTTGTTGAGGTTTGCAACTACGCATGTGCGAGCTATTTCTTCATATTTGAGTGCTTAAATCATTGTTTTTTGACATTTTGACCATAGAAGAGTGTTTCTAGACCACAGGGCGACCTTTCGAGACAGTTTTATTGAATTTTTCAGGACCTTGATCATGATGGATTGTGATTTTGGAGCCTTGTTGGATTGCAACTAGACTCTGTAGGATAGTGCCTCTAGACCTCTTAGACCTCCTTCCAAAGTTTCGTTGCATTCCGAGTCCGTTTGAGTGTCTAAATGGCGTGATGACCAAGAGCGGTGAGAAAGGATATAAAAATATTTTTCGATCATTGAGTGGTGGTTTGCTTGTTGAGTTGTTGCAAATGCTTGTTAGATTCACTTCTTGAGGATTGACAACCTCAAAGAGTCTCCTTGCCCAATCCGAGTCGCTTCCCTAAGTATTGACATTATGTTAATGCCAGACAACTATGTTGTAGATGTCCGATCGCAGTGACCTGCTAACAATCCCATATCACAAACCACTTCTTGATGCCTTGCATCCATCTCATGCTTAAGATCTTGCTTTTATGCGTCTTCTAAACTTTTTTCTTGATTCCTATGCAATTATCAAAAATCAATGTGAGGGTTTTTCGTTCATCTTTATGACGTACTCCAAATGCTTTTTATACCCGTAACCTCAATTGGAAGAGATATTGACTCAAGAAGTAGGAGCATATATGGTGTTACTGTCTTTAACTTGGAGAAAGTTTGTAAGAACCTCAATTGGAAGAGATCTCAACTCGAGAAGTAGGAGCATATATAGTGTTTGTGTCTTAACTTGGAGAAACTTTGTAACAAAAGGCTTTTGGACATTCTTAAATTCATTCCAACTAGATTTTAAGATGCTCCTTTACCACACTTAAACTCCATGAAGAAGAAACAGTTTCACCAATGTGTCGAAAAGGTACTTCTTGAGAATTCAACATTTGACACCCCCTGCATTCGACATGTTCTCAAATGCATAACATACTCACTTCTTAGCTTCCAAATGATGAATAGCGCATGCACGCCACTTATGATTGGCTGGAACCTCAAGGCCAAGATACTCAGAGCTCTCAACAATTCCATGTGTCTCGTTGCTATACACAATGCATGGCTTCTCCTTATGGTTGGCCAAAACCTCAAGGCCAAGGTACTTAAAGCTCTCATCAACTTTATGTGTCTCATTGTTATACACAATGCATGGCTTCTCCTTATGGTGGGTTTCACAAGCATAACCTTTGTTTTAAAATTATCCACAATCAACCCACTATGCAAGCAAAATTTCTCAAGGACAACGATATGCTTTTGTACATCCTCTAAAGTATGTGATCAAAGCACTACAACGTCTACATACAGCTAAAGCATGATTACAACATTGCAAATAGTAATCTCTTCAATGCCTTCTTGTTGCATAAAGTCAGGTAACATTTGTTTTAAATAATCAATGCATAGACCAAAGAGAGTTGATGATAAGCAACATCCTTGTTTAACCCCAATAGTGTTTGCAAAAAATATTGAAATTCGCTTTTCCCATCTGTAATTGACATATCACGTTGTCATAGGTTTAAGAAACCACAAGCATAAACTCACTTGATATTTGGAGAAGAGGGAGAGGAGGTCAAATATGATCTATGGGGCCAATGATTTAAATCAACTAAAAATGCCTAGCGTGAGTAACAATCATGGGCATTTGTTTTCATTCAATTGGAGTGGGAGTGTGGTGAGATTATGAACCAAATTGAAAGAGAAAGCATTATTGATGAGTTTGTAGGCATGTAGATTGGAAGGGTGAGCCAAAACTTTCTCCTTCTTCTTGTGCTCTTGCTTGTAGATGCGGGCTTAATGGAGAGGTTCTTTGGGTTGGGTAAGGTTGTAGATGTGGGCTTGGTGGAGGGGTTCGCCGAGTTGGGCAAAGTTGAAGATAATGGAGAAGAGGTGGAGTTATCAATAGTCCTAAGTTTAAGGAGGAGGGGGGGCTTATCAAAGAGTAAATGTACCCATGAAGTAGTGTGTGTCAGCCCTAATCCCTCCTACCTTTCGCTTTTCTCGAATCCATAGTGTCATGAATGAGGTTTTGTTTAGGATCCTTTTGTGTGATGGTTTGGGCGGTAGGAGTTATGTGGCGGTTTGGGAGAGAAGAGGCTATGCATACGATTGAGAGGACACTTAGGTGGGATGGTGGGCTCTTTGAAAGAGTGGGAGGGAAGCAATTTAGGTTTTTTGGAGGGGGGAGAGTTTGATGGATTGATGTTTAGTTGGTTTGGGTAAAAGAGTGGTGAGTATGAGGCTTATTTATCATGAGGGCCACTGCTATTAGCGTTATTAGGAAGGCTAGAAAGAGAGGCTCTTGGTGGGAAAAAGGGTACCTTTAAAGGTGGATGTGAGAGGATTTTTTGGATTTGTGGGGGTGAGAGTTTGAGGATGGAGGGTTATTGGAGCTAGCGTTTTTAGAAGTGGGAAAGGAGCTAATTTGTTTTCTTACTTTGTGTTGCACAAGCTCTTTGATTGATTCCTCTTTGGGGAGATGTGCTAGTTCTTCAACTATTGTGATGATGGTGCGTTCCTAGCTTTCTTGGCTTTTTTTTCTTTGGCGGTGGATGTGTGTTCACTATACGAGCTTGCATGAGAGAGATAAATTTTTGTAGAGAGGAATCTCTCCATTTTTTAAGGTGGTGTTGCCAATTGGTGAAGGTTACAAGGGGTAGGGAAATATGATAGTTTTTTTGTGAGGCTAAAAAGGTGGTGGGTTACAAGAGAGTGGTAGTCATTCAATGATGTGTTGAGGTTTTGGAGGAGGAGCTTTTTGGCTTGGACAAGGGCTTGGGTGTAATCTGATTGATATTGGATCGTAAGAGAGGTAAATTTTGCATTGAGGAGGGCTTGAGCTTGTGTGTCTTCAAGTTGTAAGCAAGGAGGCTTCATATTGAGGCTATTCAGTGAAATTTGTTGCTTACGTAGTTCTTCGAGATGTGTGATGGACTCCAAGGTTGAGAAAAAGATGATGTCGTCGAACTCCTTCGGTTTTTTGAGGGAGAGGGAAGGTCCTACGGTGGGGAGTAGGGGGCTGTGCTTAAGCACCTCCCAACTTCCCAAGTAGCCCCCCAACATTTCTTGTGCCCCCTACTGCCTCAAAAGATGGCAGACGCTCGGCATCACTTTAGCACAAGGAGGAGGGAAGGAGTAAAGGAAGTGATACACACTCATAAATGAGGGGATAGGTATGGGAATTCCCATGAGGAAGGCTAATTTTAGAATACATTTGGAATAGCACTAACTTTTAGAAAAAAGAAATTGTTTAGTAGGCTATATGAGATCAAGGCTATAATGACAGTACACTCTCATAGCCACATTTATTCAATCATAGTAGAAGGGAAAAAAAGAAAAATTGGAAAAAATATATTCAAATGGCCAACTAGTCACCAAGTGTGTGTGTGTGTGTGTGTGTGTGTAAGCAATATATATTGTAAGTTACAGTTGTAAAGCAATAAAGGCACAGTTGTAAGTTGTAAGTTGACCATACACTTGGTGACTAGTGTATATTTCACAGAGAGAGAGAGAGAGAGAGAGAGAGAGAGAGAGAGAGAGAGAGAGAGAGAGAGAGAGAGAGAGAGAGAGAGAGAGAGAGAGATTTTGACATCTTGTATATAAAGCATCTTTACAACAAGTAATCAGTTTTGATGGAAGTCCGAACCATAAATATTTTCCTAGAATGTTCTCTAATGTCCTGCAAGAACCAGTGATTACTACAGTAACACAATTCCCTCCTGAAATGTCACCCTTTGCAGATGAAGAGGCAGAAGATGGATTTAATCCCTATCACAAATGGGGAGTAAATGCTCGTCCAAGATTGGCAGCAAAGGCAGGAACTAGGAGAAATAGTGAGGACTATTTCACCAGAAGACTCAGAATGGATAGTTTTCCAAGATGATAGATTTGTAGAATACAAAGAAGAAGAATTGGACGAACTGGATATTTTTCTTCCTCAAATATTTCCAGCACCAGATAAATCTTCAGATGACAACTCAGAATTCAAGTTTAAAGAAGAAGTCAGAATAATAAATCCGGTTAAGATGAAAACCGATGAGATAAAGATTGAAACCCCTTCATCTTCTTCGACAACGACTCTAAAAGGAGTCACAAAAATTGTTAACATGACCATCTTAGCTACAGATGGACTAAATCAAGATCAAGTTTGGAAGGTCTTTGAATTTATTTACAACTCGACACACTCTAGAATCCACTACAAAGAATTGACTCAACGACAATCAGTTTCTATGATATCAGCACGATTTCAAGGGATGTTGAAGGCTTGGTGGGATGATCTTAGTACTGATAGTAAAGCATATACTATGCAAGGAGGACCAGATGGGCATGAGAACTTTGATAATGTCATTTCATTGTTTTTTGCAGCTTTGGTTATGCAATATCTAGGATCAACCAATAAAATCCAAGAAAGAAACAAGGAAGCCTTTTTCAAAACCAAGCTATGCGACCTGACTCAGATCAAGAAATATCAACAACATATGACGCATTTAATGTACCAATTTTCAGGTGGATACTTCAAAGCTGAATATAAGCAATATTACATTAATTCATTTCCCGAGTCATTTGCAAATTTAGTCAAAGAGAGAATCAAAGCAGCTAGCTTACATTGGGATGAAAACATTTCAATAGCCCAGATCAACTCTTTCATAGATGAAGTTACTGATCTGGAATGTGCCAAGATAAGAATGAAAAAAGAAATCAAGCAGGTCAAAGGGTTTAATTCTAGCTTCTGTGACAAACAAACAAAGGCTAAAGCTTTCGGCTGTCGAGATAGTAAGAAGTGTGCGTGCAAAATCAAACATCATAAAAACAAGTATGGAAAAAGGTACAAAGTAGCACGAAGAAAGCCCAAGCTTAGCAAAGAAGAGAGAAAGCAAGTAAGATGCTACATATGCAACAAACAAGGACACATTGCACCAGAATGTCCTCAGAGAGAAAAAATTTGGATATGCAGTTCTCAGGGGTAAATACGAATATGAACTAATCTATTGCAAAAGAAGGGTATCCCTATTGTTGAATACACTAAATATGGTTCTGATGAAGAACAGTTGGTAGACAGTTCAGTAACAGAATTGATGTCTGAAAATATTTTTGAAGAGAGCCAGACTTCTCGGATGACAATCAACTGCAACTAACTAACATGGTAAGAAAGCCTTTTTCATTTCCAAAGCAAAAACGACATGTCCCTTCTAGCCCTAGTCCGAGTCCCAGTTCATGCAATGAAATTGATTCTTGGAGGAGCCAAAAGACGCCACTAAAGCTCAATCTTTCACGAAAAGAGCAACAAAGGTACACTCCTTTGCCTTTATTTAGAAACATGGTGGAACAAGCTAACTCCATTGCTCAACAAGAAGACTGGAAAAGATTCATGCACCCAAGACTACGACCAACGCAACAAAATAACAAGAATGAAGAGATTCTACATAATTTTGAAGTTCTGCATAACTCTCAAAATCAAGCCTGTACATCAAATACCCATACCATTAATGAAGCCGATGAATCCATTCAGATATGCATAAAAAATGACAAAGCAATCTTGGAGGCTATACATCAGGTAAATGCAAAATGTAATCAGTTACACCAACATCTTATTTCTGTTGAATCTCAACTAGCTGCTATTGAAGCCAAAACAGATCATGTTTTTGGAAGTGTCCAATATCTATATGATCAAGCTGCACTTGTACAAGTTGTAGCAAAACCAACTTCTGAGTGGATCCCATATAGAAATCTAAATGGAGGCAGAATAATTCAGTTTGATCCAAAATATAACAGGGGTTTTTATTCTGAGGTATGTATCAAATTTCAACACAAATAGTCTTTTCGACTAGATGCCTTATGGGATTCAAGTTCCGTAATCTTCTATATTAATCAAGCATTAGTCCCATTGCGGATCATTCAAATGCTTTCCTATTTCAATATGCAGATAATTCCAAAGGAAGAATCAATAAAATTGTTTCATGCAAGCTTGCTATTGGCCATGCCAAAATGCAAGTTACTTGCATCCACACCCAAATAACGACTTGACGCTTGGTGCAAATATTATTTTCCAACTTACCCCTGACAATTATAAACCAATCAATGATTGGTTAGAACACAAAAGGTTTCCTCTACCCCCAAAAGATGATCTATTCCGAAGAATCAGGGATTGCAAGGTATTTTCAAAATTTGACTTGAAAAGTGGTTTCTGGCAATTTTAAATCCAACCCAAAGATAGGTATAAAACCAACTTTGTGGTGCCTCAAGGAATGTATGAATGGAATGTTCTGCCAATGAGTTTGAAGCCAACGCCATCGCTCTGTCCAGAAAGATTGAGAAAATATTCTCTGACTGCAGAGATTTTTTGCTGTTATACATAGATAATATTCTTGTCTACTCCAAAGACATCGTAAGCCACATAAAGCATTTAGGCCTTTTATATAGAAAGTGTAGAATACAGGGCTTGTGCTCAGTCTAAAAAAGATTAAGATATGCAAACCCCAAGTCGCTTTTCTGGGAGTTGAAATATCTACAGGATGCATAAAGATGTAGGAGCATGTCCTAAAAAAACTTCAAGATTTTCCAGACCAGCTCAACGATCGAAAGGAAGTCCAATCTTTTATTGGATGTCTGCAATGGATTGCCACGCAATAGCCACAATTAGAAAAATATTTAATTCCTTTTAAAGCTTTGGAGCGGAGTAAAATATTTTTCTGGTCTGATAGTTTGTCAAATGCTGTTAAAAGGATCAAGCATATATGCACAAACCTTCCTCCTTTAAACATTCCAACCAATAAGTCCCTTATTGTCTACTATGACACCTCTGAAGAAGCATGCGGAGGAATTCTATGCGAACTACACAATGAAAATCCTATTATCTGTAGATGGGCCTCTGGCCGATTTAAAGATGCAGAACTGCGCTACCACTCTATTCAACGTGAGCTTTTGGCAGGGGTGAATGCGGTCTTAAGCTTTCGGTTGTTCTTGATGGGAATACCTTTCACTCTGCGAAGTGATCTCAAGCATTTTGATAAATTTCTAAAAGAAAAGAATGCTGGAAAAGTGGGCAATGCAAGAATCTATCGATGGCCTACAAATTGAGTCAATTTGACATAACATATGAACATATCTCGGGAAATAAAAATAATGTGGCTGATTTACTTTCTCGCATAAAAGAATGACATAAGCATTGACTTCATACCAAGGGAATAAAAAGGTGACATCAACAATAACTCCAAAAACAAATTCAAACGTGCTGAGTCACTTTATGTAAGAAAGTAACACGTAGCTTAGTTTGTATGATACGCAAGTGCCCAATCCTCTATAAAAGGAAGCCTTGCTCACTTGTAAGGTACCTTGGATATCATACGCTTAGTAAAGCTCTTGTAATCTACCCCTGAGCAATATAAGTGTTTTATGCTTCTGTTCTCATAAGCTTCCGCCCTCTCATATTGCTATCATATTGTGTCCCTCTGTAACTTGTTTATGCTTTCGATGTTTATGCTTTATGCTTCTGTTCTCATAAGCTTCCGCCCTCTCATATTGGTATCAAAGCCATTGGTGAATGTTTATTTTGATTAACCGTGCGGGGTATAACTTGTAAACTCTGAGTGCTCGTGAAGATTGCCTTGATACTGTGGTTGGAGCTTCTTTGATGTTTCGTCGTCTCGCAGGCAAGGTGCCACTTAGACACAGACATCATCAGCTGTATCAATCTCCTTTTATCCCACGTTCTAGTGCTTCGCATATCTGCAATCTATTGACACCCTAGAGAGCAAGCCACCCCATAGGCAAAACCAAACACTCAACATGGCAATGATCATATCTTCTTTTAAGAAGCTATTGACCGACAATGTTGAAATTGAAGAAGCAAGCCCATCTAGAATATGGAGCTTATTTAAGGTCTCTACCTCTCAGGTCTACAAACATAATAAGGTATTTTTCCTCTCTGCTAATATGTTATATCATGAAACTCATGGAAAGCCGACAATCAGGGATAGTGATTCTGATAATCACATTATCCAGCTTCTTGAGGAGCTTTCTGAGTTTAGGAATTGGGCATTACGCAAAGGGCATCAATTTGTGCATATAGGATACATAGTTGTAGGCATAGTACCTTTATTCAGAAAAGGCCTCAATGTTTCATGTATTGGTGCATTACTAGATACTCGGCATAGAAATTTGCTGGATCAAACCATTAGCATTTTGCAAGGTAGTTTATCCAATGGTCCCATATATATAGAATGCTTTCCCAACTTTCCTTGTAGTCTAACCGATAGGTATTTTGATTAGATTATTTCTCTCTTAATTAAAACGCATGGGCTAGATTTGAAGCACAGTTCAGATCACTTGCAAATTGCATATAGAATGATAGTTAGAACTGTCAACACCGGCCTTCCCTTTGTCTCAAATTCTGGCTAACTCTAAGACAACGCATCTCAAATCAAAGGCTAGAATATTGTGATGAAGGTAGATGAAACTACTCAGGGAACTTTACTTGAAATGGTAAACTGGCAAGAAGTAGAGTTTTCGTCAGAATGGAAATTGAATATCTCAAAGACGCTGCTGAATGAAGTTTAGCAACCAGTTCCTTTGAATATCAAGAGGCTTGGATCGACTAATCACTACAAGATATTGGGCAGATCTAGATCCAAGAAGGAGATTGCGTCTATTCTAGCAAGACCTGCTTACAAAGTGCAGCCAGAAGAATCTGCCTCTACAGCTTCTAGCCATTCTTTTGCCTCAACTTCTTATCGAAGAAATAATCCTCCGTCTCTAGCACGCATACATCCATAAACGTATAAGGATTATGAAGGGCATTTTTCGTTGCAAACTCTGCAATAAAATGATTGCTTCGGAGTTTGTCGCCAATGGCATCGATCTCTTGACAAAGGCAGCAATTGACGAGAAAGAGCTTTCTTACAGTCAACCTTATATTTTTCCAGCTCCTCATGCACGTCTTCAACCTCTCGAATCTACTTCCAACTGGCATACCAATGCTTTGAAAGAAATTTTTGCATTGCAATATTAGGTTCTCTCTCAACTTTCTACTCTTCCTCCATCATCAACTACACCTTTTCCCCCCCGGGGGTATATGCTAAAGATAAAGGTAAAGCAAAGGCAGCTGAAGATCAGCAAGCAGCTTCAGAACAAGTAATCAGTTTTGGTGGAAGTCCGAACGATTGTCATAACTACTAGATTGCTGCAAGAGATGGTGAAGCCGTTTCTCTCCTTCTCTCTCTTGGATATTTTGATATAGGGCTGCTTTATGATTTGTTTGTTGGGGTGCACTTGTTGGCTTGGAGATTGATTTTGGGGGTTTTGGGCTGCCTACAAGTGCAAACAATGTGGATGACCTGTTTTCGCTATTATAAGCTTCTAGAATCTTCCCTTGGACCCTTCTCTAGCTCTTGATGTATCTCCCTAGTTTTATTCTCTGTATCACTGGTGGTTCTTTCCTTTGGTTTTGCAATCATGTCATATTGCAGGGCCTTTTCACTACCAACTTGGTTATGCACAATGCCTACGGGCTTTTTTATTGCCTTCAGGGCATTTGGAATCTTGTAAGTAATACTAAGGGTATAAGCCCCACTCTCTACATACGTGCACACGCGCACATACATAGATAATTTTTATTTTTGTCCTCAAAGGTGAAATATGATTTATGAGACCAAAGATACATGTGATGTACTATGTATAGGGATGATAAGTGATTCTCGATGCTCTAATATCATGGTGATGAGAATCCCAATGAAGAACCCATATTGTGGCTGGGAGAGAAAAGTGTGTAGGTCTAAGTCATGGCTGAAAGTGTGAGGAAAGCAAGTGTAGATGTGAGCAAAAGCTGAGCACTCTAGTGGTGTGTGGCACTTAGACTCTCGGACTTGCAATGAGCATAAAGTGCATAGCTGATGTAACTCTTTTGCGTTGCGTTAATGCCCTATCTCACATCGAAGAGAGTGGAAGCTAAGCCGAATGGTTGTGATAGTGTATATTGCCGAAACAAGGGGATATGCTCAAGCATTTAAGGGTGAGCATGGTTTCCTCCTATGGTTTTGTAGTTGGGGGCAATATTGGTGGTGTAATGTATAAAGTGTGACCTACCGGATTTCTCCCAAGCCATCATACATTGGCATTGTAGGAAGCTTCATTCACTTGATAGTCTATTGAGGCAACATGTAGCAAGTGTAATGCATCACATCTCCCAAACCACTTGTTTATGCCTTGCATCCATCTCATGCTTAAGATCTTGCTTTTATGACTCTTTTGAACTTTTTTACTTGTTTCCTATGCAATCATAGGAAATCAATGTGAGGGTTCTTCATGCATCTTTATGATGTACTCCAAACACTTTTTACGCCCATAATCTCAATTGAAAGAGATCTTGACTCAAGAAGTAGGAGCATATATGGTGTTTGTGTCTTTAACTTGAAGAAAGTTTGTAAGAACCTCAATTGGAAGAGATCTCAACTCAAGAAGTAGGAGCATATATAGTGTTTGTGTCTTAACTTGGAGAAACTTTGTAACAAAAGGCTTTTGGACATTCTTAAATTCATTCCAACTAGATTTTAAGATGCTCCTTTACCACACTTAAACTCCATGAAGAAGAAACAGTGTCACTAATGTGTCGAAAAGGTACTTCTTGAGAATTCAACATTTGACACCCCCTGCATTAGACATGTTCTCAAATGCATAGCATACTCACTTCTTAGCTTCCAAATGATGAATAGCGCATGCACGCCACTTATGATTGGCTGGAACCTCAAGGCCAAGGTACTCAAAGCTCTCAACAATTCCATGTGTCTCATTGCTATACACAATGCATGGCTTCTCCTTATGGTTGGCCAAAACCTCAAGGCCAAGGTACTTAAAGCTCTTATCAACTTCATGTGTCTTATTGTTATACACAATGCATGGCTTCTCCTTATGGTTGGTTTCACAAGCATAACCTTTGTTTTGGATTCATTCACAATCAGCCCACTATGCAAGCAAAAGTTCTCAAGGACAATGATAAGCTTTTGTAAATCCTCTAAAGTATGTGATTCAAGCACTACATCTACATACAACTAAAGCATGATTACAACATTACAAATAGTAACCTCTTCAATGCCTTCTTGCTACATAAAGTCAGGTACCATTTATTACAAATAATCAATGCAGAGACCAAAGTGAGTTGGTGATAAGGAACATCCTTGTTTAACCCCAACAGTGCTTTCAAAAAATCTTTAAATTCCTTTTCCGATGTGCAATTGGCATATCACCTTGTCAAAGATTTAAGAAACCACAACCATAAACTCACTTAAACTTGGAGGAGAGAGAGAGAGAGAGAGAGAGAGAGAGAGAGAGAGAGAGAGATCAAATATGACCTATGGGACCAACGATACATGTG
Source organism: Adiantum capillus-veneris (assembly GCF_014529385.1). Taxonomy (NCBI): domain Eukaryota; kingdom Viridiplantae; phylum Streptophyta; class Polypodiopsida; order Polypodiales; family Pteridaceae; genus Adiantum; species Adiantum capillus-veneris. The sequence continues at coordinate 42,906,909 of NC_140951.1, read as the reverse complement.
ATGTACTATGTGTCAGGCTTATAAGTTATCTTGATGCTCAAGGATCATGGGTCTGCGAGTCGCAATGGAGAGCCCACATTGTGGCTAGTAGAGGATAGTATGTAGATCTAGGTCATCGCTAAAAATGTGAGAGGATCAAGTTTGGATGTGAGAAAAAGTTGAGCACTCTAGTAGTGTGTGGTGTTAAAACTCTAGTAGTGTGTGTAGATCTAGGTCATCGCTGAAAATGTGAGAGGATCAAGTTTGGATGTGAGAAAAAGTTGAGCACTCTAGTAGTGTGTGGTGTTAAAACTCTTGAACTTGAAGTGAGTATAATGTGCATAGTTTATAAGACTCTTCTTCATTGTCCCAACGCCTCATCTTACATTGAAGGAAGTGGGAACTAAGCCGAATGTTTGCGATAGTGCATATCACCAACAAGGAGATAGGCCCAAGCATATGGGCTAAGTACGGTTTCCTCTTTCGACGAAGAACATGATTTTGTAGCAAGAGGCAATATGAGTAATGTATGAAATGTGACCACCCGATTCCTTCCAAGCTTCATTCACTGGGAGTCTATTGAGGCATCATGTAGCAAGTGTAATGTATCTCATCTCCCAAACCACTTCTTTAAAACTTGTATCCATCCTGTGCTCAAGGTCTTTGCTTTTATGCATTTTCAAACCTTTTTGTTTGCTTCCCATGCAACTGTAGGAAGTCAATGTGAGCGATTTACTTCAAAACCCTCTCTATGCCCATAACCTCAATTGCAAGAGATCTCGATTCAAGAAAGAAGAGCATACATATAATTTTATGTCTCTGAACTTGGGAAAAATTTGTAAGAAAGCACTATAGGACAGTCTTAAACTTTTTCCACAAGTAAACGTTGAGATCCTTCCGTCTCACACTTCCAACTCCACACAAAAGAACAGGTGTCACCAATGTGTCAAAAAGGTATATGAGAACCCAACATTCGACAACCCTGCATACATGTGTTCTCAAACCCACACTTCGCGATCCTCCTATCCTACACTTCCAACTCCATAGAAAAGAATAGGTGTCATCGATGTGTAATAAAGGTACATGAGAACCTGACATTTGACTCATATTGTGGGTTTGAGAACATGTGTATGGGAGGATGTTGGGTTCTCATGTACCTATTTGACACATTGGTGACACCTATTCTTTTCTATGGCTCTCTTTCCAACCTCCAAATGACGCATAACACATTCATGCCACTTATTGGTTTGAGATCTAAGGTACTCAAATCTCTCACCCACTTCAAGTGTCTTGCTATTGTATACAATGCATGGTATCTCCTTATGATTGGTTTTGACAAGGATAATCTTTGCTTTGGATTCATGAGCAATTAGCACACTATGCAAACAAAAGTTTTCTAAGACAACAATAAGCTTCTGTGCATCTATATGGTTGGTTTTGACAAGGATAATCTTTGCTTTGGATTCATTCGAAATTAGTACACTATGCAAGCAAAAGTTTTCTAAGACAACAATACGCTTCTGTGCATCCTCTACCGTATGCGCCAGAAGCATTGCATCATCTGCATACAACAAAAGCATGATTATCACATTACAAATAGTGACCTCTTCAATGCCTCCTTGTTGTATAAACTCGAGTACCATTTATTTCAATTGATCAATGCAAAGCCAAAAGAGAGTTGGTAACAATGGACATCCTTGTTTAACTTGCCAACAATTCTCACATTCCTGTTCCCATGCACAATTGACTTTATCACCTTCTCGCGCACAGAGAGAGAGAGAGAGAGAGAGAGAGAGAGAGAGAGAGAGAGAGATGTTAAAACACTTATTGTATTGTTAATCAGGGATAAGTACCAAGCTTTATGCAGACAGTGCAAAAGTCAATAGAGAAAAGCATATACAAAAATTGAATAAAACTATTACACAAGGTAACATGAAGAAAACATATACAAGCTGTTTATGTACATTATTTAACAACCATATTCAGGCCTCTAGTGCTTGCATCTCTGTTTGAACCTGAGATTGCTGATGCCAATGCGCTGAGTGCCTCCACGAAGGTTTCGCTCTTTTGTTTCTCAACCTGTGCGAGGATAGTCAGAGATTCCTTAGCTACTTGAAGCTGCTCCTTCTCCAATGTAACTTGGCGTTCCAAAAGCTGTGCATTCCTTTCCTCTATATCCAATAACTGCTGTTGCATCCTGTCTTTTGCCTTAAATTGCTCTAAAATGGCATCAAAGCTATTTGCCAGCTTGTTCAATACCTCTATCCCATCTCCATACTCCAAGCTTTTGCTTGCAGTGCCTTTATATACAATCACAAGAAGAAAGCCTAAGCAACCTCAACACTCCATTGCTTTCAATTTAGCATAAAATGTTATACCATTCATTACTTTATTGCATGAATCGCTTTTTATGAAGGAAATCTATACACTATCAATCCTTCAGGCAATTTGTTCCATCTCGAATTAGCATGGATTAAAAAATGTCCCCCCCCCCCCCCGGCAAACACACACACACACACACACACACAAGAGAAAGAAGAAGAAGAGAAATTTTAACATGGTGGGAAACGGGATAACCAATCTGCCACAACTTCAGTGATAGAATGGTTATCTGCTTTCCTCTCTCTCTCTCTCTCTCTCTCACACACACACACACACACACACACACACACACACACACACACACACACACTACTAGGGATGGTGTGTCAATAATAGTGGGATTTTTAACCGGGGGACTATTTGGCCTAGGGAGCCTTGGGTTATTAACTGAAGTACATTCAGTAGGTGATAAGTTGATAGGTGCCTTAAATAAAAACCTAACTATTAGTTGCTAACTAAAGAGCTATGGGTGGCGCGCTCTGTCATTTTTTTGCCTTCTTCTGTGATTAAACCTCAATGGCCACTGCAGTCTGCGACACTGCACGTTCTAATGCCATCTTCTTCCCCTTCTCTCTAGCCTCCCTCTCTTTATCTCTCTATCTTCCCTCCCCCGTTCTCTGTGCGAGATAAGGACGAATCGGGCCCGCCTCACTACTAAGAAGGAATGTGGGGCGTTGTTGTGTCATCATCTTCCTCTTGAAGATGGCTTGTCACATTGTTGGAAAGGGGAAGGGGCCTCTGGCTCCCAACACTATAAAGGTGAGCGGTTTTGCTCACTTAGCATTGGTACTGTGTGAGCGTGTGAGTACTTGTGTTCTTTGAGATTGTGAGGATTTATACCAGCAAGGGTGTAAGGTTTAGTCATCGACTATATGGCTAAAGGCAAGGATAAGACAATATCGTAGAGTTGGCCGCTCCGACTCCATCTCAGGTAAGCTATGGACTACTGTCCAAATGGTGTGGTGTGATACACTTGATGTGTTGGTACTATTCTCATTTCTGTAATGTAATGTGACTTCTATTGAGCCCTTTTGGCTATGGCATGGTTGGTTTAGTTGCCTTTAAGAAATGCTTTCCTTTTATTGATAAATCAAAGGAGGGCAATAGTATGTATCCGCGGCCTTGGTTGTGAATGCCTTTCAAAATGTTGGTGTTTTTTGTTGATGCATAAAAACGGTCCTGTCTTTAGCGCAGATTGTTCTAACATGGAAGGAGAGTAGCCTCCTACAATACATGAGGTATGGAGCTTAAAAAGCTTAAAGGTTGTCTTTTAACTTGGTGAAGGTCCGTATATGGTAAAGCTTACCTACCTGTTGGGTATAAAACAAAGGGCCTGGCTTTGGTATGCACCGGTCATAGGGTATTTTTTAATAAAAAATCATTGTATAAAGGGATCCTCTTGCAATACTGGTTGATTGTTACCTTTGTTTAGGTTAAAATATGTTGATTGATGTCCTTTTAAATACTTGATAAAAGAACCTTTCCCCCTCACGGTTATGATCTGATACATAACACCAAAGCAAGTCCAAAAGTATGGAGTTGGGGACTTCGGATTGACCATCTCTCTATGGGTAGAAAGAGGAAGAGAACTTGAAACTTGTTTCCATGTTTTCAAATAAAGCTCGCAAAATAAACTAGTCATCCTCAGATCCCCGTCAAAAATAATGGATGTAGGCATTCCATGATACTTGAAAATATGCATCAAGAAAAGCTTCGCCATATGATCAACTTTGATAGTTTTCTTAACTGGTACAAAATGAGCTTGTTTGGTGAAGTGGTCCACAACGGTCCAAATACCATCATTACCGCTCTGAGTTTCAAAAGATTTTTGAAGATCCGGTAATACCAAAATGGGTCGAATAGTAAGCTTCTCCTTTAGGTGTTCTAAGGCAATGACCTCCTTTTGCCCCCAAGCGAAGTTAACTCCTTTGCAGGTAAGAGCATGAACCCAAGCTGCAATTTCTGCAAATGACTTGATAAAGCGTCAATAATAAGAGCACAAACCCGAGAAACTACGCACATCATGCACATATCCAAGAGGTGCCTGTCAACGGATGACTGCCACATTTGCTGAATCCATTCATACATCTGAAGAGATTATGTGGCCAAGAAAATGGATCTCTTGCATGAAAAAGTCACTTTTCTTTGCATTAATAATGAGCCGAAGGTCCTTTAAGGCTGAAATACCTGAGCCAAATATTCCCCATCGTTGCTTTCGGATTTAGAGAAAACAATAATGTCATCAAAGAAGGTTCCCACGAACTTCTTGTGTGTCCAGAAGATGTGATCCATCATTCAACTAAATGTAGCAGGAAAGCCAAATGGCATCACTAAACACTTATATAATCCAAAACTAGATATTGGCAGGTGCTGTCTGTATTTGGTGGTAACCACTCTTTAAATCGATCTTGCTAAAACAAGAAGATCCTTGTAACCTATCAAGACTGTCATCAATCCTTGGAATAGGAAATCGGTTCTTGATTGTAAATTACCGTAACCGCGAAATGTTTCAGACCCGATATGTTTCACCCTGACACATAGGCGTTTCACCCTAGGCTAAGGCCTCACTGGAATGTACGACCGACGTGGCAATTTTGTGTATATATAAATAGTATTGTATGTACACATGATAGGGTATACACAATGGTATGTACATTTGCACACATTTCAACCATTCACCAATTAATCTAGGAATCAATAAATTCACCAATTAATTCTCGAATCAGCAAATTCAGTATACGCACATCAAATTCAAAACACACACACACACACACACACACACACACACACACACACACACACACACAGAGGAATTCAGGCCTTCAACTCACCTAGGCATAGCCAGCTGCCAATTTAGCAAATCCTCTCTCTCTCTCTCTCTTTGCACACGCAATCCAGACAATCAATTTGCTGAAATCAAGAGAGACTAGAGAGAGAGAGAGTATTGTGTGTGGGTGGTGACCCCTTGCTGGCAGCTAAAATCAACTCGTGCAAAGCCTCCATGTCCGAAGGGAAGCGTGAATGGGTAACACGACCTTTATCATTAAGTTTTAAAAAAACCCCAATTTTTAGCCCGTTCCACTTGCCGGCGTTTCACCTAGTGACTGAAACGTTTCAACTGTTTCATGTTTTAGCCACGTTTCACCGTTACTCTGATTGTAATCTTGTTGAGTGCCCTGTGATCAATGCACATTCTCCACGATCCATCCTTCTTTTGCACAAGAAGCACTGGGGAACAAAAAGGGGAAGAACTAGGTTGGATTAACCTTTCTTCAAATGTTCATGTCCCCAGTTCATGACTTCCTCCTGTTGTGTGGCACTCACCTTGCAAGGTCTATTGGGTGGTGAACTCCCTAGAAAAAAATCAATGGTGCAATCTTTGGGCTGCCAAGGAGGAAGTTTCCCTAGTAACTGTTTAGAGAAACAATCCACATGATCTCGCAAGAATTCTAGGCGACTTTGATTCATTTGTGAAAGATTAGAATTATATGAAGAAGATCCTCTCTCTTTAAGTAAGTGGGAAGATGTGTTTTCATTAACTTGGAAACTGCCAAAGTGGATACAACTGGAACAAACTCGTTCACGAACTTTGCCTCTAAGCTGCAAGTACAACTTATCACAGGAATCAATCAGTACATGGTTTTAATGGTGCCATGGTATTCCTAATAAGACATCACACCCTTCAAGCGACATAATGTCTTCTTGTTCAACAAAACCTTGGACATGCAACCGCAGCTTGCCGATGATCAAAGGAATAATTGCCACTTCATGTCCCAATGTTGCCATGATAGCATCCATTTGTGGCCCCATCTCCTTTGGCTTCACCCCAAGCTTTGCTGCAACTTCTAGAGAAATGAGATTCGCCTTAGCCCCATCATCAAAGAAGATTAGCACCTACTGATCCCAAAATTTCCCCCCAAGCTCGGCATAACTCTGTAGAATCATCTTCTGGTTGAATCCCCAACATATCTGGTACTCATCCCGTTGTTGTTTTGGTCTTCTTGTATATATACCTTGATGAATCCAAGATATGCCCAGATTAACCTCTAAGGGAAAGTGCAAGGTGTAGACTCATGGTAGTCATCCACATGTAGCCATCCGCTCCATCATCCATAATATTGACTAAATACTACATCTCCACTACTATCGTCAATGCCCAATAGTGGGTGTAGAACTAGGTACTAATATGTGCTTTCATTCACAAACACACACACACACACACACACACACAAGTGGGTGTAGAACTAGGTACTAATATGTGCTTTCATTCACAAACACACACACACACACACACACACACACACACACACACACACACACACACACACACACGTCACTTTCATCTATGACTTACTGTTCTAAGAATGAATACTTGTTGATATTGAACACCATATAAGTTAAAAAAAATTTAAGTAGGACATGGATAACAACTGATAGATTTGTTGACACCTGTAATATTCAAAGCTAAAGAATTAGTTGTCTTGTTTATATGGATGCACATGAGGACTCTATCTTTACTTAGGGCTTAGCTGTTGTCCATCACTGTCGAACCTGGCCTCTTTCACTTCAGAATAAGTTTTTCTTGGCTATCTTATATACAAAACACCAAAATGATACCTCATTCTCACTATGATGTACAAAAATGAATCAAAGACTGAGATGTTTTTGTGCTTATCATTGTCCTTGTACACACACACCCACACACACACACACCCGAGAAGAAGAGAATTTTAATGTCGTAGGAAACTATCCCAAGAGACCTTGAAGATCTATCCGGCGAGGAGAGTTGAACTCAAGACCTGTTAAATGGCATAACCAATCTACCAGACAGGGGTCATACAAAGGTTATACCATTTTCCTCTTTTTATTAGCGCGCGCTCGCACACACACACACGAGAAGAAGAGAATTTCAACGTCGTAGGAAACTATCCCAAGAGACCTTAAAAATCTATCCGATGAGGAGAGTTGAACTCAAGACCTGTTATTCAAGAGGGAAATGGCATAACCAATCTACCACACTGGGGTGATAGAAAGGTTATACCATTTTCCTCTTTTTATTAGCGCGCACACACACACCCCCACACACCCGAGAAGAAGAGAATTTTAACGTCGTAGGAAACTATCCCAAGAGACCTTAAAGATCTATCCGACGAGGAGAGCTGAACTCGAGACTTGCTATTCAAGAGGGAAATGGCATAACCAATCTACCACACTGGGGTGATACAAAGGTTATACCATTTTCCTCTTTTTATTAGTGCAGACACACACACACCCGAGAAGAAGAGAATTTTAACGTAGTAGGAAACTATCCCAAGATACCTTAAAGATCTATCCAACGAGGAGAGTTGAACTCAAGACCTGTTATTCACGAGGGAAATGGCATAATCAATCTACCACACTTGGGTGATAGAAAGGTTATACCATTTTCCTCTTTTTATTAGCGCGCACGCCGCACACCCACACACACACACACACACACACCCCCCCGAGAAGAAGAGAATTTTAACGTCGTAGAAAAGTATCTCAAGAGACCTTAAAGCTCTATCCGACGAGGAGAGTTGAATTCAAGACCTGTTATTCAAGAGGTCAAAGAATCCTTATCTGTGTCATGTGCCACCCTTCTGGTTTGCCCTCATTTTTCTGTTCCGTGTATAAGCTTCTTATTTTTTCTTGTAGTTGGAGAAAGTTTGTAAGTCTCTTCAAGCCCTTCTTTCAAGCTTTGTGCTACTTGTTGTATTCCTAGAGATAGTGTTGTAAGAAATAATGCTCTTTTTGGATACCTATAACTCCTACTACAAGAGTTTTGATATGAATTAGATATGTGCGAATCTTAATTGGAATCGGATACTTTGAAGTAATGTTTGGCTGGCTCTTCTTCTTAATTGTCAATTTCTTGAATGAAACTATACTCCTAGATGACTTTGATTTTTATTTGAAAAGCTTCTGGTCTTTGACTGCCAACAAAAGCTTGCTGCTTTGAAACTGAGGTCATTGCTCATTACCATCTGGATCCGGCTGGTTCACCTTGAATCTGGCCTCGAACAGAATTTCAGCCATCTCTATAAATTGTGGCTCATGGCTAGCTCTGTTGGGTAGATCTTTCTCTGGGATTTTAGAAGCTTGGATGGACAATTGGAGGAGATCATCTGTATGCTTCACAAGCTGACCCAACTACTCCTTTCACTGGCCCATCATTTCTCTTAAGTTGGCCAGATCTTCTTTGAGCTCAGAGGCTGTATCCTTCTTTTCAGTGGTGTCGAGCACTGTGGTCCGAACTACCCACAAGGCATTGGTGTGCTCATGCCAGTCGCTGTATCAGCTTTTGTAGGATGGATGCAACCAAGCTATCCAATATCTCGTATCAACGCCAATGTTGTCAGAATAAGTAGCGTGAGATGCAATGAAGACAAGACCTAGCCTCCGATTCGGTTGACACCTCGACTCCGATAAGATCCTCTGACACTAGAAAACACTTGCAATGCCACATACATGAACAAGGCAACTGTGGAGAAGAGAGATCACTGAGGTAGGAAGAGATAGGGCATCTAAGCATGAGAGAGAGAGAGAGAGAGAGAGAGAGAGAGAGAGAGAGAGAGAGAGAGAGGCTCTCCATGCTGATAACAGACTGCCAAAACAAATGACCAAGGGTGGTCCAGCATAGAGCTGACATGCCTCAATGGATAGACCTGAGGTACACACAACTGTAATTGCTACTACCATCTGCTCTTGCATACGAGACCATTGACACAGCCTCAACATGGGTACCACTTCTAACATGCTCTGAGAGCATAGATCTGGTGCAACTCCTCCTAGCGAGATCAGATCTATCTGGATCTCGGCTGATATACCTTGCCACTGCATAATCACACAGGCTACCCTGAGGAGGGAACTGCACCGTAAGAGGGTCTCAACATACTAGTACTGCTACCCAACAAAAACGCTTGAGGAAGATCTCCTAGTTGTCGGCCAACTTGGCTTGATCTACACCTGAGGGGCTGCCCCACGAGGCCGCCCCCCACCGGGCATATTTGTTGTGTAAAGGAGGTACCCCCCGCCCATATAGGGAAAAATAAGCCAAGTTTGGGGAAACACACTCCTAGCCTGTTTTGGCCATTAACCAAGCCAAAAACCCCGAGCTAAACATGGCTAAATAAATCCCAACATCAGAAAACTACCTCACTCTAGCCGGGCACAGCCACAAAACAGCCCACTCCTTGTCACCTCTCCCTAGGGGAAACCGGGATCGACTGGATGAATCCAGAGAGATGCCTTAACTCTAAGAAATGTTGTATGTAGAATGTTTTTCTTATTCTAACATCCAAAATAATGTCCCCATAAGATCCCAAGTGCAAGTAAATGTTACCTGATTTGGTCCTATTGAGGCTTTGATTTACTGACCCATCATAAAATATCTCCGCAATTAGTGTCTTCACAATCTCTAAGCCAAATGATGACAGCTCCTGCAAACCAAAACACACTTTCTCTCTCTCTCTCTCTCTCTCTCTCTCTCTCTCTCTCTCTCTCTCTCTCTCTCTCTGCACGTGTTCGGGTTTGGTTTTCTGCCTGCAAGTTAGGGTTTTCTGCTCGTCACCTGCTTGCTGCTGGTCTATGCTTGCGTTGGGCACGTACTGCACTGCCCCACCTGCCCTTGCCACCTCCTGTGCACTAGTCACCTGCTGCCCACCACTGTTCAACACCCCTTGCTGCATACCTACACCAAAACAGCCCTCTCACGTGACAATCAATGAGAGGCAGATTGAAGCAATCTGTAGAAAGCCCATCAACTCGCATGCTTTTCGTCGATGGCTGCTGACATTGGTTGTCAGTGACCAAAGAGCAACGGCAGAGGTTTCCCTGTCATTTGAACGGTGGGGATAGGGTAAGGTGGAGCTGTCTTCTCCACGTTTCTGGGCTCTAGGACCTAGGTCTCTCTGATAGCAAGTCTCTGGCATCCAATGCACATTAGGAGGAGAGGAAGAACGAATGAGCTGCTGAATCTATTGTTCAACAAATTCAGAAATAGAGAACAAGGTCAGCTCACCTGTGTGCAAATCCCCACCGGCTGTGACAAAGGCAACATTCATGGTCACCAACAAAAGGATAACACAGGTGGAGAAAGAGATGAAAAAAGTGGAAGACCGAAATGGAAGGGTGGTGGAAAGAGAAGGCCAACCTCATCCAAATGGTCTTCAATGAAGGCTTGCAATGGAAGAAAGAGAAGGAAGACCTACGGGCTGAAGTCCAAGCGCTCCGGCAAGAGGTCTCAACCCTCAAATGAGAACTTGCGGAAGCTAGAGTGGGGAGGGAACTAGAGGAGGGAGAAATCCAGCCCTCTGTGATAAACGAACTCAATGCCATCAAGGAGGAAGAGAAGCAACGACGTCATCATGGGTGGATGCAATGACGAAAACACAAAAGAAGGTAGATGAAGCCGAAAAGTGGATAGAAGTCGCCAAGAAAGCGAAAGGGAAAGAACCAACAGCCATTCCCACTCCCACAATCATTAACATGACCCTAGAGGAAGAGCAAAGAAGGAAGACTAGAGCTTTGCATGTACGTGTATCCGGCCTAAAAGACCGTGATAATGTGGAAGGCGAGGTCAAAGATCTCCTACATATGATGGGTGGTGAGGCCACACATACTAAGGCATGGAGAGTGGGCAAGAAAAGAGAAGGGGAAGCAAGGAATGGGGAGACTTCAAAGGGTAGAGCATTGATCCTTCGTTTCCCCTCCATGGAAGCGAAGAAAGACTTCTTGAAGAGGCGTCCTACACTAAAGAAAACGGGGGTATTCCTTGGGGATGACCTCAGACTCTCACAGATTGCTCATATGAAAGAAGTCGTGCCAGAGATAAGGACCGCCAGAGAGAAAGGAAAGGTGGCATTTTATAGAGATGGGAGAGTGGTCATTATGGAGAAGTGCTCCAAATGAAGGCACGAGACCTATGGGACCACACTGAAACTTGCTACCTGGAACTGTAATGGGTCTCTACGTCTTGATGTGGGTGTTTTTGAGGACAGTTTCATCGGGAGGGACATCATATTCTACTCAAACACGCACTAGGCCCATGGACAGTCTATGACACGGGTTAGCAGATACAGATGGGAGACACCTTGCAGAAAGGAGACTTGATCAGAGCATAGAGGACGGGGCTCAAGGGGAGTGGCATTTTTATTCAGGGAGAAGTTGCAGCCATTGATACATATTGCCCGCAGAGATGAGGAGGCTAGGTACATGTGGGTGAGATTGCGAGATGAGACAGACAAATACCTATACATTGCTATATGTTACTTTCCTCCTAGTACATCTATCTATGCACCACCTAGAGCATAGCAGTCCCCCTTTGCTATTTTGGATGATGACATATGGGAGTTTTCTAGAGATGGTGACATTATCATCCTGGGTGACTCCAATGCTAGGACTGCTCAGCAGTAGACAATATTTTATGATACTTCAGCTCGATATTGCAGAGATGGGCCTATCTAGACTGTCACAGGATGTGGAGCATACTGAGTATGGACGATACCTAATAGACATGGGTGTTAGGAAATAAGACGTAGCTAAATAGATATTTGAGTAGATTACTTAATGGAGAGAGATAGATTTCACACACAAGAGATGAGAGAGAGAGAGAGAGAGAGAGAGAGAGAGAGAGAGAGAGAGTACACACGATATATGTGGTTCACCCAATGTGGGCTACGTCCACGGGAAAGTAGCCACTCAATGGCTTTAGTACTTCAAAACAAGAAGTAGTTTACAAAGGGATTATACCCTTAATAGAGCTCCCGCCTTGCTTCACTCTCACCACCTCACACTCACCTTGTTGCATCAACTTCACACTATCAAATGTGTGTAGAAATGGCCTCCTTTTATAGGCCAAAAGGGCTACCATCTCTCATGAGAGGCAGCCATGTGTAGCCGCCCTTGTGTAGATAAGTCCAAAATGGACCCTCCAATCCGCCCATGTGTGGCCGCCCTTGAGAAGACAAGTCCGCTTTTGAATTCGGCCACCGGCCACCGGCCATTGACTTCCGACCACTGGCCACCCACCATTGACTACCGGCCACCGACTAACCGGCCAACCGACCGGTCGTTCGTGCATTGAGGAGCCAAGGCGACCTCTGGAGGAGCTCACTTCTATACTGACACAAACATTGCATGATGCAGCAGCAGAGGCATACCCATGGTCCCACACACACAGCTTGAGCAAAGACGACATTCTGGGAGCATGCCCTAGAACAATTGGTATAATGAGGAGTGCCGCAAGATGAGAGCCAAACTCCAGAGAGAGGTACTTTTGGGAGACAACACTCACAGACAATCACAGGTTGCCTTCCGACGCCTAGTGCGGCGAAAGCAGAGGGCATTTCTGGCACGATTAGAGCAGGATCTATATCAGCTATTCTTGAGTCAGGACTCAAGTGAGGCATGGAGACTCTTCCATGAGCATTCCACTCCTCTTGCCATCACTTCTACAGAGGCTTGGGGCCAGTATGCATCATCCTTGTACACAGTACCCGGACAAGCACCTCTCCCCGACCCCCCTGAGTCATGCCCCCACACGTGCTTTTTTCACCGCTGAGATGGTGAAGAAGGCCATTGATAGGATAAGGACTAGGAAGGCATATGATCATGATGGTTTGGTAGCAGAGCATTTTATACATGCGAGGGATTTTCTTGCAGAGCTTATAGCGATGATGTTTAACCGTGCCATGTGTGAGTGTCTGCCTGATACTTGGAGCTTATCCACTATTATGCCTATCTTCAAGTCAAGAGACCTTATGGAGCATGGGAACTACCGCACTATCATGATTGGACACACACTGCCACGGTTGTACGCATCTATTCTTGAGCAGCAGCTAGTAGATCGGTAGAGCGGGAGGGTGTATGAGCCATAAGGCAGACAAGGTTCAAGAGAAGTTTTTCTACTCTTGATCACATTCTGACACTTAGAGCCATTATTGAGGGCCAAGGAGATGGGAGACTGATTTATTGTAGCTTTGTGGACTGCATTTGACATAGTACCCAGAGCTAGATTGATGCGCAGACTACAGGAGATGGGAGTGCCCATAGAGCCGATTTGGGGGATTATGACACTATGCAGGTCAGTAGTGGGACATGTACACAAGTCAAAGGGGCTATCTACTTTAGTTCACTCCACTATCGGGGTGAAACAAGGATGCCCACTATCTCCTACACTATTTGGTATGTATGTGGATGAGGTTTCAGACTACATTGAGAGAGATGGTGATAGAGGTGCCCAATTGGCAAGGACATGGATTCCACTATTGTTATATTCTGATGATATTGTGTTGATTTCTGACTCTCCAGAGGGGATGCAACGTCATTTGGATGCATTGCACAGGTTTGCTCATGATAGTGGTTCACAGGTTTGCTCATGATAGTGGTTAGTCTGTCAACCTTGGCAAAAGAGGTCGCTTCCATTGCTTGTTCAGAGAGGGTTTTGGGCTGCTTTCTAGAGTCATGGGGTATGAGAACCAGAGATGTCTGGGATTGTTCTTGGTAGAGCTACAAAGACACAGAGAGAGCTTGTTGAGAGGAGAGGCTAGCCACTCTCAGAGACGGATCACAGACTTCTTTTATAGAGCGGATATTGTGAAGCCGGACGTTGCTGCCATAGCAGAGCTCATACTCTCCTCACACCATAGGCACGCTGATCGACCCAACGACTGAGCTTGGGAGATCCAAGCGCCCATAGCTGAGGAGGACTACACAACATCAACGGAGACTACATCAGCGGATTCGGGTCACCCTCGCCTGATATGCACGACGCCCGGTCAGACTACTGACGATGGAGGAGATTGATGAAATTCGCCAGCGACTGATGATGGTCTTCCGGTGATCCTGACGAGGATTGTATATCATGCTTACTCTTGTATCTGCCCTTGTATCACTTCTGTCTCAGCCCTGTATCAGCCTTTGTATCATACTGTATGAGTCCCCCCCCCTCCCCCCCCCAACCATCTAGTAGGTAGGGATTTTTGATATGTTTTTCAGTACCCCACTTTTTATCTTTTGTACCGAGACATTGTACTAGATTCCACCATGTTGTAACTTTGTGGTCTCATAGATCATTTAGCTGCATGCAGATGCAAGACCATGTTTTGAAGCAATTAATGAATTTTCCAGATCAACTGCAAAATCGCAAACAGGTTCAATCCTTTGTCGGCTGTCTACAATGGATAGTGTCACAATACCCTCATCTTGCAAAGAATTTACTCCCATTCAAGCAATTGGAAAGGAGCAAGGACTTCTTTTGGTATGAGAATTTATCTGTTACTGTGCATAAAATAAAGGAGATCTGCTAGAAATTACCTCCCTTACAAATTCCTACTAGTAATCCTTTAATTGTATATTCAGACGCATCCGAAGAAGCATAGGGAGGTATAATGTGTGAATAAGTAAATGATACCCCTATTATTTGTAGATGGGCTTCTGGAAAGTTCAAAGATGCTGAGCAGCGGTATCATTCAATTCAAAGGGAACTGCTAGCTGCTGTGAATGCCGTGTTATCATTCCGATTATTTCTATTGGGGATCCCATTCACACTAAGGAGTGACTTGAAGCATTTTGATAAGTTCTTCCAAGAAAAGAATGCGGGAAAAGTGGGAAATGCTCCCATATACAGATGGGCCTACAAGCTGAGTCATTTTGATGTGACTTATAAATATGTGCCTGGTTGTGAAAGTAACATTGCTGATTTGCTATCCCGCGTCAAGGCAACCTAAGCAAGGATGTCATACAGCACTTCTAGAAAAGATAAGATCTAAGCAGTGACGTAACATATATCTTACTTTTATAAAATATCTGCACTAAGGTCTTCTACTTGACACCTGTAAAGATACTCACACTAAAGCAACCCGCACTCACGTATGCCGAACGCCTTCTAGGTGACACCTGTAAAGATACACGCATTCTAAAGCAACCGGCACTTGCGTATGTTTGAAGCTATCCTAGCTCTTCCACTATAAAGAAGGGAGGTCTCCAATGCAAAAGGGGAGAACTTTCTTACCACTCCCGAGCGAATAGCTTCTTACCTACAGAGACCTTCCTAGTCAAGCCTAACCCTGGCAGTTCGTTTCTGTATAGCTTGTAATCTTCTATGATAAATCAAGTACCTCTTTTTGTTCCATCTTCTCTGTGTTATTTAGATCGTTTCCGCCTCTCCCAATTCTGTTAGTATCTTCTCAATTATTATTTGTATGTCTAGATTCTGCTAAAATTGGTATCAGAGCCTTGTATTAGTTGGTTTAAGTGCTTTATTACAGCAAGTAGTAATTGTTGAGTGAAAGCTGATTAATGAGTACCTTCATATAGTGAAATTGGAAGCCCATAGTTGTTTAAGTCGCAATCGCTAGGCTTGGTGCCGCTCAGACACAGACACTGTCAGCTCTTTATATCTTCCAATCAAGTTCACTATCAAGTGCTTAGCACCCTAGTACTCTAATCGCGCTCAACATCACCTAACTATGTGAAGTCTTAACCTCTATCATTATGGCTATGATCATCTCTTCCTTTAAGAAGTTACTTTCTGATCATATCGAATTCGACGAAGCTAATCCCTTTGGAAAATGGAGCCTCCCAAAGGTATCTTTTGCTCAAATCTATAAATATCACAAGGTTTTTGCCCTTTCACCCAACACCCTGTATCATGAAACACATGGAAAACTTACTGTCAGAGACAGTGAGACGGATAATCATATTATCCATCTCTTTGAAGAGCTTTCTGACTTTAGGCAAAAAGCTTTGAAGAAAGGTCATCAGTTTATGCATATAGGATATATAGCCATAGGCATAATCCCCTTGTTTTGCAAAGGCTTGAATGTCTCATGCATTGGAGCATTACTGGACACCAGGCATAAAAATTTGGCAAACCAAACTATTAGTGTATTGCAAGGAAGCCTTTCAAACGGACCTATCTATATAGAGTGTTTTCCTAACTTCCCTTGTAGTCTCACTGACAAATACTTTGATGAGATTGTCTCTTTGTTAATCAAAACCCATGGTTTAGATCTCAAACATAGTTTAGATCACCTGCAAATCGCTTATCGCATGATCATTAGAACTGTGAACACCTGTTTACCTTCGGTGTACAATTCTGGGTACTTAAAAGAGGATGCTTCTTTAGTTAAGGGACAAAATATTGTCATGAAGGTTGACGAGACCACTCAAGGTACCTTACCTGAAATGGTTACTTGGCAAGAAGTCCAATTCTCTCATGAATGGTAGGTGGATATTTCTAAGACCCTTCTAAATGAAGTGACTGCACCAACTCCTTTGCAAGTGCAATGGCTGGGCTCTACAGACCAGTATAAGATACTAGGTCGATCGAAGTCTAAGAAGCAGTTGGAATCTGTACTGGCTAAACCCCAGTACTATGCCGGCACATAGAGCTCTGTTGAGTCTACTTCATCTGCTAGATCACATCCATCTCTGGCTTGTCTTCATCCAAAAAGTTACAAGGATTCCAAAGGATTATTTCAATGTAAATTATGCAACCGCATCATGGCTTCTACTTATGTTGCTAATGGAATTGAAGTCTTGAATTTCAAGGATATCAATGATAAAGATTTGTCTCATTATATGCCATATATTGTGCCTTCTCCAAATACACAGTTACAACCCTTGCAGTCTTCTGCGAATTGGCACACTAATGCTCTCAAAGAGCTTGCTGCTTTCCAGTACCAGGTACTTAACAAACTTTCCCTGCTTACTCAGTCTTCACCTCTTTTTCCCCGGGAGATATTATATCAGGAAAGGAAATATAAGAAAGAAGGAAAGGAAGCAAAGCATGTGCAGTTAAATCAGTATGATAATCAATCTACTGACAAAACTTTCTCAAGGATGTTTTCAACCGTTTTGCATGAACCCACTATTGAATCAGTAACCCAGTTTCTTGCAGATATGTCCCCCATTTGTAACAAAGGATTTAGAAGATGGGTTTAATCCTAATGTTAGATGAGGAATTAATGCTAAGTCCAAACTTGGGAGCAACGACAACAACAAGGTAAAGTTGTTAGAACTATCTTACCAGAGGATAGTGACCGGACAGTTTTTAAAGATGATGGATGCGTGTTGTATCAAGAAGAAGAATTGGATGAACTAGATGTGCTGCTACCACAAATATTTTCTATCTTAGAGGCTTCCTCTGATGATGAGTCAGTAATTAGTTTCGAGATTATGCTTTATAATGATGAAGAAGATCGGGTAATGAATCCCATCAAATGGAAACAGACGGAGTCGGATTCTCTAGGTTCTTGAGCATCATGCTCTTGTCGCCTTCTCAAAGAATCCCAAGTCTTGTGTCGACATCTGCACAGAGAAAAAAATTTCCAACTCTGCGAGCTTTTCCTTGCAGGACTTAGGGCTCCGCCTGCTTACTTCTCTCTTGGCTTGTCATGGCTTCTTCCCGTATCTTCCCAGAGTCGTCCTCCTTTATAGAGATAGAGAGGAGACCATGCTCTGACACCATTGTCACAAACGGGAGCGCATAACAATATAAATACATTCGGATAAATAGGATTTATCCCTTATTATTGAAGCCAGAGGATATAGAGAGAAATAGATAGAGAGGGAGAGAGAGAGTGAGAAGCATAGTCACAAGGGACGCATTCCGGGATGGGAAACGGGGACGGGGCTCAAATGGATTTTAGTGTAAAAAAGAGGGCGGGACGGCAAGTGGGGACGAGAAGCCCAAAAAAGGGCGTCCCCTGTTACTATGGTGAGAAGATCGACACAGTACTGGGACCAGAACATCTTCTGGTCCCCAGTACTGTGTCGATCTTCTCTCTCTCTCTCTCTCTCTCTCTCTCTCTCTCTCTCTCTCTCTATTTCTCTCTATATCCTCTGGCTTCAGTAATAAGTGATAAATCCTATTTACTCGAATGTATTTTATATTGTTATGCGCTCCCGTTTGTGATAGATGTGGTAGTAACTCCTCAAGGTGTCCAGGGTCTGCTCTAAAGAAGTTTGTGATGTGTCTCTGAGATTGGCTGGCCTCTCCTCTTAGCAGGCTCTCTCTGTCTCTGTGCAGCTCGAGCAAAAACAAACCCACGCATCTCTGATCCTCGTACCCCATGACTTTGGAGAGAGGTCCGAAACCCACTCTCAACAAGCAGTGGAAGCAGCTTCGTATCTCGTAGTAGACGGCGCAGTGGCATGTGTAGTGTAATTTTGTCTCAGGCTCCATGTTACACAAGGGGCATGTCGTGGACTCTGTTGGTACTCCGCTGTATATCCCAGCCTCGATCCGTAGTTGGTGTGAAGATGTGCGTATCTGGCCAATAGCACACCGTATCCCATGGGACAAGTGGGTGTCCATGTATCTCGGCCTCGTCACGAAACCGTTCGCCGTAGGCTGGAGAAGATGTTCTCTGTAGAAAGCCATCTTCGTGCCTAGCTCCTGTATTGGCTGTATCCATGTCCCTCTGGTGTCTAGCTGAGTCAGGTCCTGGCGGATGAGCCTGGTGATCTCGGACTGTGTAAGAGTTATGGAGGGTGCATTCAATGTGTATTGGAAGGGGGGCAATCTGTCTATAATGAACCCATACGCCTGTGTCCAAGAGCCAGAGCTTCGTCCGAGGCTCCTGAAACTGAACCTGTGAACACATCCTCTCCAATCTACACAATGCCGAATGGGCTCTGGTCAATCTAGAGAGAGAGAGAGAGAGAGAGAGAGAGAGAGAGAGAGAGAGAGAGAGAGAGAGAGAGAGAGAGAGAGAGAGAGAGAGAGAGAGAGAGAGAGAGAGAGAGAGAGAGAGAGAGAGAAATGAAATGAAATGTTATATTAACGTCTTCAAAAGGCCAAAGTGACCTATGAGACCGGAAAGTTACAATGCGGTGTATCTGATACAAAGTCAGATTAACAAAATAAATTAAACTAGGATAACAAAATATAAATACTGCAGGATCCTAAACTAAGCAGTACAATGTCAAGGCAATATGGGAGGGGAGTAGAGATCCATCTTCATCTGCACTGTGGATGACGAAAGAGTATGGCTCGAATCCTTTGCTGTAGCCTCCTTCGAAACTGTGTAGCTCCTCTTCCCCAGCGGGGTCGTCTAGATCTCTCTAGCTCCAATGCTCGGTCTATGAGAATGCCAGTAGTGCGGGTAGACCTCTCCACTGTTGGCTGCTCCTCTGTCTGTTCTTCTAGGTGTACAATATCTAGTGTAAAGAAATCTGTGATCTGTCTTTGGGGTTGTCGCTCTTCAGCTCTCCTCAGTAAAGTTTCTCTATGCCTGTGTAACTCAAGTAGATATAGCCCAAGACATCTCTGATTCTCATAACTCATGACCCTAGATAGAGGCCCAAAACCTTCTCTGAATAGACAATGAAAACGGCCTCGTATCTCATAGTACACTGTGCAATGAGTACTTCTGTCTCTGGCTCTAGATGGCATAGGCGGCATATCCTGCTATCTGCTGATAGCCATACAAGTCTTATATACCTCTCTACTGAATTTTACTACCTTTTTATGAGACTAAAAACTTGAGATTAGGAAAATTTTGTCAAAATGACTAACTCCTATAAGAAGGTCTTCGCCTAAGCTGCACAACTTTGATAGAAAAAGCCGGCATCCACACTAGGGCCACACATCATTTCTGGTGTGACCAATGGTGAAAGATCACATGAGGGAGCCGAAAATCATCTTCTCTTGCCCCAGAAGAGATGTTTTGACGAGCTTGGAGTGCCATTGTCGCTTTCATGTATTCTTCGTCTCAACTTGTTCCCTTCTCCAAGCCATGTACAGAAAAATGTATGTCTTAGAGCCTCACGAACATTTCGATTCACGTCATCTTGAAAAGAGGGGGAAGATACAAAGCAGATTTTTCATCGCATCCAATCATTCTTATTGCATGGCCTATGAAGTCCTTGCCACTAAGACAAGTACAACCAAAAACATTAGGATCTTTGACAACATTGTTACTTTTTGAAAGGTACCCACACTCATCCTATGCATGGTGGTCCAGACTTGTTAGTTTTTCTTCTTGATCTGGATGATGTGTACCATCTTAATTCAGTGGACTGCTTCGCAGGCCCATTGGAGAGGATGGGCTCTCCTTTGCAATGGATTAGGGATGTCTCAGCTTTGTGATTGAAGAGAGAGATTTTAAGGAAACGGACCTTTTCCTTCTTCCTTTTTCAAAAAGAAAAGCAAAA
The DNA here is from genome assembly GCF_014529385.1 of Adiantum capillus-veneris. Classification (NCBI taxonomy): domain Eukaryota; kingdom Viridiplantae; phylum Streptophyta; class Polypodiopsida; order Polypodiales; family Pteridaceae; genus Adiantum; species Adiantum capillus-veneris. The sequence continues at coordinate 42,886,365 of NC_140951.1, read as the reverse complement.
CAAAGCCCAAAACTATCTCAATAGCAATGAGCATCATCTTTACATCATACGGCGCATACCAACCAATAGAAAAGCCAAGTTAGTCCTTCACCTTCTGAAGGTAAGCTTGGGCAGCCTTGCTTATTTCATCCTTCTTATCATAAATGTCTTTAGCATTCATCTTTGGCACAGAGGTTGTGATGACTGGAAAAAAAAAGAGAACAAACTGGTTAGGATTTCTACACATATTGCAAGTTTTCTTCTTCAATTGAGTGGTTATCAACGAGTCCTTACTGTCTGAGACAAAGGATCGAATCTGCACTCTTGGATCTGTAAGTTTATAAAATGCCTGATTAGCCATCTTAGGACTGATCCGGTATTGCAGTGAAGTTACCACAACGAGGAATACATTGTCCTGCCAGGAAACAAACGTGAGGACAGAACTAATCAAGGGTTGATTCAAAAAATGGCCAACAGACCTTCACTTTAATTTGGCACTTCATATCCAACAAACCTTTGTTTTGGTTTGGCATTTTACATCCACCTGCTGTAGGCGTAAAGTTACAGTTTTTTTGACCTTCTTTCCAGTGCACCAATTCACATAGTGAATCCCAGGTTCAAGCACTTTATCAAACTTTCCCCGCTTCTCCTTTATGCCTACTTTAGGCTCACTTATTTGCGTACAGCAGAACAACTGCCCCATATGTCCTCACCTTGTCTTTGTGATTGGAGAGTAAAATACTGCCTACGCATGCCTGATCTCAAAAAAAAAACAAGAAAAAAGAGTCTGTTGACTGTCTTTACATGATTAAACAACATAAAACATTTCCTCAGCCTATCTGGGGTGCTGAGGTAATATTAATCAATTCATTGAACTCTATATCACAAAGGCACGAACTGTTACTATACGCTGCAAGACATATACTGAAGAATAACAAAAATCTTAAAAGTTTTGTGTGGTGCTTGAAAAGCAGCTTCCACAAAGCAGCAAGCTTTCACAACCACAATAGCAAGGCACCTTGGGCCTTGCCCACAATCCATACAACCACAGAACACTACCTAAAAAAGGTGCCGGATACAACCATTAAGAGTTGGAAACAGATGTTTACAATGGTGGAGAAGTAGAAGAAGCTCGAGGATATATAACATACGAAGTGGTATGATTGAGTGTTACCCTAGAATGATGGCATACATACAAGCAGGGGAAAAAGAACTCCTTGTGAGGTAAAAATAATAAAGCACTAATGATCTAACAACAGATGGAGCATTACTAAGCTAAACAAAAGTGGCGTTTTACGCTCCCCACTTTTATTGAATTTACTGCTACTTGTCTTGAACACTCCAAAAGAAGCTGTAATAGTAAGATGGTCCAAAATCTGTACAAGCCATAAAGCTTCAGTGCTAGTGTCAACTTAGCTTCAGTAGAAGAAAAGGCAGTGGTTTTTTGCTCGACATTTTCCATGATATGGGAGCATTACCAAAGAGGAAGTAATAACCAGAAGTGGATCTCCGTATATCACAACGAGCCCAATAAGATTCATTGTATCCAGCAAGAACATCACCGCTGGAATATAAATACCTTAGTCAATAGTGCCAAGAATACACTGACGCACTCGATAAGCTCCTTCTCAATGAGAGAGATGAGGCTAACCAGAAAACTAACTCGAGATACTCATGTCATAGCAAATATCAGCCAGTCGAGTGTTGAAATAAGCTGCATGTTCTCCACATCATCCACTAAATAAGTATCATTATTCTTAATTAGCTTGGAGTTTAGATCCATACACGAAAGTTCAAAGACAGGAGAGCAATGTTCCATACCTACTTTTTGCAACGATTTCTAAATACACTTTTTCTGAAAGATAAAATGCCGTCAGGCGACTACGCTACTTCCAAATCAAGAAAAAATGCAACAAACCAAGGTTTTCCATAGCAAAGGTAGCATAAGTTGAGTTTTCACCCAACTGTCAAGATCCTCCTCTGAACCTGAGTGTCACATGCACATGGCTCTGTGTGCCACGTGGACATCCTTCATCAACTTCCAGAGCCAATTTTCCACCTATCCCTAGATAGGAGTGTCTAGAAACCTCGCAGGATTAGTATCGGCAAGTTTGTGAGCCTGTTCGCAAGACTTGCATGTCCAAACGAGTCCATTAGATTAGGTTTTCCAATTTTGGAACCCCCTTGCATAAATGGATTGTACAAGCGTTTTGACAAATGTTATTACACTTCGCTGTGCAGCCAACATGACGAGCATGTAGGTCTAGGTTAGAGAAACGTGTCGGTCTAGTCCATTTGTCAAATGGGTCACAGAACGGCGATTTATCGCGAAAAGACTCCCATGTGCGCACATTTTCTCAATTTGGCACACCCGACATGGCACCTCAAATCCCCTATAAAAGAAGCCCATTGTCGAGCATTTTGCAACAAATTCGCCAACGCCAGAGGATCAGCCTAGCGTTTTGCAGAACAGTAGCCTCGCGTTTTTGCTTCCATTCGCGAGCCATCAGCCGGAGCAGCCATTCAGTCCAGCGTTTTCAGTTTTCAACCCATCTCCTCGCCAGGATCATGGTGGGTCTGCTAACGCTACCTCCTCCGCAGCAGCCCGGTACTTTGACAGCCCATTGAGCCTCTTCTCGCCCATTCCCTAGCCGCATCGAGTGCTCCCATCGCTGTCCATCATCAGCTCCATCATCATCTGCGTTTTCAGCCCTGCTTTGCACAATAGATCTGCTGCGCCCTTGTTTCCTCTCACGCAAATCAGCCCCTGATTTACCCCTTGGTGCTCATTAGCAGCCCCTCATCGAGATAGATCCAAAGGTGCATCAAATCAACCCCGGAGGTGCTTCATTTTGAAAAGTTACCACGGGGACATTCCCATTCAAGTCAGTAGAATCTGCACTTGAGGTATTGCATGCGCGTACATTCCATTTACGCATCAAAAGCAAATACCACATTGGCAAAGGTGTGGGAGGCCCTTGAGAGGGTTGGTTGGGACCCCATCAGGTGTCATTCTCCTTTTCTCTCTCTTTCTCTCTCTCTCTCTCTCTCTCTCTCTCTCTAAGGAAATGAAAGGAACCATCATTCAGGCTAAGTTGCAGCTATTAATGCAAGGAAAGAAGTAAAGATTTGCGGAAGTGTAAAACCTAGATCTTCACCATTTCAAATCCGCTGCACCTGACATTGGTATCACAGCTTTGTGATTTTGTGTTAATCCGCTAATCTTTGAAAAAATATATCTCTTGTGTTTGAGAGTATGTTGTAGCGTTTCGCCCAAGGACGCTTCTCTCACTCAGGGAAGTGCAAGACTTGCCATTGCGCGTAGGGCCGTGCGCCTTGAGCATAGGAAATGCAAACACTCTATGCAAGGGGTTACAGTTGTGGTGCGCCTGTAAGAAGGGAGATGACTTGGTGTGCGCGCTCGACCACCTCGTCATAAAGAAATCCTAGCATGGATATTTGCAATCATAAATTCTTCAACATGACAAATTACATCATTGAAGACATACACTGGAAACATGAAGATGTTGATTGCGATTATCAGGATTAGTTAATGGCCTATGACAACAAAGGAAGGCGCCATCCACATCAGCCTATTAGCTTTGGAGTTTTGGCATTGTTTGCACACCCATCTCTCCCATTTACTTGGAGAATTCCATCATTCCAGAAGAGGCATTTCATCGCCATCAATCTGTACACATCTTTGGCACCACATCGGGCAACATGACTCCATCTGGGAAAACCAAAGCAATCCAGCACTGCTACACATCCTGCAACCTCCATCGGGTTCCCCTTGGTGAAGAGAGGTCGGAGTAAACAAGGGTGAAGGACGGAGAAATCATAGACTATTGGGGTAAGCCGTTTAGCTTACACTCGATGCGTGACCAACCCCTAAAGCCGAGCATACCAATTATGCACCCTTATGTGCATGCATACATCCCACTACATAGAATTCCCTAATTATATGCTTCTTTATAGTCAAATGCTATTCACTATAGGCACGTGATATTTGAGCCTTCTCCCACATGTGATGAAAATCACTTTCTAACATTAAATACCACCTTTCCACTTTGAGCCTATATAAGGCCATATTACTTAGCTTCTATTTTGGCTCTTTTCATCTTAAACAATCAAGCGAGCCTATTTTCATTGAGTGCTCTCTCTTTAATTTGTTTGCTCCTTATTACTATAAAACTCTCACGACCATGAATGCAACTAACCCTTTTCCGCCTTGATTAATCAAACCTTACATAGACGAGGATCTAAGGCCTCCAGATACCCAAGATTGCCCCATACTGGAGAAAAAACAGCAAGCTTCTCTCTCAATCAAGTCCAGAACGGCACCGGATCAGCCAAATACGAGCATTCAAGGTGGTCGTGACACCTAGGGCTCTGATACCATGCCAAAGGTGGCCGCAGAAGATGCAATGAAGACAAAAACTCACTCGCGATCTGGTGGACACCTCGACTCCGATCTAGAACACTTGCAATGCCACACACATGAACAAGGCAGTTGTGGAGAAGAGAGATCATTGAGGTAGAAAGAGACAGGACATCTGAGAATGAGAGAGAGAGAGAGAGAGAGCTGGGAAAGGCTCTCCATGTTGATAACAAGCTGCTCATACAAGTGACCAAGGGTGGTCCGGCATAGAACTGGCATGCCCCAATGGATAGACCCAAGGTACACACAACTGCGACAGCTACAAACACTGCCAACTGCTCCTGCACATGAGACCACTGACACGGTCCCCACATGGGTACCACCTCCAACATGCTTTGAGAACATAGATCTGGTGCACCTCCTCCTGGCTAGATCTAGATTTGAATCTCGATCACGGATAAGAAACTCTGGCACTGCATGATCACAAGGCCTGTGTAAGGCCGCCCTAAGTAAACGTTGCATCGGAGAGATGATCTCCAAGCATTGCATCTACTGCCCATGAAAAACGTTGGGGCTGACCAGTTGAGCAGAAACGTTGAGTTGATCCACAACAAAACGCTGGCTGATTTGCAGCAAAATGCTAGCTGCCCTACAACTGGTATACAAGCCCTCTTGGGGCATCCAAGGGAGGGTGCCCCCCTCTAGGCTCTACTGCTATGTTGTTGTAAGAGGTGAGCCCCCCCCCCCCCCCCCCCAGCTCATATATAGGCCTAATCCCAGCCTACCCGACCCAGCCCTATACCTCCACGACCTAGGAAAAGTACCATAAAATAGGGGTAATGGAGCTTACATGGCCATGGAACCAAGCCAAAACCCAAGGCTTAACATGGCTAGACATATCCCGACATGAGAAAACAATCTCATACTCGTTGGGCACACAGCCACAAACAACCCTCACTCCCTAACACCCATCCTCGGGAGAAACTAGGAGCGACTCGACAAATCCCGAGAGATGCATGAACTTTAACACATCTTTACCACTCTCTCTCATTCCCTCTCTTTAGGGAAATAAATGGAACCATCCTTCAAGCTAAGTTGCAGTCATTAACGCAAGGAAAGAAGTAAAGATTTGTGGAAGTGTAAAACCTAGAACTTCACCATTTCAATTCCGTTGCACCTGACACTGAGACAATGATACCGCTTACATACAAGATAATGATACAAATATCATCATCTTTGAAAAGCACATAAAGGTGAGCATCAATATGTGCAAGCTCAAAACGCAAATAAATGAGAAAATTATCCATCTATAGATACCAAGCCCTGGGTGCCTATTCGAGACCATATAATGCCTTCTTCAACAACTAGAAGGATCCTCATAAGCATTAATGGCAAAACCAGGGCATTGTTTGTTCCACATAAACTTCCTCCTCATTCAACCTAACATCCATCTGATAAGCAGGTCATCCATAATGTGTAGCAAGTGCAATCACAAGACCTACAATAGTGAATCATGCAGTTACCAGTGGGAGTAAAAGTCTCATCAAAGTCCATTTGAGCATTCCCTTTAGCAACAAGGAAAACCTTGTACTTGTCTAAAGAGCCATCAAAATGAAACTTCACCTTGAATACCCACTTCATACCAATTACCTTCTTATGGGAAGGACAGCGTACAAGCCCCCAAGTAGCAGTGTCCTCAACCAAAATCTCAGCCATCATAGCCTCACGCCAATGAGGGTAAGACAACCTCCTCAGTGCAAATGTGACGCTTGTGTCTATAAACTAGAAGAGAAAGACTGTATATGATACAAGCCACCTTCTTGATAACCATGAGCCACACCAAACAAGTTTCTTCCATCAATGACTTCATCATCAAAATAGACTCCAAGACCTTTAGAAGTTACTTTAGATATGGAGAAAAGATTAGTTGAAGACAATCAGAAGGCTAAACATTCAGGGCTCGTTGCTGCTCCTGCGCGTTCCCCTCCCCCCTGCCTGCTTCTGCTCCCCCGCGCCATAGCCCCCCCTTCGCCCTCACCCTTGCGCTGCCCCTGCCTGCGCGCTGTCTGTCCGCGCGCGCTGCTGAGCTTACACCCAGCCTGCGCGCAGCCCCGCCTGCTGCCCCCCCTCTTGTTCGCTGCCCGCTGCCCTCGCCGCTCCAGCCCCTTATCCTCACGCCCCCCTCCGAAGGCCTCGTTTGAATTGCCTGGCAGTGGATTCTCAGTTGGTTTCTCCTTGCCGAGCTCTCAAGCGTTAGCCTTCTCGTCCGCCCTTCTCCTTCAGAGCAGCAGACACTAATGGAGGCTCATGCTCCACCCCAGAGGAGTCCCTCCGAAGCCCCCTCGCCCGACACCGCTGAGCCCACCATTCGAGTTGCTCTTTCACCGACAGAGCAAGCGAGCCTAGCCGCAGAGGTAGAGCGTCTGCAGGCGACCTCGTTCATTTGCAAGATTCTCGGCACCCGACCCAGCAGAGGAGAGCTGCGTGACCTTCTCCAGGCCCGCCTTCTCGCAGAGGTGGGCAAGATCTTGGATGTCCAGATTCTCGGACGGGGGTACTACCAGATCGAGTTCGAGACCTCCGAGATGGCTTCCAAGGTCATTGCTATGAGTCCACTGGCCATCTGAGCATCACGCGCGCACTTTCGACAGTGGCGACATGGTTTTGACCCGGCTTCGGATGTGCTAGTAGAGGAGGCAGACATTCCCATCTCAGTCTGCTTTCCGGGTTTACGGAGGGAGTACCTACCACTTCTCTCCAAGATTGGCTCCGCCATCGGGACTGTCCTGGAGACACCTCGTACGGCAGCATCAGTAGCTGCCAAGGCGGCTGGCATCCCCTTAGTTCGAGTTTTGGTCAGAGATACCCACACGCTCGCGAAGGTCATCCTTCTGCCTCGGGTGAGTGGGGGTTGGTTTAGACAGAGTGTGGAGTACTCGGGTCTTCCGAACCAGTGCTTCATTTGCAGACAGATGGGCCACCTAGCGAAGGCCTGTCCACGGAGGAGGCCATGACCTGCACCTCAGCCTTAGCCCCAGCCTGCCAAGGCTGGGCCGCAGCCACAACCAACGGCACAGTGCACAGATTCAGAGTCACCCTCCGAGCCTGAGGCTCCAGCGGAGGAGGGGTGGCAGCACGCCCGTGGCCGTCGACGCCAGGGGCCACAGCGACAGCCTGACACTCAGAGTGGCCCTCAGGTGCCTACTCAGCAGCAGTGGGTTCCCACGGGGAACCGCTTTGGTCCTCTTGAGCAGGAGGAGCCCCCTACGCCAGCTTCCACCTCCGCTTCACCCTCGCCAGCCGCCCCCCCATCAGAGTTCCCCTCCTCCTCCTCATCCCCCCCCCCCCCCCCCCCGCCCTCTGCTCCCGTCCACTCTCCACCTCGCCCCTCTACCTCTTTCGCCACACCCCGCTTTTCCTCCCCCCCGCCCCCTCCAGCTCCTTACCCCCCCCTCCTGCTCCAGTTCCACAGTCGACTCAGGAGACTGGTCCCTCGCCAGCGGCTAGGAGATCTCTTGGCAGCACCTCTGCCACGAGTCGCCTAGCGAGAGAGGGTGAGCCCTTCTTGCGGCCCCCTCTGCAGATTCAAACATCTTCCCTTGCAGCTATCCCTCGTGGTCTGACGAGCATTGACCTCTGACGCCGCTGGGATTTCTTCGACTACGGGTTCACTCGCTTTCTCGGCGATTCCGCAGTAGACCACGAGGCAGCCTGCTTCAGGGTCCATGCTTTGTTCCTCGCCGCTAGGGGGACAGAGGCCTTGGACTCAGCAGTTGGTTTCTCCTTCCCCCTCTGTGGTAGGACCGAGACAGAGTGGTCCCTCGACTCAGTGGTGGGATGGTTGCATACACAGGTTCTCGAGTTCTCTCACCACATGGGAGAACTTGGAGTTACAGATTTACTGCAGACATTGTGGCCACTGGCCAAGTTTGCGGTGACACCCCCAGACTCAGCAGGATGAAGGCACATTGTGGTGTACTTTTTTGCTGATACGCAGTGTTTGCCCTGCTATGTATACATTCATGAGGACTCCTGGACAGAGGAGGTTGCTTTACGCACGGCTCGCTTTGCTTGGGCTTGGACTAGGCACTCACTACAGTCTCGCCTATCTAGAGGACGCTCGGATGCGGATTACTCCCCATCCAAGCTAGCCTCGAAGATAGCCCGTCTTGCTGTTGCGGCAGCATCTGTTCTCTCTCCCTCCCCATGAGGATCGTCTCGTGGAACGTGCAGGGACTAGGTGGGCCCCAGTTTCAGCGACAGTAGGGCCGATTGCGTCAGGAGCTTCAACGTTGCCTTGTGGGAGGAGAGATTGATCTCCTTATGCTACAGGAGCACCATCTGTCTGAGAGCCGCATTCGGCGATGTGGTCAGATTTTGCGTGGACGATATGATACCTTTTGGTGGGCAGAGGGATTATTGTGCTAGGCAGGGCTCAGTGGATTACTATGCAGGTTCAGGGTGGTCTTGTGGGCTTCCTGAACATCTATGTGCCCAATGTGGCGAGTGCTCGTGCAGAGTTTTGGTCACAGATTGTTGAGCCTTTGCCACAGGCTGACCATTGGTGTGTAGGGGGGGACTTCAACATGTTGGAGGACCCTTTTGACAGGATTGGAGGCAGCCATGCTACTGTGCATGGAGTTGAGTTAGAAGCTTGGGAGAGGTTGTGTATGACTTTGAGGGTCTCGGATACATGGCAACACTCTGGCTTTGTGAGGCCTCTAGAGAGTCTTGCCTTCTCTAGGTCGGACCACAGAGTGGGTGGAGTGAATCTATCGCGGATAGATCGCTTCTACACTAGTGACCACTTCAGTGACTTGGGGGGATCACTGGGCATCCTGGCAGGGACATCCTTCTCGGACCATGCACCAATGATCCTCACAGTGGCAGACAGGCAGAGGAGTGGGAGCACGATGCTTCGCATCCCATAGCGGGTCTTGTTGGACTCAGCACTCAGAGAGGGGGTAGAGGCTCTTTGGACAGAGGGCATGGACAGCCAGGCTCTACCTGCAGACAGAGTGGCCTTAGGCCTAGCTCAGCTTAGCCATTTTTTTCTCCAGAGTCTCTGGCTCGTCGGGCTGCAGTGAGAGAGGAGGAGCAGCGTCTCAGACGAGGCATTGCTTCACTACAAAGGATGCAGGAGCAGCATCCAGACAGTCCATGGTTGGAGGAGCAGTTACAGCAGGCTCGACAGGAGCTTGCTTGCACAGAGGAGAGGCGTCATGAGTTTGCCTTTCACCGACAGGCATCTCAGTGGACTCAGGTGGGTGACAGAGTGACAGGTGCTTTTTTTGAGACAGTGGGACCTCGGCACTCGCATGCCAAGGTCAATCAGTTGAGGAGACCCGATGGGTCAGTTGTTTGTGAGCCAGAGGATATGCGTGCAGTTGCTACTGACTTTTACCATGAGTTACTGTCGGCTGAGCCCCAGTCAGAGCGGCAGGATGCATGCAGAGAGCAGGTTTGGGCACAGATGCCTTGTCTTGTGACTGAGGAGATGCGCCAGAGACTAGAGATGTCTCTTCAGCTTGAGGAGCTGCACACGGCTCTTAGGGCCCTACCTCGTGGTAGCTGTCCAGGTGAGGATGGGCTGACTCCCAGTTTCTTCTTGGAGTACTGGGACTTGCTTGGCCCAGATCTTTGTAGTGCCTTTCAGTACATTCTGCACACAGGAGTGATGCCGGATAGCATGAGTGAGGGCTTGATTTACCTCATTCCAAAGGAGGGTGGCTCCTTGGATGAGATTCGACAGTGGCGCCCCATCACCATCCTCAACTCAGCCTACAAAATTCTTGCCAAGGCTCTGAGTTTGAGGATTCAGCCACTTTTGGAGAGCCTTATACATGGGACTCAGACAGGTTTTGTCAAGGAACGCAGTATCCTTGACAACATCTTCACTTTCTGGGAGGCTTCTGCCCTGGCACGGCTCCGTGGGGAGGACCTTGTGATTCTTCTTCTCGATTTTGAGGAGGCATACGACAGAGTTGACTGGGACTTTCTAGAGGGCACTCTACGCAGGATGGGTTTCTCAGATGCTTGGATCAGAGGGGTGTCAGCTTTGTACAGACAGGCTCACAGTCAGGTGCTTTTGGCAGGAGGTAGAGGTGAGCGCTTAATGCTCACACGATCTGTCAGACAGGGTTTTCCTCTTGCCCCCTTTCTCTTTCTGTCCTATGCGGAGGCGATGAGCAGATTTTTGGTGTCACAGCAGGTTGGTCTGCGGGGCTTAGCACTCCCTATACGGGGAGATGAGCTTCTGGACAGTGAGTTTGCCGACGACTCAGCCTTGTACTTAGAGGGCCAGGAGGCCAATCTACACAGATGTGAGCAGGCTTTGGAGACCTTCTACTGTGCATTGGGCACACTGTTGGCAGTGCTCCTGTGCCAGATTGGATGCCAGGAGAGGGTTTCAGGTGGATTCCTCCAGGGACTGCAGTTCGGTACTTGGGTTGTCAGGTTGGTTTGGACTTGTCCCCCGAGCAGCAGATTGCTCCTCTTCTCCTGTCCATCAGGAGAAAGCTGTTACATTGGAGCTCAGCACGACTTTCGATGGCTGGTAGAGTAGTAGTTGCCAACCAGGTGTTGTTGGCGACTATGTGGTACATCACTTCTTGCTGGATCTTCTCGAGTTCTTGTATCAGCCAGGTAGAGAGGCTGATCAGGAACTTCCTTTGGTCAGGTCGTGACACTCAGATTGCCCGAGCCAAGGTGGCTTGGTCGGTCATCACACTTCCTTGTTCTCAGGGAGGGCTTGGGATCATTGATCTAGCACAGCAGAGCAGAGCCCTTCTTGGGAAGTTCGTCGTTAGAGGACTTCTTCCAGGCGAGCAGCCCTGGAAGGAGTTCTTGCTGCAGAGGCTTCGTGCCAGGGTGCCTCAGTCAGGAGGCCCTTGGCAACCTTCGACCAGATGGATCTTTACAGAGTTGCGCCGAGTTGGTTTGAGTAGGAGACTGGAGGACCGATTCGCTGTGAGTCTGCTTCGATCTTGGGAGCTCTTACGGTGTGGCCTAGAGCAGAGACAGCTGACGTGCACGGAGGAGCGCCTACGGCAGCCCCTCATCTGGAACCCCATGGTTAGCACTCAGAGAGGCCACTTGGTTGGGAGTTGGCCTCATGTTTCTTGGGGTCCCATGGCAACAGGTCCAACGCGTTCTCTAGGTGACTGGCTTGAGTTCACAGGCTTGTCTGAGGAGGTGCAGGGTGTCCAGCTACTACAGGGCATGAGAGGGGTGCAGAGCATGTGTCAGGACATCTCAGAGTCAGTTCTAGCTTAGTGGCTCACGCCTCTCGAGCTAGTAGCACCCCGGTGGATGGGAGCCTTCACACGACTGGAGGTTCTCATTTCAGTCAAGGCCTGCTCAGAGACTGTCCCAGCCCTGTTCTTCGAGCTTCAGGGTGGGGGACGATTACAGCGAGTTGCAGTAGAGGCCCCGCAGATAGCAGAGTGTTGTTTCTAGAGGATCTGAGTTGTGGGCATCTGTGGGAGGACTTGCGTCATAGACCCTGACCCAGCAGCTCTTGAGACTGGACACTGGAGGCTATGGGCTTGGGAGTGTTGTCCATTGGCACGAGTACAGTGGGATCCTGGTGAGTGGCTATGGAGGGACCCTTTCTCTTCTGCAGACCGCCTAGGAGTCCCCTTCTTTCAGTACACTGTTCGGCTTGGACGTCATATACTTGCAGCACAGAGAGAGGCCCGCCCCGCTGCAGCACGTCATTGGCAGGAGGAGGGCCTCACAGTCGAGTTCTTGGTAGCCTTTTGGCAGAGGCTGTGGGACTCCAGACAACCAAGGCGCGTCACTTTGTTCCAATGGCTGGTTGCACACAGAGCCACAACCGTAGGGAGCTGGCTTGTGCATAGTGGTCTCTCGGCCGCATGTGCTGCCTGTGACCAGTTGGTGGAGAGTCAGCGTCACTGTCTTTGGGACTGTTCCTCGGCCCAGCAGGTGTGGCTACGAGTTCTTCGGCTGATGCCTGCCCTCTCCAGTCTCCACGGCTCGACAGTACACTTGGGGGGCAGCGGCTTGGTCCACCCTCACGGGCCCAGCACTTCAGTTTGAGCTATCTTCCACCAGCAAGATGATAGTGATGTAGGGGGGGGCGACCTACACTTCAGCCTGCTACAGAGCTTACTCCACAGGAGTGGTGCAGTGAGAGAGGAGTGTTGGGAGCTCATCAGTGGCCTAGCTCTCTGGTTCATCTGGCGGGCCCGCTGTTTCCGCATCTTTGAGGCTCGCCCTGTGCCACCAGCAGAGACTGTTCGTGACTTTTGGCTAGAGCTGATCCATACTCTCAGAGGACAGCTTGAGGGACTACAAGGCAGCTCCGACCGCATGCGGGAGCGTCGCGAGGCTTTCCTTCGACTCTGGCGCCCTCGGCCTTTCTACACCATAGTCCAGGGGGTGCCTAGATGGCACTATTGTCCACTTGTGTGGCTCTTCCCTCCTCCCATCTCTTGATTTAGCCTCATTGTATATATGCTGTTTTTTCATTGGGAGAGTCTCCCCATCATGCTTGTTGTAGCCCTCTCTTGCAGAGGTGGATGTAGCCCTATGGGCAGTTTTCAGTAACTAATAGAGGGATCTTTTTCTCGGGGAAAAAAAAAAAGATTAGTTGAAAGCACATGTAGCACATCAATCAAGACAACCGGACAATTCCATGTCGTGTGAGAAGTGTGAAATATGTGAGAGGATGTCCCACTATCACCCACTCACTCTTGACCACGGCCTCAGGCTGTGGACGGTGCAATCACCACGAGAGAGAGAGAGAGAGAGAGAGAGAGAGAGAGAGAGAGAGAGAGAGAGAGAGAGAGAGAGAGAGAGAGAGAGAGAGGCACAACCAATGTAAGCAACCTTTGTAGTTCCTTCTTCTTTGGATTTTTCCTTGCCTTCTTTTGCTATTAGATTCTAGAAATTGCCTTTGATTTCAAATATAAAAATTCTTTGAGAGATCTCGTTTAATGAAACATTTCTCCATTTATCCACAAAATGTGCACTGACGAGGTTCTTTGGAATCTTTGGTGGGTGGGAAGGTTTGTGGGTTTAAGATTCCTTCAAGAATTTTCCTTTTCCTTTATTGTTCCTTTCGTTTCAGCAACAAAAGCATCTCTTTTCTTGTCATTTAGAGAGAAATTTTTCATAAGAGGGAAAGGGAAGGTCACAACATGATGACATAGCATGAATGGACTTAACCAAGGGACAAGCCAACCAAATAGAGTAAAAGCTGGCCGGAAGCAAAACCCAACGCCCAAGTCTGAGCACAATTGCCCGTGAAAACACGGTGTAAATCATGGCCCCAATCACGGGGGTGTACAACCTACTGATGTGGCATAGGGTACGGAGATGCCAACGTGGCTGATTTTATGTTGGGGAGATGCTTTTGGGTGCCACATGATGAAAGCATATGACTTCACCCTTTTAAGCACCGATTATTGATCAGATGGTTTTCATCTACTTCTAGCACTACTAAAAAAAACTGATTTTAGTCACTTTTGGCGCTTTTGCCAATTGTCTGTAAAAACAAGGCCAAGGTACCACCAATATTCAGATTGCGACCCTAGTTGTATCAAATCTATGAATGTAATCACACTAAAACAGACAATGCATCAAAATAAAAAATAAAAAAATAAAATGCATCTAAGAGTGGAATTCACTCACTATATGTCTCTTGTCTACAATGATATACCAAGTTCATATATATATACCTAGATGAATCCAAGATAAGCCCAGATTCACCTTTAAAGGAAAGTGCAAGGTATAGACCCATGGTAGTCACCCACAAGTTCAATTTATTGTTTTTGGTTTAGTTCTGTGATGTTGCATTACTTTCCAACCTTGTAAGGTGATTCACTAGTTTCAGTGGTATCAGAGCTCATACAATTGTTCTTCTCATATTAATCCAATACAAAACTGCAGCAATCAAACATGGAAGCAATACCTAATCATCAAGAACAAGAGCAGTACAAGTATGTGGACGAGGAAATGGAAGAAGAGCGTGAGAACTGTCACAAAGTGATGACGTGGCATGCCCAACTAGAAGAGAAATGGTCAAGTGGACAAGAGAAACAGAATACAAAAATTTTAAACTCAAGAAGCACCGGCCGAGGGGCATAAAAACCCTAATAAAGTCAAAAGCCTGAACTCTGGACAAGTTTTCGTAAAACGCGCTAAATAATGACATAGCAGGCTTTATGGAAATTTTGACGTCGCACGCTATACGGACATTCGTAAAACGTGATGACAATGCCACATGGTAGCCTGTACGGATTTTCGCGTTTTGTGTTGGTTGATTACCTGGCAATTTTTCGTGGGCTTTTGAGTAAAGTGCTTTTGAACATGATGCTTTTGGGGCTCTACTTTTGAGCATCTCTTGTAATGTTTATAAGGACACTTGGGGCCTCACTCTGTAGAGCATCTGGATGCACAGTCTGAGAGCAGAGAGGACCCTCGAGAGTTGTACTGTTGCGAGCATAATAATAAAGAAAAACCAAAAGGGTCACTAACCTTTGGGGCCAATGCATCTGGGTGCAGAACTCCGCCGTGCCATGTTGACTCTCTCTCTCTCTCTCTCTCTCTCTCTAAGTTCAATGATTTTGTAGCTTGTGTTGCTATTGATTTCTCGCTTGGAGTGTCCAACCCTGTATCAATGGTATCAGAGCTCAGAAAGATTCTTCTACTATGGAGGATTTGATCCCTTCTGCAACACACATAGGTTCTCGAGGAGAATCTGACAGAGCAGTGAAGATTTTGTTTGTCAAAGGATCTTCGTGTCCCTGCCCCAGACTTATTAGCCACTCTTGCCCCGGACTTGATAAGCACTCCCACCCTTAGTCCATCGCGCATCTGGCGCGCTCCTGCATCATCGCTTTGTCTTAAGGGCCATCAAGGCATGAAAGAACCAGAGAGCGGGGGCCACCTTGAAATGCCAGCCACATACAAAATTCCGGCGGGGGAGTTTGACAGTTCAGAGTACAAACATTGACCGCAGGTTGACACGTGTGAAAAGATTAATTAAGTACTCCCAGAACCCGAAATATGTGAAGCATTTGAAGACTTACCCGATGGATGAGATTCACGCGAGATGGCGAGAGGCCATTGATTCTCCTCTTAAGGTTGGGAAGAAAGCTGAAACGACAGTCGAGTGCAGAAAAAGAGGAAATTGTACTCACAAAAAGAGCTGGATAGAGCTCTTGACAAGAAGATGAACAGGATAATGAAAGGCTTGAAGCACTCTCGGAAGAAGAGGAAATTGGCGGATATCCCCGGTCATTTGGGCCGGATGTCGAATTTCGAGGTGGCAAGCAGATCCTCGAAGCGTGCTTGTTTCGAGGATGACTCAGATTTTTCTTCGTCTTCAAAAAGTTCCGACAATTTGTTATCCTCTAGTTCTACCGAGGATGAGAAAAGGCGGAAGAAGGGGAGAAAAGAAAGGAAAGCACATTTCTGAAAAAGTCTAGAAGGCATGGGAGGCCATCTAGCAATTCAGAGGAGGAGAGCTCGTCTTCTTCTGATAGTGAGCAGATAAGAAGTTTGTACAATAGTTTGGCGTTGCCTTCTCTGGAGGACAGTTCTCCTAATACTCCAAGGTGCGAAGGGCGGCATCCTACTTGAAAGAAACTGCACAGTCATGGTGTTCTACTTTGTTGTTATGTAGAGAAGAACCTGCGACGTGGGTAAAATTCAAGAAAATTTTCACGTCAACTTGGATATCCGACGAATATGAAAGAGATGTCATCATGGCTTGGCATCATTTGAACATGACTAAGAAAGATACATTGGATGACTATTGCAAGAAGTTTTGGGATACTTATTTGCCAGTGTCTTCGTTTTGGAAGATTACTTTGAGGGACCAGATCGAGCGGTTTTAGTGTGGTTTGCCAAAAGAGATTCAAGAGTATTGTCTGAAACAGAAGTCTGACTCTATTCAAAGACTTATGGGTAAGCAAGGATTTAGATTGCATGCCGGCTCATTGACTTATCCTACGGACATGATAGTATCCACGTCACCTGGGCAAGAGTCTTCCAGTGAAGAGAATGAATCAGGGGAACCGGATGACGGCTCATCACAGGATTTCGGAGCAGTAAGAGAATTAGATGGTAGCACATCCGAGGGTTCCGACGAACCAAGAGAACCAGATGCAAGTTCATTAGAGGATTTGGGAGAAGAACAGGGATCAGGTAAAAGAGCATCTCAAGGTTCTAACGATTGAGACTGACGTGCCAGAGGACGGGAGAGGCTAGCGAGGCCACCCATAGGTCCCAGGGAAAGAAAGGGAAGGGAATCAGGTGATAGATTAGAGAATTCCACAGATCCACATTAAGGTGCCAAGGACAGGGAGGCCAACAAGGCTACCAACAGGTCACAACACACGAGAAAAGAACAGAAAGTTAAGCTTGGTCCATTGGATAATTTGGTTGAAGGTACTTTTTGGCCATCGATGCACATTGCAAAGTGGATGGAGGAGGAGAACATTGCAAATTCTCTTCAGAGAGAGCTATACCTTGACGCTTTTGGGTTATTAGCAGTGTCTATGCCAAAAGTTACCGATGAATCAACAGGTTAAATCTGGTGCGGTGTGGGCTGCACAAGAGGGGAGCCACTCCACTCCTTTGTCACAGATTGCCTACATTGAATGAAGTCACTAATTTCTCTTTGAGATTTTAGGGTACTGACGGGCTGACAATATTTTGCAAAATGACTTTATGAACTGTGTGCACCGAATTTGAGATTTTCTTAGTTGAATTGAAAACATGTGTTGTTTCATGTGTGTATTGTTAGAGACATGTAGAGAAAGATGAAAGGTTTGCAGCATTTTGTCTGATGAATGATTTGAACTTATAGACATCTGTTAGAGATCCGCGAGATCTGGATGTGATGGCTAAGTTAACTAAATGAGATTCTAGTGCATCAAGATGTCTATCTGGATGAGATGACTGGATACTGTTGTAGGTGCATCAAGAGTTCCAGAAGGATGAGATGGTTGCACAATGATCTAGGTGCATCAAGAGTTCTGAACGGAATGAGATGGCTAGATTGAATGATTGAAACAGTGTCCAATGTGAACAAGAATATGATGGTGGTGTGATGACAATGGCGGCACGGCCAAGTAGGGCAATCTGAGGCACAACATAATCCTTTTGATGTTGGAAAACGAAGTCAATATCCTTATGAAGTATCCTCTTGCCTTCTTTAGAGATCCACTCTATGCAAAGTGTATCAAGATTAAGCCAACAAACACAAGCGATCAGATAGTGGAAGGGGTGATCAACCCTTGGCCGAAAATAAAAGATGGCAAGAGCCACCAAAGCATAAAGCAATTAGAACCGACTCTCTCAATGGCTAATCAATAGATGCGACAACACATGCAAACGATACAATAGATGCAACAAATACAACAGATGCAACAGATGCCACCCTACATGGGATTCTTGGCAAGAATCCAACGGTTTCAATTCGGAGGCCTAAAGTCGGTTCAAAATGCCTCCAGGGGTATTCGAAGTAGGCACAAGGATAGGCACCATAGACATGGATGGGATTCAAAGAATTGTGTGCTTCTCTTGGTTGACACCAACATATGAAGCACAAATTTTGACTGCTTAGAGCCACCGATGGATGAAAAAAGACAAATACTCTTCAATTGTACAACCAAAGATTTCAAAATACATTTTTACCAGCAACTTCCTTCAAGTAGCCTCCTTCAAGAGCAGATGGAGATGAGGGTTATCCCTTGTGTTACTGTAACAAACTGCTGACGTATCAAAGCCTAAAGAATGGAGCCAACTTACAGATGATGTGGCTGCCCGAGAGCAAAAACCCTAACCCTAATTTCTGCTAGAAACCCTAACTGCTGAAACCCTAATTCTGGAAACCCTAACCCTAAAACCTGCAAACCCTAATTCTAGAAACCCTAAGAAGAACAAGCAACAGAAGAAGAAGTCCTACCAACTTATGGGGACCCCGTCCAATGGGGCCCCAAGTGACATAAAGGCATTAAAAATAAAACAGAACACACTCAAAAGACTTTGCACATCAAAATATGATGATGTGGCACTTGTACGGGACGTCCCGGAATTCGCAGCGGATTTTTAGGAAAATCCCGAAATTTTAGGAAAGTGATTTTTTGGGGTCAGCTTTTTATATTTGATGCTTTTAGGCTTTGGCCCTTTAAATATGAGCCTTGGGGGCCCTCTCTGGCACTTTTTAGCGTGCAGATTGTAGAGCAGGTGCTCCTCGGCTCTTGTACTTTGTGATACGGCAGTAATATAAAGAAATACCGAAAGGGGCACCAAGGTTTGGGGCCAATACTCTCTGGGGTGGAATTCCGCCACTCCGTGTCGCGTGTCGTCTCTCTCTCTCTTTCAGTTCGGTTGTTATTGAAGTGCTAAAAGTGTGTTCAGTCTGTTCTTTTCTATTGGCACGTGGTGCCCGCCTTGTGACAGTGGTATCAGAGCATCAGGCGTGTGCTTTTCTGAAAGCATACCGGTTCTACAAAAGAGCAGATAAAGCTATTGGAATTGAATTATATTTGAGTTATTAGCCACTCCCACCCTTACTTCATCGCGCATCGGGCGCGCTCCCGTCTTCATCGCAGAGTCTTACAGGGCATAAGCCAATTAAGATCACTTGCAAGAGAAGGATCCAGATTTGTTTCAAGTCATTGTTTTTTTTCTCAGAAGCAGTGCCATGCAGATGTTGATGTCTACACTTACCAAGCAACATACTCGAAGTACTTGGCAAGCTTTCAAGAAATTTTTTTGCCCGAAGTTATATGGTTTCTGACATCTTCCTTAGGAGTGCAACTTCTGGCAGAGTGAGGTATCCTGAAATGCTTGCCATGGAAACCCTAGCAGATTATAACTTGAAGTTTCTCGACATCTCCCAGTAGATGTCTCTTCACGAGCAGATGACCTTGGAGGTTTAGAGTGATTGCTATCTCTTGGGACTACCATCACCGCCAAAGAAACACTGTCTGTCCAAGATTTGATGGACCATGCCGTGCTCGGCTGCGACCTCATGGAAGGAACCTAACCCTAATTTTTGGTGCAGGTTTCACGATGGAAAGTCCATCGACTTTTCGAGCTCGACTGATGTCGAGATTGCTTTTTAAGTTTGAGTTTTGTTTGATCTTGTTTGGTGATACTGTTTGGAATTTGTTTGAAATGGATGGTATCTGTTTTGAACCTGTTTTGGTACCGAATTGAATTGTTTGACTCTGGTTTGATACTGGTTTCAATGATTGGTGATTTTACTCCCGGGTGGAGAAGTGAGAAATACTGTTTTGCTATTGTTTGAACCTCGGAACGACGCAGGCCGATGCTTGGGGAGCGTTTCATTGTATGTTTGAAAACCTCCGAACGACGCAGGCCGATGCCTGGGGAGCGTTTGGTTGTATGCTTGTAAAATAATTGTTGTTATGACTCCCGGCCCGGACCTGGATGGTTATGCGGGAGGAGTATTAAGAAGTCTGAGCAGTGGTTACTCTCACCACCTCCAAACGACGCAGGCTGCGGTCTGGGGGGCGTTTGGTTGTAAAAGGCCTCTATATCTCCCGGCCCAGACCTTTTTAGGTTATGCGGGAGGAGTGATGAGAGATTCGTTGAATATCTCTCGGCCCGGACCTTGTTAGGTTATGCGGGAGGAGTGTTCATCGGCGTCTTTATGTTTCTATGTCTTGTAACATGCATATGTGAGCATTTGTGTTGCATTGTGATGTTCCAACCACTGAATATTCCTAATTGGATGAGATTGCCTGACTATGTAATTTTAGTGCATCAAGACAATGAGACCCGTGGAAGATCAGTACGGTCTGGGTGTGATGGCTAATTTTACTACGCCGGAATATCAAGAGTTCCGATCTGGACGAAAGGAGAAGCTAGCTCCTTGATCAAAACAGCCGATAGGAGCAGCTAACTCCTTGATCAGAAGAGCAGAAAGGAGAAGCTAACTCCTTAATAAAAAGAGCAAATTGATTGTCCCTCGGAATGACCCTCAGAAACTTTTAAGCTAACTTGAGTTGTTTTGCAGATGACGATTACTCTCTTTTAAGAAGGGGAGATGTAACAAACTGCTAACGTGTCAAAGCCTAAAGAATGGATCCAACTTATAGATGATGTGGCTGCCCGAGAGCAGAAACCCTAACCCTTATTTCTGCCAAAAACCCTAACTGCTGAAACCCTAATTCTGGAAACCCTAACCCTAAAACCTGCAAACCCTAATTCTAGAAACCCTAAGAAGAACAAGCAACAGAAGAAGAAGTCCTACCAACTTATGGGGACCCCGTCCGATGGGGCCCCAAGTGACATAAAGGCATTAAAAATAAAGCAGAACACACTCAAAAGACTTTGCACATCAAAATATGATGACGTGGCACCTGTACAAACGTCCCGGAATTCGCGGTGGATTTTTAGGGAAATCCCGAAATTTTAGGGGTCAGCTTTTTATATTTGATGCTTTTAGGCTTTGGGCCTTTAAATATGAGCCTTGGGGGCCCTCTCTAGCACTTTTTAGCACGCAGATTGCAGAGCAAGTGCTCCTCGGCTGTTGTACTTTGTGAATCGGCAATAATATAAAGAAATACCGAAAGGGGCGCCAAGGTTTGGGGCCAATACTCTCTGGGGTGGAATTCCGCACTCCATGTCGCGTGTCGTCTCTCTCTCTCTCTCTCTCTCTCTCTCTCTCTCTCTTTCAGTTCAGTTGTTATTGAAGTGCTAAAAGTGTGTTCAGTCTGTTCTTTTCTATTGGCACGTGGTGCCCGCCTTGTGACAGTTACAGAGGTCTTGCCTATGGCAGAAAGCCTTTAGCTACAAAGTATGATGACCCATGCAAAGGATGGCTATGCATTGCCCTCTGGAAAATTGATGATTCAAGGCAAAGAGTTTGATGAAAAATTACAAAGCAAGTAAAAGAAGAAAGCATTTGGCAAGCGGGAAGCCGAATCAACCAAATCAAAGTCGGTTTCAGAACAGAAATTGGATGGTTCAAGCAAGAGAAATGTTTCACTTGTGGAGAACATGGCCATATCTTTGCACAGTGTCTTACCAAGGAGGACGACAAGACCCCTAGCTAAAAGAAGGGGAAGGCATAAGCAGAATAAGTGTCTATCAACACATGATTTTAGATACTTTTTGTAACTTGTCTTCTTGTTAGAAGACAAGTTTCTGAAAGATTCATACTTTTAGTTTGTATAAGTAGAAAGGTTATGCAGTTTGCAAGGACTTTTGAACAAGGTACATAACAAAATTGGATAAAGAAAATTTGTTGATGAAATCAACCGGTGCAAGAAAAAGATGATTCCCTAGTGAGCTACTCGATTTGACAGGTTCAAAGAGGGCTAGCCAATAGGACTCCTGGAATTTTGGATTGGAGGGGCACAACTCAGCACATATTCCTCCGTGGAAAAGATCTTGTCTTTGATACCCTAATTAGAGAAGCTTCTCTTAGTAGAGCTCAACACACGTATTCAATCGTCGAGTCTAGTGTAGTGTCCACTACGTAAGGAGAGCCACTCCACTCTCTAAAGCAAATGCCAAGATTGTAAATGGAAGTCCTGTGGATGTGTCATTTTAGCATAATCATAGGATATTGCAGCTGACGGTATTCTGCCTAAGGACTTCTATGAGAAGAAAGGCTACAACATCCTGTCTCGAGAGCACTCACGAGAGCAATGACTTTAGTTCATCAAAGACATCCTTACAGAGACCAATGCGGAGATATGTCATCACCAAATGGTGCCTTCCTAGTTTGTATGGCATAGGTGTGTGGCCGCAATTACCCTACATATGCATTATTTGCCCCATTTTTAGCTTTTTAGCTGATGTGGCATATATTTTAGTTGAGGTGGTTTTATTAGTCTTTTATGTCACTTCTCATTATTTTTGTCATGTGGCAGTTTATTAGAGCTAAGACGGCCCTAAACTGTGGCGTCCCCATTTTGCCCCTCTCTAAGTCATCTTTATCAATATAAAGGAGAACCCTCTCATTCTCATTAGCCAGTTGTATCTTCAAAGATAATGACTTTTTTCTCTTAGGTCTCTCTCTCTCTCTCTCTCTCTCTCTCTCTCTCTCTCTCTCTCTCTCTCTCTCTCTCTCTCTCTCTTTTTCTCTCTCAATATTTGTCTACTCTATCTGCTCCTTTCTGCATTCTTTCATGGTATCACAGCAAGAAGGCCAAGGGCAGTTTGGAGATTCTATGGCATGCTTCGGGAGACTTCTTCGAGAGATTACATCACATGGTAACTTGTTTCAATTTGCTGTGTTGTCGCATTAGCCCTCAGTTTTGAGGAATTGTCATGCAAAACCTCGCATGATCTCCCCTCTATTTGCAGCCCTCTTCATCAGAGTTGCATTTTTTGGAGTTTTGTCACAAGTAATCACGTCAAACTTGCATTGTTTTCACAGCCACCATGAAGCTGCATTGTGCATCCGATCCGAGTCATTTTGTTGCGGAAACTCAAACTTCTTTCCTAGCTTTTGCCGAGTAGCATCAGATCTACCCCTCTTCTCACCAAGTGGCCCCTAGAGCTGCACATTCGGGCCAGATCTTGTAAAGTTTGAAGCGTATGAATTGCATCTTTGCTTCCCACTACCCTCATCAAAAGCAACCCCTTTCTGGTGTCATTTGGCCCCGATCTGAAAATCAGCCCTGGCGTTTTTGCATTTTAGCCCTCTTGCGACCTCAACTACCCCAAGCAACCCACCCCATACCCAAGTAGTATTCGGGGGTAGCAATCCCTATCCCGCAGTAATATATATATACCTTCATAAGTTCAGAATAGTCTTAACTCACAAATTATAAGAGGGGATAAAACACTCACAAAACTACAAAAGCAAGTGACACAAGAAAACAAGGGAAAAAAAAACTGAATCACTTTATTTGCTACTAAACAAAACTAGACAAAATAAACCATTATTCACTTCATAAAATTTTTAGAAAAAGGCATATGCAAAATAAGTTGAAGCAACTTACTTGGCTAAAACTTGAAAGAAGTACTCAACTTTAAACATAAAAGGATAAGACATCTCGAAAACTTAATCCTAGAAATCAGACTCCACACAACAACTTCTAAAGGAACAAATTCTTAAGTCCTAATGTAAGCTAAATACTAGAAATGAGTACTACTACAAACCTACGAAGAAGAGGCTGAAAATAACCAAAGAAGTACAAAGATACAAACTTGACAATATGTGACCTCAACTTCACTACTTGTCCAAACAGGAAGAATAAGATTATGGCCTTTATCATGCATAGCTTGGACAACAGCTATGACATCCCTATCCCGGAATAGGAATTGTTTCTTACAATTAAAAGCCACTTCCACCCTTGCTTCATTGTGCATT
Organism: Adiantum capillus-veneris; assembly: GCF_014529385.1. Classification (NCBI taxonomy): domain Eukaryota; kingdom Viridiplantae; phylum Streptophyta; class Polypodiopsida; order Polypodiales; family Pteridaceae; genus Adiantum; species Adiantum capillus-veneris. The sequence continues at coordinate 42,862,669 of NC_140951.1, read as the reverse complement.
GTATGCGCTCTCGTCTTCACCGCTATCCATCCTTAGACTCAACAAGCGGAGCATCTAAAGGGTTTTGTGCGACTCCGTGAGGCAATAAATCTCATTGAATTTGTCGTTGGAGGCCCTCTCATTGAGGGAATACTAATATTTTCAACCCTTATACACTTTGTGTCTTGGTCACATATTGTAATCTCGCAGTGTCTAAGCTTGTGGTTTGTCTCTGTCACGTGACACATCCAACCCTAACCGTCTGTGGACAAGCTACAACATGACCAGGGTTCAGTTAATCAAGTCAGTCTAGGATAGGAAGTGATCTAGCACTTTTGTAAATCTGTTCGCAGACCGTGCATGACCAGTCACTTAGATTAGATGCATATCCTCCAGTTGCACACAGCATGATCATCAGCATTCCCATCAGAATCCATCAGGGGACTTTTCCAGTGCATTAAACCTATTTTCCATATTTTTGACATTTTTCACTTATTTATTAAGTGACTTTTGTTGGAAACTAGGTGGGGCAATTTTGCTAAGATAATATATAAGCAAGCCAAAGTTAGCACTTTTTGGCAGAGGAGGCAACAGGAGCATTGCTCAACAGGCCGATTCTCAACAAGAACACGGACACTCCAACTGACGTTTTCCCTCACCTCAGCCCCTTCAGCGTTTTCAGCCCTTAGAGAACCTCAGCCCCTTTTGCGTTTTTCCAGCCTTGCCTTGGCGATTTGCACAACCATTTCAGCCAGCACCATGGCGATTACAGCAGCCAGCCTTTAGCGTTTTGAAACCACAGCATTCAGCGTTTTTCAAGCAGTCTCAGCCAGCGTTTTGTTTAGCGTTTTCAGCCAGCCATGGCCTGCATTTTGCATCAGCTTGGCAGCGTTTTCAACAAGGGTTTGCAGCAGTAAGAAAGACAGAAAATTCAGCAGTTGAAGACCCAGCAAAGACAGCGTTTTTGGCATGCCAGACACAATGGCAGATCAGCCCCGACTTGGAGCAACAGTACCGATTGAAAGCACTCAGTTCCCAGCCTTAGCATCATCCTCGTCGTCCACTCCGTCGACATCGACATAGCCCATTAGATTTGCATTCAACCATTGTACCAGATTGTGCAATCAATAGTAGACCACTCTCGCCATCGAGAGTGGGGCCCTTGGAGGAGGGGTTTACAACTCCCTGGTGTCATATTCTCTTCTCTCTCTATCTCTCAGTCTCATACACCTTCACGCACAGTGTCCATTCACTTTGTTCGTGTCCATTGCACTCTCTCATTTAAGCACGGAAGGCTCTCCCTTCCATAAGAAAAAGGAACCTTGAGCACAATTCGGAGCACTCATCTTGAGCAAAGTTCATCATTCATTCCGCTGCACCTTACATTGGTATCAGAGCTTTGGCAGTGTTATGTATCACTCAAGGAAAGAACCACAAGAACCACAATAACTTTTTTGCTTGTTGAGGTCGCACGAACCCAAGTTCGCTTGGGCGTGTCGATTGCTAATCGTGTTCTTAAAGAGTGACAGGGCTTGTCAAGCCTCCCCTTGTGCCTCTTTTCAATCATTGAGAGCGGATCGTGCACTTAGCGGCCGGCCAATCGACGCGAGGTGGGAAACAGCAACCTTGGTGTGAGCGCAAGGCCGCCAAGGGGTGCGCCCGTGGAAAAGAGCAAAACTCGGGTGAAGAGAAGATCCTTCTCTAGCACAGATTGCAAGAGAAAGAAGATCCTCAAGAACCTCAAGACCCTCAAAAACCTCAAGAACTCAAGAACTCAAGACCCCCAAGAACCCAAGACCCACAAGAACCCAAGTTCCTCAAGAACTTAAGAACCAAAATCACAGTGTATGGTCATCACCCGAAGCGGACTAGATACTTCGCATGGAGGTGGTGAGCATGGGAGTGGCGAAGAAGAGTTTTCCCCACCAGGAGGTTTTCCCGACCCTCCCCCTTCCCCATCTACGCCACGAATTGTACCAAATCCTAAGGAGGCTTTGGTCAAGACAATGTTGGACATGATGGCACAACAAGAAGCGAATCGTTTGGTGGCCGAGGAAAGACAAGCAGAGTGTGCGGCACAGAGTGGACGACGCATGCAAGAGTTGGTCCGACATGTTCTCACCTCAAAGTCCGAGCCAACCAAAGATGTTGGTAGTTCATCAAGTGGCGCAAACCGAGATTCGGACTCCAACAACCCAGAGAAGATCCAATTCAGAAGTATGATGGTAAGATGGATGCTACGGTTATTCATTCTTGATTGCATCAATTTAATGCTTATTTTGCGACAACTAAGAAGACAAGAAATAGCAAGGTTTTGACGGCAGCTATGTACCTTGCCGGTGATGCCATCAATTGGTACCAAGAGGCACAGTTAGCCGCGCACCTAGAGGAAGCCGACGAATTCACACCCCTTTCGTTCAATTGGGCCGATTTCCAAGACAAGCTCAAGGCGCAGTTTATGCCACCTCAGTACCTCGCACGATTGAAGGATGATTGACGAGGTCTCAAGCAAAATGGTATGCCAGTTATGTCGTTCTCTAATCGTGTTTTGTAGCTCGGCACTCAATTACGCAAATCGGATGCGGAGCGCAAGGAGGCATTCCTTTATGGATTGGACGAGTATAACAGTAGTATGTCGAGAAGCTCGACCCAATCGATCTCAACAAGGCGGTAGCGATTGCTCTCGCACAGGAGATGAAGCACAAAAAGGGAAAGCCTAAGGAAAACAAGACTTTCACGAGTACCTCTTCGACTTCTCAAAATCCTCAGAACGGTAAGAATGGTAAGAACAGTAACTCTTCTAACCAATCTTCCAATAGTCTCTCAAAAAAGAACTCTCAAAGAGAACCTAAAAGTAAAGCTGACACAATTGCTAAACCTAAGCTCACTCTAGATGAAAAGGTAGCACAAGGAATTCTAGGAGGATATATCACGTCCGAAGAGCAAAGCACTTGTTCTAAGGAAGGTCGTTATTATCATTGTCACATTAAGGGTCACATAAAAAGAACATGTCCTAAGCTTGAATCGAATGAATCTAAAGAATCCACAGAACCCACTTCCTCTGTCAATGCAATAAAAGACAACAAGTTTCTCATGACCCTCCGATTGATGAGTCTCTCATTGAATGTTATGGTCATATGACGGGGTAGCGTTTTGTCATATTTGACCCAGGCAGTATGCATGATGTTATTACTCCCTCTCTTGTTGAGAGAGCCCCCCTAGAGGTTAGTCAGAAATCTCCTCTTGAGGTCTCTGGCTTCAATCTCGGTATCGATTCTCTCATCACGAAAGAGTGCCTTGATGTATTGTTTACAGTTCAACAAGCTGCTTTCCGTAGAATTTTTTTTGTCTCTCCTCTCTCAGGATGTGATATGATTTTGGGCATTCGATGGTTTCGTGAGCATAACCCTCTCATTGATTGGGCGGAAAATACGTTCACTTTCAATGCCAAAAGTGACTCTCCCATTGTCATTCGTGGAGAGGAAGTTGTTCATTCTCCATCTCTCATTTCTAATGTGCACGCAAAGATTGACAAAATTCAGGAGAAGGAGACTCTCTCAGTCTCTTCTCTCCAAAGCATGACACACAGGATTTGCATGATGATAAGCATGATGATTTGAATGATAATGATGAGCATGATGATTTGGATGCCAATGACAAGCATGATGATTTGCATGATGACCACGATGTGATTTCTCACAAGCATGATGATTTGTATGATCAAGACGTAATTGTTTCCAAGGATGGTGGTTTAGTTGTTGCATTTTCTAGCAAAGCTAACCTCGTTGCAGATTCGATCAATCAAAAAGAATCGATCTTAGCTTTCGAGTCAAGGTCCACAAAACCCCCACAAGAAGATTCGATAGATCCCGAAGAACCAATCTTGGCTCTCAAGTCTAGGTCCAAAGAACCCTCTCAGGAAGTACTATGTGTTCGAATGATTAGTCAGCACGCATTGTTCGAGTGTTTCCTTCGTGATCGTTTCCTGTATTTTAGGCAGCGTCTTTATGTGATCCCTTTTCCTAGGCATGACATCTTGTACGTTCAGCACGTTTCACTCATGAATGAGCACGGATGTATGCGGATTATTCATGAAAAGCTGGAAAGTATGCATTCAAGGAAGTCACATTCCATCCTCTTCCTTGGTACAACACAGTTGTAGAAAGAGCACATGAAAGTATGAGCACCAAGTAAATGACCAGTCACTTAGATTAGATGCATATCCTCCAGTTGCACACAGCATGATCATCAGCATATTCCCATCATAATCCATCAGGGGAATTTATCAGTGCATTAAACCTATTTTCCCTATTTTTGACATTTTTCACTTATTTATTAAGTGACTTTTGTTGGAAACTAGGTACGGCAATTTTGCTAAGATAATATATAAGCAAACCAAAGTTAGCACTTTCTGGCAGAGGAGGCAACAGGAGCATTGCTCAGCACGCCGACTCTCAGCAAGAACAAGGACACTCCAACTGGCGTTTTCACTCACCTCAGCCCCTTCAGCGTTTTCAGCCCTTGGAGAACCTCAGCCCCTTTTGCGTTTTCCCAGCCTTGCCTTGGCGATTTGCACAGCCATTTCAGCCAACACCATGGCGATTACAGCAGCCAGCCTTTAGCGTTTGGAAACCACAACATTCAGCATTTTTCAAGCAGTCTCAGCCAGCGTTTTGTTTTGCGTTTTCAGCCAGTCATGGCCTGCGTTTTGCATCAACTTGGCAGCATTTTCAGCAAGGGTTTGCAGCAGGAAGAAAGACAGAAAATTCAACAGTTGAAGACCCAGCAAAGAGAGCGTTTTTTGACATGCAAGACACTGTAGCAGATCAGCCCCGACTTGGAGCAACAGTACCGATTGGAAGCACTCAGTTTCCAGCCATAGCCACGTCCTCATCATCCACTCCGTCGACATTGACATAGCCCATTAGATTTGCATTCAACCATTGTACCAGATTGCAATCCATAGTAGACCACTCTCGCCATCGAGAGTGGGGCCCTTGGAGGAGGGGTTTCCTTGGTGTCGTATTCTCTTCTCTCTCTATCTCTCAATCTCATGCACCTTCACGCACAGTGTCCATTCACTTTGTTTGTGTCCATTGCACTCTCTTATTTAAGAACGGAAGGCTCTCCCTTCCATAAGAAAAAGGAACCTTGAGCACAGTTCGGAGCACTCATCTTGAGCAAAGTTCATCATTCATTCCGCTGCACCTTACAGTCTCTCTTTTCTTTTAGTATCAACATGTCTAGAAAGGAGTATAAACCTTAAGGCAAAGCTCTGGCCGCGGCTCGTACCTCCTCCACTCCGGCGGGTGGTGCAAGGCACTCAGCCTCCTCCTACTTCGACTCGTACATTTAAGAAGACACAAGTTCCATCAGATTCTCCATTGTTTGGTGGCTCTCTAATTAGAGATACCATCTTTGCCTCATCGTGACAGGTCTTCCTACCTTCATGAGCGGCGACCTCTCTACTCTTTCAAGACATCTCTGTCAACGACTACCATCCATCCAACGAGTGCATCAAATTCCTCCTATTACTTTCTCTATACCGACTTCATGTAATCCATTCTCTCAATCTCCCAACTCTCTTTGATGCACATAAGTATAGGAAGAAGTCTATTTTGGCTTCTCTTAATAAGGCCCTCTAGAGTATATGGGCTCAAGCTATCACACTTAGGGTTCATGGTATGTCTCCATTTATTTTCCTCAGTTTCTCTTCCTTTCAAGGATTGCGCGAGAGCTTTGGCAACATCTATATGTTTTCTATGGATCAACTTTTACTAAAGAATTGGATGAGCTTAACTATTCCAGAACGACAACATCCTTGAGAAGATTGGGAGAGTTTTTGCGACGACTTGGCATGTGGCAATAGGCGGTGTTGGTTATATTTCAGCTAGCTTGCCATCGTGGCAAGCAAGTCCAAGCCGATCTCCCAGTCGAATGAACCGGCTATTCTGCATTTGACCAAAAATGTGAAGGCGACTTCCACACGGAGGTCTCGAACCCAACACCACCCGGTAGCAGGGCCAATGCTCTACCACTACGCCCGTGTGTGTGCTTTGAAGCATATGTGCTTGCAGCGATACAAAGCTTGAGAAACATTGGTGGCCCACAAAAAACACACGCGAACGGCCATGCCGGTCACCTCCACCTACACGCTGGCTAGCTAGCCGAAATTTATACAGAGCCGGCAATAGGCAAGGACCAACTAGCCAGACACACAAAGCAAGTGTTGCTGACATATATGCAATATGTTCAATACGCGTGATATGTTTGATATACACCAGATGCATGATCTGTTTGATATATACGATATATGGATTTTGGATCCTATATTTCAAAGCAGTTGACTTTTGAGTCTTTTTTCTATGAGCAAATGCTTTTGAAGGAGCTTTAAGAGTTGCATTTGATAGGCCAAGTGCCTTTAAATATGGGACACTGCCTCAATTGTAAAACACACAGTTATAAGTACATGATCACACAGTTTTAAAGATTCTTGATTAATAAACTAACAAATATTGCCCCAGGCACTTGAGGGTCAATACTCTCTAGAGCAAAACTCCTCCGCTCTCGTATCGTCTACAAAGCGCAAATGTTATCTTTTTAGTTCATTTCAAGTATTCGGTCAGGTTTCTGTAAGTCATCTGTCCGCCGACAGGTGATTACAATTTTCACGAGGAAGCGACATCTCAAGAAGTGTGGTTCATAAGATTCTGGGTCTTGGTAAGCTTCCGTCATCATTCAAGAAATTCTAACACCATCACTCTCTGAGTACCCGTCCCCTCTTATGAGCGTTAACCTATGATCTCTCTTACATGACAAATGTTTGAATAAGAGTAAGAGAAAAAACAAGCAAAATAATGCTCTTGTTACTCAAAACAAAGTAAACAATAAAGGAAAAAGGAAATTCTCAAGAAGTCTAAACCAACAAAGCTTCCACACCCATCAAGATTCCAAAGAACCTCGTCAATGCACGTTTTGTGAAAAGAACGGTTACCTTGAAGAGAAATGTTATGATAAAAATAATCCCTCCAAGAAGTTGATTGTTGGAAATAAAACCAAATCCAAGGAATTTAAATCAACAAAGGCAAAGATAGGTCCAAAGAAGAAGGAACTACAAAGGTTCCTTCCATTGCTTCTCTCTCTCTCTCTCTCTCTCTCTCTCTCTCTCTCTCTCTCTCTCAGTGAGTCTTCTATCGTGGTGATTGCACCACCCACTCCTCAAAAGCTTGAAGCCATAGCCAAGGGTGAGTGGATTGGAGACAGGAAGGCAAATAGCGTCTTGAACTTCACCAAATAGCGTCTTGCAACCTGTCCCTTAACTTTTCTTTCTTTTGGCATGTGTTGCAGAAGACTCGGCTGAATCTTTTAGCTTTCTCTTCTCTTTCAGACTCCTGGGAAGCTTCAGGAGCCGCTTTTGCAAAGGACCTCTTTGCTGGTCTTTTCTTTGACGTACCCCCTTTCGCGTTGCCCTGAAACCCACTGTCTTCTCCCTTCAACAAGGTATGACCAGTGTTGGCAACTTCCATAAGCTTAGTAAAGGGTAACCACTTTGTTCTTTGTACAGTAATTTATGAGCTCTTTAGGCAGCCCACAACAATACTTCTCAATCTGCTCTGTCAGTGGCACAAACTTGTAGGAGGTTACTGAGAGCAACGCTTTGCAAAACCTCCGATTGTACTCCTGTAGGCTCTTGCAAGTAGCCGCGGTGAGTTGGTGCCAATCTGTCATTTGACAGCCACACACATGCAAACATTTGCTTGAAGTATACCCATGTGGCAAGTACCTGTCCTTGCATCAACAGTGTCGTCCACCATGTAAATGCATTGTCTTTCAAGAAAGTGGCAGCTTTCCTGAACTTAGAGGCCTCTGTAAAATTCCCTCTTGAATAAGCTATGCCAACTCCTGGAGGAAAGTAAGAGCCTTTGTCTTGTCCTCGAAGCCGTTGAAAGTGCTAAACTTTACTGTTGCACCGCCTTCTTTGTATGGCTTTGGCTTTTCCAACACTCCCAAATTGTCGTAGGGACGTATCTGCAACATGGGCACTGTAGTAGGGATCATCGGCATTCCTTGGCCATTGACATTTTGCGTCGTAAGTGCCATATCTGGCTGCTGTCTAGAAAAACCAGCCATGCCAACATTGCCATGCAGCACCCCAAATTGGCCCTGATTGTACTGAAACCCTTGTTGCATGCCAATACTACCATACATGGGGTTCAGCATGATGCCTTGCATACCCCCCAAACATTGTTCCCAGCATATAATGCTGGTTTCCAGGCACGTAACCAGCCATACTTTGGAACACAAATCCACCCCCAAAATACCCAAGATGTACCGTGAGTGGTGGAAAAACCTAATGCATTGCCTAGAAACTGGTCTATCCATTTAATGCAACATGTGGACTCTGAAAGGTGGCGGACTGAACTAGTAAAACCTGTGGAATTGGCATCCTGACCACCTGTTCATGGACGGAAGGAACCTGTCTTGGAGCCCCAACAGACACCGCAACATGTGAGTGCTCCTTGCCATGTTGGGACGCATAAGGGACCTGGGCTTGAGCCTCAACAGGCTCTACTGCATGAGACGATTGCCTTGTCTGTCGTGACATTGGCGGCGCTTGCAGATATTCCATAAACCTAGGATTTTGCACCAGCTGAGAGAACACATTCACAGTAGTAACCAACTGTGTCCTGAACGCATCATCTTCAAGTTGCCTAGTCATAAAGCCCTGCACAGGTGGAGCACTCACATCAACAAGAGGTACAGACAAGCGTGGCCGTAAACTCTCGCCAACCTCGAACATTGGTGGAGGAATAGCTTGTCTGTCCTGTGAACAGGAACCCTCTTCCCTGGCGTCGTTCGTCCTGTCAGCCATAGTGTAATTCCAAGTTCCTGTACTCTATGTCTTCACCAAAAACCAACAGAGGCTCACTTCTCTCGCAGCTAGAGCGCTACCAAGCAGACAACAACACCCTGTTGGCCCCAAAGACTGGCGCCCCTTTCGGTATTTCTTTATTCTTATTATACTTGAGAAAAACCTGTAAATTCTACAAGCTGTCCCACTTTTATTGGGCTGAAATTTCTCTACTCTAACTTGATTTCAACAACATAACAACAATAGATGTCTCCACAGACAAAATTCCAAGTAAACATTGACTTTCCATGGACTTTAGAGCAGTTTGTAAAACCTGGCAAGAAATTGCAACACGCTGAATTCTCTGTTTTGAGCTCCGGTTTGCGTGCCAATCACTTTTGTGGATAGCCCTCGAGCTCTCGTACCTGTAGGGTCACTTGCCCCTTGAATTAGATGAGATTCCTCGCGGGAAATCTCTCTAAATTGTCCTGTACAAGCACCCAATGCTTTCCCAAGGCTTTCCTGGCAAATAAACCATCCGAACGCTTCCACCTAACCCTCACCAAGCTGTCCAGACATGTCCATGGTTGTAATTGCAGGTTTTTGATCCAATTTGAAATTTCCCCAACATAGCGGCGTAAATATCCTTGTAGTTCAAAAGTACACGTCAAGGACACTGTCCCTTGCGGTATGGAAGCTTTCTAGTGAGCTGCAGGTCAATTTCAACATGCTGTAATTTTCTGTTTTGCCATTGTTAGGTGCCTATCGCCCTGTACACCGGCTCCCCTGGCGATTCCCTGCAGTTTAGGTGTGAAACCCTAAATCTACAGAAAAACACAGCAGGCTGTACTTCTCTGTTTTGGACCATTTCAAGCGGAGCGAGCACGCCTACGCGTGTCTCAGGTGCCCTGGCACGCAATGGGACAGTTCCCCTGTAAATCGGACGAGTTTTCACGCGAGAAAACTCTTCGTGTTCGCATTCCTTCGCGATAGAACTATGCATCCCTAAAGAGGATTAGCAATTAGCTAATCCGGTTCCTATACAGAAGACTCTTGCCTTGGCAAACGCACATAAAACCCCCATAATTGTACATGGTCATCTGAGAAGACCAACTAGAGGGGCATTACCATATGTGCAAAGGAGAGAGAGAGAGATGCGCGAGAGCAAATCGTCGCGCTACATAGAGCAAAGGAGAAGGCAATCTTTCCATTAAAGTTGTGATCACCTGCACCCACTACTCACACACATTGTAGCACTTTTTTTTTAAGCTGAAATCAGCCCCGTCTCTTGAAATGGGCGCCCCCTCTTACTGATGCTTCTGGCAAATGCATGTGTCCCTTATGCCTCTTTTGAGTTAATTTCCTAGTACCCACAAACTTATAAGTGTCGCGAGGGGCCTAAATGACTTTGAATTGAGCCTAGACACCCATTTATTGCTCGGATTCAAGTGCCAATTGGCCCGACCATCTCGAGGCGACCTGCCCTTCCCGACTGCGGGTGAAACTCTCGGCCGTCGACCGTTTCACACCGGCCACGCAATGTCCGACCATTTGTGACTTCAAAAGAGGGTCCCAAAAATAAAATAAAAATCATCGGAAAGAAACCAAGAACTAGGGATAGCAATTGCCAGGTCCTCATCACACACACACACACACACACACACACACACACACACACACACACACAGAGACAGAGAGAGAGAGAGAGAGAGAGAGAGAGAGAGAGAGAGAGAGAGAGAGAGACGACATTGAATGTCGGGTCCCAAGCCCTCAATAGCCCCCTTGCTCTGTTGCCAAAGTAAGTACTTTCTTTATTCTTGCACAATGCTGATACAATGTCTAAATGTTGAGGTGTTGATGCAAATGGGTACTGATGCTGTTGACACTGGGTACTGGTATTGATGGGTACTGTGGGAACTACGGGGTACTGACGTATTGAGAGGTTCCATGTGGACGACGATGATGACGATGACCGGTACAGCTGGTTCTATGTCAAAGACGGTGATATTGACGACGAGGTACTGATGGGTCTATGTCCACGACAGTGATCTCAATGACGAGGTAGTGATGGGTCTATATCGATGACGGTGATGTCAACGACGAGGTTTTGTGGATCTTTATGCCGAGCCAAGGCACAAGGGGTACTAGGTCCTGGGCTACTGTGTCGACGACGACAATGACGACGACGCTATGGCTGAATGCCGGAATCTGCTAGCGATGTCGATGGCTAGGGAACTGCAACCACGACGAGGCTAGGCTGAAATTTGCTCGTGCTTCCAAGATGAAAACATTGGCTGCCTTGGCTGAAAAATGCTGGTCTTCATGGGCTGAAAACTATCATCCAGGGCTGAAAACGCTAATGGAGAAAAGGGGCTGAAAATGCTAGTGCTGGCCTGCGTTCCCGAGTCTGTAGGCTACACTATAGTAGATATATGTGCACGTAGCGCAAGTGAAGTGCGCACGTGACATCCCCCCCAATTAAAGGTGAGGCACAATTGCCGAACTTCTATCTTTGGATTCTTTCTGGACTTCTGAGGCCGACTGCTTCTGATGCTTGTAGATGCATAACCGATGAAGATTCCTCCAAAAGGGTGGATATTGCGGATGTAGGTCTGGTGTGATGTAAACATCGACCATACGAGTTGCTAGGCAGGCTTACTACTATCGCAGAATACCAGCCTTGATGCTGACTCTTCCTTGCGAGCAAGTATGACCACTCGAATAGTCCTATCGTAAAAACATTGCGGGTGAAGCTGAAAGGTAACGGAGCTCGGAGGTATTTCCAAGGTAAAGGGTTTCTTGTCGACGGAAGTGGATGCACGCTACATGTGAATGCGAATGCAAAAGAGGGTTAGGGATCCTCGTACTCAAGATCTAGATTTCTGTGTATCCGATGTCGATCTTCCTTCAAAGACATGGCAATAAAGATGGGAGCTAATAAGTCCATGATCGGGACTCGAAGATACTTTCAGGAAAAAAAACCGGGACTGGGTTCTTGGTTCTGCTTGGATTCTTGATGGTTCTTGGTGTTTCTTGGGTTCTTCGTGTACTTGGGGTTCTTTGTGGTTCTTCCCTTCAGTTCGCGAAGCCGAAGCACACACAGAGCTCTATTACCAATGTCAGGTGCAACCGAAGTGTTTAAGGGTTTAGCTCGGATCTAGTACTCTGCACAAACACAAGGGACACTTTACTTCACTTGAAAGAACTAAACTGAGTTACTGTCACGTGACATCCAACCCTATGTGTCCGTGGACAAGCTACACCATAGCAGGGTTCCCGTCAGCCAAGTCAATTAGATTACAAGTGATCTGGCACTTTTGTGAGTCTATTCGTAGACCGTGTATGCCCAGTCACTTAGTGTAGATGCATATCCTCTGGTTGCACACCGCATAAGCATAAGCAGTTCCATCACATTCCATCAGAGTTAGTTTGGGGATTTTTCAAGTGACTTTATCCTATTTTTCCCTATATTTAATATTTTTCACTTATTTATCAAGTGACTTTTGTTGGATACTCAGTAGGGCAAATTGGGTAAGTTAATATATAAGCAAACCCAAGTTAGCACAAATTGGCAGATGAGCCAAGGAGCACAGCAGGCTACCAAGCAACAAGTGCTCCCTCCCTCTCTCAGCAAGACCCTCTCCAATCCAACTTGGTGAGGCCCCTTCACCCGCAGCCATCAGCGTTTTGGAATCGCCCTCTTCTAGCAGATCTTGGCGTTTCCATTCCTAGTAGCCATCGCCAGCATAAGCCAGCAGTTGGCGTTTTTCCTCTATCACCAAAGGCAGCAGTTCAGCCCATTCACTAACGCCAGCAAGCCAGACCGTCCAGCGTTTTTGTTCAGCATTAGGACCCTTCCAGACCAGCGTTTTTAGCATTAGAGAACCTGCTCATCCAGCGTTTTCTAGCCAAGGACAATCAACCTAAAACGCAGCCTAAAGAGTAGGTACACTAGCGTTTATCATCATCACATCAGCCCCGACAAGAGCAGTCATTTTCAGCCACAAATCAGCAGTAAAAACCAATCATTTCAGCCCCCAAAAATGGCACAGATTCTCAGCTCTTGCCCCTTTGTTGACAGCAGATAAAGAAGCATCGAATTCAGCCCTAAAGTCTTCATCGTCTTCATCGACATAGTCCTCGTTTGCATCAGTCCATTGCATACGCATTGTACACCTTTGTGCAATCAAAGTAGACCACTCTCGCCGACGAGAGTGGGACCTTCGGAGGAGGGTTTTACAACCTCTCGGTGTCGTATCTCTTCTCTCTCCTTCTCTCAGTCTCATTCACTTGCATGCACAATATCCACTCACTTTGTTCGTGATCATAGCACTCTCCATAAGACGGAAGGCTCTCTCCTTCCCTAAGAACTAAAAGGAACCTTGAGCAATAAAGATCACTAATCTTGAGAAAATACAACATTCATTCCGTTGCACCTTACATTGGTATCAGAGCTTTGGAAGTGTTCTGCATTACTCAAGGAAAGAACCACAAGAACCACAAGAATTTTTTTTGCTTGTTGAGATCGCACGAACCCAAGTTTAGTTGGGCGTGGCGATTCCTAATCGTGTTTTGTTGAAGAGTGACAGGAATCCCAAGAAAGAAGGGCTTGTCCAGCCTCCCCTTGTGTCTCTTTTCACTCATTGAGAGCGGACCGTGCACTTAGCGGCCGGCCAATCGACGTGAGGTGAGAAAAAGCAACCTTGGTGTGAGCGCAAGGCCGCCAAGGGGTTTGCCCGCAGAAAGGAGTAGAACTTGGGTGAAGAGAAGACCCTTCTCCAATGCGATTTTCAAGCGAAAGAAAACCTCAAGACCCTCAAGAACTCAAGACTCAAGAACCTCAAGAACCCAAGATTCTCACGAATCAAGGACCTCAAGAACCTCAAGACCCTCAAGAACCCAAGTTCCTCGCGAGCTTAAGACCCCAAGATCATAGTGCACAGTCGTCACTCGAAGCGGAATGGATACTTCACATACAGGTGATGAGCATGAGAGAGGCGACGAAGACTCGTCCCCACCCAGAGATGATTTCTTCAACCCTCCCCCTTCGCCATCTACGCCACCAAGTGCACCAGACCCTATGGAGGCAATGGTCAAGCAGATGATGGCCATGATGGATAGACAGGAAGACAAGCGCCTTGCTTTAGAACGCGACCGCGACGCAAGAAAAGAAAGAAAAGAACTAAGGAAGGAGGAAGCGACAGCAAGAAACGCGGCATTGGAGGCCGATCGTGCCGCTCATAGATTGGCTTTGGAGACCGAGCGTGAAGCTCGACAAGAGCTACGCACTCAAGAATTGCTTGCCCAAGTCCTAGCCTCGAAGACCGAACCACCAAAGATCGTGGGAGTTCGTCAAGTGGCGCAAGCCACGATGCGGATTCACACAATCCAGTCACAGAGAAGTTGACTTTCAGTAAGTATGACGGTAAGATGGATGCTACTGTTATTCATTCTTGGTTGCATCAATTTAATGCTTATTTTGCGACAACTAAGAAAACAGGCAATAGCAAAGTTTTGACGGCAGCTATGTACCTTGCCGGTGATGCCATTAATTGGTACCAGGCATGGCAAGAGGCACAGCTAGCCACGCACCTAGAGGCAGCCGACGATTTCACGCCCCTCTCTTTTAGTTGGGCTGATTTCCAAGACAAGCTCAAGGCGCGGTTTATGCCACCTCAGTACCTTGCACGATTGAAGGACGATTGGCGAGCTCTCAAGCAAAACGGTATGCCGGTTATGTCTCTCTAATCGTGTTTTGCAGCTCGGCACTCAATTACGCAAATCGGATGCGAAGCACAAGGAGGCATTTCTTTACGAATTGGACGAGTATATCAAGTATGACGTCGAGGTACTCGATCCAATCGATCTCAACAAAGTGGTAGAAATTGCTCTCGCCCACGAGATAAAGCACAACAAAGGAAAGCCTAAGGAAAACAAGACTTCTCAAGGAACCCCGGAGAATTCTCAAAACACACAGAATGGTAAGAACGGAAAGAATGGTAAGAATGATAATTCTTCTAGCCCTTCTTCCTCTAATTCCTCGGAAAAGAACTCTAACAATGAATCAAAGGGTAAAGCTAAAGCACCTGCAAAACCTAAGCTAACCCCTGATGAAAAAGCTTCTCAAGGAATTATAGGAGGATACATCACGGCTGAAGAACAAGTGATTTATGCTAAAGAAGGTAGATGTTTTCAATGTCACGTTAAGGGTCACATTAAGAAGGCCTGTCCTAAGACAGTCCCACCTAAAGAACCAAAGGCACCCACAACTACCACAAACTCTGTCACAACACAACCTGCATCTTCTCATGACTCCGACACACACATTGATGAATCTCTCATGAAGTGTTATGGTCATGTAAAAGGACAGCGTTTTATCATATTGTTTGATCCAGGCAGTATGCATGATGTGATTAGTCCCCCTCTTGTTGAGAGAGCCTGCCTAGAGGTTAGTCAGAAATCTCCTCTCGAGGTTTCTGGCTTTGCTCTTGGTATGGACTCTCTTATCACGAAGGAGTGCCTTGATGTGATGTTTACCGTTCAGCAAGCTTCTTTTCGTAGGAAATTTCTTGTGTCTCCTCTCTCAGGATGTGATATGATTTTAGGCATTAAATGGTTTCGTGAACTTGATCCTCACATTAAATTTAGTGCTAACACGATCACTTTACATTCCGATACTGATTCCTCTCTCATCATTCGTGCTGAGGAGGGCTTGCATTCTTTGCTTCTCATCTTGCATGTACAGGTAAAGCGTGAATTACGACGAGGAGCACAAGCGGCATTCATCTATGCTGCTCCAGTTTCCCAGAGCATTCAAGCTCCAGGTAAGTATTCGGAGTTGTTTACAAAATTTAAACATCTCTTTTGCAGGATGATCTTCCCCCTCGTCTCCCACCGGAGCGGCCGGAGGACCATCGCATCAAGCTTATGGAGAGAGCACAGCCTGTCAATAAGGCTCCCTACCGTTTGAACAAGTCACAAGAGGAAGAGTTAGAGCGACAACTCACGGAGTTGGTGGCTAGAGGATTCATACGTCCTGGTGTAAGTCCTTTTGCTGCCCCTATTTTGTTCGTTCACAAGAAGGATGGTTCGTCTCGTTTGTGTGTTGATTACAGGGCATTAAACAAGATGACCGTCAAGAACAAGTTTCCGATGCCTCGCATTGAGTATATCCTCAATAGGCTCAATGGGGCAAAGGTTTTTAGCAAGGTCGATCTCAAAAGTGGATACCATCAGGTACGGGTATTTAAAGGCGACATTTTCAAGACCGCATTTCGCACCGAGCGAGGGCAATGGGAGTATAGTGTTATGCCTTTTGGATTGACAGAAGCCGTGGGTACGTTCAATCGTCTCATGGTAGGTCGTTTCGGCGATATGGTAGGTGTATGTGTGTTCATCTTTTTGGATGATATTCTCATTTTTTCTGCATCGTGGGAGCAACATGAATTAGATGTTGAAAGGGTACTAACTCGTTAGGATGAGTGTCAGTTGTACATTGCAGCTAAGAAGTCTGAGTTTTTTCTTACTGAAGTCACTTATCTGGGTTATATCATTTCTACAGAAGGAGTCAAGCTAGACCCCGCGAAGGTGGAACAGGTTCGTAATTAGGATTTGTCCAAAACTGCATACGATGTGCGTTCTTTTCTTGGTTTATGTCAAGCATATAGTTCGCACATAGAGAATTTTGCACGCATTGCTGCACCTATGACTGATGTTTTGAAAGGGGTAAAGACTCGCCGTCAGCGCGTAGACTTGCCCGAAGCAGCCATTCAGGCTTTCGCAGCTCTCAAGGTTGCGGTGACAGAAGCACTGTGTCTTATCCTTGCCTCTTGGGATGACCCCTTTGAGGTATGGACGGATGCGAGCAATGTTGCCACAGGCGCTGTGCTCCAGCAGCATGGTCGCCCAGTAGCTTTCCTTAGCCGGAAGCTCAATAGTGCAGAAAAGAATTATTCAGTTTATGATAAAGAACTTTTGTCTGTCATTCACTCTCTTAAGCATTGGAAGCATTTTTGGTATGGTAGAGAGTTTACAGTGTGCACAAATCATCAAGCCCTCAAGTGGCTCCAGTCTATGACTAGTGCACATTGGAGTGATCGCCAAGCGCGGTGGTCACAATTTTTTGAGCAATTTGGAGGTTTGATTGAGTATGTGCCTGGAAAAGCTAACCCTGTTGTGCAGATGCGTTGAGTCGCAAAGGACAGATCTTGGCTCTTGAGTCAAGAACCACATTTTCTATACAAGGTGAGTCTTTTGACAGCATAAAGAATCAGTATGCAGATTCGGAGTTTGGCAAGTATTGGTTGCAGGCTCTTGCTTCCCAAGGGCCCAGCAACTATCTCATTCGTGATGGATTGTTATTTTTTCGTCAGCGTCTATGTGTGTTTCCCTCTCTCAGGTCAACCATATTGCATGATGCACATGATTCTCTCACGGGTGGGCACAGGGGTATGAACACCACATTGGAAAAGATTGAACGATTTTTCTATTGGCCTAAAATGCGAAAAGATGTGTTTAGTTATGTCACACATTGCACTATATGTCAAAAAGTAAAAGCTCCTCGGGGTAAGCAGCAAGGCCTCTTGCTTCCGCTGCCTATTCCCGAGGGACCTTTTCAAATATCTCTATGGATTTTGTGACTAACTTACCACCAAGTCTGCATTCAAGGAACACTCAATGTTTAACTATTGTTGATCGTTTCAACAAATTTTGCATGTTGATTCCTTGTAAGGCCACAGTTACTGCATAAGATGTTGCACGATTGTTCATAAAGCATTGGTACCCCCTCTGTGGTTTGCCAAAGTCCATTGTTTCCGATAGGGATGTTAAGTTTACGTCCAACTTTTGGCATGCACTCTTTGAAAATTTTGGCAAAAAGTTGAATTTTTCATCCGCTTTTCATCCACAGTCAGATGGTCAAACCGAAATTTATAATCAGTCGGCTTTTGATGTGTTAAAATCTTATGTTCATGATCAGCAGTCTCAAATATCTCCCAATGGTTCAGGCTATCCTAAATGATTCCTTCTCTTCTGCTATTGGTCGAACTCCATATGAGGCAGCTTTTGGCCGTCTGTTCCAGTCACTTTTGACTAGATCGGTCAGTCAAATGCCTGATGCCAATGCTGAGAGTCAGTCACTGGATGAGATTTCTGAGAGTGTGAAGCTTCGGTTAAGCAAGGCTCAGGAATCTTATTCTAGACAGGCTAACAAGCATCGTCAGGAGGTCTCGATCAAGGAAGGAGATTGGGTGTATCTACGAATTATGAAACAGCGTCTTAAGCAAGTTGGAAAGAAATGTACTAAGTTATCTTTTCGTATGTATGGTCCATTTCCAGTAATCAAAAAGATTAATGAGGTTTCAATGAAATTGAAGTTGCCTAACTCATGGTCAATGCACAACGTTTTCCATGTTTCGTGGTTGAAAGTGTTTCAGGGAACACCTCCAAAGGACGTTTCAGAAGAAGAAGAACCAGAGATCATCGATGAAGCTGAAGTCATGGAGCCGGAGCAAGTCTTGTTGCATCGGTTTCGACATGGTTCGAAGAAACAAGTACGACAATATTTTTTGAAGTTCAAAGATCAAGGAACCCACGAAGCGGTGTGGGTAAATGAAGAGTTCTTCAAGGATTATCCAGAGTTGTTGGCAGACTACAAGGAAGCCATGCAGCTCGGTACCAGTACCTCACTTTAAAAACGAGGGGATGTCACGTGACACATCCAACCCTATGTGTCCGTGGACAAGCTACACCATAGCAGGGTTCCCGTCAGTCAAGTTAATTAGATTAGAAGTGATCTGGCACTTTTGCGAGTCTATTCGTAGACCGTGCATGCCCAGTCACTTAGTGTAGATGCATATCCTCTGGTTGCACACCGCATAAGCATAAGCATTTCCATCAGATTCCATCAGAGTCAGTTTGAGGATTTTTCAAGTGACTTTATCCTATTTTTCCCTATATTTCACATTTTTCACTTATTTATTAAGTGACTTTTGCTGGGTACTCAACAGGGAAAATCGGGTAAGTTAATATATAAGCAAACCTAAGTTAGCACAAATTGGCAGATGAGCCAAGGAGCACAGCAGGCTACCAAGCAACAGGTGTTCCCTCCCTCTCTCAGCAAGACCCTCTCCAATCCAACTTGGTAAGGCCCCTTCACCCGCAACCATCAGCGTTTTGGAATCGCCCTCTTCAAGCAGATCTTGGCGTTTCCATTCCTAGTAGCCATCGCCAGCATAAGCCAGCAGTTGGCGTTTTTCCTCTATCACCAAAGGCAGCAGTTCAGCCCATTCACTAACGCCAGCAAGCCAGACCATCCAGTGTTTTTGTTCAGCATTAGGACCCCTTCCAGGCCAGCGTTTTTAGCATTAGAGAACCTGCTGATCCAGCATTTTCTAGCCAAGGACAATCAACCTAAAACGCAGCCTAAAGAGTAGGTACACCAGCGTTTTTCATCATCACATCAGCCCCGACAAGAGCAGTCATTTTCAGCCACAAATCAGTAGTAAAAACCAGTCATTTCAGCCCCCAAAAGTGGCACAGACTCTCAGCTCTTGCCCCTTTGTGGACAACAGATAAATAAGCATCGAATTCAGCCCTAAAGTCTTCATCGTCTTCATCGACATAGTCCCCGTTTGCATCAATCCATTGCATACGCATTGTACACCTTTGTGCAATCAAAGTAGACCACTCTCGCCGACGAGAGTGGGACCTTCGGAGGAGGGTTTTACAACCTCTCGGTGTCGTATCTCTTCTCTCTCCTCCTCTCAGTCTCATTCACTTGCACGCACAATATCCACTCACTTTGTTCGTGATCATAGCACTCTCCATAAGACAGAAGGCTCTCTCCTTCCCTAAGAACTAAAAGGAACCTTGAGCAATAAAGATCACTAATCTTGAGAAAATACAAGATCCATTCCGTTGCACCTTACAGTTACTGAACTGAATGAAAGAGAGAGACACGAGAGAGAGAGAGAGAAATGAAATGAAACGTTATATTAACGTCTTCAAAAGGCCAAAATGACCTATGAGACCAAACTGTTACAAAATTGTGAATCTGATACCATGTCTGGGTACAAAAAGACTTTAAAAAAAATTACTACTACTACTAGAATCCATCCTCATCTGCACTCTGGATGTCGAGAGAGTATGGCTCGAATCCTCTGTTGTAGTCTCCGTCGATGCTGTGTAGTTCCTCTCCTCAATCGTGGCCGTCTATCTCCATAGCTCCAGTGCTCGGTTGATGAGTGCCGGTAGTGGTCAAATGAGTGTGGACCGAGAGAGAGAGAGAGAGAGAGAGAGAGAGAGAGAGAGAGAGAGAGAGAGAGAGAGAGACGACACCGAATGTCAGGTCCCAAACCCTCAAGGGCCTCCTTGCTTTGTTGCCAGAGCAAGTACTTTCTTTATTCTTGCACAATGTTGATACAATGTCTAAATGCTGAGGTGTTGATGCTAATGGGTATTGATGTTGTTGATGCTAATGGGTGTTGATGCTACTGATGTTGGGTACTGCGGGAACTACGGGGTACTGAGGTACTTAGAGGTTCTATGTGAACGACGACGACGACGGGTATTGCGGGACTATGTCGACAACGGTGATGTTGACGACGAGGTACTAATAGGTCTATGTCGATGATGGTGATGTCGACGACGAGGTACTGATGGGTCTATGTCAACGACGGTGATGTCAACGACGAGGTACTGATGGGTCTATGTCGACCATGGTGATGTCAACGACGAGGTTTTGTGGATCTTTATGCCGAGCTAGGCAAGGGACAAGCCAAGGTACAAGGGGTACTGGGTCCTGGGGTACTGGGTTGACGAAGGTGACGACGATGACGACGACGCTATGGCTGAATGCCGGAATCTGTTAGCGATGTCGATGGCTAAGGAACTGCAACCACGACGAGGCTAGGCTGAAATCTGCTGGCACTTCCAAGATGAAAACGTTGGCTGTCTTGGCTGAAAAAAGTTGGTCTTCAAGGGCTGAAAACGCTGATGGAGAAAAGGGGCTGAAAACGCTTGCGTTGGCCTGCATTCCCGAGTTTGCAGGCTCTTCTGCTGCTGCCCCTTCTTCTGCCAATACTAGTGCCCAAAGGCAGTTTATATAGGAGGCAAAGGCTGGGTCGAGCAGGCCTAAATGAGACCCCACGACCTTGCTTAAGACAAAATGCTGAAAATCACTTATTAAAAAATAGCATGCTAAGAGGTGGTTCACACGCGGCAAATTACCTACATGCTAAAATGTTGTCCTGTGCAAGAGAGGGTAGCAACTATGACCTGCCTGGACATGCACGTCCTACTAGAGGCTCACAAAGGTGCCAAGCTAGTCCTAAGCTAAGACTCATGCTAGACTGTAGCAGAAATATGTCCACATAGCGCAAGTGAAGTGCGCACGTGACAGATTGATAGAAGGAATCTCTCTATTCTAGGTCGTAGACCTACTGTCTCACGTCTTCATATCTTTATTTGTGTTGCTCATGTTCATGTTTCATGAAAATAGAGGACGACTTTGCATGTTAAATCCAAAGAGATTATATTTTGTACTTATGCCACTCACTCCAAAGGATTTCGGATATGGGATCCTTCATTGGAGGATATTGTCCTGTAAGGTGCAGCAGAAGTGAATGTTGAACTTTGCTCAAGATGAGTGCTCCGAACTGTGCTCAAGGTTCCTTTTTCTTACAGAAGGAAGAGCCTTCCGTTCCTTTATTGAGAGAGTGCAATGGACACAAACAAAGTGAATAGACATTGTGCGTGATGTCACAAAGTGATGACGTGGCGGACAGCAAAAACCCTAATTTCTGCCAGAAACCCTAAAATTCTTGCAAACCCTAATTTTTGCCAAAAACCCTAAATTCCGGAAATCGCGGAGGCGGATTATTATTTATAAAAAAAAAAAAAATGGAAAATGATGAGCGACGCGAATTTTGCTTTTGCTTTTTTTTATATAAAAAAAAGAGAAAAGACTCTCTAAGAGAGAGAGAGAACTGATGCTTTTGATTTTAAAAGCTTTTGGGGCTCTGCTTTTGGGCATCCCTTGTAACCTTTAAATTAGTGGTGAGGGCCTCACTTCTCAGAGCATCTGGACGCAGAGTCTGAGAGTGAAACCCTAACCGCTCTCTTGTACTTTGATGATTGATTAATACAAAAAGAAATACCGAAAGGGGAGCCAATCTTTGGGGCCAATATCTCTAGGCACGGAACTCCGCCGGGCCAGTGCAAATCTATTGTGATCTGTGAATTGTTTTGAAGTGGTTATTTGGTGCTGTCGCGGTTGATTCTTGACTTGGAGTGTCCAAGTTTGTTACACGTGAAGGTGCATGAGACTGAGAGATAGAGAGAGAAGAGAATACGACACCAGAATGTTGTCAAACCCTCCTCCGATGGCCCCACTCTCTATGGCGAGAGCGGTCTACTTATGATTGCACAAATCTCTACAATGCTTGGACTTGCCGACGATGTCGACGACGATGAGGACGACGACGAGACGGGCTGAAATTTGAAAATGCTAAGGGCTGAAATCTGCAAATCTTTATCTGCTGAATTCTGACTTTATGTCGGTGACGATGTCGATGACGACGATGCGACGACGACGCGCAGAAAACGCAGATGCTGAAATCTGCATTTTCCGGGCTGAATCTGTAAATCTTGCGGAATCTGATCGTGCGACGAGGAACTGCTACGGGAAGGTGAGATCTGCGAGGTTCGGGGGTTCTATTGTGAAGTCTGACTGCTGAAAACTGAAAACACTGGTCCTAAGGCTGATTTCGTCGCAAAGATCTGCCAAAAACGCTGAGGTGTCTTGCAGATGCAAAAACGCTAGGGCTGAAAATCTTCTGCTGCGATGGAAATCTGCTAACTGCTGTGGAAACTGCTAACACTAGGGGATCTACTGTCTTGTGGTTGCCAAGGCTGCTCTGCAATGCAAAAACGCCAAGGCTAATCTGGAACTGAAAACGCTAGCCTCTACTGTTGAGCAAAAACGCTAGGCCTCTGTGGTGGTCCTGCTGAGAAGTTGCCTATTGAGCAAGGTGCTCCTCCTGCCTCTTCTACCAGAAAGTGCTAGCTCTAGTTTGCTTATATATTATCTTAGCAAAATTGCCCTACCTACTTTCCAACAAAAGTCACTTAAAAATAATAAGTGAAAAATGTCAAAAATAGGGAAAATAGGTCTATGCACTGTAAAAATGCTACTAATGGGATTTGATTGGAATCCGATGGTCATGCTATGTGCAACCAGAGGATATGCATCTAATCTAAGTGTCTGGACATGCACGGTCTGCGAACAGACTCACAAAAGTGCCAGATCACTTTCTATTCTAGATTGACTTGACTGAACTGAACCCTGGTCATGTTGTAGCTTGTCCACGGACACATAGGGTTGGATGTGTCACGTGACATGTCCTCTCCTGTGATGCTAGATATGTTCTTGACTCGATTGGAGCTTCTTCATCCCATGCTAATATTGGCCCATTTCCTTGAGATGGTTCGGCCTCCTCTAGCACCTCCACGACCCCTCCTACCCTTGTTATTGGTTCTTCATCCCATGCTAATATTGGCCCATTTCCTTGAGATGGTTCGGCCTACTCTAGCACCTCCACGACCCCTCCTACCCTTGTTATTGGTTCTTCACCCTCTCCATCATCAACATCCTCTCCCTCTATGTGGCTACTTCTACACCCTCAATAGCAGTTTATATCGATAGCACTTCTACTCTTGTATCTTCTACCACAAATATGAAGCTCAAGGGTCCTCCTAGTACCTACGAGCTGAGAATGTGACGCGAAGGCGGATAAGGTTGGAAACAAAAAAGAGGAAGGGGGAGGGGGGGGCAAGGGCGGGTGTCACCAGGAGGTGTATTTTTCCTGTTGCCTTTCGTAAATAAGTACTAGATATTTTTATTTATTTTATTTTTACTTGTTTTCCCCGGAACCCTTGAAAAGGTGCAAGTGGACATTGCATGGCCAGTGTGAAACGGCTGCGGCCGAATAGGTTTCTCACAGCGGGAGTCTGGGTCGGTCAGTCTGGGACTGGTCTGGCCAGTTAGCACTGAATTCTGATGAGTATAGAAGCCTGCGTGCACCAAATGAAGTCTGGGCCACTCGGAAAGTCACTTATAACTTAGGGAGGAGTTGCGGCCATTGATACATGTAGCCCGCAAGGATGAGCAAGCTAGGTACATGTGGGTGAGATTGAGAGCAGAGACAGGCAGATATCTTTACATTGCTATTTCCTACTTTCCCCCGAGTACGTCAGTTCATGCACCACCCAGAGGACAGTCCCCCTTCTCTATTCTGGATGATGACATATGGGAGTTCTCTAGAGATAGTGACATCATCATTCTAGGGGATTTCATTGCTAGGACTGCCCATCATCAGACAGTACTTTATGATACTTTAGAGGAGATGCTGAGAGAGTTGGATGTTGCAGAGACGGGCCTATCTAGACTATCACAGGATGGAGAACACACTGAGTATGGACGATACTTGATAGACATGGGGATCGCACATGGATTGGCCATCTTGAATAGCCTACGGAGATTTCCCGCTGCCGGGGGTTTTACGTGCTTTCCACACAGACATGGAGCCAGCACAGTGGATTATGTCATGGCACAGCCGAGCCTCATCTCTAGTATCCAGGACCTTACGGTTGGACCCAGACCTGTTGGTGTGGCAGTGGATCATGCTCTTGTGTCACTGATGTAACAGACTTGGACACTCCCAAGTCAAGAATTAATCGCGACAGCACCAAATAACCACTTCAAAACAATTCACAGATCAAAATAGATTTGCACTGGCCCGGCGGAGTTCCATGCCTAGAGATATTGGCCCCAAAGACTGGCGCCCCTTTCGGTATTTCTTTTTGTATTAATCAATTCAAAGTACAAGAGAGTGGGTCGGGATTCACTCTCAGACTCTGCGTCCAGATGCTCTGAGAAGTGAGGCCCTCACCACTAATTTAAAGGTTACAAGGGATGCCCAAAAGCAGAGCCCCAAAAGCTTAAAATCAAAAGCCCTGAAAGCAAAAGCTCTTTTCCCTCTCTCACAGAGAGTTTTCTGAAAGTAAAAGCAAATTCTCTCTCTCTCTCTCTCTCTCTCTCTCTCTCTCTCTCTCTCTCAATGAGAGCAATAAAAAAAGCAATTATGCTTTTTTTTTTGGCCCAAAGCTGAGATTTGCGTCGCTCAAAATATCCTTTTTTTTTTAAAAAAAAAAATCAACCTCCGCGATTTTTGGAAATTAGGGTTTTTGGCAAAAATTAGGGTTTGCAGGAATTTTAGGGTTTCTGACAGAAATTAGGGTTTTTGTTGTCCGCCACGTCATCACTTTGTGACATACCCCCCTCTTGAAAGCATTGTAATCGACCGCGATTACGCTTGCAAAACCGACAAAAGCCATAAACCATCTTAGCAGACACTGACTGTTAGTACCTACGTACTAGAAACACACATCTAGCACATGTACAAAATCGACAGTCACATCACACAACATCACAGGACATCGCAGGACATCACATGACATTCAACATTCATTCGGATCTTAAGACCATGGTTTATCGGCAATGTAGCTAGCAATCACATCTAGGTCCAATCGGGACCTCATCGATGTCCGATTGACTAACCCCTATTGCAACCATGTTTATTCGAGATCAAGTATACCAAAATGCTGCAGTCATTTCGTCTATCAGTTCCTGCACTCACAAGAAGTCAAGAACAAATCGGTATCATTATCAGGAATTCCATTTCATAAAGTCATCCAGCAGAATACTGTCAGCTATCAGTATCCCTGAAGCTCAAAGACACATCAGTGACTTTAGTATCAAAATCAAGGCATCTGTTGACAAAGGAGTGGAGTGACTCCCCTCTTGTGCATCCCACTGCACCAGATCTCCGGCCAAGCTGAATTCTGGGTTCCATTTGGAGTAGACTATGCTAAACCAAAACATCGAGGTAAAGTTTCACAATCCGAGGAGTATCTGCTAGGTCCTCCTCCTCCATCCACTTCGCATCAAATGCAGGAAAGCTCTTGAACTTAACCAAGAACCGCCTTCGGACTTTACCTTTCTTCATATCATTATGTGCCAAAATCTGTTCAGAAACAAGGATCTCCTCGTTTTCTTTCACGTCGGGTTGCTCATCAGGCTCCCCATCATCAGGCACATCACCCTTAACAGGTTTCAAGAGACTCACATGCAATGCATTGTGAATCCTCCAAGTATCTGGCAATTTCAATCGGAAGGAGACATCATTTATCTTTTCAGTAATCTGGAAAGGGCCGTAGTATCACATACTAAACTTTGGAAAAAGCCTCTCCTTTCCTTGTTTCTTTCGTAGGCGTGCCTTCTCAAAACGTAAGAGCACCCAATCATCCTCCTTCAATTTCATGTCGCGCCGATGGCGATCCGCTGCCGTCTTCTGTCGTTCTTGAGACTTCTGCAAAGTCTCGCGAACCTTGGCGAAAGCCGTATCTAGATCTCGCGTATATTCATCCGCTTCAAAGATCTTATCTTTCGTGCTCAGGAAGGGTGGAACCTTCGCAGCACCTTCAACAATCCCACATGGCGTCTTCCCCGTCGAAGAGTGCATCATGTTATTGTAGGCAAATTCCACCAAAGGTAAGTTCTTTTCCCATTGAGTCTTCTGATCCGAGATACAAGACTTCAATAAATCTAAAACCACTGAATTGGCAATCTCAGATTGCCCGTCAGTCTGCGGGTGGAACGATGACGAGAACTGCAACCACGTGCCAATGTTCTCCCAAATTGCCTTCCAAAACAAACTCGTAAATCTGGGGTCTCTGTCGGAGACAATCGTCTCAAGCATGCCATGTAATCTGAAAATTTGGGCCACAAACAGTCTCGCTAAGTGATCCGGCTTGACTATTTTCTTCACTGGAATGAAATGAGCATGTTTGCTAAACCTGTTAATAGCAGTCCAGATACCATCGTGACCACTCTCTGTTCTCGGGAGATCAAAAATGCAATCCATCGCTATACTTTCCCAGGGACGGGTGGGTATGGGTAAAGGCTGTAACAATCCTTGTGCCTTATGCCTGTCAAACTTGACCTTCTGGCATACCAAGCAACTGCGCACAAACTCTTCCACATCCTTCTTGAGTCTCGGCCAAAAGAAGTATCTCTCTACCCTTTTCATGGTGGTAGCAATGCCGCGGTGACCCGTAAAAGGTGGATAGTGGCATTCAGTCATAACCTTTTCCCTCAACGGCTGTGTAACGCACAACATAGTCTTTTTCAGCCTTCCCGAAGGGAGTATCTAGCTACTGTCTCCCCATCCCGTATCCGTGTGAAAATATCTGCAGAATCTGTATCTGTGGCATACTGATTGACCATATCCTCGAAGCTCCTATGATGTATCGCGGAAATAGCCAGAACCAACGGTTTCCGAGACAAAGCATCTGCCACCACATTCTTCTGTCCCTGCACATGGACAATCTGAAAGTGAAACTGTGACAAGATGTTCGCCCACCGCATCTGCTTTTCCGAAAGCTGCTTCTATGACAAGAAGTAGCGCAAACTCTGATGGTCTATAAAGACAGTAAAATCCGCTCCGAGTAGGTAATGCCGCCACTGAGTAAGAGCATGGATAACCGCCAAAAGCTCTTTCTCATATATCTGTGTTGTCATCTCCGGCCTAGAGAACAAACGGCTCTCGTAAGCTATGACATGGCCTTCTTGCATCAAGACCGCACCCAGACTACGACCAAAAGCATCACAATATACTTCAAATGACTTCTGCAAATCCGACAAAGTCAAAATAGGTCCCGCAATCAATTTCTCTTTCAATGTCTGAAAGGCAGTCACCTCTGTGGGTCCCCACGAAAAAAAGGTACTCCTTTCTATGTCAAGGTATGCAGAGGGGAAGCTACCTCTGCAAACTTTCGTATGAACCGCCTGTAGTACGAACACAGTCCCAAGAAGCTTCTAACTTCATGGACATTCCTCAAGTCGGGCCAATCACGGATAGTCTCTATCTTGGCCGGATCCATTTGCACTCCTGTTGTTGACACACTGTGTCCCAAAAAGTGTATCTCTGGTAGGAAAAATTCACTTTTCTTTGCATTTATCACTAACTTGTGATCTCGTAATGCCTGAAAGACCTGAAGCAGATGATCTCTGTGTTCTGCCTCATTCTTGGAGAAAACAATGATGTCGTCAAAGAAAGTGCCAACAAATAGCCTGTACTCTCTAAAAATCCTGTCCATCATCCGGTTAAATGTCGTCGGAGCATTGGTTAAGCCAAAAGGCATCACCAAAAACTCAAATAACCCAAAAGTCGTCCGAAAGGCTGCCTTGTAGACGTCTCCCGGCGCGATCCTGATCTGATGATATCCACTCTTCAAGTCAATCCTGCTAAAGCACGAAGATCCTTGTAACCTGTCGAGTATATCATCGATCCTAGGGATCGGAAATCTCTTCTTGATGGTGATTTTGTTGAGAGCTCTGTAATCGATGCACATTCTCCAAGATCCGTTCTTCAAAACCAAGAACACTGGAGAGCAATATGGTGAAGTACTAGGCTGGAGAAGACCCTTTTCTAAGAGGTCTTTCAGTTGATTCATAATCTTTTTCTGGTGGTAAGGTGGCCGAATAGGTGGCGTGCTTCCAAGTATCAGATCGATGGTTTGATCTTTAGGCCCTCCGAAAAGCAACCGACATAAGTGTGGAGAAAAAATCTTGGCGTTCTTTTGATCAGGTCAAAACTATATTCAACCTTTATCCATCGTTCAGTTCTCTCTGAAGTTCATCAAGTACAATCTCTAAGCCCTTCATTTATCAAAGTCGCTTTCTCGGCCCGGTAGTCAACCACGGCGTAGTTCTTGTGGTACCAAGGGATCCCGAGTAGAACGTCACTCGCGTGCCCTGAACACCCCTGTCATTGCAAACGAAGTTTGCCAATGCTCGGTGTAATGGCAACATCCCATCCGGGTGCAAGTCGAACTACCTCCGCCTGTGGCGTCAGTCTGTCGGGCGCGTAATTCCAAATCGAGCCGCCAATTCCAAGTGAAAAGAAGTTGGCCTTGGCTCCTTCAAAAGAGCTTCTTGATCCTTCACTTTGCCCCAAAAAGTGGCAAAGTTTGTACTTTCATTCATTTGATTCAGTGCAGGTCCCACGCCATGTGGTACGAGTTCTACTTTTCTATCTGCCTTTTCTGCCACATTCCTCAGTTGCTCCCGAACTCTCAGGCCTGTCGTCGTTCTTTATCATTCTGTTCTTTCTTTGCCTTATTAGGACACTTCGCAGAGATATGTCCCTGTTCCCCGCATCCAAAGCACTTCCCCTCTCTGATGAAGCGAGCTCTCTCCTCAGGAGTAAGCTTGGGTCCTGCATCCTTTTCTCTCTGGGTTGCTCTTTTTCTTTCTACTTTCATTCCCAGAAGTCTGTTCAGCTCGTTGTGTCATGGCCTCATCTGTGGGGTAGGTCAGACTGCCAGAGTGAATGCCAAAGCCCCGCTTCGCATGACTCATCAACTCCTGAATAGAAGCTGACTTCTGTTCCAAGCAGCGATCTCGGATCTCTGTGGGTAGACCCAAGGTGAACCGCTCAATCTGTTCTCTGAATGAGATCTTCTTGAATGAAGAGGCGGGTAGAAAAGAGCTCCAGAATCTTTCACAATAAGCATTGATTGTATCTTTCTTGGTCATCCGAAGATGGTTCCAAGCAGCTCGTATATCTCGCTCAAACTCTTGAGTCAACCAAGAAGAAGTAAAAAGCCTCTTGAATTTCAGCCATGTAGCTGGCACAATCTTGTTTAATAGAAGCGTGGACCACCAAATGCGAGCATTCCCCTTAAAATAAGAGGCAGCTCTCCGAATCTTGGAGTGCTCTGAGTAGCGTCCTCCCGCGAAAGCGATGTCAAACTGCTGTATAAAAGACAAAAGCCTTCGAAGCATCGGAGTATCCCAAACAAGTATCAAACTTAAGTCCTTGGCCACCTTCCTTAAACTCTCGGACTTTCTTGCTTTTATCTTCGAGAAAGTCATACTGGTTGGCTTTGTAAAAATTCTTCTTGTTCGCATAAAAGTTTCCGTTGCCAGCGTCAGAACTGTCCGTAGACGAGTCCTCTGTAGCAGTGTCACTCATTGGGCGAGACTTAGACTTCTTTGCCTTTTTCTTGCCCTTTCCAAAGCGTTGTTTCTTGCTTCGCTTTTTGCCTTTCCTGTCTTCTTCGCTCGAGTCTGAAGAGCTAGAAGAACTGTTAGAAGAAGAAGAAGAAGAAGAAGAAGAACTGGGTAGGCCTTCAAACTTGACGCGCTTCTTCAGTTTCTTTGCCTTGTCGACGACCCAAATATCCCGGGAAGTCAGTGCCTTTCTTCTGCTTTTTGCCGTGCTTTTTGTTCTTCTTTTGCACGTCGAAAAGCTGAGCAGTCCGTGCATCAACCACGTTCTCCAATTCCTTCTCCGTATATTTCTTGGAGGCAGAAGGTTTCTTGAGAGCAGGTTTCGGGAGTGGTGTTGTGGTTCTGTGCCACTCCATCTGTACCTCTTCCAAAGAGGTCTGGTTCAAATATTTTGCCATCTTCGGGTCCCTGGCAAAATTGAGCATCATCTTTGTTGCATCGCCAATCAATTGACGACGCTCCATCTTTCTTTGCTCCGCCTGAGTAGGCCGAGGCGGGCCATACTCTCTGTCTAAATCTTCATTGTGATCCCAGCCTGCATCTCCAGATGCAGAGGGAGTAGACTAATCATTGCCTGAAGCCATAGGTGCCGCGGAAAAAAAAATTCGGGGATCGGATTTCCCGTAGAAGAGAAATCAGTCGTACTCTGATACCACTGTAACAGACTTGGACACTCCCAAGTCAAGAATTAATCGCGACACCACCAAATAACCACTTCAAAACAATTCAGAGATCACAATAGATTTGCACTGGCCCGGCGGAGTTCCGTGCCTGGAGATATTGGCCCCAAAGACTGGCGCCCCTTTCGGTATTTCTTTTTGTATTAATCAATTCAAAGTACAAGAGAGTGGGTCAGGATTCACTCTCAGACTCTGCGTCCAGATGCTCTGAGAAGTGAGGCCCTCACCACTAATTTAAAGGTTACAAGGGATGCCCAAAAGCAGAGCCCCAAAAGCTTAAAATCAAAAGCCCTGAAAGCAAAATCTCTTTTCCCTCTCTCACAGAGAGTTTTCTGAAAGCAAAAGCAAATTCTCTCTCTCTCTCTCAATGAGAGCAATAAAAAAAGCAATTATGCTTCTTTTTTTTTTGGCCAAAAGCTGAGATTTGCGTCGCTCAAAATATCCCCAAAAAAAAAACAAAAAAAAAATCAGCCTCCGCGATTTTCGGAAATTAGGGTTTTTGGCAAAAATTAGGGTTTGCAGGAATTTTAGGGTTTCTGGCAGAAATTAGGGTTTTTGCTGTCCGCCACATCATCACTTTGTGACAACTGACCATTTCTTTTCAGTTTAGTGTAGCACACAGGCGACGAGCAGCAGCCCCTACTCGCTACACCTTTACACGGGAGACGGACTCTGTATACATAGATGGGATCTACAGATGCCTCTGCACAGAGGATCCAAGGCAACCTCTGGAGGAGCTTACTACTATACTGACACAGACACTACATGATGCAGCAGCAGAGGCATACCCACATACCCAGCCTGAGCAGAGACGCCGTTCGGGAAGCATGCCCCAGAACAGCTGGTATGATGAGGAATGCCGGGACACTAGAGCTGAAGGAGGTGCTTTTGGGGGACATCACTCACAGGCAGTCTCACAGATTGACTTCCGACGCCTAGTGCGGCAGAAGAAGAGGGCTTTTTTGGCTCGCCTAGAGCAAGATCTATACCAGCTATTCTCGAGTCAGGACTCACGTGAGGCATGGAGGCTCTTTCATGAGCACTCCCCCCCCCCCCCCTGCCATCACTTCTACAAAGGCTTGGGGGCAGTATGCATCATCTTTGTCCACAATTCCTTCCCAACCCCCCCGATCCATGCCCACACACATGTGCTTTTTTCACCGCTGAGATGGTGAGGAAGGCCATTGACAGGATGAGGACTGGGAGAGCATATGATCATGATGGCCTAGTGGCTGAGCATTTCACGCATGCCAGAGATTTACTAGCAGAGCTTCTAGCAGTTATGTTTAACCGTGCCATGTGTGAGGGCTTGCTTGATACTTGGAGCCTATCTACTATTGTACCTATCTTCAAGTCAGGAGACCCTATGGAGCCTGGGAACTATCGCACTATCATGATTGGACACACATTGGCACGGTTGTACGCATCTATTCTTGAGCAACAGCTGAGTAGATGGGCAGAGAGGGAGGGGATACGCGCAGCCGGGCAGGCAGGTTTCAGGAGGGGTTTTTCTACTCTTGACCATATCTTGACACTCAGAGCCATCATTGAGGAGGGCAAAGCGCATGGAAGACGGATCTATTGTAGCTTTGTGAATTTCCGCAAAGCATTTGACACAGTGCCCAGAGCTAGATTGATGCGCAGATTACAGCAGATGGGAGTACCCAAAGAGCTCATTTGGGGGGTCATGGCATTATACAGGTCAGTAGTGGGGCATGTACGTACCCCAAAGGGTCTATCCACACCGGTTTACTCCACTTTTGGGGTGAGGGGTGAAGCAGGGCTACCCGCTCTCTCCTACTCTATTTGGTATGTATGTAGATGAGGTTTCTGACTACATTGAGAGAGATGGTGATAGAGGTGCACAGCTGGTAGGGACATGGATTCCACTTTTGTTATATGCTGATGATATTGTGTTGATCTCCAACTCTCCGGAGGGGATGCAACGTCACTTGGATGCTTTGCATAGGTTTGCCCAAGAAAGTGGTTTGTCCGTAAACCTTGGTAAAACCAAGGTCATGGTATTTAATACCACCCCACAGTGGATTAGGAGGTCAGCACCCGCCTTCACATACGGCCAGGAGAAGGTGGAGTATACAGTTGCTTACACTTACCTTGGAGTGGTTTTTAGTGGGCCACCATTTTCATTAAGGAGGGCAGCAGAGACTAGATTGACCAGAGCCCATGCAACATTGGGTAGATTGGAAAGGATGTGTTCACAGGTTCAGTTTCACGAGCCTCGGACGAAGCTCTGGCTCTTTGACACTCTGGTGGCTTCTGCATTGCTTTATGGAGCTGAGATTTGGGGACCTTCACTGGATCATCATGGGAGGACAGGCCGCAGTGATGGATGGGGCGACATGGAGAAGCCTCTGGTCTCTATGATCTCGCGGCTCATTAGAGCCAAGGCTTCAGTACCACCTGCTATTGTACGAGCAGAGCTAGCTGCCCCCCCACTGGTGGTTGAGGCGCTCACCAGATCTGTCTCCTTCATACACCGCATATGGGAACTTCCCAGAGACAGATATGCACGCCTTGCACTTGAGTCCTCTCGACAGTTAGCCATGCAGGGAGATACAGCATGCTGGTACGGGGAGATGACATCATGGTTTCAGGCACATGGGTTCAGCATAATAGACAGATTGCCCCCCTTCCAGTACTCACTACATGTGCCCTCTCTGACTATTACACAGTCCGAGATAACCAGGCTCGTTCGCCAGGATTTGACTCAGCTAGACACCAAGAGGACATGGATACAGCCAGCACAAGAGCTAGGCACGAAGATGGCTTTCTACAGAGAGCATCTCCTCCAGCTTACGGAGGATGGTTTTATGACGAGGCCCAGATACATGGACACCCACTTGTCTCATGGAATACGATGTGCTATTGGCCAGATACACACATCTTCACACTAGCTGCGGATCGAGACCAGGAGATACAACAGAATACCAGCAAAGGCCAGGACATGCCCCCTATGTGACATCGAGCCTGAGACAAAGTTGCACTACACATGCCACTGCCCCGTCTACTACGAGATATGAGGCCGCTTCCATTGCTTGTTCAGAGAGGGCCTTGGACCATTCTCTAGAGTCATGCGGTACGAGGATCAAAGATGCCTGGGTTTGTTTTTGCTTGAGCTGCGTAGACACAGAGAGAGCCTGATGAGAGGAGAGGCTAGCCAGTCTCAGAGACAGATCACAGACTTCTTTAGAGCTGCCACTGGACACCCGGAGGAGTTACTACCACAACAGAGCCCGTCGCTTTACACCAAAGGCATACTGATCGACCGAGCGACTGAGCTAGAAAGATCTAGACGCCCACGACTACAAAGGACTACACAGAATCGACAGAGGCTGCATCAGAGGATTCGGGTCACTCTGGCTCGACATGCACGACGCCCGGTCAAACTACTGACCATGGAGGAGATTGATGAGATCCGCCAATGACCGATGCTGGATCTCCTGTGATCTAGCTATCCCAGATAGTTGTTTAGCTGCTTAGTCCACACCTAGCAGTTTAGGATTCCGTAGTATTTTATTTTGTCATTCTGTCATTTTGTCATCTTGTTACTCTGACTTTGTATCAGATCCACCACATTGTAACTTTCTGGTCTCATAGGTCACTTTGGCCTTTTGAAGACGTTAATATAACATTTCATTTCATCCTCTCTCTCTCTCTCTCTCTCTCTCTCTCTCTCTCTCTCTCTCTCTCTCTCTCTCTCTCTCTCTCTCTCCGTGTTTGTCTCCTCTTTATGCTCTCCTGTCTTCATTCCTTCAATGCCCCCAAAATGTGATAACTAGATCAATAGATCCAATGCAGGCCTAATGTGGCATTTGAACTCCAATGCAAACTGAGATGACAATGTGAATGTGGAATGTCCTCTATAAATCAAGATATGAATGTTCAATGTGAACCATGTGATTGATGATTGTTATCCAACATTCTAGTTTGAACCCTTTAGTTTAAAGGCCTCAGTTTTTGTATCGAAGCATTCACGAAAATAGGTTCTCAAAAGTTTTCTCTTTGTTCAATACAAAGCTTATAGTTTTCGTATTTACACAAGGTATTTTACCTGAGGAAGAAACAAAGGAGAACATTGACCATCTATCTGACACTTTTTTAGTGTCTATATCAAAGTTGAAGATCCTTACCACGACACAAGCACCCTCAACTCAATTGAAGAACTACACATGATGATGGGTGTCAAAAAGGTCGCCCTCTACATAAAGCTTTACATCGCAATTATTTTGCACCAATGATTAGGTGAAAAAAAAGATTTTTCTCAGCCCCAAAACACCTATTTCTGCCAAGGATAGCCCTTGAATAAGGCCAAACTTATGTGAATATCCATGTCTTCATGGACCGAAATGCGCTTCTCAACATTCTGAAGACTATAAAGTGCCCAATAGCCCTGTTTATATTAATGCCATGTCGCAGAATTGATATGAATGATGGGTTTTCCAGCATGCTAGACACTCTGATGTTGAAAACGAGGTTGCGACTCCGCATTAAGCATGCGACCAATAATAAGACTTCCACAAAGTCAATGTCCTAATTAAACGGCCGTTACTCTAAGCGGTAAACACAGTTTCTCAAACACAAAACACATTGCAGAATCTCTCTCTCTCTCTCTCTCTCTCTCTCTCTCTGCGCTTACCTCTCAACCCCGCATTAAAGCTGCACCCACGAGTGACAATTGTGTGTGTGTGTGTGTGTGTGTGTGTGTGTGTGTGTGTGTGTGTGAGAGAGAGAGAGAGAGAGAGAGAGAGAGAGAGAGAGAGAGAGGGAGGGGGGGCGCGGGGGGGGGGGGGCACTTAAAATTTAAATGCTACCTTCGAGACCACTCCCAGCATCGCGTTCGCTGCAAGCTCTTGGCAAGACTCTCTCTCTCTCTCTCTCTCATGTATCGTAAGTACGCTACAGCAGTTCCCGTCTAGAAGCAAAGTGAGCACCCATGGGTTCATTGAGGGACCCGTGTGGACTGACTCTTGAGCGAACGCCTCAACTTGGCCAAGGGCTACCCCCTTTCTACCCCTGGCTATCGGTGGGAGGGAATTAAGGGCAAAAACAGCGTCCCGAGTTCACCCTTATTTATCCACCTCGAATTCACCCCTAATGTATCTGCCTCACAGGGCGCGGGGCAAACCCGAGACGGTGTCAGTGATCATGTCTGCACAGTAGAGAGACACTATCTTCCGCGTTCACCCCGTAGTTTATCCACCTTTTGTTCACTCCTGATTCATCGAGCGATCAATCATCGGACGGTTGAGATCAAAGCCTGCCCCCAAATTTGGGCCCTAGATCCTCTTTGGCCCCCGACTCCACGTGATATAGTGACAAGTGGAGGGACTCCACGTGATATAGTGACAAGTGGAGGGAGACAGCACTCTCTCTCTCTCTCTCTCTCTCTCTCTCTCTCTCTCTCTCTCTCTCTCTCGTTCCCCCACACACACTCACCCACACATACACCCACACACACATACACTCTCACCCTCACCTTCTCTCTCTCTCTCTCTCTCTCTCTCTCTCTCTCTCTCTCAGCCGTTTTTTGACCTAGTAGACAGCAGTCCACTCTTTTGATCATAACTTTTTCATCCGAACTCCGATTTGGATGATCTATAGCCTCAATCGAAGAGCACGAAGTCCTCTACGCATTGATGTAAAGACAGAAATTTTCAAAGTTATGGAAGGCGTTTCTGTAGCAGCATTTCCAAAGTGAACAGGTTCAACAAAATTGATTCTCATCTCCTATTTTACATACAATGTCTTCCGGCACTCGCAAGGGTTCTTCTTCTTCAACAAGGTCAACAACCATTGTGAAAAATGATCCAAAATCTCCTAAGTGTGGAGATAGCAACACAACCACCCAACCAACGACATCGAAAACCATGATCATGGCGTACTTGGTATCATTGCAAGAGACCGTAAACAAACAAGGCGAAGACTTACGAGCACTTGCAATGGAGAATGGCACACTAAGGGTACTTAGTGTGCCATGATCATCGGAAACCATGATCATGGCGTACTTGGTATCATTGCAAGAGACCGTAAACAAACAAGGCGAAGACTTACGAGCACTTGCAATGGAGAATGACACTTGAGATACAAACAACACGTTTGATGCAACTTGAAGAGGAAGTCAAGGAATGTAAACGCTCTCTTGTGGACTTGAATGCTTTGAAGGAGCGGATGAGCAAAGTAGAGCAAGACCATGTATTGAAAGAGGAGAAATTTGACACTATGAGCCGGGATGTATGCGACATGAAAAATGTATGCACAAACAAGTCTTGGGCTGATGTATGTGGTAGCAATGTGGTTTCTAATTCCTCACTCATGCAAGCTATGGTTCAAACAAAGAATGTTGAGAATGTGGATATGGAGGAGTTGAAGGAACGGGAGCGACGTTCCAAGAACATTGTTATTCGTGGAATTCCCGAAGAGAAGTTAGAGACACCTCCTTCTCTTGCCATTGTTATTGAAGATTTCTTCAAAACCCACTTTGGCATGTCCGGAGTTATGGTCTATGGAGCACATAGAGTGGGGAAGCAAAGAGCTCCTCGCTCGGGAGAACGGCCAATTGTATACACCATGCCGGATGAGACCAAGCGAAAGATTATCCTTGATAATAGTTGGATCTATTTGAGGGATACAAAATGTTTTGTATGTGAAGATCGCACTATTAAGCAACAAAATATGCATCGCAAGGCATATGAGGAAAAGAATAATAAAAACAAGGAGATCTCTCATGAAGAAAATGTGCCCAAGGAGGAGGCAAGTCTCTCAAGCAAATAGGGATGCGTGACCTATGAGACCGAGTTACAATTGAAAATATGCTTTTGGAATTGTAATGGATACCCATGGAATGCGGGGGTTGGCATTGATGAACTAACAAGCAAAGCCGATGTTGTACTTCTTGTTGAAACTTGGGAGCATGATACACAAAGGATTAACGGCTTGGAGGATTACAATGTGCATTCATTGATGTGGTCAAAGAATCTCAAGCAACGAAGAGGACAAGGAGGGTTAGCATGTAGGGTTAAGAAAGGATTGGAAGATTTTGTATCAATTGTGAAAGATGACAAGTACAAACGTTATGTATGGCTGAAAATTATGACACCAGAAAGAGCACCCATTTTTGTAGCCGGTTGCTACATTCCTCATCATGATTCTCCCTTTTATGCTTGCATGGATAGAGATCAACCATTTTCTAATTTGGAAGAGGACATTGCTTATTTCAAAGGTGAAGGTGATGTTATTGTATTTGGGGATATGAATGCTCGCACAAAAACATTGCAACATGATACTCAACAATTTGATATGCCATACATTTCAAGGGAGTTGGAAGAAGTTCACTTGTATGATCGTACTTCAATGGATGAGAAAGAGCCGGATCACTATGGAAAGTTACTTTTACACATGTGTAATAGCACGGGTATGCTCATTGCCAATGGTGTATCTTTGTGGAGTGGAACCAATGGATTTACATGTAGGAGACATAATGGGGATAGTGTGATTGACTATATGCTACTCTCTGAAGCCATCATGTATCGCATAAAGAGTTTTATGTTTGGTCAATGGACCCCGGAATCCGACCATCGCACCTTATGTATTGACCTTTCATGTGGAGAAGCAACTAAGCATGATAATCTCAGCCAAAGGAAAGAGAAGTTATCACTATGTATGGATTTCAAACGGGCACCAATGTACATTGAAATGGTTGAGCAAAAATTATGGATGACAAAGCTTCAATGTGATGCCCCATTGGAAACTAAATGGGAAGCATTCAAGAAAGCTATTTTCTTGTGCGGAAGAATGCTTTGCCATAAAGCATCTCCATGGTATCAACAAAGATAGATCACGTAAAAGGTGGTTTGATAAAGAATGTCAAGATGCTCGAAAGTCCTTGATAAAGCTTGATGCAACTATAGACAAAGACAACTATCAAAGTCATTTGCATACATACAAGGCATTGATTCAAAAGAAGAGAAGAAGATGGGAAGTAAAGCAACAAGAATTTCAAGTCCAAGAAAAGGCACATGCATATGGAAGATTTTGGAGAAACTTGAGAGGCAAGCGGGTTGAGAATTTTGGTAACTTGAGTCTAGTGGATATGTACACACATTGTAGGCAATTATATGAGCAAGCAAATACTGAAAAAATGCCATTTTATGGTTCACTTCCATGTATGCCGTCTTTTTTTACTATTGAGGATGTATGCGGTGGGCTTGAAAAGTTGGCCACTCGCAAAGCGGGAGATCTTCAAGGTATCAAGCCGGAGATGATCAAATGGACGGGAGATTTTACCCATGAGTGGATGTGTGATATGTTCAACCTTGCACTTAACCATGGTATGCCTTATGATTGGAGTACTAATTGGGTTAAGCCTTTGCATAAAGGAGGGGATGTAAAGAATGTAACAACTACCGGACTATAATGATTGGGTCTCTTATGGCAAAGTTGTTTGGGTGCATAATGGAGATGAAATTGAGTGATTGGGCTGAAGAGAATGACAAGCGTGAAAAGGGACAAGCGGGTTTTCGTCGATGCCATAGCACCATTGATCATCTTGTCACTCTTCGTGTTCTCATGGAGGAAAGTCGGTTGAAAGGCAAGCAATTGTATTGTTGTTTTGTGGACTTTAAGAAAGCCTTTGATATGATTCCACGTAACAATTTGTGGAGAAGGATGGAAGAACTCCAAGTGCCAAGTGAGTTTATGCTTGCGGTTTCTCGAATCTATGAGAAGGTGATTTGTCAATTGCGCATGGGAAGAGAAATTTCAGAAATTTTTGTAAGCACTATTGGGGTTAAACAAGGATGTCCATTGTCACCAACTCTCTTTGGTCTATGCATCGATCAATTGGAACAAATGGTACTTGACTTTATGCAAGAAGAAGGCATTGAAGAGGTCACTATTTGCAATGCGGTAATCATGCTTTTGTTGTATGCGGATGATGTAGTGCTTCTAGCACACACTTTAGAAGATGCACAAAAGCTTATGGTTGTCCTTGAGAAATTTTGCTTGCATAGTGGGCTGATTGTAAATGAATCCAAAACAAAGGTTATGCTTGTGAAAACCAACCATAAGGAGAAGCCATGCATTGTGTACAACAACGAGACACTTGAAGTTGTTGAGAGCTTTAAGTACCTTGGCCTTGAGGTTCCATCCAATCACAAGTGGCATGAATGTGCTATGCGTCGTTTGGAAGCGGGAAAGAGAGCATATTATGCATTTGAGAACATGTGTAATGCGGGAAACATCAAGTGTTGGGTTCTCAAGAAGTATCTTTTTGATGCATTGGTGACACCGGTTCTTCTTTATGGAGTTGAAGTGTGGGGCGAGAGCATCTCAAAGTCTACTTGGAAAGAGTTTGAGAATGTCCAAAAGCGTTTTCTTACAAACTTTCTCCAAGTTAAGACACAAACACCATATATGCTCCTACTTCTTGAGTTGGGATCTCTTCTAATTGAGGTTATGGGCATGGAAAGGGTTGTGGAGTACATGATAAAGATGCGTCAAAACCCCTCACATCGACTTCCTACAATTGCATGGGAAGCAAGAAAAAAAGTTCAAAAGACGCATAAAAGCAAGATCTTGAGCACAGGATGGATGCAAGACATAAAGAAGTGGTTTGGGAGATGGGATGCATTACACTTGCTACATGATGCTTCAATTGACTCTCAAGTGAATGAAGCTTTTCTACAACGCCAATGTATTACGGCTTAGGAGAAATCCGGTGGGTCACTCTTCATACATTACACCACCTATATTGCCCCCAACTACAAAACCATGTTCTTCGCTGAGAGAGGAAACCGTACTCACACTTACATGCTTGAGCCTATTCCCTTGTCCGCGATACGCACTATCACAGCAATTCGGCTAGCTCCCATTTCCTTCGATGCGAGATAGGGCGTTGGGGCAATGGAGAAGAGTCAAATCGATTGTGCACATTATGCTCACTGCAAGTTTGAGAGTCTGAGTACCACACACTACTAGAGTGCTCAGCTTTTGATCACATCCGGACTTGCTTCTCTCACATTTTCAGTCATAACTTAGACCTACACACTTTCCTCTCCCAGCCAAAGTGTGGGCTCTCCATTGCGACTCTCATCACTACAATTTTGGAGCATCGAGAGTCACTCATCATCCATACACATACTACATCACATGTAAATTTGGTCCCATAGGTCATATTTGACCTCCGAGGATGATAATAAAATCTATCTCTCTCTCTCTCTCTCTCTCTCTCTCTCTCTCTCTCTCTCTCTCTCTCTCTCTCTCTCTCTCTCTCTCGTCTCAGTTCAAATCTTGTTGGATAGATCTATGAGGTCTCTTGAGAATCATGCAAGGTTGATTTTTGACTGCATTTTACCATTCTCAAGTATCATGCCCATTTTTAACACCAACAATGTGAGCCATCCTTTGAAAAAATCACTAAAATATCCAAACATATGTAAATTCTATAAAATGTAATAGGCAAGGGTGCCTATCAAAATTTGATCCTACTTGAGATTGTTCCTACGGTGCTCCTCCTCTTCTTTTTTTTCACTATTGCGCAATGAGCACATGAGCTTATTCGAGTAGACAAAGGAGAAAAAATGATATGCCTCCACAACCCTATCATGTTAGGTACGCATCCGTTGCAGGGATGCACACGAAGATGAAGAAGATAAAAGAAAAACAATTTGCCCTGTGGGTCCTAAGTATGTTCACACATATCACCACCAGAATATGGTAACAGATCCCCCTTCGGAGTGATGAGATGAACATGACCTGGCACTCATATATAGGAAAGTGACAGACCCTATGTACAAAGGGGAGTAGGCCCAAAGCTTTGTAACAAGTGTCGAAGTTCTCACGAGATAGAGCCTTTGCGAAAAGATTAGCACAATTGTCTTGCATATGCACATAAGCCCAGATCATCTCTCCTACAAATTTGTGTCCGATGCATACTCCATATTTTGGGAATCATTTGTACTTTGTGACTTTTGTTGATGATTATTCTAAGCATGCACACATATACCTGCTTAAGGCTGTCCAAAATGTTTATGTGATTCAAAAATCTATGCTTATGACTGAAAATGTATTTATGTGGGGACCCTCCATTCTGATTGGGGGGGGGTATATGCTTACAAAATTCAATACATTTATAGCAAGTCATGGGATAAAACAACAATGTACAATTTTGTATACCCCTCAACAAAATGGTGTTGATGAGAGGAAAAACGGGTCACTTATAAAAATGCCATGATGCATAGTCAAAATTCAAGCTTTGCCACATGCATTTTGATGGCATGAGGATATCGTGTCCCATTGAAGCATTGCAGTCTATCACTCCATATGAGGCTTGTTGTGGCAAATAAACATCTATTGGTCACTTGCATGTGTTTGGTTGCTTGGATTATGCTGTAATGCTTGAGTAACAGTGCACAAAATTTGATGATAAGGCTATGAAATGTATTTTTGATGGTTAAAGTCTACAAAGTAGAGGTTACAAGTTGTATCATCTACAAACAAAGCATAACTTGATTATCCAAGATGTTGTTTGTGTGGAAGATGCGGTTCAGTTCTTGTTAACATGTATTATGGAGACATATATGAGCTCACAAAATGGATATGCCATGTTGTTGCCTCTATTTAATGGTGGGAATACAAATGTAAACCATAAGAAGGCACATTTGCATCCTTTGCAAGGTTCAAAATTATGTTACAGAGAAGCCATTTTCTTATGCAAATTTACAAGATGTAATTGGTTGAAAATGAGCAGGCTAGAGGTATTCCAAGGTGGCTGGTGCAAACCTTGCATAGCTATAAATTGGATGCACCTTTGTCTAGTCATACTCATTCAAATTCTCAACATGCCTCTTAACCATCAGATTGTTATGTTTTAATTGTTTCTAGTATGTATGATGAGGAAGAACATTTGTCATTTGATGAAAAACAAAATTCAAAAAATTGCTTGGCTATAATGCAATCTGAGTATGATGCTTTTGTAACTAATAGAACATTATCTTTGTTTGGCTTGCCTTGTGGCAAAAGGACCATTGATATTGAGTGGGTTTTTAAGTTAAAAGATAAGCATGATGCTCTATTGATCACTATAAGGCTAGACTTGTGGTAGAAGGGTGTGCTCAAGAGAAGAGTTGATTTTGATGAGACTTTTGCTCATAATGGTTGGACTACACATCAAAGACTTCATTTTTGAATGGTGATTTGCATGAGGGAGTGTATATAGCACAACCTTATGGTTTTGTTCAAAAAGGGCAAGAAGAAGGCTTTGTATCATTTAAAGAAAGCTCCACTTGCTTGGTATGAAAAGTTTCATGCTTATTTGGTAGCACATGGTTTTTAAAATAGTCTAACTGAGTGCACTTTTTATGTCAAGCATGCAGATAATGCGTTTCTGATCGATGCCACCCGAGTGTCCACTAGCGATTTTTGCATATCCTCGTTGAGCAAGAAACAACCTATAGTGGACACTCCTGGTTGTGAGGTTGACTGCATGGCTATTTTCATGGCTACTATGAAAGGTGAAGTAGTGGAGAGTGGCAAAGAAAGTGATACCTCCTCTACCATTAGAAACTGGTGGAAATGCATTTTACAAGGGTGTGTATCCCTAGTAGGTGGCCATCTAGTATCGGGGCCCGATCGTAGTCTTTGGTCTATACAAAAACAAATCCAAAATTAAGGGTTGTTCTCATTCTCATCATCTTA
Organism: Adiantum capillus-veneris; assembly: GCF_014529385.1. Taxonomy (NCBI): domain Eukaryota; kingdom Viridiplantae; phylum Streptophyta; class Polypodiopsida; order Polypodiales; family Pteridaceae; genus Adiantum; species Adiantum capillus-veneris. Next base: position 42,819,309 of record NC_140951.1, on the reverse strand, counting down.
AATTGAATGCTATGTCGAGGTTCACATCGAAATCCGCAATTCCCTTGTCATTCACATGAGTCAGATCGATGTGTTTATGCTCATGCACCAATGTCCACACACCAAGATCAACCTATGGCTAGTGTTCTTTATTCCAATCATTATTTCTTTGGATTCTTATGGTTGGCTTTTTCAATAATATAACCAATATTTCACATGTAGGGATATGCATGTCTAGTTGATAATGAGGATGCCATCTATGGTTAAGTTGCTCATCATTCTCACACATGGCACAATCATGTAGTCTAAGAACTGCAAATAGACGTTTTACAACAGCCTTTGCCTCTCGACCTTGAGAATGAGGCTCGTGGCGATCATGCATTGCCCATCCGTTTACAGTCTCTAGTGTAAACATATAATTGCAAACACTACGGAGGATGGTATGGACAATCTCTTTCTTAAGATGGAGAGGTTTTTGGTTTTTGGGGCACTTGTTATAGGATAGCTCCTTCTAGCCTTTCAGGAGGACATGGCATATTCTTTGCACATAATCTACAAGTTTCATCACATTTAGAGGTGACCCTCATGAGCTTTTGTGGACCCATATATGGATGGGGTTCCTTGCATCAGCTGGCGTGGTACATCCATAGCATGACCACTTATGGTTTGCATTTCAATGCAGGCTCCCTTCTAGATAGAGGCATTACTCACACAAAGATGCAAAGACTTTATATAGATGGGGCAAGCCATATACTCACAAAATATAAAATGACTAATTAATCACATTCAAGGAAGGACTGATGATGAACTATTAGTGAAGCATGTATTTTTTAGGTAAAAAAGAGCACCTCCACTTCAGAGCTGAAATTTCTCTGGTTCTTTTCTCTTTGGATGGTCTCGTTTTCCAATGTTCTAAATATGTAAACATGAAACATGCACTTTTGGATTATCTATCAAAATTTTGAATTTTACGCGTCTATATTTGTTGATAATTATTTCTTTGTCTAACAAATTTGTCTCATTTACCAATAATGAGAATTTGTTACAAAATGTTAAGTTAGTTTCTTGCATTTTGAATGCTCATGGTTGTGCAAATGTGATAGGTTCTAGAATATGATGTTGAGAACGATGTGTATCTACCTTCTCATGGCATCTCTCGCATATCGATTGAGTGCATGAGACTCCTTCATAGGAGTGATTAAATCAGTTATGAAAGATTAAAGAAACTGTATGGTTCACATATTGACAAGAAGAATGATGTCTTTGATGACGATAATGGCATGGATGATTTTGTTAATGATTGCTACAAAGAAAGTGGCACATGTGATAAAGAAAGTTTTCATAGAGCTGAAGCGTTTGAGCAAATCTATGAAGGCTTAAATTTGCTATGGTTAAGCACGAGCTTATTTATTCTTAATTGTGTTATTTTCAAATGTTTTGATACTTAATTTATATGTGGTGTTTGCTCAAAAGTTGTAAGCTTTTATCTCAAAAGTTCTGACCTTCAAATAATGTCGTTCCTACATTACAAGATGAGGTGAAGAAGATGTTGAGCAAGCTTGGACTCGATTAAAAAACCATGCATGCATGTCCCAATGATTATATTTTGTACAAAGGCAAATATGAAAGCGAAGAGAGATACCCAACATGTAAAACATGTCGTTATAAAGATACGAGCAAAAAGATCTATCGTAAAGTGTTTTGATATTTTTTATTAGCTCTTCATGTACAACATATATTTTTTGAACCCAAGATTTAGCAAAACTTATGAATTCGGGGTCAAAGAATGCAAGTACATATGGGATTATAGAATTCTCTTGGATTGTCTTGCCTTCAAGCATATGGTCAAAGTTTGATGAAGAGCCACAACACATTAAGATGCGCGTTGGCTTGGATGGTGTGCATCCATTCTTCATATTTTCAAATAAATGGTCTACTTGGCCACTAGTTCTAATTAACTACAACTTGCCATCTTTTATTTGCTTTAAAAGAGAGCACTTAATTTTGTTTCTTATAATCTCAAGAAAATATCAAGTTAAAAACATTAGCGTATCTTTAACACCTCTAATTGATGATCTCCAAGAGTTGCGGAGAGACATAGACATGCTTGATATATCAAAATTGATTTAAAGCTTGTGAAATTTTTGTATGGCTTATACACGACTTTTAATTTTGTGCACAAAGTGAATTGTGTTTAGGTAATACATGCAAATTTTTTTATTTTAGTCTAATTAATTTTTCTCAACCTAAATGTTTTACTAATGGGTACAAGGTACTCAACAAAGGGTTATAAAGCTTGCCCCGCCTTGTAGTGATTGGTTGAAATCTATGTATAGTAAGCATCTTGTAAACAAGAAAACCTTGACACAGACGATTCTTGGCCGAAGATCACTTTCTACATTGAAGCACATAAGCTAAACATTTTAATTGAAAGGTCGATAATGAACAATGTCTAGTATAGATGACACCTATAGATGTATCAAAAGTAAACCGAAGGATTCATCATTGATCTAGAGTCAGAGCTTGCAAGCGACAAAAATGATGAGTGATATCGAGGACAATTGCTCTAGCTCGCTCTATCTCTATTTGCTTTTTTTTAGAGTATTGGAAGGATTTGAAGATGTTTCATCTTCTTGATCCTATTTTTGTATTGAAAAATGTAGGCTAGTCTATGTGGAAACATATTTGAAGGAGACGGAGATAGTTAAGAACCAATTAAAAGAGCAAAATTACAAGCCCAACTTTGTGGCCCCGTATTGATGAAGAGATATGTCCAAAAAAATTATGCATCTGTATCATGGATGCTTACCTCCAAAGAGATTAACGTGATCAAACGCAAAAGATGATATTTTTTCACACTCATGGGATATGGTACTTCATTGAAGAATGTATTCTCTATGGAAGACACGACCCTTCCAAAATTAAAGACACATGATCATCATAATTTCATTAAGGTAACCCAAACCTTTTTTATCGCAACGTCAAGTTGTTGTTCCAAGCAAATGATAAGTAACTCATTGTCAATTTCTAAGTTACCATGTTCTATCCCTTATTATTGGTGATTTCTTAACAGGTAGTATTTGAAATATTATATATCATTTCAGGAAGCTAGCAAGGTATATTTATAGCTCACACATGTTTATCTATGTGCTTTTAATAAACCTTTAAAATAATGTCTATGTTTTTTTAGAGATGGATCATGTTTAAGAAAATTGATGCAAGGTTAATACCACAAAAGAAAGGGGGGTGCATTGACCTCCTTTGCTTGACAGAGAAGCAACCATCAACTTATTTTTTTGACATTCAAGTCCACGTACTCATCCACCTAGTAAATGAGATAGAGATTACACGCGTTGTTAGCACTCGTTGGATGTTTGAGTTGAGAGATTTATGGGAGTTTTAAAGAGGCTTGTTCGCCAAAGAGTGCAACCAAAAGGTTCAATGGCTGAGGATGGGTGCTTGGAGAGTTCAAATATTACCTTTTAGAGTACCTTGAACGTGTTGAAGAGGATGCTTATCGTGGATGGGGACAATAGAAGAGTCTCTTACACTTTCAGATGAGGTGTTATGCGGCAAGGGCATGGGCATTCCTCACAAGCTCTCACTTACAGAACATTTGAACATGTCCACATTTGTTATTTATAGCTCACAATATATGAAAAGATTTGTTTGAAAGAGTACCAAAAAGTTTGCATCCCACAAAGAAGACAAAGAGGTTGTGAATCTATCAGAATTGAACCTCCATTCATTCTTTCATAATAATCTAACCATATTAGAGACAAAATTTTGGAAGGAGAAGACATCACTTACAAGCGCGCGCGCACACACACACACACAGAATTTTTCTTTGACAGAGAAAAATATGTTTATCAAGTTGTTTGACATTTTGTATTATTGCTTAAAGTTTATATATCCAATTTTTAGGTATGCACACATAGCAACATGTGGGCCTATGGACATATTCGAGTTGACAAAATCGATCAACGATGTTTAACTCAAGATTCTTACATTGTTTCATCTCTTAAGCAACAATCACATGCAAGTCAAAAAGACACAAACCCTTTTGATGATGAGCTTGGCTATATGGAAACTATGTTTGGTAATTTATGAACTGACATTCCATGTTTGTAAGCGGGTAATATAAACTTATAGGTATACAAAAATGTTTGACACTTCTGGCCTAAAAGTTTTTTAAAAGTTTTATTGATATCGTATGTTAACAGATTGTATTGGAGGTTGATTGGTTTTGTGATGAGCATAAAAGGACTAGAGCCACAATGAAACAAGAGCCATCCAATTTTTGGTTAGTGGATTCTTCAAAACCATCACTGAAAACATAGGAACCATCTATAAAAACGTTTAACACTCCTTGGTTTAAATGTTTTCTAAAAGTATTATTGATATCTTATGTTAACATATTGTATTGGAGGTTGATTGGTTTTGTGCTAAGTATAAAAGGATTAGAGCTACAATGAAAGAAGAGCCATCTGATTTTTGGTCAGTTGATTCTTTAAAACCATCATGGACAACATAGGAACCATATTGTTTACCAACACATTGTGAGTAGGCTTTCTTCTATACTCCTCTAGTTCTCTCAGTCCATGGAGGCAAGTTGTGCTTGTCAATCTTTGCGGACATCGGATGTTTGGCATCACCAACGAAGCTTGGATCTCAAAAGAGGCAAGCCAAGATAATCTTGCTGAGAGCAACATGACTTTTATACAATCCCATCCCCTTACAACCTTAGCACATGGCGACTACTCTAACGAGGAAGAGAGCAACAATGATACAATGGACGACAAAAGATCTTGCCTCGCAATTGGACATTGAGCTTTGAGAGAGTCTCAACCATCGATTAATTTTCCACTGACTTTCAATCTCAATGCATACTTTGATTGCTGAAGAGTTTCAAGAAGCAATGAAGGACATTGACTTGATAATTGATCTCTCTCCAAGCTTGATTAACCCCTAAAAGCCAAGGTACTATAGAGAAGAGAATGGGCACTCTGATCCATTCACAAGAGCGAGTTCCCAGACTCATTGGTAAGAACGAACTCCCTTGATTTAAAAATTGTCATTGATCTGTTTAAACCTTACCAACATTGGGTGGGTTGTGCGGCAATTCTTGTGGTGATAGCCTTGTATGACTACTTAAAGCCCGATTCCCCATAGACAGGTCTTCTCAATCTCTTCAAGTACCAAAGAGCCAATCTGAATGATGTTTCTATGATCTCTCCAAGTACCAAGTATCTACATTTTCTATTATGTTTTACTACAATTTATGATTCTAAGTGTCATATGGTTCTATGTTCCAATTTTTGTTCGTTCTAGCTAATTTTTGCTTGGGTGTTCATGTTTTTACTCTCCATACCTTTCTAGATAGAGTATTAGATTCTATTGGATGCAAATTTTGGTTTATAAGACATTTTGGTATGTTGAAGACGTTAAATAGGACATTTCATTTCCCTCTCTCATTCATCTCTCTCTCTCTCTCTCTCTCTCTCTCTCTCTCTCTCTCTCTCTCTCTCTCTCTCTCTCAGAGCACTAACCATGCATTGTCCTGTTTGTATTGTAAAAGCTTGCCAATCCTTTAGCACTTCTTTATGGCTCCATCCCACTCCAAATTATTTCTCCATCTGGGCAAGCACAAAATCTTTGTCAAGCTCTATTTGACCTCTACATTACAAGAAGATGGGTTAGAACAAGTCGAACTTTTTGAAACTCACAAATCATATGTATGCCCAAAGTACGTGGAGTCAAGGCATGTAGATCTCGAATAGTTGTTCTATGCGCTAGTGAAATAGCCATCCATCTTCAATGGGCCCAAGGTGCTCATCCGTGTCGATGTTGCACGTGACATCATAGAAGCTGACACACGTGCGAAAGGGTCCCTGTTGCTCAGTAGTGGGCCTTGGTGAGGGTGTGGCAGACGTGGGACCACGATGACAAAGAGGGTGTCGAGGTTGGAGAAGGTCTTGAGGTCATAGAGATACACCGCCAGACTCGTCGAGAAGAAAATTTTTGGGAACATTACAATTTTACAATTATAAACTAAACTAATATTGTGTAGCACAATCGTGTTGTGTGAGGTCTCCAGCACGTGGCTGCTGAGCCTAGTGTATGTCGAGACTGAGTAGTAGAAGTTGGCTCTCAAAAAGGGGTTTTATGTGAATTGAGATTAAATTTGCATGCTTGTCCTACCTAAGGGTCTTAAGAAGAGCCCTTGTCTATTTGCACATGCCTCAACGTCTCATGTAGCCTCCGTATGATAGCCTTCAACTCCTCATCGGAGAGTTGTTGGTACTGTATGATGTCCTGTGCTATCTGCTCCCTTAGAATGGTGGCACTTCATAACACGCCCTTCAGTGCAGGTAGTAGCCCCACTCAACTTGAGGTGGGGGCCATCAAAATGACATGTTTAAGGGGGAAAAATTAGGTTTTAGTCATGTCGTTTTGTTCGAATTAAGAATAGAGAGATGAATAAAGATGTAGGAAGATAAAGAGAGAAGGGAAAGACTTCACCAAAAAACCACTATCTATATTGAGACAAAATCATCACTTGATTCACTCTTTTCTAGTGCACCTTTGGGGCACCCATGGTTTGCTATTGGTTGGTGGTCGTTGCCCTACGTGCAATACCTCACGACCACCCTTCGCTGCACCTACAGACAGTCACTGGTGATGTCAACGTCGAATGGCAGTTGCCACCATTGTGGAATGGTGTAAATTGAATGACGTGTGTGTAGGAGAGAGTTGCGTGTGATGTGCACAACTAGTGCAGTGTGAGTTCCTTGGTTGCGAGCTGGTAGAAAACGGTGTCAAAACTGAGAGAGAGAGAGAGAGAGAGAGAGTCTATCGCGACCGTTGTGTTGCATGGTCTTCCAAGGGGAGAGAGAACAATTGTTGTGGGTGTGCATGCAAGGGAGAGATAGAGAGAGAAGGAGTTGGCAAGCTGGCGGCGGCTGTAGTTCGATGGTCGCTTGTGGGCCAGAGAGAAAGAGAGAGCTATTTGACGGCTACTAGAGAGAGAGTGAGTGTGTGGCTGACAACTGAGGAATAGAGAGAGATTGGGTGGGGTGTGGGCACCAGAAGCAAACGAGAGAGAGAGAGAGAGAGAGAGAGAGAGAGAGAGAGAGAGAGAGAGAGAGAGAGAGAGAGAGAGAGATGAGATGGCGGGTCTGTGATACATGCAAGCGGGAGAGGAGGAGGGTTTCTTGGTGGTTGCGTGTTGGGCTTTTTTTTTTAAAGAAAAGAAAATAAAAAAAAGGCCCCTGCTGGTTTGCTATTGGTTGGTGGTTGTTGCCCTACGTGCAGTTCCTCACGACCGCCCTTCTTTGCACCTATGGGCACTGTCAACATTGGCATCGAATGGCATTTGCCACCATTGTGGAATGGTGTACTTTGACTGCCGTGTGTGGTCGGAAGCACTCATGTGATGCTAGTGGTGGTGACAATACTGAGTGGAGAGAAGGGAGGTGTTGTCAATTTCCAGCGCTATAGCGAAGCCACACAACAAGCAGTAGATTATATATATATATATATATATATATATATATATATATATATATATATATATATATAATTTTTTTTTATTTTTTTTTTCCACGTTGAAGTATTGTAACTTTTCGGGGTTGGTTCCCACTTTGCGACTCAAAGCCTAAGTTGGCTCATCCTTGAACGAGAGTTTCTTATCTAAATTTTGGTCAAACCATTGGAGCCTCCTCACATATGAAGCCTCAAGTTCAGGACTCATTGACTAGATTTATGAAGTCTCGTGGGGTATCGGCTACTAATTCCCTATTTCTCTTCCTCTTCTTCTTCGAGCTTGGAGACATATCAAAGGTCTTTTGGGGTTATTCCTAGGATTTCAGAAATTCTTTAATTCTGCATCTTCTTTTGCTTCTCATGGGACAAAAAAGAAAGATTTCCTATTTCTTCTTCATCAACAACTTTCTTTTTTACTTCATCGTCCCCTACATGTTGTCTTGTAAACATGTATTGATTAATACTCTATTACTTAATATTATATTACTTGATGCTCCACTACTTGATACTCCATTACTCTTAGTAATTACAATATGTAGTACTTTATTAGCTGGTTGATTGCATTATTTGATATTCGATTACTCAATACTCAGTTGCTTGATATTCCAAGATGTAAATAAAACGCTTTCGAAGAAAAATCATGGAATATGGTGGCAAAGGTAGAGATTCAAGAACGAACACTTAGCTTTATCTTTGTCGCACACCAAAACTTTCCATACTAATGACCTTTGCATCATTAGAAGCGTTTGTCTAGGCTTTGATACCACTGCAACAATCGGGAGTGTAAAAGGCCTTGAAAAATACTAAAAACAACATGATACAGGGCATAAAACAAGAAATTTGCATACCTAAAAAATCCCACAAGCACATAATCAACACGATACACAATCTAAGGAGTGACAGAGAGCAAGTGCACGTGCACAAGTGCACCTCCTAGAGCGGAGTGCTAAACCGGCACGACGAGAGAGGAGATAGGAGAGGAGAGAATGACAGAGACACTGGGTGTAGTCTCCCCAAGTGCAAGAGTAAGCATTTTCCTCTTGCACGTCTTTATTTATAGATTTCTTAAATGCTCAAATTGAATACAGATTGTCTGGCCATACATAAATGGCCATAGGTCATAAAGAGAACTTAGATAATGAAATGTTCATAAATGTGATATCCTTTTGCATAGCCCATGGCACACTCGTGCTTTTTCCACCTGTTAGTTGTAATAAATAACTATACATCAATTTCCTTTATAGACCATTCAAACAATTTTTGCCCTTGCTATCTTTTTGGGTGACTCATTTATCAGATAGATACCATCTTAGCTTTTGTCAACGGTGGCGTAGAGGATGAGTAAGGTTAGTGAGGATTAATAGGACTAGCATTCATGTTACCATAATTGATAAGCACACTAATTACTCAGAGAGAGAGAGAGAGAGAGAGAGAGAGAGAGAGAGAGAGAGAGAGAGAGAGAGAGAGAAGACTCAAATGATAACTTGCTTAGAAATTGAACTAACAACACTGGGAAGTGTGTATAAATGAGTAGCTTCTTAAATAGTAGCAACATATGGCTAGGTGCACCTCTCAAGGGTCACATAAGCATATTTCCCAAGGGTCAAGGGGCAACTCCCAAAGGGCAAGAGTGGCTCCATAGAACATGGAAAGATAGGGTGACTACTATGGCTTTTGGACTCTTGTTCAACTCACCATTCCATGTGTGCTAGGCCATATGACCTCACATGCTCACAAGATGACTAGATTGTTGACTGTATAAGATGCCTGTAGAGTTTGAGAGGTCTAGGCCAAAGGCATAATCCCAGAAATCCTCCCCTTGAATTTTGGACTATATTCAAGTAAGCTCGATTGAGACTCAACGCCACATAGATAGGGCGACTACTATGGCTTTTGAACTCTTATTCAACTCACTATTCCATGTGTGCTAGGCCATATGACCTCACATGCTCACAAGATGACTAGAATGTTGACTGTACAAGATGCCCGTAGAGTTTGAGAGGTCTAGGCCAAAGGCATAATCCCAGGAATCCTCCCCTTGAATTTTGGACTATATTCAAGTAAGCTCGATCGAGACTCAATGCCACATAGGCTAGTAGTCACAGAGACTGAAGTAGTCACATAAACTAGAGTAATCACATAGACAATAGTCACCCAGACTAAAATAGGTCTCAACTGATATGGTGTCACATAGACTAAAGAATCCTCTCCTCAAACAAGACCACTCATATCTATAGTACATTAGTAAATTTGAAATAGTGATCAGGGACGGCATAGATATGAGGATAGTTCTTTTCCTCTTAATCTTCATCTTCGTCCTCATCCTCTGCAAGGTTGAATTTTCATTTTTCTCTATTACTGTTGCTGCTATATTGCGGAATTTTTTTGGTGGATGACCTTTGATGATGCATTTGCTATAGAACTTGTTCTTGTAGAAATATCCCGATTTGCTGCATTCATAACACTTCTTATTATTTGTCCTAGTTGATGAAGATGCAATCCTAGATGATGATGATGCAAGGTAAGCCCCTCCATTGATTGAAGCCTTCTTTGTTTGCTTTTTCTCTTCTTCAATTGATGCATTTATCACATGTTGCAAAGTTGGTGTAGGGTCCTTTTGTTCTAGCTCTGTGACAATGTTGTAAATTTTTTTGGGGATAGCACGTGAGAGCATAACAACCTTATCTTCCTCAAGAATTTGACAGTCAATGATGTGAGTTAATTGAGTGATGATATTTATCAACCCATTCACAAGGGTTGGAATATCCTCCCCTCGATTCATTATGAGTTTGTAAAGGTTCCTTTTAAGGCTTATCTTGATCATTTTGTGCTTTGAGCCAAAATTTTCCTCTAAGATGGTTCATGCTTGGATGGCCATGTTGAAATTGTCAATGAAGTGCACGTAATTTTCATGCAATGAGATGATAATTATGCCAAGAGCATTTTCATCTTTGGCTTGAATTTGTGTTGTTTGTGCTCTAGTGAGAGTGCCTTCAACTGTGGATGGTTTAGTTGCCCATGGTTTAAGAACAATTCATAATTGTTTGCACATGAGGCAACCTCGTAGCTTGATTTTCCAGGTGTGGAAACCCTCCCCGTTGAATTTTTTTATTCCCTTTTCTTCCATAGAGCCAATAGAGGGGTCTCATCAATTAGCATTAAGCTAATGCCTGTATCTAGCCTCTGTACAAGTGCACTTGAGGAACTTATCCCCGTGGTTTGGAAAATGATTGCATACGCTACAAAGTTTGTTGTGCCATGGATGCAAGGTGTAGCTTTGAAAATTTAAGGCGAGGATAAGAGAGAATTCCTTGTCTTGAAGCTCAAAAGGAGGCCGCTTTCAATGCTCAAGTTACTCAATGAGAGAATGAGAGAGAGAGAGAGAGAGAGAGAGAGAGAGAGAGAGAGAGAGAGAGAGAGAGTAGATTCAAATGACAACTTTCTTAGAAAATGAACTAACAACACTGGGAAGTGTGTATAAATGAGTGGCTACTTAAATAGTAGCAGTTTATGGCTAGGTGCACAATGAACTAACAACATTGGGAAGTGTGTACAAATGAGTGGCTACTTAAATACTAGCAGCATATGGCTAGGTGCACCTCTCAAGGGTCACATAAGCATCTTTTCCAAGGGTGAAAGGGCAACTCTCAAAGGGCAAGAGTGGCTCCATAGAATGTGGAAAGCTAGGGTGATTGGGATGGTTTTTGGACTCTTGTGCAACTCACCATGCCTTGTGTGCTAGGCCATATGCCCAGACATGCTCACAAGATGACTAGACAATGAGGGGTATGTGAAGCAACCTTCAGGATTCTTGGATCGAGATTTAAATGACATGGTGAGCAGGTTATGGAAGGCCCTTTATGGCTTGAAGCAAGCCTCTCGAGTGAGGTACGAGAAGATAGACTCTTTCTTCCTATGACACTCCTTTTGTCGTTCTTCTACAGGCCTAGATTTTTATATTCATAGTGAGGAAGGATTGGTGACTCTCTCATTATCCTCCATGTGGATGATCTTGGGATTACAGGTATCCATATGGAGCACATCCACTCTACTATGGAGACCTTGGCTAAGAAGTTTGAGATGACAGGTTTTGGCACGCTTCACTACTTTCTTAGATTGGACATATGGTGGACAGAAGGGGGCACCTGCTGCTAAATTAGATTTATCTAAAGAAATAAATTCTAAATGAATTTTTGGAAATAACTAGATCCATAAGTGACAGGGTTTTTATAACGGATAAGGAGCATAATACACCATTGTAGCATTCATGGTTGTGTTTGCACCATAGCTCAATACACAATGTATAAATAATAACTGGCTTGATTGATTATAGAAAGTTGAGAGATTACAAGCTTTGGATAGTGGCCTTATGTAAGCTCAAGGTGGAGGAATGGAATAAGAGTTGCCTAGCTTCACTGTGCCATGCGCGGTAGTGTATGTAGAAAACCACTCCTTGTGAGGAGTCACGTGAAAACTACACCCGAGTCCACAATCCAATTCTGTGCATAACACTTGTCAAGAGCTAACAATGCATCAGGACTCAAATTTGAGGTGAAAATCAACACATCATTTGGCACGTCAGAAACTGTCTCAATGACTGGAGACTCAACCACATTAATCTCTTCAATTTCACACTGATTTTGGGTTTGTCAAACCACTTTCTCTTTGCCCTTGTCACGCTGCAATGTGTTGCAGTCTTTCTTCAAGTGTCCCTTCTTATGGCAGTAGTAACACTCAACATTTCTCATGTCTTTGTCGCGACTCTTGCTACGACCTTGCCTACGATCCTGAAAATGATCGTGGCTATGACCATGCTGCCTTTGCTTGTCACGATTTCCACTAGCCACATCCGCATCACCATGCCCATTCACATCAAGAGATTGACGTCGAATCTCCTCAGTGAGCAAGGCACTAGCAACATCGCTGAAAACTAGCTTGCCATTAGGTGCAAATTTGCTTATGGCTGTGTTGAATGTATCCCATGATGATGGTAGCGAACATAGCAAGAAAATGGCCTTCATTTCATCACCAAAATTAAGACCTTTTGAAGTAATATGTGAAAATATGTTGTTGAACTTGTTCATGTGTGGAATAACACTAGTGACTTCTTTCATATTCATGCGCATAAGCTTCTTCATCAAGAAAACCTTGTTTGAGGCATTGTTGCCATCCCATGCTTGACATAGAGCATCCCATAAATCTTTGGCATTGGTCTTATCCATTATGGTAAAGTAAATGGACTCACCAAGGTGTAGGTGAATGGTCGCCATGGCATGCCCATTCAGGTCTTACCACTGTTCATCAGTGTCCGCATTCTCTCTTCTTTCACGTAAGGGTGCTATCAAGCCTTTGTTGATCAAAACATCTTGTATACGTTGCCACCAAATAGCAAAGTTTGTGTCCTTAACCTTTTTGATGTAGTACTCTTCTCTTTCGAAAGCACTACTTGCAGCCATGACTCAAGAGAATGTGGCCAAAAAACATTATGGCAGATTACTTGGGATAATTTCAGCAGAGTCTCCCCTATATAACAGGAGAAAAAAAGTCAAACCAAAAGTAGTAAAATCAATGTGTAAGAACAACCAAATGTGCCAAGAATGCTTAAAATGGACTCGCGGGAAAAATCCGATAGAGTCTCCTTTGTACGGGTAAGTGAACGCATAAAGTGCTCAAAACCACTGCCATGTGACCGCCAACTCGGCGTCAAAAACAAAAGAAACCGTCCAGATACATAACCTATGGCGAGGGTACTGTAAGTGGGGAACTCCAGCTACCTGTAACACCGAAGGTATCTCAACATTCAAGAATACCCCAGCTCAAAGAAAACCTCATGCAATGACCCTCCAAAAGGCTAAGGCAGACTCAAAAGACTAGCCATAGTCTCAAAAAGGGCTCTTCCGGTTCCAAGTCTCAGAAACGACCGGGAAAACTGCCAAAATAGCCAAAAAATGGCTCCACACGAAGTACAATAGGCAATAACTGCAACTCAATGTACATGAGTGACCGCGCACAAACATACACCAATAATTATTGCGTGCAGTAAAAAGTATCCATGTGGGGATATCTGCTCTCAAAAGAACTCAATAGCACTAGGTGTGCTCAAAAGAACAAGCATCTGTCCACGCATTTGTCCGCAAAGAAAATGCTGTCAAAATGCTGTCAAAATGACTGTCAAAAATTGCATGAAAGGCGTTGTGCCTATAAGTGTCTGGAAACCTTGAGAAACTACTGTATGTGGGCTCAAAAGCCTCCCGTAAACCTGCATGTTGGTGTAGAATGGGAATTGCAATGCCGATTTTTTCCGTCGGACAAAAATGCGCTAGTCGAGTAGCCGCCAAAAAAGTTGAAGCTAAAAACTGTGCCATAGAGCGTAATTGACGCGCTCAGTGCAGATGCCGGGTGTCACTCCTCTATGATAGAGGTACCTCACTTGTGCATGCTCCAAGCATAGTCGTCCACGGGAATACGCTCGTCCGTGGGAACACTAGTGCTAGGGTTAGATGTCGTGAATCTGCCACGTAATGAGAGGTGTCATTGGTGCTGAAACTGATGTGCCATGCCATCGAAGAATGCCAAAAACTAATGCGGAGCACTCAAAAAGTAAGTGTGCGCTCTCTCTCTCTCTCTCTCTCTCTCTCTCTCTTTGTATGTCGATGTCGGCGTCGGTGCAAAGCAGCGAGTCAGGGATGGCGAGGTTGCCTCCCGTCGTCGGATGGGAGTGTTTGATGCAGATGACCAGGTGCAAAGACCTGTGCTCTCTCTCTCTCTCTCTCTCTCTTTCACTGAGAGGTCAAATCTCTCTCTCTCTCTCTCTCTCTCTCTCTCTCTCTCTCTCTCTCTCTCTCTCTCTCTCTCTCCATCTCTCTCTCTCGGGCGTGTGTGAGCAAGGGGATGTCGAGGATTAGTGGGAGCAGAGGCTTGCACACAATTAAGTGTGTGTATCACTTTAAAAAAATTGAATAGAAGGGGGAAGGAGAAGGAGACACAACACTTGGTGGATCTTAGCGAAGAAGACTTCTCTCTCCTTATTCTTTGCAATATAACCAATAATGTTAATGGGCGGGTGCCTGGCCAAACCGGCCACGGGCCACTGACCTGAAATCTAACATGGACAAGCTCAACTTGCAAAGTTGATTTCAATCAATGTTAGACATAATAGACTGTGTTGGTCACCGTCGGCTACTAGTTTGAGCAGTTTCCATGTGGAGTTTAACCAAGGGGTTTGACAATGTAGATTCTAACCAAGGGGTTTATTTTGCAAAGGCAACACCTAGGGTTACTAGTGCACTACTGCTTGATTTTTACTTATCTTTGAATTAGTGTTCCTAGGCCTTTGCAAGACGGAAATTTGGGCATGTGCATTTGGCTACAGGTAAGTGAACACTATGTTCAACCTCTAGGTATGCATCTAATTTGGTTTCATTTTTGAATATGTTTTTGTTTATTTTCTCCAGTAGAATGTACAGGCTTCTATGCCTTCATCCATTTTGCTCTTTAGAGACATGGCAAGGATGTGGAAAATATGGGTCTCTGGGACTAACATTGGCGCCCGTTATTTGAATTATGTGTAGCGAAAAAGTTCCTAGGTGCTGGTCAAATCCATTTACTAGATCATTTTGAGCACATTGTATCAGGAACAATTTCAGCGGCCTAAAATTGTCAGATACTTAGTAAAACTTGTTAAGGTTACAAGTATTGTTCAGCAACTTCAATGGATGGTTGTTTATACACGTCGCAAAGTTATGTTTTGTTAACGAACTAGTTCATTTGGTACCTAGATGTGATAAATTTTCACATTCTATTATGGTCCAAATATGCTAGCATGGTTTTCACGTGGAAAGTATTTAGCTCTTTCCCCATGAGCTATGAGCATAATGTTTTCCATAAGCATTGGCAAGTACGTTTATGGATATGCAGGTTCAAATCTATTTTTGTTAAATGCATGCACACTAGGTGTTATGGGCCCTAGAATTTAGCAAAGGCTGATTTGGAGCGGCATGCACATTCATGACATAAGTAGCTTCTAAAGCATTTTGCACTATGTGTGAAATCTTTCTATGAAATCTCCATGAGATTAATTGTAAATCTACCAATCACCAATAGAGGTTATGGCTTGGTTTGGGTGCTTGTAGATAAGCTCATTATTGTTAACCAAGATGGTTTGGAGGAGTCTTTGTAAATGGTGGGGAAACTGTTGGAATTAGGGCTGTAGGGAAACACACACAGCTTGGAGAAGACAAAGGAAGCTCAAGGCAAACAAAAGAGAGTGTATTACTTAGTGTGCAATGGAAAGTTAAGATAAACCTAGAGTGATGGGAGTATATATAATTCAGGGGGAAAAAATGCCTATTGAGGAAAAAAATGCCCCGATGGTCCTAAGTGTTCACACACATCACTACCACAAGTATATGGTAACAATTCCCCCTGGGAGTGAAGCGGTGAATGAGAGTTGGCACATAAAGTATAGGGAAATGCCATGCCCTGAGGACATGATCAGTCCACAAAGGGGAGTAAACCCAATGCTTTGTGGAAAGATTTGAACTTCTCATGAGACAATGCCTTTGCGAAAATATTTGCGAGATTGTCCTGTGTTGGCACATAAGCGGTGAACGAGAGCTGGCACATAAAGTATAGGGAAGTGCCATGCCTTGAG
The DNA here is from genome assembly GCF_014529385.1 of Adiantum capillus-veneris. Lineage (NCBI taxonomy): Eukaryota > Viridiplantae > Streptophyta > Polypodiopsida > Polypodiales > Pteridaceae > Adiantum > Adiantum capillus-veneris. The sequence continues at coordinate 42,803,132 of NC_140951.1, read as the reverse complement.
GACTTGATGAGTCCACAAAGGGGAGTAAGCCCAATGCTTTGTGGAAAGCTTTGAACTTCTCATGAGACAATGCCTTTGTGAAAAGGTTTGTGAGGTTGTTTTGTGTTGGCACATAAGCCAAGCTGATCTCTCCTGGTGAGAGTCCCTCCTTAACATAGTGGTAATGCACCTCAATGTGCTTTGTGTGAGCATGAAAAATTGGGTTCCTCACAATTGCCAATGCACTATGACTATCAGTGTAGATGATGTTGGCAGTGTCTTGTCCAACACCCAAATAAGCCATAAGGCATCTGAGCCATACACACTCAACCGTAGCTGTGAATACTGCCCTATACTTAGCCTCACAACTAAAAGTGGCCACAATAGGTTGCTTATTGCTCAACCACAATATGCATGAACAACCCAACATGAAACAAAAACTACTTGTGGACACTCGCGTGTCAAAGAAACCATCCCAATCCGAGTTTAAAAAAGCATGTAAATCTGGTGGCAATGATCTCCCCTTGGGATTAAACAACCCAAGATGTAAAGTGCCACTCAAGTAGTGAAAGATCTGCTTGTTGGCAGCCTGCCAATGCTGAAATCATGGGATATGCATAAATCTACTGACGTGTGAGACTGAAAACTGAATATTTGGCCTTGTGTTGCATACATAAATAAGGCATCCAACAATAGTTTGGTAAAGAGTGACATCAGTAGGATCACCAGAATCATGAAGAATCAATTTCAAACCTTTTTCCATGAGAGTGGCAATAGGCTTGTAATCCTCAAGTCCAAAATTACATAACAATGTCTCTATGTAACTTGTCTGACACAAGGCAATACCACCATCAAATTGCTTAAACTGTATGCCCAAGTAATGATGCAACAACCATAAATCTTTCATCTTGAAAGTAGCATTGAAATCAGCTTTAAATTCAGCAATATGTGCCTCATTCAAACCAGTGATTGACAAATCATCCATGCTTCGAACAACAATGAGAAGTACATCGCCCTCACATTGCTTCAACCCATACAAAGCTTTCTTACATTTGCACACTTTATCCTCTTGTCCTTTCTCGGCAAAACCACGAGGCTGCGTTACATAAACTTCCTCAAATATGTCACCATTCAAGAAAGCAGTAACAATGTAAGATTGATGTACCAACCAAAATGTGTTGCTAATGCACATAGAAAACACACAATATTCATACAACAAGTGGGAGCAAAAGTCTCTTCATAATCTATGCCTTTTTGCTGAGGTGCATAGCCTTTTGCAACAAATCGAGTCTTATAGCGATCAATCTCACCATCCTAGCTTGCGTTTCAACTTGTAAACCCACTTCATACCAATGACCTTTTTGCCAGGAAGCAAATCACATAAAGTCCATGTGTCATTTTCTATAAGTGCATATTTTGATTGCATGGCCACCATCCAATTTTTTGAATTTTGTGCTTCATCAAAAGACATAGGTTCCTCAACATCACATAAACTGAAAACAACCAAAGCATAGCAGTTTGATGCATAAGATGCATGGCGAGAACCTAAACGAGTATGACTAGACAAAGCTGCATCCAATTTACTATCATGCAAAGTATGCGCCAGCCATTTTGGCATACCTCTAGCCTGCTCATTCTCAACCCTTTCGTCATCAAGTACATCGTGTGCATTTGCATCAGAAATTGGATGAGCTATAACATTTTTAGAAACCCCTATAGGCTGTACATTTATCTCATTGGAATTTACATTTGAACTTTCACCACTGAAAAGAGCCAATAAACTATCATAAATGTCATGTGACCTTACATTACTATCTCTAGTATATGACAGCAAGGGCTAAACAAAATCTTCCACAAACACAACACTTTGTTTGCGGATGGTACAACTTGTAACCTTTGCTTTCATCACTATAACCAACAAAAGTGCACTTGACAGCCTTATCATCTAATTTTTTTCATTGCGTTTGTGGCACCAAAGCATAAGCCAAATACCCAAAAATGTGCATGTGATCAATAGATGGCTTTCTATCATGCCATGATTCATATGGAGTCATAGGTTGCAAAGATTTTGTAGGACACCTGTTGAGTACATAAGTGACACACATGATGGCCTCAAGCCAAAACGAATGTGGCAAAGCTTGACTTTTGACCATACATCTTGCCATCTCTGTAAGCGACTTGTTCTTCCTTTCAACAACACCATTTTGTTGAGGCATATACGGAATTGTACAATGGTGTTTTATCCCACGACTAGCCAGAAATGCATTAAATTCATGAGACATATACTCCCTCCTCGATCGGAATGGAGTGCACCCATAGTACATTTATAGATAATTTCAACCATAGCCAAAAATTTCTTGAAGCACATAAGCACTTTGGACTTCGCCTTAATCGGATATATGCATGCATGCCTAAAGTAATCATCATGAAAGTCACAAAGTAAAGGTAATTGCCCAAGAATAGAGTTTGCATGGGTCCATGAACATCACTATGCACAAACTATAACCTGCATGTAGCCCTTATTGAACCATCCTTTGGATACTTCGAATGTTGCACCTTACCCAAAATACAGCCTTCACAAACATGCTTAAAAGGTGCTTCAAGAGGTGGCAAAGAAGAAACCATATCAGATTTTTGCAAACGCAGCAAACTGGGAAAATATAGATGTCCAAAATGTGCATTTTTAAAAACGGTTTCTCTACATGTTTGGCTGCTAAAGCACTTCTCACCCTCAAATAGTCATTACTTGCAAACTGCACAACAACGCCGTGGTGTAGGTCACACCAATGTGGACCTTTGGGTGCATAGTGGCCTCTACCCTAATGATCCAACCATCAATGCGTATCCAACATTCAATAGCCTTGCTTAATTCTTACAATATGTAGGAAGAGGGCATCAAGGTTTTCTTGGATACTGCAAGCGATTGCCAACTATTGGAGCTGATAGCGCACAATGGTCTTTGCATCAATGTCAAATTCTTTCTCATACCACTAGTGGATTGCGCAAAAGGATCGTTCATGCAGAGGAGGAAGTGGAAACTATTAAGCTACAGGTGGAAGAGAAGGATGCTAAGATTGCAAAGCTTGAAGATAAGATCCTGCATCTTAAAAAGCCCCCCTTAGGTGCAAGGAAACGTAAGAGGAACTTCAATGCATTAGAAACTTTAGCCCTCGAAGGTGATGATAAAAAAGGAAGGGTTACAGTTACAAGGTGCATTTTGCTATGCTTCAATTTGTGCTTTATGTTGCTTCTGTGGTAATGTTTTTGTCCATTCTTGTAGGAATTTTATCCAAGAGCTGTGTGGTGGCCACAACCATGAGGATCGCATCCATTTGTTGAGTTTGTGTCTCAAGAAATTGAATGTCGTAGCCCTTTTATGAGCACCAAATGTAAAACATTTAAACAATGTTATCACAAAGGAGGTGATGCAAAAGTTTCCAAATCTTGTGAGCGATGTTCATGTATAGAAGACTTGTGATGAAGTGGGAATTAGTACTAAGAGCTACATTGCCTTATATGGTCTCCTTAAGGATGCTTTAAGGGAAAGATAAATTATTGATAGTTTTTCTCTATACCACTTAAGCTCAATCTTGCTAAGAAGGCCTCTAACGAGGATGTGTACTTTCAAATAGGAGGCTATTTGCACATAGAGGAGATAATGCCTTCATCCATCTTTACCAAGCGATCAAGAGGAGTAAGGAAACGTACCAATGTAGTATAGGTGCAGACAGGGTGGACAAGGGATTTCCTTACTCAATGTCAAATAATATTTTTGTTGATCTGAGAAGGTTTCAAATGGCAATGATACATTTTTATGGTGTACCACCTAATGGTGAGGCTATAATAATGCATAGTCTTTTTTTTTAAAATTATGGTTTTCCATATGTTACTTTGGACATTGTTGAGGTATAAAGCCCAATGTGGTCGCCCAGGTAAGTGGGCGGGTCGCCAGGTATGTACACATATTCTTTTGTAAAAACCTAATAAAAACTCACTATGCTCTACACATTATAGTAGAGCGAGTTCACCATATCGTTGTGCTCTTCTTCTCGCACTCTCTCTCGCGTCGCACTTTCGCTCGTACTCCTTCAACTGGTATCAGAGCTCAGATCGAGGCTCGGGGCAGCACTACAGGAGGCTAGAGTCACAAGCTCAGATTGGAGTGAAATTCGACAGGCAAAGACATGGCCCCAAATCTTGTGGGCGAGCTCGTAGGGCTCGGTGTGCTCATAATTTCATTCTGAGGTCATCTCGGTTACCGTTCGGCTTCGACAAAGTTCTGCGCAGGCCATTTTCGACTAGTGGTCTCATCGGGTGCAGATCCGACTCTGCAAATTTGGGGTTTTCGGCCTACGACTGCAGGTGCTGAGGATATCGACACTCCTAGAGTGTTGATTTGTGGCTGTCTACACATCGAAGGACGACTCACAGTTCTTGGAGGCGTGTCACATACGACACGGGTGAATCTACACACAGACTGTAGGCGACATCCACTAGTTCATCAGGTAGCTTGTGTTTGCTGCTTGATATTCCAGATTTCATCTTGACATTGTAGGTACTTCCACATGGGATGTATTGTCAGAGATGATGTATGTCTGTTGAGGGTTTGCTGGCTGTGAGTCACGCAGCAAACAACCGCCGCAGCGGTTACAACATATAGTGGGCAATTTGTGGATGTATGACTTTGTGGGATGTCTATTTACTGTCAGATTTACTGCAGCCTTTGTTGAGGGTCGAGTGAGGTTTTATTGAGCTGGGGGATTCTCGAATGTTGAGATTCTTTCGGTGATACAGGTCTTGGAGCGATCCCTCGAGCACCCTTAGATAGGCAGCTAGGATGTATTGACTGTGAGTTAGACAGTTGGGATTGCATCTTTGCTTTACTGCTGTTGAGGCATTGTCGCAGTCTATCCTTACAGGACGGTGACAGGACAGTCAGAGACAGTACATGTGCAGGACAGGTTTACCCACAGCTTACAGTGTCAGAGAGGCAGTGGTTTTTTGAGCTGTTTTTTGGTCTGTTTTTAGTACACCAGAGCCATTTTACAAAGGAGACTCTGCCAAAATTTTTGCAGAAACTGAAGCTTTCTTGGTTCATTTGACAGGTTGATATTGGTTCAGAGGTCAGTTTACAAGGGAAACTCTGTGGAATTTTTCCCAGGAAAGTAAACTACTATGAAGCGTAGCTATGGCTGGATCACAAGACACTGCTCTTTACAATATCAAGAAGCTGGATGGAACCAATTTCCCATTGTGGAAGAAGTAGATTTGGCACGTGTTGGTACAAAAGAAGCAGATAAAACCTATAAAGCTCAAGGGGATAAAACCAGAAGATATGGACGAGGATGAATGGAGCGAAATGGATGAATTGGCACTTTCTACCATTATGCTGACTTTGGCAGAAAGCGTTTACTTCAATGTAGCAGACGAGATGTCGGCTTATCAAGCATGGTTAAAGCTGAGTGATCTTTATGAGAAGCAGAGTGGAGCTTCCCAGGTATACTGGCTTAAGAAGCTTGTTGACTTGAAGATGAAAGAAGGGACACCTATGTCCAATCATCTGAATGAATTCAACACAATCTATAATCAGTTGTCAGCTCAAGGTGTCAAGTTTGATGAACCTTTTAGAGCTATGTTCCTGCTGATCACATTGCCGGAAAGTTGGGACACTTTTCGCACAGCTTTGAGTAATTCTGCACCTCCAGATGGTTTGAACATAGCAGGTGTAGAAGGAAGTCTGCTTACTGAAGAAACCAATAGAAAGACAATGGACAAAGGCAAAGGAACAGCCTTAGTTGTCAGGGGAAGGACCAAAGAAAAGTACAAAGGTGGAAAGAGGAGTCAGTCTCGTAGCAAGTCCCGCAGTGCTAAAGGCAAGAGTGACATAGAATGCTAGCATTGTGGCAAGAAGGGTCACGTGAAAAGAGACTGCAGAGAATGGAAAGCAGAAAAAGGCAAAGAGAAAGCTGAAGACCATGGTGAGAAGAACAAGTCCTCAGTGAAGATTCAAGAAATAAATGTGACAAACACTGTTGCTGAGGATGACAGTCTAGTATCAAGAGACATCTACTTCTTGAAGAATACAATGGACTCAGCTCTTCTTATAGCATCTGATGGAAATGCACTGAGTGACTGGATTATAGACTCAGGGGCATCACTTCATGTGTCTCCAAACAAGGAGTGGTTTACCTCTTATGTGACCACTAAAGATCATGTTTGGCTAGGCAATGGGCAGACATGTGAGATCTTAGGTGTTGGAGATGTTCAATTGAAGTTTTAGAATGGCTCTTCTTTCACGCTGAAGAATGCGAGACATGTTCCTGCAATTACAAAGAGCTTGATCAGCACAGGTTTACTTGATGATGCTGGCTACGTCACCACTTTTGGATAGAACATGTGGAAGATATCCAAGGGTTCTATGACAGTAGCACATGGAGTAAAGTCTGGAGGACTTTACATGATTTATGCATCAAATGTCTCTAAAAATGTAATCAATGTAACCGAGCAGCCGAACGTTTCTTTGTGGCATAGCCGGTTAGGACATATGTCCAAGAAGGGAATGGAAATCTTGTCTCGTTCTGGTTATTTGCCTGTCTTTTCATTTAATGATTTTGAATTTTGTGAACATTGTCTATATGGTAAGCAAACACAGCAGCCACATAAGCATAGAAGCAGTAGAAGAGATACACAGTTGGCACTTGTTCATAGTGATTTGTGTGGACCTATGCCTAACCTATCTCTAGGGGGAGCTTCTTACTTTATGACATTTATAGATGATTACTCGAGGAAAGTATGGGTTTACTTTCTCAAGCACAAGGATGAAACGTTTAGTGTTTTCAAAACGTTTGTGACACTTGTGGAGAATCAGAGTGGCAAAAAGCTTAAATGCTTACACACTGACAATGGTGGAGAGTATGTTTCAAAGGCCTTTCAGGACTTTTGTGAGTCAAAAGGTATAAAACGTGAACTTACTGCTCCTTACAATCCTCCTCAAAATGGTGTTGCTGAGAGGATGAATAGGACCATACAAGAGAAGGTCAGAAGTATGTTGTCTAATGCACAGCTGCCAAATGTGTTTTGGGCTGAAGCTGTATCAACAGTTGTTCATCTTGTAAATAGATCTCCTAGCAAGGTTTTGCAGAAGGATTCAGTGCCAGAGATGGTATGGTCAGGCAAAATGCCCTCATACAAGCATCTCAGAGTCTTTGGCTGTGAGGCATATACTCACGTTCCAAAGGAATTTAGGAACAAACTTGAGCCAAAGAGTAGAAAGTGCATCTTTCTAGGCTATGGTAATTCTGGTGAGATGGGGTGAAGACTTTGGGATCCCGAATCCAGAAAGGTTGTCCGCAGCAATGATGTTCACTTTAATGAATACAAATATCATTCTAAACCAGAGAGGGTTGAGGAGATTATAAGAGTTGTCTTCCAAGAACATGGACCTGCATGTGCAAGACAAAATGTCAGGGCTCAAGAGGAGCAAGGACAGGATAGAGTGGAACCATAGGTTGTGGCTGAGCCTGAGCCACCTATTGTGCGTAGATCTGGACATGTCACGCGACCTCCTGATAGGTTTGTTCCATCTATGAACTATGTCATGTTGACTGATTGCAATGAGCCTTCATGTTACAAGGAAGCAGTGCAAATGAAGGACTCCGGGAATTGGCAATTGGCCATGCAGTCAGAGATGACAGCTCTGCATAAAAACAAGACATGGAAGCTAGTTAAACTACCACAGGGCAAAAAGGCTCTACCTTGTAAATGGGTTTACAGGTATAAGATCACTGCTCATGATAGTCAGCCAAAGTACAAAGCAAGGCTTGTTGCCAAGGGCTTTAAGAAGGAACAAGGCATTGACTTTGATGAAGTCTTCTCTCCGGTGGTCAAGATGACTACATTGAGATGCTTTCTTGCATTGGTTGCCATATTAGATTTGGTGTTGCACCAAATGGATGTCAAGACAACGTTCTTGCATGGTGATTTAGATGTGGAAATTTACATGCAGCAGCCAGAAGGGTTTGTTGAGAAATGCAAGGAAGATTGGGTATGCCAGTTGTTAAAGAGTCTTTATGGCTTAAAACAATCACCGAGGGCATGGTACCATAAATTCCACAAGTTTATGCTTTCTCAAGGCTACAAACGTAGTGAGTTCGATCACTGTCTATATACAAAGAAGGCTAAGGATGGTAGTTGGCCGATCCTTATTTTGTATGTGGATGACATGTTGATTTCTGGCAATCACTTGGAAGAAATTTCAGCTTTGAAGTCAAAGATGGCAAAATCGTTTGACATGAAAGACATGGGTGAGGCAAGTCATATACTTGGTATGCGCATTGAGAGAGACAGATCAAAGAAGTTGATTTGGTTATCTCAAATAGAGTATATTGACAAGGTTTTGCAACGTTTCAATATGGAGAAGGGAAAGGCACCGAGTGTTCCATTGCCACCATATGTGAAACTTAGCAAACAAGATTGTCCTGTGTATGAGGAAGAACAGGTTGAAATGGATAAGATTCCATATGCGTCTGCAGTGGGTAGTTTGATGTATGCAATGATTGCTACTCGCCCAGACATTGCATTTGCAGTGGGAGTAGTAAGTCGATACATGTCAAACCCAGGCAAGAAACATTGGGAGGCAGTGAAAGGAATATTGAGATACCTGAAAGCTACAAAGAGTATGCGTATATGCTATGGGAGTCAGGAGCTAAGTGTAAAGGGTTTTACAGACTCAGATTATGCAGGTGACTTAGACAACCGAAGGTCTACGTCAGGGTATGTCTTTACATTGGCTGGTGGAGCAGTATCATGGCGTTCTAGATTACAAGATTGTGTTACTCAGTCTACTACAGAGGCTGAATATGTTGCAGCCAGCATCAAAGGCATGCAAAGAATCAATTTGGCTTAATCGACTAGTAACAGATTTGGGAATCAAAGAAGAGATGCCTGTGTTATATTGTGATAGTCAAAGTGCTATACAATTGGCTCGCAATCCAGTTTATCACTCAAAGACAAAGCATGTGGATGTGAAGTATCATTTCATCAGGGAAATGCTCGAGGATAAGCAACTTCAGCTTGTCAAAGTTCACACCACAGAAAATCCTGCTGATCTACTTACAAAAGGACTTCCCTCAAAGAGCTTTGCGCATTTTCGCAAGCAGTTAGGTGTAGGGTAGTACATCACTTCTCTACATCTCTTGTATATTAGCTTGTATAGTAGCTTCTCTCACACTTAAAGTACCACATTGGACTTTAAGTGGGAGTTTGTTGGGGTATAAAGCCCAATGTGGTCGCCCAGGTAAGTGGGCGGGCCGCCAGGTATGTACACATATTCTTTTGTAAAAACCTAATAAGAACTCACTATGCTCTACACATTATAGTAGAGCGAGTTCACCATATCGTTGTGCTCTTCTTCTCGCACTCTCTCTCGCGTCGCACTTCCGCTCGTACTCCTTCAGACATTTTGCAGTGCTAGGTTCTAAGTTGGTGTTTGTGCCAAGCTAAACGAGTGTTAGATTTTGAAGAAACAAATACTAGAAAGGATGAGTATTACTCTCATGAACGAGGCATTATCTCATGCAAAATGTATAGCTATGAATGAGGATTGTGCACCATCTTTCAGTGTGCAATTGGAGAAAGAAATTTGGTGGCTTGGTACTATTGAGGTTCCCAAGGAGACCCATGGAGTGCCTGCTTGGATTTTTGAACGCATTCCGTGGATAACAAATGTTATCAAGGCACAACAAGCTGGGGAAAAACTTCAAGTAGATGGCATAGGGGAGTTTGAAGTTGATTGGCACTTAGGTGGCAATTTGAAAACAATCAAGTGCATTCTAGGGTGTAAACAAGGGGCTGGAGCTCTGTATCCTTGTCCATTCTTCATTAAGGGCGATAAGGTGAATGCACGAAAAATCGCAATAGTCGACAAAATAGAGGCAGATGAGAATTCACAAATTACACGTGTGTGGGAGCATTTGGTGCTACGATGTCCTATGCTGGAGGAGCCCAATTGTGCCACAAAAAACAGTGAATGGAACCCTATAATCAACTTCCCTCTAAAAAATATGCATTTTTGTACACTTCATGCTTTTATACGCATCTTTGATCGTTTATTAAAGCTTCATATTGATTATGCTTTTACAATGAAGCCTGCGAAGAGGTCGCTTGACGCTATCTCAAACGTGGAATGGCTCTTAAATTCAATAGGTTGTCATGGGACCAACACCTCAATTGTTGCGCAGAAGAACAATGCCAGTGCTCAGGAAGTGGCCCAACCAGTGTCCATGAGTGGACTAAAGGCAAGGCACGTTTTGAAGAGGGTTTGGTCCAAGGAAAGTAGTGTTACTTCCGAAACATCAACATCTGAAGGTGGATGGGAGTTGTGGAAGGATATTTGCAAGTATACAACGCACAATGATAGCAATGCAAGTGTTGTGCTTAGCCGACAACATGTTTGGGCAGTATTCGACAAGATGATGAAGATACGACGGCTTGCAAGAACAACCAATGAGCAACGACAAGAATTCCAAAATTTGGTGGTGGACATCACAACGGTGGTTATCACTGCATGGGGTGAAAAAAACAATATGCAGTACATGGTGAGTGCTTGCTATTTCACCGTGGTCTGTTCTATGATTTAGTTTTGATCATCGATGAATTATGGCTTTATGGGCAGCACATCCTCTATGCCCATGGCGCATACTTTATGAACATGTATGGCTCATTGGATATTTGGAGCACGCAAGGAATGGAGAAGTCACACTATCGTGCCAGGGGTGTCTACTTCAAGAATACAAGACATAGAGGGGGTTGAGTGCTCTCATGCTATCTTCAAGAAATGTTCAACTGGTTTTACCGTACCAACTTTGGACGCAAAGTGTCAATTGAACGTGCAAGGTCATCGCACTTGGCACAAGAAGTTCGTCGTCTAGCCCATGTTTGTTCCTCAGAGCATTGGATATCCTCACAAGGTCCAGCATGGCATGCAGTGTGGCAAGCATCAAGGACTAGGCTGGGAAAAGTCTGGGCCAGGAGGTAGTAGATGTACTTGGAATCTCATGATAATGGAAAATCCATTGAACTTGGATGCACATGTAATCCCCGTAATATGAGCATTACAACATATTTTTTTGTGTCACAATCCTCTTGTTTTTTGGATCGAGTGTTTTTATTGTCTAATTGTTTACACAATTTTTCAAGTAGACGTTTCACTCTGTGTGTTTGAACATTTCTCTACTTTCATGTGGTTTTGTAATTCAAAATATTATTTTCTCATGCTTTTAGCAGCTCTTCTCCACCATGTGAATCCACCCTTGTATCGCCACCCTACATAAAGAGGGAAAAACCCCCCCATCACAAACACAAAACACTCCCTCCCTCACCGAATACCACAAGCTCTAAGAAGCCCCCCAAACACACTTTCTAGATGGAAAGGACGAAACAAACTGCAAAGAAGAATCCAAAGACCAATGAGGTGCGAAGAAGGCAGAATATGCATGCAAATTGGCAACCAGAAGAGCTAGCTGACCCCGAACGCACAGGGACAGACACTTCAGATGAGCATCTGTTATGGGAAGGGGAGACATCCCAGTGAATCATAGGGTGGTCGGAAAGACGTTGCTAGGAGGGATGGGCGCGATGCCATCCGGCCCAAGTCGCAAAAATAGGGCCGGCAAGTTACTGCCCAGGGGAATGGGTGTCATGCTTTTTGATCAACCCAACAATGCTGAGCAAAGCAGTGATGATGAAGATTATGATCCGGTTGAAGATGACCCCGAGCCACCTCCCAAGCGCCGTCACAAGTCGAAATTCTACAAGAAGCCACGGCCCGCAAAGAGCACGTCCACAAGGAGCTTAGAGGCCCCCACAACATCAACCTCAAAGAGCACGACGCTTTTGTAGAGCGTTTGCTAAAATTCGGCATTACCAAAAGACACTTGACCCACTTATCAGGAAAGCACCATTGGCACGGATATGTAAGGAGGTGCTACAAAGCTACAACATAGAGCTTTGGATGTCCGCAGTTGCCCTTGAATCAATTCAGGAGGCTGCAAAGGCTTATTTGGACAGTCTCTTTGAGGACACGTTCTTATGTGTTGTCCATGCTAAGCGTGTAACCATCATGGCAAAGGACATGCAACTAGCAAGTCTAAGGCATGAGTGCTACTTTCTTACGTCAAACCTTTTTTTGTAACTAACCGTTGTATTGGAAACAAGTTTGCTTTGGAACCCTTGTACTGGATTCAAGTTTTCTTTGGAACTCAGTGTATTTGCACTTTGCGATAAATACAATCACGTCTCTTTTTATCGCTCCATGTAAACTTAATGTCTATATTTGTCTACATTTATTTTGTTAAATGGTTGAAGGTGAGATGATAATCAACTTAACAAAGGAGCTCTCCAGATGGCCTGCATATATTAGATGATGACAACTTAGGCTAAAAAAATTTCTTGACTGGCTTGAAATTGTCCTTTAGGTACAAACTTTTCCCTGCATATGCTAGAATATGGCTAATTGGGCCAAACTGGATGTGTCAAGGCAACGAGGATTGACCAGACAGCAGGCTTGCATGACATTTTCTCGCTGCCTTGTGGACACATCCAATTTGGCCCAATTAGCAATATTCTAGCAAATGCAGGGCACCTCTTATACCTAATTGTAATTTTCATGTCAATCTTAGGACAAAATTTTTTCAATGTACAAAATTAACATTCAAATAGTTAATACATATCACTAATGATAAAGTTTTTACAAATTGCATGGTCATTGACCATGATCAAAACAATAAATTGAACTTTGCAAAAGATCATGGACAAGAGAGAGTAATTTTCATTTGAAAAGCTTGTACATTAGGCTTAACTATCTTTTGATAGGAGGCACTTTGCGATCTCTCTACGAATTTCTGTAGCATTGGGTAGGATGGATGTTAGCACATAGGCAACTATAGCTTGGGCACTGTCAACCACCAGGGCTTGACTAAGTGCTATGTGTGTCATGACCTTGCCGCGAAAACCAATGCCAAAAGTGGCAATTGCAAGTGATTTTTTCACCAGAATAATTACATGGTTTGTTTGAGGGATGGTGGCTAAGTATAGGAATTTACTCGAAGCCTTAAGCACCCGCAAACAAAATGGCCGTTGGGGAAGAAATCCTTGTGTATGATGCACATGTCCTGCATTGATAGTTTGCCGATGTAGTGTGCAAGGGCTACCTGAGGCCCAAACACTGTGCACACCCCCCCCACCCCCCAACCCCCCCCCTTTCTTTTCGGCTAGCCCATAGGTCCATGTCCAGTACATCCTACAAAAATGAAATTACCTAAATGTAAAGAATAAAGGTAGACATATCAACATCCAAGATGCTTAGTATTACCTCTCTTGCTTATCCTCATCATCCATAGTTGGTGTGGCTTCAAGGTTGATAGAGGATTTGCTCTCTTCAACTTTGCGGGGGCTCTGCGAACCAGGCAAGTCGGGGCAGATAGGAGTTTGGTTGGTAACAACCTTGGCCTGTGTTGCAACAAAATCCTCGTTCGTGACTTGACTCTACTCTGCATCGAAAACATCCACTATCACTAGTGCAATTGTATCAGCAACAGAGACCCCCAATGGAAGTAGCTTGTCATCTATACATTTTGGTGTAGGATCAAGGGGGAACCCCATCTTGGTGCATATCAGGCTAAGACACTCATCTAGCTGAACACCAAAAGCCTTTTCCAGATTGTGAGATTTTTTTTTTTCTCTTCATCTTCTATAATTATGCTGTTGAAGCGGCTAATATCCACTTTGGGAATTGCAGCTGGGTCATGGCTTTCGGGGTCGGCACCTTCGAGGTGCCGACACTCTACTCTCTCACCGCAACTACCCCTTCCAAGTCGTAGGGATATTCGGCGGCTTGCAGTCTTTGCTCACTCTGGACATCCATAGGGGGGGGATTGGGATCTTTACGATCCATTAGCACCCCACCCACTGCCAGATGCAAGATCTCCATCTCCTCCAAGGAGGGATCCTCATTGACAAGGAAGAAGAGAGTGGCAATGTTGGACAAGAAAGATTGCCCAATTTTGCGCGCTTCTTGAAGGAGTCTGCAACTTCCTTTGTCACTTGGCGGAAGTGGGTTGCCTCTTTTTGCAGTCGCCTCAAAGCGGGCGAGTCTATTCGAAAATGCAATGTCGCCCTTGTGGATGTAGCAAAGCAGATCACATGGCAACCGCAACATGGTGTTGTCTTCAAAGTTCACAATATACTTGAGTATATTCACATGCATATACTCTATGATGTTGTGGAAAGTTTTATTGTGGAGTTGCATGGTTTTTTGTAAATCCACTGTGCAGGTGAAGAAGCTGTGAAGATCATTGTATCCAACATATTCGGTGTCTTCTAGGAAAAGAAGGAACTGTGAAAGGGGTGTGTGTGGTTCCAATTGTGTTGTTACGTGGGAGGAGGATGCGCTATCATGTGTTGCCATGGCGATCTCTCTCTCTCTCTCTCTCTCTCTCTCTCTCTCTCTCTCTCTCTCTCTCTCTCTCTCTCTCTCTTTCTCTCTGTGTGTGCGTGCGTGTGTGTGCGTGTGTCTTTCTCTATGTCTCTCTCTCTCTCAAGTGTTGATAGACAAATGAGAATCTCCCTCCCCTTTATATACCTCCCCCCGGCCCACTGCAAAAAAAGATACCATCCCAAAGCTCTTTGAGATACATACAAACACACATGGGTGCACAAACACCCAAACAAAATCTAAAAAACTTAATCAATGACGGTGATACTATAACGACAAAAAAGTTTTGAATTTCCATTAAACAAAATGCTTTACAACGTGGCATTAGAGCCGGTTACATTGATCTATTGGATCAACTTAAAGACACTGCAGTGCCAACCCTCCACTCCTCTTGCACTTTCATGGCTGCCTCCATCCGCCTACCAATCTGAAACAACAAAAATATTTTAATAAGACTAACATTTGGCTCATGTAGATAACACAAAAATTGAACCGACCTTTTGCCGATTGAGACAAAAGTAAGCATCTTTGATATCTTCGTAGCCCAAGATAATCAAATGTTCTCGTATGTTGTTGAGAGTCCAGTGGTCACTGACTTGCACAATCTCAGAAACACCATTTGACAAAGTAATGAGCATGTCAAATGTTACAAAATTAGCAACACTAGATTATAGGGGTATCCACTTTCCACTCTTACACATCCAACGCTCACCGTGGAAACGTAGGTACAAAGTAGTGCACACTTTCAGATATCGTATCCCGATACCTGTAGCCCCCACCTTACACTTGTATTTATCTCCTTGGTGCACTCCCTCAACCATTCCCCTATTATCTCCAAATACGAGTTTTAGTGCTTCATACATAACATTCTTGCTACAAAACATAGTAGGTGTAACACTGAATGGCAATGTCTTGAACAAGTGTACAAAAACATGCACGGGGCAGCACCAACTGAGCCCTACTGATCTGGAAGCCTTCCCAAATTTTAATGAAGAGCAAATATTGGAAAGCATCTTCTCCTTCAAAGACAAGAGTAACCAAACGTCGGGTTGTGGCCATTCCATGCTTAGTAATGAAGGTTTGTCAATAGCAATGATCTTACCATATCCATCCTTCGAGGCTGGCACTGCATACGTGTGTGAGTAGAAGAAGATTCTATATTGTAGCAACATCAAAGGTGGCAAGTTGGGAAGCATCATAACACCAATGTCGTCATGAAGAGTGTTGAAGGTTCCTGTGAGACTCTTGATTGGTTATTCCTCAACAAAATCGGATAGGAAGATATCTATGACATCACCAAAAACTATCAAGTAAAAAACAAATAATAAGCGTTTAGAATCCGCAACCAACAATGTTTTATGACTTACAACTTAAGGGAAATCTCATGAGCTTTCTTATTCAAGCGCATGGACCGCCCCAAGAGTACACGTGTTGAACAATGGCCACTGTGCCATTGATCATATGGTTCTTGAAACCAAGAAGTCTCCCCTTCCAATATTCGTCGAGGTTGCCACGATTTCGAACTCGATGAGGCTCGATAGCTGCAGGTTGCATGAAGACCCAAGATCCTTTAGAAAAAACTTGAGGCACGCATTCCCCATCAGAATCCCTAGTGTTATGCAAGCAAACCACCTCTATCTCATCCTCTGGATTCCTTGAAGTGGAGGGGGTTGACATGGTAGCACCAGAAGAAGAAGAGTTGTGGTGTCAGAGAGAGAGGCCTGTTGCTTTAGGAATGAATTGAGGAGGAGAAGTGGTTGAATGGGAAACAAGGGGATAAGAAGTATTTCAAATGGATGGTGTGGATGAAAGGGGGAGACATGTGGTGCAGCTATGGAAAGATTCTATTTGTGCTGCAACTATGAAAAGCTTGGAGGGAGGGGGAGAAGTGGTTTAATGGGGAGAAGGAGAAGAAGTGGTTCAAAGAGATGGTGTGGATGAAAGGGGGAGACATGTGTTGTAGCTATGGAAAGCTTGGAGAGAGAGAGAGAGAGAGAGAGAGAGAGAGAGAGAGAGAGAGAGAGAGAGAGAGAAGAGAGAAGAGGTAGAATAGAGGGTACTGTTGAGAAATGAAAATTTTGGTCAAAGAAAATAGTTTTTTGATCATGTGTTTGGTTACGAGAGCTTTTGGGGAGTGAAAAGTGAGATTTAGAGATTCTTAAAAAAATTTGAAAATTTAGGGTTACTTTATAGACGCCCATGAAAATGGAGGGAAAGCCCCCCCCCTCCCTTTTTCCCCTTCTCTCTCTTTCTAGGGGACAAAGCTATGATGAGGGGAACAAATAGGCCCCCAGGTCCCCTACTACCCTATCTTTTAGAGGGTATAGTTGTGGCCACCACCCTCTTCCTATTGGTCCATGATCAGGTATTCCTTCATTAAACATCCTTTCCAACAAGAAAGGTGTATGCTCACTTTCTGATGTCCCGTCCTCACTCCCTTCTTGGATGATACTAGATATGGCTAACGGTCTATGGTTCATGTGGGGTGGATGAACTTGCGTGGGAAACATTGTGTCATGAATTTTGACATGCATGGGTTCTGGTTCTAGTTTCCTTTGAGTCTCCTCCACTAAACCTCTTAGATGTTTCACCTGCTCAATCTCGTCTACTGGGTTTGGGTACGTCCCAATCTTCTTTTTACGATTCTTCCCTTTTTGCCCCTGCGGTTTATCTTGGGGGTCTTGGATTGGATTTGGAAACACTTGTGGTGTTTTCAGAGGCTCTTTATGGTTTTCTCTTATTCGGTTTTCATTTGGTTCCATGTTACGGTTTTCTTTGTCGGTCTTTCCCTTTGTGGTATTGGTTCTAGCCTCCACTCCGCTGCCCGATGTGGTCCACCACACTCGTAGCATTGAAGAGGTGGCCTCCTAGCCTGGGTGTTGATATTTTGACCTCTGGATGCGAGAGCAACAGCTTGATAAACCGGCTTGACTTGCCCCCAACAATCTTCCATGTAGTATATAGGACACTCTTCCAATGTATCAAGTCCGTAGACAATACTAGTGTCTATTTCCTCCTCACAGCCATCTGCATAAGCATTAGATGGCTCGCAACCCACTTGGTTCATAGGGGCGACTCTTGGATGCGGGGGCTGCGGTCCTAGCACAGGAGGTGGTAGCGGTGTAGCTTGTACAACATTTTGAGATCTAGGGACCATGTGTTGCGGTAGTTGCTCAACAGGTGGAGCAGGCATCAATACAGGAGCTCGAGGCGCATCCGTCCAGGCTACAGGTGGTCTATTTGCCATCATACGTTTGATCATTAAACAATCCTTAGCTTGGTGACCATACCTACCACATGCGTTGCAAGTTCCATTAAATTTTACTCTAAACGTAGGGCACTCACTAGTGCTATGTGGACCTAAGCAAATGGAACACCATTGTTGCTCCCTTCTTGGATACATTTGACTATTTTGAGGGGGTCGATTATCCTTAAGAGACTCTTGGATTGCCTTGGTGAGGTCTGTCAGGAATGTCTCAAATACCTTTGGCTCATTGGCAATGGGCTTTGCAGTCATGGGTTCATACTCAATGGCTTGTGAGCTAGTGGATCTCATGTCAGTAGACACCCTCATGCCTGCTATCATCAAGTTGTCCTCTAATTGGATTGCATTGGCAGTGACATCTTCCCAGGTTGTGATACCTCTAATCACTAGTCCATTATAGATTCCTTCATTCCTCAACCCTCGAATGAATCGATCAAGCAGTTGGTTATTGTTGAAGCGCTCATTTACGGGGCAGTGAGAGTTTAAGTGCTTTAGACGACTAATGAAGTCCCTTACTGACTCTCCTTCCTTACGTTCGGCCCTCTGTAGCTGAGATGCTACACCCCAAAGCACACCTTCTCGTATGTACTCCTTTAGAAACAACCTTCAAAGGGTAGGGTAGATTGTTTTCTCGTCCACCCTTAGGGTTCTATACCAATCTCCAGCCTTCCCACTTAATGTCAAGCTCAAGGCACTGCACTTATGTAGTTCGTTGCGTTCCCCTAAGGAATCACATACTTGTTCAAACACTTCAATGTGTTTTCTAGCATCTTCGTCCCCATTGAATTTTTGCGTGAGTTTGGCAATTTGTACTGCCTTACTTCTAGGCTCTCTATCAGATGCATGACGCATATTTTCCGCGATAGATCGACCTATGGTTTGAGCAAACGCTGCCAAGTCACCTATGTGAGGAGGCAGGGCCGGTGGAGGTACTCTTGGAATCATATGTGGGAGAGGGACGGGTACCGGTCTTGGCATATGTGTGGATGATGCAGGATATGGAACATAATCGGGCATAGGTCCACTTGGATAAGGGCTAGGGAGCAGCACTCGAGGAGCATGAACAAGTGGTACAATTGGAGGTGTGGGGGCCATGTGTGCATAAGGGGCTAGAGGCACATACGGTCGAGGCCCCATATTAGGTACTACGACACTAGGTAGTGGCACTGCGCTAACCGTAGATGTCATCGGTGCATTCTCTGTCAGGCTTATCCCTAGAGTGAGCACTGTGTTTTCCTTAATAGAGGGTTGAGCCAAGTTAGGGAAGCTAAAGTTGTTGCTCGGAGGCTCAGATTGCATAGAGACCCCAGGTGAAATGACGTAAGATGGGTCCATGGGGCTCATTAGAGGAGTCTCCATTTGTGATAGAGTAGGCTGTTGAGCCTTGCTCGTATCCAGAAATCTCATGGGGCCAGTTGAGAGTATATTTACCCCTCGGTTTTGCCTTTCTGATTGAATAATGCCATGGATAACATTACAGATCATTTTCTGTTGATCTTCGATGCTCGTGGCACTAGAGGTGGATCGTACAATCTCTATCCATCCTACCTGGTAGGCGTGGCCAGAGTGTAGATCCGTCAACACCTCAGTGTGGAGGTCGTATGTCCAATGATCGTTAATGAACAATCCTTCTAGAGTCGACGTGTTAACGGTTTCTTGTGAGGTAGAAGCAATGTTGCTCCCCGTGGTTTTACTTGTCACCAACGGTACTCTAGAGGGAACTTCTGAAGGAGGCAGCTCAACAGGGCCTTCTTGGTAAGAAGTTGGTAGGATATCCACATGGACACTCTTTGGGGGTGTGGGGTCCACGTGCGATGTGAAAGGAGAGTCCACTTCCCCACCCCCTTCGTGTGCTTCATTTGCATCAGGTTCCGAGCGAGTAGCTCTACCTAATGCTTCCATGAAACGGCTAAACATACTAGTACTAGGCTGTGGAGCTTCGGGAGGTGCATGGCCTTCTCTCTCAGTGTTTTGGGTAGGGTATGCTTCCATGATTTCTGAGTCGGAGGAGGAATCACTAGCGGCTATTTTAGGGTCTTGGGTGGTGCTACCTTGTGTCCCCGCTGAGGGTCTAGAGCCTATCGTGGATGGGTAATGGGTGTCCGTATGAACAGAGGCACCCTCAATATGCTAGTGTTCTAGCACCCGCCCAGAGCGTAGGTGCATGTGCTTTTGATACCCTAAGGTGTCAAAAAGCTGCTCTAGGAGGCCTTGTGACTAGTTTTTTGCGTGTTTTTTTGTTTGTTTTTTTGCTAGATTTTTTAGAGCGTGTCGTGGAATGGGCCGTGTGATAGCTCGAAACGAGCGTATCGCTAGGAGGGACGCGCTGTGCTTTACAGCCCACGGTTTGGTTCTATTTTGCTCCAGAAAAGCCCGAAACAGTCTTTTCCTAGCTAGGGAACTAGGCTCCAAATAGCAAGTCTAAGGGTGCAAGTGGGAAGAGAAGGGAGGAGAGTGGAGGACTTGTCCCACATGCTCTCATTCCCTCTTGAGGGAGTAGGGTATATATATAAGAGTGAGTCTAGTGTATTTCATAAGGCTGAGGCTTGGGCTTGGGCTTGGGGAAATGATCCCGATCTATCTTTTATACAAACCAACCCGTCTGTTTTTATACCTCACGTTTTTTATTTTTGAAAAATTTAACCTCCCCCTCACTCACGTTTTTATTTTTCGATTTTTTTTTCAAAAAATTTAATTAATTAATTAATTTTTTTTTGGTACGCGTTTTGGTGCGCGTTGACCTCACCTACCTACTTTCTGTCTCACCTAATTACTAGCATGCTTAATTAACTAACTGTGCGTCTAACTGTGCATAAACCAGAAAACACAGAAAATGCAGAAAATTAAAACTTGACAGAACTGTGCAGTGCAAACCAGAAAATGCAGAAAACGCAGAAACGTAAGAAATGCTAACTGTGCAGTGCAAACCAGAAAACGCAGAAAACGCAAAAAACAGAAATCTCCACACAACTACACACACTCATTCCCTGCCTTTCCTATGATAGAAATTGCACCACAAGAAAGCGTAAAGTGCTTAACCGAGCTTAGTGTAGGGCATTTCCCCGGCAGCGGCACCAAAATTGTGCGCTCCTTGCCGCACTGTCGAAGCAAGGGACTTGCCAATACACCGTGTGCGAGCCACAAATGGCTCCAAGCACACAACAAGCCTAAACTAGCAAGCTCAAGAGAGCAAAGGGTGTGTCACTCACCGCTCTACGCTCGCCTTCGTGGTGGATTCCTCGCCGCGATGAAGAAGAAGCTGCAGTCGTGCCGCGCTCAACCGCTTCGCCGCCGTCGTGCCTTCGTAATGCTCGATCGCACACACACTCTCCCTCTCTCTCTCTCTCACACACACACACACACACAAGGAGGTGAAGAAGAAGAAGATGGAGATGGAGATGGAGCAAGAGCACTCTTCTATTGCACAAATGAGAGAATGAATAAAAATTAGGTGTAGTTGGCTTTTATATGAGCTCACCCCATTCACACTTGGGCGCCCATGCTTAGCCAACTAATCCCTTGAATGTCCCAGTTAGAGTGCGCCTCTCATCGGCGATCACTCTTACCCTTTTCCTATTGGTCCGACAAGCCCGGTACCTGACTCTACCAAATACATAATACACGTCCGTCGTAGGTGATGGGGTGTCCGTGAGCCGTGAGGGTTAACAGTGGTGCATGACATCTGCGGATGAGAGATTGGTTCTCAAATTTTTTGCATATCCTAGTTGGTCTCAGCTGTGCTTTTATGCATTTTTGTGTTGCCAATTGATTTAATTGAGGTTTAATATTTGAGATTTTGCTCAAATTACTAGGAAAACTATGTTAGTTTTTTCCTCGATTCTCGCCATGTTTTGTATGTATTCTAAATTTACTCTTTGATGACATAGTGGTTGATATTTACTCCCACTTTGACAGTGATCAAGTATTTACTCTCACTTTGAATTTTTTTGTCAATTTGGACACGAATTTAGTGTTCTTGTACCCACTCTTGCAGGATGAAATTTAGAGTATGCTCATAGTGGCTACAAGTAGATTTATGGTATGCATTGTTTTTGATCGACGTATATTTTGATCATGAGTCTACTACTTACAATTTATAAGTAGTCATTGATACATGTTCTGTATGCTTACATGTGCAAATTTACAAAGTTGTCCGATTCACATCACTACTTGTGGGATGCATCTTTGAGCACATTGTTTGCTCACAACTTGTGTTTATGGTTATGCGCTTTATGCTCAATTGAGAATTGTTTATCCCAGTCTTAAGTTGTTGATACTCTTTGTGCCTGCGTTCTCACTTTGTGCTTGTTTAAGCGCGGATTTTGCTTTGTTTAGAGCAGACATTGGATACTACTTCTATACATCAAGTGGTAGAGATTAATTAAGCTGCAGATTGCATGTTCGAGCATTGGATTGATGCGGTTTCATGCTTGATTAGCGTAGTGATCGAGTGATCTCTCAGTTTGAAACATATACGTTCTTGTTCACACTGATATGACATCCATTATGTGTGATAGAGAGTCGACAATGACAACTTGTGAGAGGTGGCGGTCTCGCTCTTGCCGGTGCATGAGTTGTTGGCATTGTGGTCACACAAAACACATTAGACATCATTGTTTTAGACTTATGAGGCATCAACATAGATGTATGTGTGATGCAAAGACAATTTTGAAAATTGACATAGACTAGAGAGGTGGCTACGTATGCAACTGACCCTGATGTTATGTTTACCTCTAGTGTTCCTCTTGTTTTTATCTCTGATAGAGATGACACTTTCTCCTGACGGCTACTAGATGAGTATGTATTGTTCCATTCCACATCATGTGTGAGTGGTTTAGCACTTTTTCTAGTGGGGGCCTTGGTCATGTGCATCTAGTTGATGGATCAACATATGACATAGAGGGTGCAGGAAATGCATGCTTGTCATTACCCATTGGTGCATCTTATATGCTACAACATGTGCATTATGTTCCTGAGGGTGCCGGAGATGTATGCTTATCATTACCCAATGGTGCATCTTATATGCTACAAAATGTGCATTATGTTCTTGAGATTGCGTAGAGCTTCATCTCGGTGAAATTCTTGAGAGACACTAGTTGTCAAGTAATGCAGCCTTTCCAGATATAGTTGGGTCACCTAGTCATTGTGCAAGGAGCTAGGTCCTACATTGTCTACCCACTGCAGGTTTCTCAAGGAGCTAGGTCCTACATTATCTACCCACTGCAGGTTTCTCAAGTACAAGATGATGTAATCTCAATGACAAATTTGACATGTGAGGAGGGAGGGACGAGATATGTCTCATTCGTGGGTGGCTCTAGTATGATCATGAGACAGAGTATGTAGCTATGCAGTCCATGTTAGTGGACGTTGCAGAGGTAGAGGTGGACCGGGATTGCTCCAATGAGACACAATATGTGTTGTCAGAGACTATATAGACAGAGGTACAATAGGTCTGCTCCCTAGAGACAACCAAAGATGATGAACATGGACTTTTGATATGCTCATGCTAGAGGTTGACGACTTGATTCTTGGACACATAGTTCTGCCTATGGATGAGAGGGAGATTGCCATCCCGGGATGGTACAATGCATGCACATCATTCTAAGGAGGCTAGCACAGCAAGGTTTGGGTGGATTTTGTTAGTGTCTGGGTGTCTCATGTTTGACTTGTTAGTGTCAAGACCTGCCTTAGCAACTGTAGTGGGAGCATTTGTAACAGGGTTTGTCAGTTCTATGATGATTAACGCAAGCATGACATTTAGTGGAGCCACACAAACCATAGAGAGATGTGTGTGGGATTTGCATGCAAGCTCTAATGCAGATTTGCACGCTCACCTGTCCCTAAAGCTGATACATCTGCATGAATATGAAGTGAGTGAAACAGTGGGCATAGGCTGAGAGAGTGTCTCACCTATTTACTTGTACATACTAGTAGTTTAATTAGTACAACCCACTTATCATCACATTCGCCTTTCAGTGGGAGATTGTTGGGGTTAAAGGAAAATGTGCCTTTGCCCCGAGTTGGACGTCCGACTGCCCACTAACTACACTAACCTATCTTATTGTTCTATATACAAAGAATATGGAGATAGACCTTGCTACTCTATTCTTTACCCACATATTGTGCTCTTACTTCTCCCCCTTCCCCGCACGCATGCACGTATTCACACTCACACTAATAGCGCTTGAAAGGTACAAAATGTGATGGGAGGACAAGAAAGGGACCAAATTCTATCACAAAATCCCAAAAATCAATGAGAGAGCACGAGAATTTGTCTAACATCAACACAATAGGTGGGAATTGGTAGCACATGCCAAAGCTGATAGCAGAGCTAACCCGAATACCAAAATGATAAGCAAGGAGAACGAATACTTGTCTAAAAATAACAATTCAAGAATCTTGAAGCTGATGTCGATGCCAAATGGGAAGTGCCATGAACGAAACCCAAAAAAATTGATATACAGGCCAAGGGAGAGGAGGCCACAATAGAAGTCGAAGCCAAGGTCTCATAGGGGAAGAATCAAGGATGCAAAGGGAGAGGAAGAGGGAGAATTTCCCACTTAGAAGAGAGTTAACGATGCAAGAAAAACTTCTAGCATAAAAGAAAACATTGCCAAAAGTTTTAATAAATGATAGCTAAAGCTTTAATAAAATGTTGGCAGGTTAAAAATGAAAGGCTAAGTAACTACATTAAAAAATGATGACCCGGAAAAGAAACTACTCAATCCAAAGAGACGAAGAGTGCTACAAAGAGAGGGGGACATGGGCAAGGCAGATCTCTCAAGAGACGGGAAGCCTAGTGTTGTGATACATATCAGAGTGTGTAATGAAAGAGAAATATGAACATAGGAATATGTGTGTGTGTGTGTGTGTGTGTGTGAGAGAGAGAGAGAGAGAGAGAGAGAGAGAGAGGGGGGGGGGGGGGGGGGGGGGGGGGCTAGCAACTCACTAATCCCAAAGGTAGAATGATACAAGATGACCAGTGAGTGGACTTGGGCTACACTAATCTAAAGAGGTAGTTGTACAAAGAGAGGGGACATGGGCAAGGCAAATCTCTTGAGAAGGGAAGCTAGTGCTCCGATACAGAGTATGTAGTGAAAGAGAAATATAAACACCGAATGAGAGAGAGAGAGAGAGAGAGAGAGAGAGAGAGAGAGGTAACTACAAAAACGTTTGCACATCACGTGGGTTCAACAATAGGGAATGTTTTATTCTATATTTTCTCACATTTTCACATACAAAAGGGTGCTGAAAAAATGATCTTGAAAAAAAATACAGATTGAATAAAAAAAAGGTCCCTTTTGTTAGTGAAAATTTCATAGTTAAGGGGTTTTATAAATAGTCCTTGAACGCATACGATATATAGGTTTTACATATAGTGAGACCCTTGAGCAGACAACTCAATAACTCCAAAGGTAGAATGATACAAAATGATACTAGGGATGCACTAATATAGTGAGCCAACTCTAGCTCATGCAAAACCTCTAAATATACCCAACATAGAAAATCCACAAAAAATGAGAATAAATAATATGATGGAAAAAATTTCTAGTGCACACACTATATTTGCATAGAACCCTTACCAAAAGGGTGAAAGGGTGGCCAACCCTCAAGCAAGGGCCTAATTGCATACGAGAGAAGCTCTAAGTAGAAGGGAAAGTATATCAAAAGTGAACGTAAAACTCTAACAATAAGAAGCTGAAGGTCGTTACTAAGATCACCTCATTATCGTAAGCTTGAGGCTAAAGAGTCTTGCAAGAAAGTGGTAAATTCAGCCATTGAAAACGCTTCTTTAAATGGTGATTTGGAAAATGATGTGCAAATGCGGAATGTAATTTTTACTAATGGTAGAGGCAATTCTTTTTCACCTATTGCTAATGTGTTATATGTAAGTGGGATCTAAAAGGATCTATTGTTTGTATTTGCAATTGTGAGATGGTCTTCTTTTTTTCAAAACTCACAATTGTGAGTAGATATACTAATCACCACATTAAAAGCCATGCTCGGAACATGGCATCACCATTACAAATGACCCAACAACCATCACACCAAATAGTTGGAACCAACGTAATCAGTTGTTGATACAGGAGCCACCCAATCCCAAAGTAAGCTGGCTGACAAGGGAGCCACCATGACCAAAACGAACAGGCTGAACTGGGAGCCACCCAATTGTGAGATGGTCTTCTTGTCAAATTTGTGGTTGATAGATGTATTTTGCATGATTTCCAATTTGGTCATACATTTGTGGCATTCGGCACTTAGCTTCATGGGCTATGTAAGTTGAACACTTACAAGAAATGCATCGGAAGATTTAGAATGCATAGTTTTTGAGTCTTAAGGCTATTTCAAATGCAAATTTTGACATGCACATTTTGGTCAACTTAATTTTTTTAATTCTACACATTTGTAAAATATGAGATGGTTGCTTTGTTGCCCCCTCTTGAGGCATAATTGAAACATGTATACAAAGGTTGTATCTTAGGCAAGGTCTCAATGTTCTTAATATCCTAAGGATGGTTTTGTGCCTGCTAGTTACAAATTGCAGCTTGCCCATAGTGATGTTTGTGGTTCATTTCATACTTCATGTTCTGGGAGCCATTTATACTTAGTGCCTTTAATTGATTATTACTCCAAGCATGTGTGGGTGTACCTACTTAAGGGAATGTCCAAAGTGTTTATGTGCTTCAACTATGGCTTAAAATGTATAATGTATTGGGGTGTATTGTGGGCACGTGTCATTAATCTAATCAGAGTATGTGTGTGTGTGTGTGTGTGTGTATATATATATATATATATATATATATATATATATATATATATATATATATATCATTGCAATTTTAATAAGTATGATAAAGCATTTGAAAATCTTATGTAATTTCTTGTAAATACTCAAATTCTTAAGCTACCTTGATGGGGTTAGATATCACATATTGGTTGATGCATGCTTTAATAATTGGTTGTGATTTTACCCGGTTAGAAAAGCAACTTGCATAAGTGGGAAGTCTAATCACTAAATGAGAACCAATTCCAATTATCTATTTTGGTAAGTCTTTACTTCGATAATAGGCACAATAGGTGCTAGAGATGTGTAGGCTCATGCACTGATTGTGCTCTTTGTTAAGTGTTTCTTCACTTCATTTTCTCAACAATAATAACAAAACATGCGTAAAATACTCTAGCTTCTCATAATTAGAAAGTAATAAGAAAAAAATTACATACCTGTGTAAGGACTCCTAAGAGTAGGAACCAAATACTATGTAGGAGGAGGATGATATGGATGTAGTCCTTACAAAGATGTAAGATCTTAAAGGGTAGTTACTTGTTGTTCATTATCAAATTCCTTGATTAAAAAAATTATTATTTGGTTCTTATGAATGAAATTTCACAAAAATCAAACACATATTTACATATGTGAAATAAAAAATGATATTAAATGCCTAAGATTGTTCAATAGAAGTGAATTACTAACACGGTTATTGAGGTCATTCCTACGAGTTCCCTTATGTACATAGTCTTGATGCATTGTCGGATGCTTATACTTTTGCCTCCACTTGGAGACTTATAATTGATATTTGAGCATAAACATGCTGATGGTTTTGTCCTTATAATGTTGCAAGAAGCTAAGAATATGGTTGAGAGGCATATTTTTGAACAAGCATTTTTGGCTACATATAATTTGATTAGTAATGTTGCCACCTCCAATGCTCCTTCAAGTAGAAAGTATGTGGCTGCTTCTTTCTCAAATGATTATAAGTCTGACTAGTGGGGAGATAAAGTCCATAAGAAGTTGAAATGCAATTATTGTGAGGCAAATGATCACGTCATGAAGAAATTCACTATGCTTAAGGCTTGTAAGAAGAAGGCCTACTTGGTGCTTGAGCAACAACGTGAAAAAATCAACATGCCCATTATGCATTAGATTGCTTTGCTTTGGCTATTTTGCGTATAATTGATGAGACACATAATACTAAAACTTAATTGTCTGCTATGAAAACCTAGTATGATGCTACTATGAAGAATGGCGCTTGGTCTTTGTGTGATTTTTCTCCTATCAAAAAGGCTATTGGCACCAAGTGGGTTTGCAACGAACATCATAGATGGACACGAGTCATTAAACAATTCAAAATTTTGTCCTTCAAAAGATCATGTTGGTAACATACTATCCCATACCCTATTGCTTTCCTTCACCTTTCGTCCAACTATTATAGCTCACTACACACCCTCTCTTATTCTCCTCAAATGAGCCTTTGCTTTGATATCGCTATGAGCTTTATAACACTATTAGTTTTTTACCATTACATGCTTTTGCCCTTACAATTGTGGCTAATGGTGATTATACTAATCTACCTGACCAATTTGATGATGAAGCACCTGTCCTCCACCACTTTAAATTGAGAAGATAGAGGGGGATTCAAGGGGGGGGGGGGGGGGAGAGAGAGAGAGAGAGAGAGAGAGAGAGAGAGAGAGAGAAGAGAATTAGATTAAGAAAGATAGTGCTATTCAACAACTTATTGCCTGCTAGAGCTGCTATATATAAGAGCAAGAAGAGAGACAAAGAGAGATAGAGTGGGAGAGACATAGAGAATGAGGAACTTGGGGCTGCATGGCCACAAGCCAAGGATATGGGGAGATGGACACTAAGGTGGACCTGGCCTACAACACACAAAAGGAAAGAGAGAGAGAGAATTAGATTAAGAAAGATAGTGCTATTCAACAACTTATTGCCTGCTAGAGCTGCTATATATAAGAGCAAGAAGAGAGACAAAGAGAGATAGAGTGGGAGAGACATAGAGAATGAGGAACTTGGGGCTGCATGGCCACAAGCCAGGGATATGGGGAGATGGACACTAAGGTGGACCTGGCCTACAACACACAAAAGGAAAGTGTTTATGAGGGAGTGAGGACCCTCATTAGTGCTGCATGGCATGTGTGTTCGTAAGTGTCCTATACACACATACATTGACATAAAGAAAGCATTTAATGTGTACATTACAATTTTAAAAAAATGATAAATAAAGGACATTCATGAGTTTTCAACAATGATAGTGCTATAGGATGAGTGGAAAAACTTCTGAGAAAAAGTCTGATGTAGACATTTGAAGATGTAGACTCTTTGAAAAGGATGCAAAAAGGGAGAAAAAAGTGATTTCTTGGAGTTAGTAGGAAGGTTAAGAAAAGGTTGTAATTTGGTTTGAAAGAAACAACTATACAAATTTCTCCTTCAAATATGGAATTTCTAGATTCAGAATAGGCCTAGCAAGATTTTGAAGGTACATCCTTACTTGATTTTGCGGTTGAGAGTGCTATCTCATAAAAATGCTTTTTCCACCCCCAAACTTTTGAATGGTATGTGGATGTATGTATGCATGCATGTGTGTGTGTGTGTGTGTGTGAGTGAGTGAGTGAGAGAGAGAGAGAGAGAGATTTTACAGAGTAATGTCTTTGTGTGTGTGTGTGTGTGTGTGTGTGTGTGAGAGAGAGAGAGAGAGAGAGAGAGATTTTATAGAGTAATGTCTTTGGGCAACTCGAAGGTCTAGGTTTAAGATTATATTACTTGGTAGGAGTAAAGTAAAAGACCAAAATAATATAACCTTAAACCTAGATCTGCCAGTAGTTCAAAGACATGGCTCATGTTGAGCACGGATTATCTTGTAATTTTTTTGGTTTTATGTAATACAATCACCCGTATAATATTGTTGGTTTGACAAAAAAGAAGAAGATTAGATTACTTTGAAGTTATGTTGTTATCCAAGAGAACTACTTTTAGGATTTCTTCTTCAACCTTTACCCATAGGAAAAAGGTTGAATAAATCGTAAAAGTAATTCTCTAATTTTAGTTGTGCTAATATAATCCACTCCACTGACAATTGTAAGTTTTACAAAAATAAAAAACAAGAAAATATTTTTTCAACTTATATTTCATGATGCAATCTACATTTCTAATGAGACGCACCTATGTTTGTAAGTAATCAAGAAGTGGTACCTTGAAAGTTGTTACTCAATTATCACACTAAAAGTAGTGTTCATTAGGACAATAACTTTTTTGCAAATGTACCCCTTTGGACTCTTGAAGAGAGCGGTTGGTTATTAGCCAACACTTGAGATATGGAAGATTGCTTGTAAGACTTAAGTTGTATGTGCAAAAGTGGTAGCAAGGCCAAAAATATGTACTCCTTACCATTAATGATTAATGGTGGTAGAGAGTACATGAATGGTAGGGAGTACATATGTACTCCCTACCATTAATGATTAATGGCTCCCTTTTGGCAAATAGTTTCTTTTCAATTGTGTAGGCTAAAGCCCAAACAATAAGCTCTTGGTTTCCTATTTATACACAAATGTTGACACCCAATGAGGCAATTCGAGCTTAGTGGATTCCCAATAAAAAGAATGGAAACCCTTATGCTTGTCATAATGTACTCTACTTGAGTTTAGGATGAAGAGGGCATTTCAAGTAAGAAATAAGAAAAATAGAGGCTCTAAAACCTATAAAAGAGATTGTGCCTATAGAGCTATCCTTGGTTGCATCCCCACCTTTTGCCATGTTTATTTCTATAACCCTAGCTTTGGTTGTAACTTGTATCTCCTCCGTTAGCCACTATAGTATCTCCTCCCTCTGATTGCAATAGCTCTGCTCTACATCTCAACTCTTTGGGAGTAGCATTCCAACATTTTGCTCTTTCTTATACAATTGCAAAGCTCTTATTGAAGAAAGAATAGAGATTTTGTATTCTTTTGTAAATGAGTTTCACACACAAGCCCATAGGGTCATGGCTAATGTGCACTACAATGTATGGTTGTTGCTAGATTTTAGCCGACCCTTGTGTAAAAGTGTCTCTTGGAAGGGGTGTAGAGAACTCGACCCAAACCTTGTAATCTACATGTCAAATGCATCTACACAAAGTACAATTTTTGTGACTAGTATTCTCTACAAGAATTGTACCTCTTCTTGATGTACTCAAGCAAAGGTCGCAATTCCCAATGCTCAATTGCCACTTTCGTCACGTCAAATGTCAAGCTCCTAATCCATCGCATGCCCACCCGTAGTTTTTGGGGTGTTTAATAGAATTGAAGATCGGTCCACCGATAAGGGTGTGTAAATATAATTCTTTCACTTGCACACACAAGTGGATGGAGGGTTTATAGGGCACTTACGTAGGCCCCTGTATCTTGGAGGGCCCTTCAGTAGCTAGAGGACCCTCTCAGTTTGAAGGCGAGGGCTCATAATCATACTTGAAGCACATTTCCACTGTCAGTAGGCTGTAAAACGACTTGAACTTAGTGAATACAACATCTTGGTGCACTTTTAGAACGTGTCAAATGGCGATTCTATGATGTAGGGGGTACTTGAAACAACCCTTATCGAAATAGCAGGGACTTCTTTCGAGTTATTAGCAGCAGCAAAGCGCAAAATGAGAAAGATGATATGGGGTTGCAAGATTAGAACACGAGGAACCTTCACATGCGCACTTAGCGGGCCTATGGGGGAGCCCTCTTAGTCTTTGACGGATGACCTCGTCGATAAAAGTTCAAAGAGTTTTTTAGATAATTTATTTTGGAAGGATGGTTGACATCAACAATGGAAAAAATACCAAGATGCGCAAGAAAAAGCAACCTTGTACAGTGGGGGTGGCACACATGTTTTTGTGTGGGCGCATGCGTAGATGCTTGTGTGTGTGTGTGTGTGTGTGTGTGTGTGTGTGTGTGTGTGTGTGTGTAAGGAGGGTCTTGTACTACCTAAGGTAGGGTGTGAAGGTGCCCCTCCCCCCCCTCATTGATAACTCACACGAGATCAACTCATGGGATCAACGGTGGAAACGAGATCAACCGTTGATCACGTGCTGCGTTTAATAAAAAAAAGATGTTCCCTGCTGCGCGTCCCGCCCTTCGAACCCACAACCTCCCACTCCGCAGCCCACAGCCTTATCCACCTGCCCTACCGCGTATTGCTGAAAGCATTGCGACTTTGCGCAATCAAAAGCTTGCCCCCCCCCCCCCCCTGTTGCGTCGATCCGACGGCCCAAATCGCGCGCGATGCCGTCCACTCGCCTCCGCCGTTGATCCCGCGAGTTGGACCCCGTGTTATTTATAAACGAGGCCTCCCCCCCCTTCCCACATGAGGGGGTTAATTGTAAGAGAAACGACATTTGATGACTGATGGGACATCTCGTACACACGCCCACGAAATAGGAGGGGGGGTAAGATTTGTAAATCTAACTACACCCCTTTGACGTGCAATTAGTGGAGGGGTAAGATTCAACAGTTACCCCTCCAAGACGTGGGCATCCCCTTAGGAGGGGTCTCCACGAAGGGGGGTAACTCCCCCCTCCACTGACAGGACTTGCAAAACAATTTTATTACCCCCCACCCTGTGTGTGTGCGTGAGGCCATAACGCTTTTGTTTTACGATGCCCCTCCGTGTGGGAGGTACCTTAATAGGAGCACTGTACAAAATTGGACGTTAGGGGAAGGGAGGGCTAGCTATTTAAAGAAAGTCTGACTTCTGAAGTAGTGTATCTAGAGAGAGCGAGTGATGCAATGGCAGCCCACGTCACGCTGTCGTCCCAACCAACCAACGACATTTGTAATCATTACAATATTTAGTTCACTTTTTCTGCCGCAGGCCGGCCAGCACCACACCACCAACACTTGTATTACGTGACCACCCCTCCCTCTCTTGACTCCGCTGTAGTAGGCTGTGCCGCTGTAGCCATGTAGTCCTCTCTCTCTCTCTCTCTCTCTCTCTCTCTCTCCCCAGAGTTTTGAATGGGCAATTTTTCTGGGTTCCCTCCCTCCGTTCTCTCTCTAGCGTTTTCATGAGGTCTACCGTCTCCCTCAGAGTCTCTCTGTCGCGCTCTCTCTCTGCTGTGAGTTTTCTGCATTTGATCTTTTGGAAATGTTGGGTCTCTCTCTCTCTCTCGCACGCGCGCGCAACAGTTCTTGCATTCGACACTTGCTGCGGGCTACATTTTCTGGATTTTCATGACGTTAAAAGCTTCTCTCCTCTCTCTCTCTCTCTCTCTAATAGTCAACCTTTTTGAATTCTCTCTCTAGTGGTACATTTGCAATTTGGTTCCGGTCTTTGAGCTCAAATAGTCAAGACTCATCAGATATATCATTGAGCCTTGAGGTCTCTTGGATGTTCCTCTCTCTCTCTCTCTCTCTCTGTCTCTCTCTCTCTCTCGCAAAGGGGCTTTTTTTAATTTTGGACTTTAGCCTTCAGGTCGCAGACTGTGACACGTATAAAGGGCTCCCGCCTTCCGCCATACTATGTTAGTAGATATATGGGGCTTGGGAGATGGGATCAACAACCTCCTCAATCCAAATATACTTTTCACCTTGAATTTGCAAATCCGACGGTACTCGTACCCGCAACCGAAGCTCCTGCTGTCCTCATCGTTGATCGCATCCCCATATGCCCATGTCATCACACAAACATAACAAGAGCACGTTTTTATGAATGTGGACATCTCTCTTGACTCTCAAGATCAAACGAAATTAGTCCTTGACACCAAAACTTCCAAAAGGTAGCACCCATCATTTGAGTGTACATCCTCTGATGTAGTTCAAACTTCACAATTATTGATGTATTGCCTTCAACATATCAATGTTTGACATAAACATCCAAATTGATATGTTTTCACACCTCCCACCTACATTCAAGATGTTGTCAAAAAGGCTCACAAAAAGCAAACCCATCCACAAAAGTGGCATATTTGATGTGCACTCTCTTTCATGTCTTTCATAAGCTATGGACTTTGAAGTATAATATGCAACTTTTATTGATACTTTACAGTAAGTACAAAGCCCCTTATTCCCTTTTCCTTCATTGTCATTAACACTCTCAGGACAGTCATATTATTAGTCACTAAGTTTGGATTAAGGCATTGTTCCATATTTGTAACGTCGAATCAAGCATGTTCTTGAGATTTGAGATATTTGATGTTCTGGTCATGTGGACAAGGCCTGACCTGCCCTGCCCTGCCCGAGGGACCTTTCCCAAATGACCACCGGTCTGGCCTTGCCCATAGGACCCTTGTCCCGGTCACTTGGATGGCATGCAGCTTGGGGCTTTAGACTTGAATAGCAACAGCTATTTAAGGACAGGATGGGTGGAGATGAGTATGCCATAATCCCATATGTCTTACAGATGTGCACTCTCTTTCATCAGCTGTGGAATTTGAAGTAAAGATTTTTAGTGTTAGACTCTGTTGATACTAGACCCTAAGATTCCCTTTCCCACAGGTGTCTTTCATACTCTTGGGATTGTCAGATTATTAGTACTTAATATAAGTTGGGATTAAGGCAACATTCCGCAATGCAATTCTATCAAATCCACATGCTCTCCATTTGTCAAAACTTGAGATTTGGACAGCTCATGAACAAGCCTGGTGCTAAAGCATGGTAATATGGTCGTGTCTGGCAATCGTAAGCTTCGGATAACCATTCAAAAGTCATGCTTTCATGGACCACATGGCACAAGGTTGAGAGTGCTTTCTAGTTGTCATGTCACGATGTTGACCCTGCCAATTGTCAATGAGTTCGTCTATTCCATGAGGTGCTGGCCTGCTAGTTGTCTGTATAGAAGTGGTTACTAAAACACCATGAAGGTTGACTATTCATGATAAGAACCGACCGAGGCACACCTAAGAAGCTCATGCTGGCCATTCCTTCATTGTTGCTACATAAATAGACCAAATCTGTGCGACTAAGGAGAGATCGGCATGCCTCTAACCTCCCAACCATGCACCTTTATAGAGTGCCCCCCTTGCATGCAAACGTCCACTGGTGGGGCCTTGCCTTAGGCCCATACAGCCATACTTACGGCCTGCCCTGCTCTCAAGACCCTTGTCAAGACAAAATCAGAACAATGGATGGCTAGCTATCAATCTATTTGTCCTGCCAAGTTCCGCAATCGGCAACTACATCACTGTCATCATTCACACTGCATCCCCACTTCAGATGGAAGCTCGCAAATATGGCCATAGATAGCTCGATGTCAATGGATTTGGCAAAAGAGTTGCCTCCTTCAGCATCTGTATCACCAGGGCAAAAAAGAAGGATCCACCTTGTGGCTCACTCTTCAGGAAAATTGAATTCATCGCCTGTCTAGTCTTTTTGCAATCATGATTCTTCAGGATAACAACCTGAGTAACCAGATGATGTAGTTGGCCGCCCCCTTTACCGGATGGCATGTCGGCCACCATCGATGTAAGCAGGAACTACTGGAAAACGTAACCTTCAAGGTATATATACACAATCTGCTTAAACTACCGCTGAAGTTTAGAACTTTTCTACCCGCTGGAAAAGGATAGCATTCCCAATATTTACATGCATACATGTGGCATACTGCATACCGGCAATCAACAGCCTTTACCTGGCTAAGCTTTATTCTGCTTTTGCAAAGAATATCTCTTTACACGCAGTCACAGAGTTCTTGAAACGATATCGGTAAAACCTTGCATGCCCTAACCACTTTTGTGGGTTTATATAAGGCTCGAATGCAACATGACCAATCATGTTCTAGCTGGTATAATGTCAAGAGAAAACAAAATCAAGTGCTCACATTCATGAGCTTGGTTACAAAGCTTAGCACTATCCAGTTAAACAACACAACCTCTTCATGTACAAGCTTCTGAGTAAAATGCTGTTGGGCAAGAAAATCCTAAAAATTACTAGGGTTTGGACACTAGAATTATCCCGGCAACTCCATCTTCTGTGTATCTTTGATTACAAGGATGTGTTTTAGAGATGGCAACTTACGTGCTTGCTTTTGATGATCAGATCCCTTCAATGTACCTTCATTTTGTGCCGAGACACGAGCTTGCCTTTTACACAGCTTTCCAATAAGAAAATGTTGTTGCCGCAAGATCAGCAGCATCACATTGAATAGCCACAAAAAGTACCCCTCACGGCAATCCTTTTGTGGACTCTACTTTAATTGAAATCAAATTTTCAAGCTCCTCTGTCTCTACTTGATACCCGTTCTGAAATGTTGTGAGACTCTGGTCGATTTCGCTTGGGGACAAACCAGTGAGCTGTTTCGCCCTTGTCGCCTGGACATTCCAATCCGTCTTTCCCAGTACACAGAACATGACAATTGCGCATGTAGCCTGGGCTGCAAGAAGACCACACCATAACCCCACAAAACCCACTTTCAGCCCGAGCACAAGTGCAACAGGTAAGCCCACTATGTAAAAAGACCCCAAGTTGATATTAGCCCCGGTTGTCGGCCTTGCACTTCCCCTCAATACGCCACAACCAGCTGTTTGCGGACAGTTGCCGAGCTCACAAAGACCCACAATTGGCATTGCTACTGCCACAAGATGAAGAATGTGACTGTCATTTGTAAAAATTGTGCCCCACACATGCCGCATTGTCGTGGTGAATGTCATTGCCAATACCGCCAAGATAGATGCACATGCCAAAGCAACCTGCATAGAGAAGCGAGCTTTGACAGGGCGATTTGCACCAAGCTCATTCCCGACGCGAGTCGACACTGCAAGGCTAAGAGAAGAAGGAAAAATGTATACAAGGGATGTGGTTTGAATGAGAATTCCCATTGCAGCCACCGTTGCCTTTCCATCCACCAAAAAGCTTGAAAACACAATCATAAGCTCATACCACCACCATTCCAAGCATACAGATAAACAGCTTGGGACTGCAAGGTACAACAGAGGCTTCCAATCTTTGAGGCACTCTGCTGACCATCCTTCCCATGTCTTCTTATGCATACCAAAAAACCAGAGGTAGATCAGTATAAAGAAGACAAGGTTAAAGTCGGTCCAAGATGCAGCGAGGGCAACACCCTTGATGCCCATGCCAAACACATCCACAAGCACATAGTTGATGACCAGATGCAGGATAAGAGCAAAGAATGTACATATTGTGAGCGGCGAGGTGATCGTTTGGGTTCTGAGGTAAATGCGGAGAGGGTTCAAAATAGCTTGCGCGATGAGGTCGGGCAGCGAATAGAGAAGGTATGTGCTGGCCATAGCACTAAGGCTTGTGTCCTGGCCACACCATACTAGTATTCTATGCATGTTGAGCCACAGAAAACCAATGGGCAAGCAGAAGCAAAGAAGAACCAGTATTGTTCTCTGCAATGCCAGCCCCATCAAGCTCCACCTTTTAGCTCCAAATGCTTGTCCACATATGGGTTCCATGCCGAGGGCGAGCCCTGAGAGCACCGAGTAGCATGTGATGTTTGCTAATCCGACGGCTAAAGAGCCACCTGCAAGCTCCAGTTCACCAAGGCGGCCGAGGAAAAACATGGAGGTCACCATCCTTCCATATAGAAGCAAACCCAAGCATATCATGGGGCCAGCTATGCTGCCTATCTGCTTCAACTCCTCCACAACCTGGACAAAGGTACACAAAAGGGCTTTGTTAGAGGCCTATCAAGCTCCACAGTCCACACTTGAAGTTTTGAAGCTACTTATATACACCCCTACGTAATCATAACACATACAAAAAGGCAGGTTTCAAGATAGAAGTTTTTATCCATGAGAAAACTTGAGCCATGAAACATTTGGCATAACTGGAGTCTGATGCAATGAAGGCAAAGGTTGAAAGCACAAACAAACCTTTAAATATTAAGGGTGCAAAAAATATTTAGGAGCTCTCAAGACATTAATATAGGAGCTCTCTTTAGTCTTAGAGAGGCAACATTCTAGTGCATATTTAGCCAAAATCTTTCCTACTTACTACATGCTGAAATATATATGAAAAAATTTGTAAATACATTATTCCCAACACACTGTTTGTTTAGGCTTCAATAACAAAACTAAGTGATATGATGGGTTCCTCTCTCAAACATTAACCTCACAAAGGCTACCTAAAGTGATAGGATGGGTTCCTCTCTCAAACGGTAACCTCACAAAGGCTACCTAAAGTAGAGAAAGATTCAAAGTGAGAGATGAGTGGCATCACTTATTCTTCACAGAAAGGGAAGGGCAATGATGAAGTCCTGCTAAAAAAGAACACCAAGAATTTTGGGTACTGCCTTGGAGCACAAAATTAAAAGAGTCATGCAAGATTCATTACTTGCACCGTAGAAACTCAGTTTCCAAACTTGAGCTTACTGTTGAGGTATTGGGTCAATGATGTCGGCACGCAATGACACAAAATGATGGCTAAGTGTATGTGGCTGCTTTCTCATACAATCTAAGGTGTCATCTTATCCAGCCTTGCAGTATATGACTATACTTCCGAAAATGTATGCACACATTGGTGCAAAGAGACATGCAAAGGCAGTGAATGTAAAGCCTAGAACTAGCTGATGGAATACAGATGCAAAAGTAGCATTTATAGCCTAATGAAAAATCATCACGAATAGTTTAAGCATGACATTGCGATGATCGGACGATGATCAACCCTTACCTCTGACGAAGTAGGTAAGCGCTTGAGATCGTTGATGTCATGGTGAGCTGGCTCCTTGTCGACGATGCTGTGCTGAATTGGGGGTAATATTGCCAGGATGACGCTGGAAGAGCTCTGATTGTTCTGCTTGCAAAGGGCATGCTCTTGCTTGACATTGTTAGTGGTACCTGCTCCATTGGTTTTGTGGCACATGATGCGCGCGCGTGTGTGTGTGGGTGTGTGTGAGCGCAAAAGCTGTATATCAGAGAGAGAGGGGACAAATCTCTGCGTGCACGCTAGTGTCAAAAGAGAGAGGTAAAGACCGTGTGTGTGTGTGTGCGTGTATCAAGGACAAATCTCTGCGTGCACGCTGGTGAGCGAGAGAGCGAGCAGAGGATTGGGTTTTGATCAAAACGCAAACCCAAGAGGTAAACAACACACACACAGCCCGGAGAGAGCCGATATCTGTGTGTGTAGTCTTAGTGAATTATTGAATAGAAACCACTGCGCAACAACTACTGCGAGCACCAAAGAGAGTGAAAGGTCATAAGAGCGCGAATGAAGGGCTCCCTTTCAAAGCTCATACAAGGTGAAGTAGAAAGGCAAGCACGCTAAAACGTAGACGCAAACACAGAGACCCTGCCGTCGTGTGTATTTGGTGCCTCATGATACCTATAATAGCCGAGAGAAAGGAAGAGAGAGAGAGAGAGAGAGGACAAGATTGAAGAGAGAGAGAGACTCAACACAGAGATAGAGAAAACGAGGGGCAAATTTAGAGCAGAAAAAGGCAGCAATTCAATGAGGCCAGAGAGAGAGAGAGAGAGAGAGAGAGAGAGAGAGAGAGAGCGCTTCTTGCTTACCCCCTAGTAAACCAGCAGGGTGTAAATGAAGGTAGGGAGGGGTACAAGAAGGTATGATATGTGGGTGTTGGAGCCAGGCCAGACAAGAGACTCGGGAGAAGTTAGAACTTGCAAGCTCTCAACTCCAATCAAGGAAATATATTGAAGAAGGGGTATGGGGAGAGGGAGAGAGAGAGAAGGGGAGGGATTAGAAGCTTGAGAGGCAATATATTGAATTTGAAAGAGGCATGCGATGACCATGTGTAGAGAAAGAGAGAAAGGGTGTTCATACATACTATTATAAGTGTCAATGCGTGTAAATTGAAAGAATGTTTAGAGCCCTGCCCCATGAAGGTGCTTTTATCCGCCTTTTTTTCGCTTCAACTTACACATCCATACACCACAGAATAACAGACAGTCTAGCAAGGTCGCACCGCGGAGCATCGTTACGATAGGGGTTGATTGAGCACAACGGCCTCTAACATGAGAGAAAGTGGTAAAGATGGAACGAGATTTTTCTTAAAAATGGTGCAACATTACTCAAATTTTGTCCCGTGTTGCTTGGTCCATGGCACTGCATAATGTTTAGAGCCCTGCCCCATGAAGGTGCTTTTATCTTCCTTTTTCCGCTTCAACTTACACATTCATACACCATAGAAAAACAGACAGTCTAGCAAGCTCGCACCGTGGAACATCTTTAGGCTATATAGGGGTTGATTGAGCCACCCCACAACGGCCTCTAACATGAGAGAAACTGGTAAATATGGAACGAGTTTTTTCTTAAAAATGGTGCAACATTACTCAAATTTTGTCCCGTGTTACTTGGTCCATGGCATTGCATGTGGTTTGTTGTAGTGTCTTCTACCTTACGTAGACCCTTCGCTTGGCATCCGTTTTATCCAGTATATGTGGCAGAGTTCTTAAGGGGGGGGAGAGAGAGAGAGAGAGAGAGAGAGAGAGAGAGAGAGAGAGAGAGAGACTATTGAAAGACAAGGTTAGCAGAGGGCAAAGTCCCCCCCACTCGGGGGCCCCCTCTTGCATGCTCCCTCTTTGAGTTTTATGCTACCATATTTCTTGTTGCCTTCCCTCATGTGAAAGCCCTCTAAGCACCAAATAAAGTGTATGTTTTGAGAGAGAGAGAGAGAGATCAAAGTCCCTCTCCTCACATGGTTTCATACCAACTATTAGTAACTAATCCAAAGCCTCTTTAGAGATTAGTTCTTGTTTTACACAGTCACCTTCTCGTTTTCCCAAGAGTCCCATTTTTCTAATGGAAGGCTCTCACACATTTCAGGGTTCTTTGTTAGGGACCCCTTGCTTTTATCCTTTAGCATGGCCTATTTTGGGTATCTTACAAAGAAGTTTTCTAACCAAGCTTTACTTTTTGAAGGCAAGGTTCTCCTGTCATTAAGTGGCTTTAATAATTCCCTGGTCATTAGGTGGGGTCTAATCCCTTCAATCCACTAAACACTCCAAGGCCCTCAAGCACAATGAGAATGGCAGTCACCACTACATGACAACACTTTTTCCTTTCACTTTTTGCCGCACTGCCATGCCCACTCGTGTCGCTTCTTACAGATCCACTTTGACTTGAGACGGTGGCACGTATTCTTCTCGTCTCCTCCTACTCTTCCCTCAATCCTTTTCCTTGCATCAAATATCTTTCACATGGCATTGCACTCAAAAGGGTACTAGTCATAATCGATCCAAACTTTCACAATCTGGGGCAAATTGGTCGCTTGCTATAAGCACCACCTGGCACATCGAAGCTTCTCGATTACCTCACATCTGAGAATCACAAGTTCCAAACG
Source organism: Adiantum capillus-veneris (assembly GCF_014529385.1). Classification (NCBI taxonomy): domain Eukaryota; kingdom Viridiplantae; phylum Streptophyta; class Polypodiopsida; order Polypodiales; family Pteridaceae; genus Adiantum; species Adiantum capillus-veneris. The sequence continues at coordinate 42,762,383 of NC_140951.1, read as the reverse complement.
TGGTATCATCAATGCAAAGCTGTCAATTTGATCCATGATTTGCAGAAGGTGATTGGGTAGCTACCTTCTTATATCATGTGTTTGCAATCTGTAAGGAACCTTATGCCAATTATATTCTCATGCATATGGTGAAAGAAGGTCAAAGAGGTAATTTGGTCAAACTCTTCTCAAAATTTGTCGTCTTTGCTTGATAATGTAAGTGGGTCTCTCATTTTATGGAAACTTTTGTTGCACAATTCTCTTGACAATGAATGTTGATGCATGCCAAAAAAGTTTAACCTTTGATGGAGGAGGATCTTATTGTGCACATTTTTCTTCTTCTACTTTCTCTTTGTCATCATCCCCCCCCCCCCCCCCCCCCCCCCCCCCCCCCCCAACCGCCTTCCCTTGCTGGGTCTCCTTGCCTCTCTCCCCCTCTCATATACACAATCAAGAGTCAAGAAACACAAAACATACACCCACAGAGCCTTCAGAGGCTAGAGAACTTCCCAGAGTCTCTTGAAATTTGTCAGTTTGTTGTGAAGTTAGCTGTAAATTTGGTCCATAAACCATAATTTTTAGCCTTGAAAATGTACAAGAAAGGTAGGGCTTTAGTGGTGGATGCAAAGGCATTGCTTCTCTTATGATTGAAAGATGAGTGGGCCTTTTATGTTGGGTATGCTAAATAAAGGCATAAGGGGATAGTTTAACTTTCAAAAGTTTGTTTGAACTTTGTCTTCTCTTGTGCTCTTTGGATGGAAAGAGGAGGTTGAGGCTTGAGCTTGAGCTCATGCTTTGTTCTCCTTTCACTTTGAAGTCGTTATAGGGGGACCTTTACTTTAGCTAGGTGGCCACAATTGAGTTTGAATGGGCCAAAAAGAGATGTAGCTTTTGTTTGTAGTGGTGACAAAATACATGCTTGCCATGCAAGCACTCAAATCTTTCCACACATACAGATGGAGATTGTGCTTAAAGAGAGAAGTCTTGTAATCTTTTGACCCTCAAGGCTCGGTCTGAGCTCGAGGCTGGTGTATATTTCTGATGTTCTTAATACTATCCACTCACAATTGTGAGTTTCGTGCAAAAAAAAAAAGGAATGAAGTCTTGTGTTTTAACACTATTTTATTATAGTTCTCACTTGCACTCTTTGTTTTCAAGGGGGAAACAACTCTTGACTCCTATGCCACCATGAATATTCTTTACTTTGTGTTGTGTATTGAGGAGAATGTTAATACAAAAGATGGTCGTTAACATGTGGCATATTCTTGTATTTAAATAATTTTTTGAAAAAGAAATTCATGTTTCTAGTTCATAATGTCATATGTTATATCATATGTGAAGCTTTGAAAACAAATCAAAAGTCAATTTGAAGACATCCAGCATGCAACAACATGTGATGAAAAGTCTATGCATAGTATATCTATGGATGCACCTTGCACAAACGTGTATGTCACAAGGGTTAACAAAATAAAATAACTATTATAGAAAAATCTTCACAAAATTTACAAATAGACTACAAAATATACTTTAATTCTTCACAAATTTCTTGAAGATAATATGGTATGGTGCCACCTCAAGTTTCCATATGCATTCATGTTCAATCAATTTGTTGCTGTTCTTTTTTCTTTTTCTTTTTTTGGGGGGGGGGGGGGGGGGGGGGGGGGGGGGGGGGTTGGTGGTGTTTTGGTGTTGGTTTCATCAAATTGGGGGTGGAGAGAAATTAGATTAACTTAAGAAGAGATATAATAGCCTTCAAGCAGAACATGTGTCTTTAGGTGTCAACAATTCCATAAGGTATGAGTCTAACCCCAACTAAAACCAAAATATGCTACGATAAGCCAAGACAACTTAGTGCATGACGTCACTCTTTATCTATACCTGTCCCTCTTTTAGCTCATGTTGCATGGATGAGCTCGGTACTGAGACACGTTGTATCATCAAATTGGGCCACCACTAGTTTTTTCTCAAACACCTGAAGGTTCCTTGATTTCTAGACTTAATTAAGGCAACAAAATTTGGTGATTTGGTTGCACACCAAGACAAGCTTAGTTATGATAGCTCCGCCTTCCCAAGCTCACTCATCGATGAAGAAGCTAATCTTCCAAATCTTCAGTACCCATTTGCATACTTTGGTGGCCAATCCTCGCAAGCTCAAACAAACGTAGAGGGCCCTCAGAAGCCACCTTGGAACCAAAATAAGTGTCAATGCCGATCCCTCTAGCGCGAACAAAGCTAATGGTGCAATAATCTAACAAAGTGACGTGTACTTTTGAACAAAGACTTTCTTGAGATGTGATTACATTGACTAGACAATTAAGGCCAATAGGTGGTGCCAATTTTTGACCTAATACTATTATCTTAAGTTATAGAGGTAATAAAGATCATATAATCATGCGGTTTCCAACAAAATTTCCCAACGGCCAAGGTATAAGAAAGAAAGAAAGAGAGAGAGAGAGAGAGAGAGAGAGAGACTTATGGGAAGCTTAAGGTTAGGTCATGTGGCTTGCTTTCTTGCAGATTGCCTAGTAAAATCTTATCGACTCTTCTTTCTCTAGATGTCAAGTTAGTCTGTAAAGGTGCACAATTTTTGTCATTTTCTACCGATGCAGATCAATTGCTCGATCTTTCGAGCAACAATCACTTCTTTGCCAATTTTTGGAACTTTTGGGTGATGTTTGGGGGACCTAACCCTAAGGGATGAGTTGATTGAGTGCTTTAGCCTTTTGTATCTTGAGAAAAGGAATATTGAACCACCACCATTGCAGGCTTGAGCTAGGCTAAGTTGATTTGATGGGATGTAGACTTTGTTTGATTTGATGGCTTAGCTTTATCACTGCATTTTTTAGCATGTTTTTTCACAATATTGGTGGAAGTGAGCTAGGGTCCCTAGGATGGGATGTTTTTTCCACTTAATGTGTCAATGTTTGCAACTTTCCCTCATGTGCCTCCAAAACAAGAGTTCAATTGTATATAGTTTACAACCATGGTGAATAGACCACCAATTTGGACTCACTTTGCAAGGTGTAGTACCCTTGTAGGTAACCTTTTCTTACTTGGTTTTCAATACCAATTGATGCCAAATAACCCAACATTCAAAGTTTGACAAGGTTGTTGGGTGAATTATACACAGAGAGATTAAGACCTTGTCAATATACTGTATTACATTATGGAAGAATGTTATTGCTAATCTAAACAAGGTTGTGCAAAACATGTTTTGCATGGAGAGAATTGGAGTCCCTTTTAAATTTTTCTACTACCATATCAAGGAAAGCTTGGCATGCTTATTATTCTTTAGTACTAGCCTAAAGATGATTTGTAAGTCCACTTTAGTTTCCTTGTCGTGTTGGTGTTATTTTCATTAGTTATATTAAAAAGAACTATTGATGTATATAATAAAAATTGTATCCATGTAGCATCCATTGCATACTTGGTATTTCATGGTGAGAACACAAAGAAAACATTAATAGTTTAACCTATTTAAAATGGAAGAAAATTACATAAGAACAGAGACCATGTTTTTTTTCCTGCAACAACCGCACGGCGTCATATACTTATTTATACGAAGGATACTTGTTGAAAACACTTGTGTCACTCAAAACCCTAAAAAGGTAATAAGAATAGTAAAAAGTGGGTGGGACCCATCATGCAACTTTGCTCAAGGAAGGAAAGGCTTGGACACAGTGCTCAAGAAAAATCATTTTCCAAAACATACAAAATTTTCTTTGGGATAGATTCAAAGATAAAATTTTACATAATAATTGGCATTTTTTGCAATCTTACTCTATTTTTATAAATTTTCCAAGCGGATTTTCTCCTTCTCCCCTTCCCTTCAAACGGTTAATTTGGATTTTCAACTGGCTCAAGGCTAAGGAGAGGCACACTTTTTTTTAACATTGCTTGGACACTGCAGTAAACTTAGGAAAAGCAAATAAACTAGTCTCCACACAAAAAGAATAACAATATATTGGTTGGCAAGTCCATAAACAACATCCATTCCATCAAAGATTACATGATTATTGTGGTATAAAATATCAAGAAATAGTTGATTGCAAGGATTTTTACAATCAATGTGTACACAAACCATTGATTTGTTACAAGGAGTAAACATAATGCTCACTTGAGAATTTATCAATTGCAATTTGTGTTCAACTAACTTTGCGGGATAGCACCCACCCCTCACGATCGAAACTAGAGCTTGGGATGGCAACCACCCCTCGCAAGCATCTACACCTTGAGAAAAAAAATCTCTCTTCCATTGCCTCTGTGTTTGCATCGAGAACATATATGTGTGCGTCCTCTCTCTCTCTCTCTCTCTCTCTCTCTCTCTCTCTCTCTCTCCCCTCCCAGGTGCCTCCTGCTCTCTTTTTCTCCTAAAGTCCATGAGAGCATCTCGATAGATGTGCCATAATAAAGCACATCACAAAAGCATTTTCCACACCTACTGTAATGAATCACACTTTTTCACTAATACTTAAGAGTAAAGTGGTTCTAGCCAACACTAAAACAAGACCTGTCATTTTGGTTAATACACGCTTTATCGTTTTGTCAATTTTGGTCATTAGTTAAATTGCCATATCATTTGAATTGTAGCATTGACTCATATCATTTTGTATTATGTAATGTGATTTTCTTGTCTTTGTATTATTTATTCTAACCTTGCATGCACGAGAGAGAGAGAGAGAGAGAGAGAGAGAGAGAGAGAGAGAGAGTCTCTTTTTCCATTCTTGGAACTGGGTGAAGAGACACATGTGATAGCTCCAAAGTTGATAATTGATAGTGGAGAAGTTATATTAACTCAACACAAGAATGTACAAACGACCTCAAGCACAATTAACGACCCCTTTTATGTGTATGCCAACATGGCTCTAGTGGAAGGGGTGCTTGATACTAGCGTAAAAAAGGAGCTTATCAAAACTATCCCTAAGCAAGTGTGTTGCTCCCAAATGAAGCACGGGTGGCTCATCACCATGATGATTGTAACTTACAAAAATAATTTACAAAGTTGGCTCCTCTTGGATAAAATTGTAAATCCACACCAACATGGATTTATAAAGGGAAGGTCCATTTATGACAATATTATGGCAGCTATTTTTGGAATTGAATATGTAAACTTCACAAACTAGAATGTATCCTTTTGTAGCTCGACCTCGACAAAGCATACAACTAAATTGCATGGTCCTTCATTGAAGCCATCATGGAAGCACTAGGATTTGGACCACGCTTTGTTACCTGGTACACACCCTTGGGGCAGGCAATCACTCAAAGTTGTTGTTTAATACTATGACCGTGGGTGCCTTTGAAGTCAAAAGATCAATCAAACAGGGTTGCCCTGTAGCCCCACTTCTATTCGCCATCGGGTCTCACCCCCTAGTCACCATGTTAAAAGCCAATGCATCAAGAGGAGAGATTCAAGGCTTGTCCTTACTTAGCAACAAGCAGCTTTTGGCCAAGCTATTCGTTGATGACTCCCTCTTGTTCCTAAAAGAAAGCCCCCAGATTTTAAGAAAGGCTCTGAAGATCATTCAAATGTTTGCCACTGCCTCAAGGTCTAAGTGCAATATTGAGAAATTAAGACCGATTCTGCTATCAGAGAAGAGTGACTCATTTGACCCTCCTAAAAGGAGAGGTCCTATCCGAAGAAAAGGCCTTTCGTTACCTAGGGGCCCCACTTGGGGTCGACAACACTAATAAGCAGGCGTTCCAGTGGGTCTTGAACAAAGTGCATAGCAAGATGCATCGATTGGAATATGTATTCCTCCCTTTCCAGGGAAAAGTATAGGTGATTAACTCCTTAATGGCATGTACATCTCCTTCATGGGTCCTCTCTTGAAAATAGTTGAATGCAACTGGAAGGAATTCTTGAAACCGGTGAAAATTCCTATGGAAGAATTGCACCAAAGATTCAACCCCCTATTAGTGGTCCAGATGGGAAATTGTTTTTGGTTGCACTGGCCAAACAAGACCAGGCAGGGGCCATGATTGACAAAGTGAAACTCTCCTCTCAAGGGGGACCATGGAAGAAGCTAGGGATTCACGATATATTGTTGGCACCTCGATGGGCAAAACTAAGGTTGAAGGGCATCATGGGCGAGCTTGTTCGTAAATGTGAGTTGTAGAGACCCTACAATGGGGGGAGACTACCATATATTTTCAAAACTCCATAACACACTGGTCCTCGTGGCTATCAATAGTCAAAACTGAATTAGTAGGTCCATTCTGGAGAGTGATTTCTAGGAAGATCAATAAAAAAGGTTGGTTCTTCCCTCTCAATAAATTGTGGCATAAGCAATGGCCAGAATTGAGGTGGGGAACGATAGTCAACAACATTTGGACCATCTGTGGCCCCATGAGATGAAGATATTCCTATGGAAGGTGCTTTGGTAGGCTATTCCGGTTGGCAATAATATTCTAGCAAGAGGAATTGGATTAGATTGATGTTTGGGTTGCAAAGTGACAAGTGAAGATCTCTTGCACCTAGTCAAATATTATCCAAAATATGAGCACCAGATTGGCGAGCAAGGTGTGCAAATGGATACAGAAGACTTGGATGATTTTTTTTTTTGCAAGAACAATTTAATCATGGGGCGAAAATATATGAAGAACCAAGTTATCCTTACCTGCACACAAGTTGTTCGATTTTGCTACTTTAAACAAGTATGGAGATCTAAGAACGTGCGTGTTTTTGAAAATGACCTCTTGAGTGCTGACTTCAACAAGATCATCCAAAAAAGCAGGGAAGTGATGGTATCTATTGGAAAAAAGAGGAGCTCTGGTGAGAGGGTCCAAGCATTACACTCTATCACACTCGATTCTAGTTGACATCAAGAATGATAATGGTGCAGACCAGCTCAGGGGCGCTACCCTGCTTTGTATCTATCTCAAGTAACTTTCTTATGTCTTCTACCAAAAAGCCCCCCAACATATCATATCATTCTTCAACTACCATGTTTGGAGATACAAGATCCCTTTTATCTCTTTTCACAAATAGCCCCCGCAATTGGAATATTTTAAGCAATATTTACAAGTACAAAACAAATCTTTACATTTATTTAGGACACACACACACACACACACACACACACACATACATGTACTTAAGATTCTAGATCTCTCTCTCTCTCTCTCTCTCTCTCTCTCTCTCTCTCTCTCTCTCTCTCTCTCTCTCTCTCTCTCTCTACAATGCTAAGAAGAGAGCTATACTTTGGGTGGATCTTCAAGATTCCCATGTCAAGGGGGGTTGGTCCCTCATGGGGTATTTCATTATGGTAGACGCAAGGAAAGACAAAATGGGCCCATCTAGCGTCTTAACGGGCTTGAAAAAATCCAAAAGGGAAAGCTTGTACGAGAAGTGGGCATTTTTTTAATCTATGGTCCTTAAGTCCATGGGGAAATTTGCTAGGCCTTGCATACACAAACCTTCAGTATGCTAACACAACCTCTCAAATTGACAAATGCGGATGCTCCCATCAAGTGGATTAGTGGTTGTCATCAGTAAATATGATGGTTGATACCTCCTAGAGCTTACCAGATCACTCGCCATTATCAATCAAATTGGGAGGATTCAACAAAGACACTTTTTACCCAAAAGGAAAGAAGAGGAAGGTAGTCATAGGGAAACACCTCATCAAGGAACCAATCTTTAGAAGTTTAATCAAAATAGCACTTATCAATCTGGGATAGGATGTTAACGTGGATAACCCACGATCTTGGACACTCTTACCCACAACATTCAGATGGCAATCAAAAGAATATGGCCAAGGGTGAAGAAGGCTCACAAGTCTGAGCACCAAAAACTTCAAGCAGAAATGGAATTGCTGACTCGAAAAAAACAAGAAGGGATAGTCACTAAGTCAAAGCACAAAAAATGGCTTGAAATAAAATCAGATCTTTCCAAACAATAGCTCAAAGAAGTAAGGAAGGCAAGATTATTATCTAGGGAGACTTACCTGCAACCCAAAGTAGCCAATCAAGCACCCTTCTTCAGTACTCTTAACACCAAATCACAAATGACCGTACTTGTCCTTCGTCTCCCCTATCCTGAAGATGGAAAATTTCAATTGAAAAGAGTTTCTGAAACCTGTGAAATGCTTTTCATGGAAAAACAATTCCAAAAAGAGGACATCATGGCCGTGGGGCAAATGGGAGTGGGTTGCTAGACCCAAGGAGCACGGTAGAACTAGGGGTACTCAACCCAAAAACCCATCCCGAGGCCCAATGTGCCAAGTTTGTGGTGGCCTAGGCACTATGACATGGGACATGATAGACAATGCAATAAAAAAACACACTAAAAAATGAATGTTTTGTAGTAGAATTGAACATGGGACTTTTATTACCCCATAAAAAGGAAGAATGCTTGCCATGGAAATAGGTCTATAGGTTAAAGATCACATCCAATGATAGAAAGCTTAAGTGTTAGGCAAGATTGGTAACCAAAGGGAAAAGAAACTATAAAAGAGAGTGATTAAGTTAGCCAAATACTAGTGAAGTTTCTTTTGGTGAAGAGATTAATTAAAATTGCTACACTTGAAGCTTGGCTAGGATAAGAATACATAAAATCATGGTATGCTGGTACAGATACAAATACTTAACACATAAACTATAGATTACTACATGTTTGTCAGGTCTGCAATGCATACACAAAACATGCATGCATGCACACAACGTGTACTATGCTATTGGTAATCGATATTCACTAGTCTAGGTTACAATCTCATTTAAGAGTTCATATGTCTCTTGCTTTTAAGAATATTTATCTTTTTTGACCAATTTCTTTGTGACCCAACATGTAGAAAGTGAAGAACACCACTGTTTCAATACACATGTCCAATCAATGATGCCCCTAGGCCCTCACAAAGTATTATTTCAAGAGAATGCAACAAGCATGTTTTACATTCTAGCTTATTGCCCCTATAGAAGCACTTAATCTTCTCCGACTAAAGGCAAACCAAATACAATTGCACTAAGCAATCACGAAAAGCTTGGTACGCTTACTATTCTTTAATAGTAAGGAGGATTTGTAGGTCCACCTTAATTTCTTATCGTGTTAATATTATTTTCATTAGTTATATTAAAAAGATAATTGACATAAAGGAATTAAGAAGTGTAAAATAAAAGTAGCATCCATTGAATAATTGGTATTAGATGGTGAGAACACAAAGAAAGCATTAGTATTTTAATCCTTTACAATGGAGGAAAATTTCATAAGAATAGAGGTCATGTTTTTTTATGCAACAACGTGGGGTCATATACTGGTCTATTCTAAGGATACCTATTGCTTGGGGGGTTCACTCAAAAATATGTAGAATAGCACGTGGGGTTATTTTTTCTTATGAATTAAAAGAAAATATAGAAACAGAAGATGTTTTAAATTGAAAAAGTGAAAATTTTGGTACATAACCATCTTTTTATTGAAAAAAGTGGTACATAAGGGATCACTGAACCTTGAAAAATGTAAGATAGAGGGTTTTGTAAATACCTCTTGAATGCAAGTGCTATACAAAATCTCTATATAGTGACCCCCCATACCTACTAAAAATACATACATCACTCAAGACCCTCAAAAGGTAATGGGAATAGAAAGAGTGGGTTCAACCATCATGCAATTGAGCTCAAGTAAGTAAACGCTAGTAAACCTTAGAAAAAAAAAATATAGTCTCTACAAAAAAATAACAATATATTGGTTGCATTTTTGTGCAATAAATTTCAATGCTATATTATAATATTTTTGACTCACAATCCAATTAGCAACATCCATATCATGCAAAGGGGAAAGATTACATGAGTATTGTGGTGTAAATTATCAAGAAATAGTTGATGGCCAGGTCCTTTACGAGCAATGTGGATACGAATCATTGGTTTCTTAGAAGAAGTAAACATGGTGCTTAATTCAGAATTTATCAATTGCAATCTATCCTCAAATATCTTTGATTTTCATTTGGTTTATAGATATCATATAAGTGGCAAAGCATTCTATTTACATATATTGAAATTGAAGCATAGAGAAATGCCTATTTCTACATCGAGGTATGTAATGAATCACACTTTTTCACTATTATGTGGCCGCAAGTCTAGGGTAGGAGAGGGGAGTGGAGTAGACTGGTCCGATTTCATTTCTAGAAAAATTTTAACGTAAAAGAGGACTAATCATTATAGTTTGATTTTGTTCCTAGCACAAAAATTAAAAGAGGGCTAGTCATTTAGTTAATACACATGTTATAGTTTTTGCCAATTTTGGTCATTAGTTGACTTGCTATATCATTTGAATTGTAGCATTGAGTCATATCATTTTGTATTATGTACTGTGACTGTCTTGTCTATTGTATTATTTATTATCACCTTGCATGCAGAGATAGATAGATAGATAGAGAGAGAGAGAGAGAGAGAGAGAGAGAGAGAGAGAGAGAGAGAGAGAGAGAGAGTCTTTTTCCATTCTTGGAACCAGATTAAGAGATGCATGTGATAGCTCCAAATGTTGATAGTTGGGCACATAATATCATTTTTCAACTACCATGCTTGGAGATATAGGATCAACCCTTTTATCCCTTTTCACAAAAAGGCCTCTCAATTGGAATATTTTAAGAAAAACAGATATTTACATATATCTAGGCTACTCTCTCTCTCTCTCTCTCTCTCTCTCTCTCTCTCTCTCTCTCTCAAGATGCTAGAAAGAGAGAGTTCAATGGAGATAGACTTCTCTTAAAACGTACTCCACTTTCACTTGCATTTGAAGAAAGGTATGCTATCAGGTTTTAAGACCCTTGATAATAGTAGGGATATCTAAATGGGAGAGAGGTAACCATAAAGAGAGACATCGAGAGACGAAGATTAAGAAATCTCCACTATTCTATATTTTTGTTGACACCCTCAAAGAGTCTCCGTACCCCATTCGAGTCGCTTCCCTGAGTATTGATAGTATGTTAGAGCTAGATTGCTATGCTACAGATATCCGTCGCAGTGACCGGCTAACATTGGCATCGTTGCGGGGGTAGTGATCCTTAGTTGGTGAGTGATCTTGTCGTAGTTTTTTACTTTCTAGACCTTTGATTTTGACTTCCATTCCGTTTACACGTTAGCAATCAAGCAGCTAGACTTAAGGTTTAATGCTTCGTAGAGGCAAAAGTCGGGGACTTGCTAGATCTATTCTTGAGAGGCATAGGGAGTTGTGAGTGAGATATGAAAGCAATTCATTATGTATTTTTTTAGGTGCTCTGAAAGTATTGCTCCATCATCCATTTTTCTTTCAGTTTTGTACCGTTTGTTTGTTTTTGTTCCTAGAATTCAGTTAAGCACTTAGGAGTAGATTAGGTAGCAATCAAAACCATCAAATGGGGCTAAAAATTTCAGGGGAAAAGCTATCAAATCCATATTTTGGTACAAAAGACCATAAACTCTAAAATTTAGGAAATTTGATGGTCAAAACTCAAAAGCAGATCTAAACCCAAAAATAAGTACAAAAAGGGGATAAACAAACCCAAAACAGTCAATCTGGAAAGTTTTAGGTCAACTAGTGCAGGAACATGGATCACAATCCATGCCCCCCGTGACATTTTGACCAAAAACTGATACCATTGGGTCTACAGTGGTTCCAAATCATTGGATTTACATTTTTGGTGAAAAGTTGACTAATAAATCATTCAAATCTAGCAAATGGGAAAAACCTTCAAAGTTCTTAGAAGTTGATCAAACTTTGGGCCTTTTTGACCTTTTGAAATCCAAATTCAAAAATAAGTGAAAATATAACCTCTACAGGGTGCAAGCATACAACTAACCAAATTTCATATTCAGAAGTGGTCAAACATGGATGGCGATCCATGACCTACTTGATCATTTGGAGCTGAGATTTTAGCAGTGAGTACCTGACAACATTTGGGACAAATTTTGTAAATGACATCATAGCAAAAAACAATAGAAAGTTGATCAAATCACGAAAAGACGAGTTGCAAGTTATTTCGTTTTGGTACCAATTAAACATGTTTTCACACGATTACACACTCACAATTTTGGATGGCCATATACCAATGATAGTAGTATAGTGCACCTAAGATTCTTGAAGTATAAGTACTAGCAGTCCTAAGATTCTTAAAGTATAAGTACTAGCAGTACCGTATATAAGACATTTAGCAGAATAGAACCTTGGATTCTTGAAGTATAATTACTGGCAATACCATATATACCGCATTTATTGCAAGAGGACCTTGTGTACCATAGGGATCTTAGAGGCCTAAATTAGTGTGCAACCTAGTACTCTATAATAGTTTTGCTATATCCAATACTATTGTTGTAGTGCATGGTGGACCTGTTTTAGCATAGTACTTATGGGATCCTACTTTAGTATCTTATGTAGTTCTCTTGAATAGCAATACTATAGGGCATGGTGGATTATCAGTATAATAAGTATAATAGTATTCATAGTATTTTTATGTAGTGTTTAGTATAGGATATTATCCCTATAGTATATTGATGGGCAAGGTTTTCATGGAATTTATGCACATTTTGGGAGTTATATATCCATCCAAAATCAAGCCAAAAGTCAAGAAAATGGATTTCAAAGATAATTATTAATTATGTCTTAGCAATTTCTACTCCTCCACTTGGCTTTGTTCACATTGATGTTAACTCACTTGCTAACTCCTTTTATTTCTAAGATTATAGAATCATACACCCAAACAAATAATGAGACCATACAAGAAAATGAGAATGGAATTTCTTAGTTGACATAATTCACCCCCTCTATTAGATATGCCCATGGCCCTATACATCTCTCCGGTAAGTGAACCTAAAACCTTGGCTTTTCTCTCCTATGTGGGCAAAGAAAATTATCAAACCCTCTTCACCCTTTTCACTCTTACTCTCTCCCATCCTTGATCAAGCCATACACTTTCTCTCACATGTACTGGTAAAGTCAATTTCTTATTCAAAATCTCTCACAAAAACTAGTTCTTTATTGCCTCCTTCTCATATGTGGAAAAATGGCCTATATCCCCCATCTTTTTGTAAATGGAAATGATATATATATATATATATATAAATTAACAAGTGACATATGGAAATCATGACTGATCTATGGGAAATGTAGAAGGATACCAAGTTTATTGATATTTTTTTATTAAAGTGCTCTTTATGAACTATGGTCAGTTTTTCTTTGGACGAACAATTTGTAATCATTTTTTAGCATTCAAGAAATTTATAAGTAAATACGTACAAGAGAAAAATGCTCACTCTTGCATGTGGGGAGTTTGCACCTAGTGCTTTGTGTTCTTTTTGTTGTGGCACTCCGCTCTAGGAGGTGCACTATCACATACTCTCATGCTTATCTTGCTCTCTATCTCTACCAAATCACTCGGTTTTGGATTACATGTCTATGGGCTCTTTAAGATATGTGGATCTGTTGATTTTATCCTTTGCAACATGTTATTTTGTAAAGGGCACACTGCACTCATGTATGTAGCAGTTGTATTATAATCATTTTGAGCATTCAAAAAATCTATAAGTAAATACGTGCAAGAGGAAAATGCTCACACTTGCATGTGGGGAGATTGCACCTAGTGCTCTATGTATTTCTTCTCCTCTCTCACCTCTCCTCTCTCTGTGCTTGTGTAGCATTCAGCTGTAGGAGATGCACTTACACGTGCTCTTCTGGACTCTCTCTCTCTCTCTCTCTCTCTCTCTCTCTCTCTCTCTCTCTCTCTCTCTCTCTCTCTGAGTGTGTATATCTTGATTATGGTGCATATGCAACTCTCTCTCTCTCTCTCTCTCTCTCTCTCTCTCTCTCTCTCTCTCTCTCTCTCTCTCTGAGTGTGTATATCTTGATTATGGTGCATATGCGATTAATCAGGTATGTAGATATATTAATCCATTCCTTGTAGCATGCAATCTTATGTATTTTGTATGTAAGCCACATTTTTGTCTGTAGCACTATAATAGAAATGGATAGTTATTTACTTATTGTTGTAGTTGACAGGTGGCAAAATCAATGTCCATTACAAACGAGAGCACGGCATGCTTGCAAAATACAAAAAATAACATGCTAGAAGCGATAAAACTCACAAATCTACATACCTGAAGAACCGTACTTGCACATAATCAAAGTTGTACATGATTTGAGAGAGAGAGAGAGAGAGAGAGAGAGAGAGAGAGAGAGAGAGAGAAGAGAAGCACGTGCAAGTGCACCTCCTAGAGTAGAGTGCCACACATACATAGAGAGAGAGGAGAGGTGAGAAGAGAGAAGAAGGACACAAACATTGAGTGCAATCTCCCACCGTGCAAGAGTGAAGATTTTCCTCTTGCACACATTTACTTATAGATTTCTTGAATGCTCAAAATGATTACAACATGTCCACCCAAACATAACGTGGCCATAGCTCATAAAGAGCACTTTAATGAAAAGATAACCATATACTTTCTATCTTTTGGCATATTCCATATATCAAGCGCGATTTTCCCACCTGTAAGCTACAATGAATGAATATTTATCAATTTCCATTACATACCTCTCCCTTAAGAAAGCAAGTGTCGTCTATGTTATTAATCTCCCACCTGTACTACAATAAATGAAAATTTATCAATTCCCATTACATACCACTCTACTAGGAAAAGAATTGTCCTCACTTGCTATGTTATTTATGTGCAAATCATACTTTTAAAAAACAATGGTCAAAATTTTGTGTCAAAAATAACATATGTCAAAATAAAACTCACAGAGTTAAAGAGATAAATTTGCTTTTGTACATGTGGTCACTTTAAGACATATTGGGTTCCACACTCCCTTTTTTATCTTCTTCTTTTGACCATTGTGACTTCTCCCCTTATTTTATTAATGTTAAAATACCATCTTGTTTTGTGCATACAACGACTCTATACGTATATACATATTGCTCATACAATCTATATTCTTTAATTTCTTGGTAAGGTTTTAAGACATGACTTAATGCAGGCCTTAAATCTTTATTCTCAAGCTATATTGCTTACAATTAACTACGAATAACTACCCCATGTTATGATTTTTATTTTCATTTTTTGCTATACACTCTATAATGATTGTTCTAATTCTCACCAATTTTTTATATTTCATTTTTTATTACGAACCTACTACCAATGCCCACTATCTGTATACATGAATTATTAAATGGACCTGGTTAGTTTGCATTTTCTTCAAGAATCTTCTCATGATATCTCTCAAGATTTCCATATAGCACACTTAATGTCACCATACGTATGTGGTAGTGATGTGTGTGAACACATTTACGAACGTCGAGGTATTTTTTTCCTCACTAGGAGGTTTTTTGTGCATTGTATATACACCCATCATCCTAGGGCTATTTTATTTTTCCATTGTGCACTAAGAAATACTACTCTCTATTGTGTGCCTTGAGCTTCTTCATATTCTCCAAGTTGTGTGTGTTTTCGTGCAACCCTATTTTCAACAATTGGTATCAGAGCAGGTTGCATCCTCCTGGGCATAGTCATCAGTGTTGCTAGCACTCGCTTGCTCACTTTCTTTGATTTATGTGAACTTTGGTGAGCATTAGCAGGTCAACAAATACTTTGGGATAGCTTGAAGCGCTTAATCTGCTCAAATTTTCCATTCGAGCTCATTTCAGCCTCTGTTTCCACTATAGGTAGTACTGTGCAGGCACTTTTGTCCTTTTGTCCAAAATTTGTGTCAATGCTATTTTGCAGGTCCCTTACAATATTCTTTGGGTTTTTCTATATAGCATGTGTTAGTCTTGCGTTGTTTCTCCTCTTTTCGGGCACTTTTCACATCAGGTGCACGCAGTCTCCATGGCTAACAACAACACAAATGAGGAAGATGTTTGTTACTAAGGATAAATTGGATGGGTTCAATTACCCAATGTGGGCTTACATGATGCAACATATTCTTATTTCAAAGGGCATTTTGATGTTGTACAGAGCATTGATGTACGTCGTTATTCTGTGGATACAAACACTGTTGAGGATGTTGCAGGTTTTGGTGGCAGGATTGTTACTGCTAGAGCTATTTTGCCTACAACTGAGCACGCTTGTTGGGATGTTAGAGATGCACAGGCTCATGCATTGATTGCATTATTTGTGAAGCGCACTATTACTCCTCACATTCACTCAGCTAAATCAGCTAAACAGGCTTGGGATATTTTGGTTGGTCTTTATGCAAGTCACAATGAGGCTAAAATTGCATTGTTGTGTAAAGAGCTGGAGTCAAAGATTATGCATGCGAAAGATGACATGGACACTTTCCTTGCTAGTATCAAGGATATTAATGAGCAACTCATTTCTGTAGGCAAAGTCATTTCTGATAGTTCCCTTGTGTAGAATATTCTTGATGCTTTGCCGGAATTGATAATGGTGCTACAAAGCACATTACCTCACATTGTGACTTGTTTACCTCTCTCGAGTCTATCCCTCACATGGGAATACAGTCACTTGTGCCAGCAATGCCTCTTATCCGGTCCAAGGAGTTGGAAAGATTGTGCTAACCGTTGCGAATGGCACTTTATGTACGTGGGATCAAGAAGAATCTTTTGTCTATATTTGCACTTGCAAGACTTGTTCTTGTTGTGAAATTTGTGGAGGACATATATATAGTTCATGATGTCAATTTTGGTGATTAAATTGTTGCATCTGGAATTTTGTGTCGTGGGCTATATAAGCTCACTTTATATGAAAAATGTGGGAAGAATTTTGCAAATGCAATTGTGGATTACGACGCTATTTCACATGTAGGACTTTGGCATGCATGTTTTGGGCATCTGAATTTTGCCGGTTTTCTACGTTTGCAAGAATCTGATATGGTTGCTCCTTTTCCGCTTTTTGAAGCACTTGTGAAGCATGTTTGTGAAGACTGTATTTTTGGGTAAGATGTAGGGCTACATGCAGATTGTAACTTGTGCATGGTGATGTTTGTGGGCCCATGCAAACTCTGTCCTTGGGAAATTACCTTTACTTCATGACTTTCATTAATCATTACTCTAGGCATGCATGGGTGTATCCGTTTAAAGCTAAGTTTGAAGTGTTTATATGCTTCAAGAAATTTCTGGCTATGGCTGAAAATGTCTCTAAATGTACTATGGACACCCTCCGTTCAAATTGAGGGAGGGAGTATATGTCTCATACATTTTTGGCTAGTCATGGGATAAAACACTAATGTATAGTTTTGTATACACCCTAGCAAAATGGTGTTGTTGAAAGAAAAAGCAAGTCGCTTGCAAAACTGGCACGATGTATGGTCAAGAGTCAAGCTTTGCCACATTCATTTTGGCTTGAGGCCATCATATGTGCTACTTATGTACTTAAGAGGTGTCCTACAAAAGCTTTGCAGTCTATAACTCCTATAAAGCATGCCATGATAGGAAGCCAACTATTGATCCCATGCGCTTTTTTGGTTGTTTAGCTTATGCATTGGTGCCACAAACATAACGTAGAAAATTGGATGATAAGGTTATTAAATGCATTTTTGTTGGTTGCAATATTGGAAGCAAAGGTTGCATGTTGTACCATCCACACAACAATGTATTATGGTTTCATGAGATGTTGTATTTGTTAAATATTTTGTTCTACCCTTAATGTCATGTACTAGAGACATTAACGTAAGCTCACGTGACATTTATGACAATTTGTTGCCTCTTTTCAGTGGTGGAAACTTGAATGTAAATTCCTCAGTAAAATGTATAGCCTATGGAGGTTTCAAAAAATACTATGGATCAGCCTATTAGTGATGCAGATGTGTGTGATGTACTTGATGTAGAAAGGATTGAGAATGAGCAGGCTAGAGATATGCTGAAATGGCTAGTGCATACTTTTCATAATAATAACTTGGATGCACCTTTGTCTAGTCTTACTCGTTTAGGTTCTCGCCATGCATCTTATGCATCAGATTGTTATGCTTTTGTTGTTTCTAGCTTATGTGATGTAGAGGAACCTCTGTCGTCTTTTGATGAAGTACATAATTCAAAGAATTGGGGATGGCTGCCATGGAATAAAACTATGATGCACTTATATAAAATGACACATGGACTTTATGTGATTTGCCTCCTCACAAAAAGGCCATTGGTGCAAAGTTGGTTTACAGATTGAAATGTAAGCTGAAATTGTTTGCTATAAGGTTTGACTTGTTGCAAAAGGTTATGCACACAGAACGGCATATATTATGAAAAGACTTTTGCTCCCACTTGTCATATGACTTATGCATTTTCTATGTGCATTGGCAACTCATTTTGGATGGGATGTACACCAATCAGATATTGCTACTACTTTTTTGAATGGTGATATTTTTTAGAAAGTTTTTGTAACGTAGCCTCTTGGTTTTGCCATAAAAGGACAAGAAGATAAAGTGTACAATGTAAGAGTATGTGTTGAAGCAATCTCCTTGTGCTTGGTATGAGAAAGCTAACACTCATTTAGTTACACAAGGCTTTCATTGCAGTCCAGCAGAAAGCACTTTGTATGTAAAATGTGAAGGTGATGTACTTCTCATGGTCGTTCTTTATATTGATGATTTGTTGATCACTGGACAAAATGAGACACATATTGTTGAATTTAAGGCAATTTAAATGCTACTTCCAAAATAAAAGATTTGGGATTGTTGCATCATTACTTGGGCATAAAGTTTAAGTAGTGCGATGGTGGTATTGCCTTGTGCCAAGCAAGCTACAAAGAAACATTACTATGTAAATTTGGACTTGAGCATTGCAAACCTATTGCTACTCCCATGGAACAGGTTTAAAATTGAGTCTTCATGATGCTGGTGATCTGTCAATGTCACTCTTTACCAAAATCTTATTGAATGCCTTATTTATATATGCAATATGAGACCAGCTATTCGGTTTATAGTCTCACAGCTTAGCAAATTTATGCATAGCCCAGTGTATAAGCATTGGCAAGCTATCAAGAGGATCTTTCACAACTTGAGTGGAGCTTTACATCTTGGGTTGCTTTATCCCAAGGGGAGATAATTGACGCCAAATTTACATGCTTTTTTGAACTCAAATTGGGTAGGTTGTTATGGCAGGCAAGCGTCCACGAGTGGTTTTTGTTTCTTGCTCGGTAGTTCATGCATATCATGGTTGAGCAAAAAGCAGCCTGCTGTGGCTACTTCCAGTTGTGAGGCTGAGTACAAGGTAGTTTTCACAGCTACGGTTGAGTGTGTATGGTTCAGACATCTTATGGCTGATTTGGGTGTTGGACATGACACTACCAACATCATCTACACTGATAGTTAGAGGGCATTGATAGTTGCAAGGAACCCATTTTTTCATGCTTGCACAAAGAACATCAAGGTGAATTACCATTATATCAGAGAGAGAGACTCTAAGCAAGAGAGATTAAATTGGCTTATGTGCCGACACGAGATAACGTTGCAGATCTTTTCACAAAGGGATTGTCTTGTGAGAAGTTCGAAGCTTTTTGCAAAGCTTTGGGACTTACTTCCCTTTGACGATTGATCATGTCCTCAGGGCATGGCACTTCCCTATACTCTATGTGATAGCTCTTGTTCACTATATCACTCCCAAGGAAGATTTGTTACCATACATATGTGGTAGTGACATGTGTGAACACACTTAGGACTGCTGGGGCATTTTACCCCTTCACTAAGAGGTTTTCCCCCCCGTGCATTGTATATACGCCCATCATTCTAGGGCTAACTAATCTTTCCATTTTCACTAAGCAATAATCCTCTATGTTGTGTACCTTGAACTTCTTTATCTTCTTCAAGCTCTGTGTGTTTCCGTGCAACCCTATTTCCAACACTTACTCGTCTACTTTTCCGATCGCAACGCCAAGAATCTCTAGACTTACGGTTTTACTGATAATTCTAAGTATGTTTATCTAAAGCTCGTTCTTAGTCTGATTAATGAGTTCAAACAAGCAAGATTATATGTGATAAGGTTTAGCAATACCATTGTAAGTTCTCCACCTTCGATTCTTCTTTACAGGGTCACTTAGAAAATTTAGTTGATACTACACTAGCAACATTTTATAAGATTCTAGCATTAATTCTATGCTTGTTATATGACCAAATATCTAGACTAGGATATGACTTATAGTACTCAATTTGTTTAGCATACTAACTCTCTGATACAAGACAATACCAAAATCCTTGACAATCGACTTATCCCATTCACAAAAATTAGCAACGGATTTGAATTTTCTTTGATCACTCACTTCTTATATGTATCTATTGCTATTCATTTCCTTACTTACCTTAAGATCTTATCATCATGATACATAATTTGCTTATACTACAATCAGATGCTAGTTTAATACACTTGTTTGATAAATACTCTTTAATTTCTTATAAGCTATTGTTCACAGAGAGAAAGAAAAACCAAGGAAAGGCACAAACTAACTTACTATTCTGCTTGTGTCATGTAAACGTGATACAAAAGAATCCTTTTAAAGAGTTCAAAGAGCAACGTCTCAATGTCCTATGACTCTCAACTTCCCAATTCCCATGACATTTCATATCCCTAGGATTTTAAGCCCACTTTCCCACTTGAATATACTTTCGGATAGTCATCCCCTAGCATAGGCATTGCCCCGTGGCTTGAAATTTTTCCAAAATTTGACTCGATTGCCACAATCCCTTGATCCATAAACTAGATAGGCTAGAGTGTGCAAAGCAAAGTGCCTGGAACTTAATCCAAGGTTCACAAATATACTCCTAGATCCATCAACTCCTATACATGTGCAATCCCATATAGTGTATCTCCTCACGCTCAAATGCAAAATACAAGTGCTCCATTTTATGACAACATGCCAAGGCTGAGAACCTCTCATATACAAATACATCCAAGTAGTTCGCACAAAATAAACTTATGAAACCAAAACTCGATCAGGAGTTCTCTACTCCAAAGGTAAAGTCTAGGCAACCATTTTGCCTTGGTGAAACAATTTCACACAAACTCCATCGGAACATCCTCTTTGAAATCCTGCATATCTGCTGACTTTTAATCTGCAAAATACTGCTTTGCAAATTTTTGTGATGAATCCGCTGCACTACTGACTTTTTTCACTACAGACATTCCATACTTCCAATGAAATTTTAACAACTCCATATCTGAGAAGTCATAACATACTATTGTGTAGAACACATTCCACTTAATCTATCTGTCAAATCCACCTAAATGTTAAAAACGTCCACAAAAATCAAGTAAATAAGGTGCTTATAATCCAAAGAGATCCTCTGAAGCTGTTCAATTAATTTGATCTGCAAATAATAAATCCTGATCATTATGTACAATGTAACACCTTCCTCTTTGAAAAATTTGCAAGTATAAAATTTGCAAGACATGAAAATCTAAATTCCGATAATCCATCATCCACATCTGACTATCCATCCTGCAAGAATCCACTTTTATTGTCTCACCATCTTCAAACACACATCTTCTAAGCAAAGTATGGTTGGATTGACAACAACTTGTCCCACATCAATTTTAGAAAGCACATCCATTGAACTTAAACTTGAAGTTACATTATTTTGCATTTCAACCATCTTTAGTTGATCCACAAAAACTGTTAAACATAATTTAGACTCTTGAAAGACTTGCTCTTGACAGTCCAGTTGTTGAATGCATGCTCTCAGTGAAGATTCTATTTGATCCATTCTCATTCAAATCTAATCATAAATCAATCCACTTGGCTAAATTCCCTGCAAAACTGAAACATATTCTTGCTTGATATCCACTTGTGATATCAAAATATTTCCTGCAAAACATTTAGAATAATTAAAATTCTAATTCTCCTGATCATGCGCAACATCTGAGACAATGGTTTGATTTTTTGCCCGAATTTGCCAGCTATTAATTAAAATCAATATTTGTAAACTCCTCTAGTATTCTTGCAACACTTGAAATGTAACCATAATAAATATCTATAACAAACATGCTTTTATGTCCAAAAACAGATTTTGCTCCTGCTCCTCCATATTTCTCTTGAATAAACGTGCTTGCTGAAAAATTTTCCCATTGATTTTCTGATTCGAACTTCTATTTATATGGTTTAGATACAATTTCTGCAGCATCCTTTGGCTGCGTATCCTCTTGTGTGTGGATCTCACTTCAAGAAATTCCTAAATTCCTCTTATGCGGATCTTTCTGGGGAAATTCTTGTTGAACAAATACGCTTGCCAAATTTCCTCCTTAGCAAAGTTGATTTGAGAGAATTTCTCCTTTCTGGTTCTTTATCCTAGATTTTGTACGCATCATCCATGGAACCTATGAACAACTCGATCACATCCTTTTATTTATTCATCTCACTATCTGCCTCTTCAAATGGGCTTTGAATACTATGAAAAACATTATTGTTATGTATGGTTTGATTCTTCTCACAAACAAGGTTACTTTTTCCATATGCAAATGACATGACCCTCATAAATTTGGTCAATGGATGTTCCACTTTCACTTCATGAGCATACTCTAGTGGTAGGGTAGGGGTATGTAGGGGCTCTTCTAGGATCTTTTGGCCAATCACCTTTTGCACCTCCTTCTTGTCCATCTTTGGTATCCCCACTTCATGGCTTGATGACAACATACAAGCCCATCCATCATCATCACTTGACTCTTCTTTTGAACTCATCCTCATATGCATTCCTCAACCTCTCACGTGCTTTTTGCAAAATGCAAACCTTCTTTCTGCTAGAACATGATTTCCTCCTCTCCCCTTTGTGAGCATCTAACCATTCATATGCGTTCTCAAGGTCATCCTCAAAATCATCGACCTTCTCTAAAGAGCTTTCCATCTTCTTATAGCATGATGCTCCATGCAACTTCCCAAAGATTTTATGAAACTTCGTGTACAAATCAATGTCCATGCACCATTTCCTACATGCATCTTCCTTTGAGCACTCATCAACTACATGTGGACAATCCTCCACTGCATGCTTCCAACTTATGAGAACCTCATATTTCTTCTTCTTCTTTTTACCCCCCATCACAAACACTTCAATTAAAATACAACAACCATGTTCAGTCCGCAAGATTAGTGTACCACACCAATGCGAGACCAATTAAACTTATTAAATGGAGAGCCCCCCAAGGATGCTAGGTCTGCTCCAACTCCTCTATCAGTAAGGAAACAACAACACGATTACCAATGTTCATAGAGAGAATGAAAGACCAAGGAAAGGCACAAATTAACTTCCCATTCTCCTTGTGGCATGCAAACGTATTACAAAAGACTCCTTTTTAAAGAGGTCCAAGAACAATTGCTCAATGTCCTATAACTCTCAATTTCTCAATTCCCATAAGTTTTCATATCCCTAGGCTTCTAAGCCCACTTTCCCACATGAATATACTTTAAGAGTGTCATCCCCTAATAGCTACTCTCTTTGCATATATACCTAAGGGGCCACACCAAGAAGTTTTGCAACAAGGGAGATTACCATTATATATTTCTAGTAGGTAGGACTATTTTTCTTTATCTACATTCTTTTATGATCTGTGAAAATAAACTATTTTTGAAGTCATTGATAGGACTTGTACTAAATAGAATTACTACTGAGATTATTTATCATTGAGCTATAAAGCTATCCACATGAGCTCACGTGATTTGGATCATCAAAAATAGTTTGTATTCCAACCTACTCCAAGTTGGTATCAAACAGGTAGTAAATGTTTTGTCTTTCATACCTTTCTTAGTCCATTGGTCACATACACACAAATTTGCCAGCTTACACAGTGTGTAAATGCTCATTCTGGTGTGGATTCACTTATTTAGATCAACACCATTTATCTGTGTAGATCCACCGATTTAGGTAGTACACGTGCAAATTCGTTGATTTAAGCAGCACACCAACAAACCACAGATTCACTAGTTTCAATAATATTAAGTGCAAATTTGTCAGCTTAGGCAGCACAAGTGCCGATTCACCGATCTAAGCAGCACAACTCATTGGTGTCGATTCACCGATGACTAGCCACCATTGCCCCTAGTATGATTTTGTTACTCGAGTATATAATGGAAGTGATTTGGATTTGAAATTGGAGTTGGGGTTGGATTTGGATTTGGTTTATGATGATTGGTTGTAGACAATGTTTATGAAATTGGACCTGAAATTCATGAGAATTGATTATTGAATGATGATTGTCACCAATGATATCCTAATAATCAAAAGATGACATATATTACATATTCTCCTAGTATGGGACAATAGAATATGTAGTATGTGGATGACGAAATAAGTTTATGAGTTTTAATTTTTATATATGATATTTTTGATACGTAATTTTGACCATTGTTTTTTATGAGCGTGATTTGAAGATTCTTGACTTAGCAATTGAGGACAATTGCTTTTCTAACGAAGAGTTATGGTATTGGTAAATATATATATTATTACAGGTGACAAGTGGACAATCAAGCTTGGTCTATGGAAAATGCAAAAGGATACCAAGTTTATTGATATTCCATTATCAAAGTCCTCTTTATGATCTATGGGCACTTTATGTACGGGTAGACAAATTGTTATCATTTTTTAGCATTCAAGAAATCTATAAGTAAATATGCGCAAGAGGAAAATGTTCACTCTTGCACGGGTGGAGACCCACCTAGTGCCATGTGTTCTTCTTCTCATTTCTCACCTCTCTTCTCTGTGCCCGGTGTAGCACTCTGCTCTAGGAGGTGCACTGACACATACTCTCATGCCTATCTTGCTCTCTATCTCTATCATATCAATTGGGTGACTACATGTCTATGCGCTCTTTAAGGTATGTAGATTTGCTGATTCTATCCTTTGCAGCATGCTATTTTGTATATTTGAAGGCATGCCCCGCTCCTCTCTATAGCACTTTCCCTCTAAAAGGGCATGTGCCATGCATTCTAGCATTTTGTAGGATGTTTAGAGCTCTTAAGCTTGCACAACCGCTACCTCCATCATCCCTCTCCTTGCTTTCTCAAGTAGTGAGCACCATTTCTCTCTCTTCCACCATCCATCAACTCTTTCCCCCTCATTGAGCTTAGCTTAGCTCAAAATTGGGGCCTCTTATAGACATTATCCTCTACTCTAATTTACCAGGTGGTCCCATCTTTGCATGGACTCATGCAAGGCACCACACTATTGCATCTCTTTATTGGCATGCATATAATTGATATGTGATTCAGTGAGGTCAAGCGAAAAGAGATTAAAAGACATATGAAACAAAAAATGTGATGCGACTTGCTCAAATTGGCTCCTTTCACACCATTAAACTGAGGCAGAGGCCAAAAACTTCTAAGAGCCTATTAGTCCAATGTATCCTTACTCTTCCAATCAAGAGGAACGACGACAAAAAACTCAAATCACCCTTAGGAGAGTTATCAACAAGCATGGGACCTTATGCTTCCATGACCTCATCATCTCCACATTCCACACCCTCTCCCTCGAATGCATGCTCATCATCACTCTCATTACCATTAGCATCATCAAATGGGTTCGTTGATGTGAAATGCATGCCATTTGCATGTGTTGGACTATTATGATGTTGGCCACAATTTCTAGTGCATTTGGGTGAGGGGTTTGGAGGTGAATCCTCGTGCATATTAGAACCCCTTGGTCTACCAGAGTTCTTTGGCTTTGGTGGCCTTCCATGCCAAACTTTTCCATCTCAATATGGCCCTTCTTCCCAAGATGAAGGCAATCGGGTGTACGCCATGCAAGGGAAATTTGTCAAATCAGAGTGAAAATTTCTAAAAGTGAATTCTTTTAAAAGCTTGCAAAAGCCTCTAAAAGAATCCGTTTTTGAGAAGGCGATGACAAATTGTGCACAATTAATTCATCAAATTTTGTTGACAAGACATAACCATGTCATGTCAACAACCTAGAGTGTTAATTAAGTATGTTCTTTGTTGGGTATTCTCTTGCATAAATACATGGTTGTGGTTTACCATTCAGAATCAATTACTCTTGTCTAGACCTCTTCGTATATAAAAGATGTAATGTAAATCACGGCTGAGGTGGCTCCCCCATCAACCGATGTATCTATGATCTGTTGAAGTGGTCATGGCTCATCACGAACTTGACAAGAATATGTAATTTTTTGGATCTATCAATATAATCCACTCACCATTGTGAGCCGGGGGAAAAAAAGGATGTAAAACCGTAGAAAAAAGGATTTCTAAGATTAAAGTGATTTATGATCCACACAAGTTGCACAAGATCATCTAGAAATTTAGACTAGTTAGGGCATAGACAGGAAAGACAAAGACAAAGCCATGAATTATGTGTATAATGAAACAAGGGGGGAGAGAGGGGGTCCTTGGGGTTTGTGAGAGCAAGCAAGTGGAAGAGGCCCCTTAGATACATATCCATCCAATAAGCTGGATTTATCCTTTTGTATTTTGTTGCTAGATGATCATAAGTGTAGGCCTCTTTTTCACCTTCTAGGAGCAGGCTACATGTCCTCCCCATCAATGGATGCAGGCTACAGCAAGGGGGTTTTCTTGAAATAATAAAGTGCAATCAGACAATAACTATCTGTTTTATAAATTTTGGTTCACCTTGTGAAAGCTCGTTGCCGTGCTTTGTATCATGCTCACGGGAATATGAGTGTCGCTACAAAAAAAAGGTCTCCCATGTGAGGTGCAACAGCCTTTGATATTGTCTCTTGGTAATTGTAAATTCCAAGTATTGTCTACTATATGACCACGTGATAAAAATTTAGAATAAGGGATCCAAGTGCAATATAGAGAAGTCAAGGCTTATCTCCCTGTCGGAGAACGACTCTTTTGACCCTGCAGTCTGGACATGAGAGATTATCTCAAAAGGGAGTGTATTCAGACACCTGGGAGCCCCCGTAGGGGTGGACGTAACCCACAGGCAAAGACTTCAATGGGTCCTTGAAAAAATAAGCTAAAAATTGAGAATATGGGAGTTTGTTCTCCTCCCCTTCCAAAGCCGGATTAGAGTGATTAATGCTTTTATGATCCCGAATATTGCATTCCTCAGCCCCGTGCTCAAGATGGCTAAGTGTAATTGGAAAGAATTCTTAAAACCAGTGAAAAGGTTTCTTTGGAAGAACAACACGAAAACCTCCCGGCAATGGCAGTGGGCTAGATGGGAGGTAGTTTCTCGCCCAGTAGACCAAGGAGGGCTCGGCATTCTTAACCCTGTATCCCATGTTGAGGCCCTTTGTGCCAAATTTATGGTCTCATTGGCTAAACAGGACCAAGCTTGGGCTATCATGACCAAGGAAATGCTTGATGCAATAAAACTGGGATCGAAAGGGGGAAAGTGGAAGGGGGTTGTGATGCACAACAAACTTCTCGCCCCGAAGTGGTCTTATCTTAGATCTCGTGGATCTAAGAGGAGCAACCAAATACTTTAAGCACTCAAGATCATCCCAGGGGAGCAACCAAATACTTTAAGAACTCCATTTTGCACTGGTCCCCTTGGCGCTCTCTAAAATATTGGGGCCGCTGCAAAGCCCCTATTGGATAGAAATGGTCAGGAATGTGAATAATAAGGGGCTCGTCGACTAGAGCAATTCTGAGATAGCAACAAGAAGTGCTGGAAAACTGTTGACTCTTTAGCCAACCAATTTCAACTGAATGGCTTCGAGATCTTACTAGTCTACAGGGTGATGAAAGAGCTTGATAAGGTGGTGATGCCAATTTGTGAATCCAACTTTGAATGGGATGCTTAGAGATGGCCTGGGAGTAGCCTCTTTTGGAAACCACATTCCAAAGGCATTTACCATGCATTAATGCACGAGGCTAATTTGTGTAGCCCCCTCAACAAATTATGGAAGAGGCACTGGACGGAAAAACGGTGGGAGGGAGTCGTGGAGAACATCTTGAAGCCAATGTGGCCTCAGTATATGAAGATATTTCTATGGAAAGTGATGTGGGGTGCTCTGTGACGGGTGTAAAGATACAAGAAAGAGGAATCGGGTTCAATCGTTGCTCGGGGTGCAGAATAGCTAGTGAAGACCTAGCCCACCTTTTCATGGATGCCAAGCAATCAGTGGCATGGCTGGGAAAATATGCAAGTGGATTCAAAGGACATGGCAAATTAAGTTCTTCAAGACCGATTTGTTCTTTGGTAGTAACAGGTTGGGAAGTCCTGCTCTTCTTGTCTACACTCAAATAATCAGGTACTACTTCTTTCACCATATTTGGCAAGCAAGGAACCGCCGCATGTTTGAGGGGATCTGGCTGTGGCAAGCTTTTGTGAAATCATACAAGAGAGCAGAGTGATGATCCATAGGATCAGAGGCAAACAAGCCTCAGAGGACTGGTCTAGAACAATACATGTCATGATGACATCTTGTAATAAGTAAAGCCTAGGAGTAGTTGTGGTTTCTCTGTCAAGTAGAAAACTTGTAATCCTTTGACCCTCAAGGCTCGGTCTGAGCTCGAGGTTGGTGTATATTTCTGATGTTCTTAATACTATCCACTCACAATTGTGAGTTTTGCAAAAATAAAAATAAAAAATTAAACACAAACAAAGTTTCCGTAACTACCTTTTGTTTTTGGGGCCCACTCACCCACACCCGCATGTCTCAGGGATTGAACCATAGTGGGTGCGCGCAGAGCCCCTCACCTTAACCACTAGGCCACCCCTCAACTACCTTAATTGGGTACTCATCATATAATAGAGAAACTCTAGCTCAAATACATATTCACATTAATTATTAATCTAATGTGCACAACATAAAATTACAAAACAATTCACTCACAAATTTTGTGTTTTGCAAATACACACACACACACACACACACACACACACACACACACACACATACATACATACATACATACACACACACACACACACACACACACACACACACACACACACACACACATATATATATATATCCCTATTCCACCTACTAGGATGCAATCTCGGGGGATTCACTACCTTTCATATGGTGGCACGTGATTGCACAAGGGGGGGGGGGGGGGGGGGGGGGGGGGTTAGAACTACCATAAGAGTATACAATAGGGGGTTCCTCAAAATTTGGGGATGCATATAGCGTACATAAGGAAGGGGAGAGGGAGGGAAGGGGGGGGGGGGGGGAAGGTGCTATAGGTTCACCACTCTGAGGCTTGAAAAGATTCCTTGTCTCACTAAAAATAGGTATGTACTGCGGCTACGCATTCTATTTATGCAACAACTAAACTATCACTATTGAACTATGGTGCCATAAATAAGCTGCTAAATGGACACCCTCATTCAAAAGGCCTTTTACATAGAGGTGGTTTTGTTTGGGAGGTGCTATGGAGTCTTACAAGAAGGCTCTTTCAGGAGATCCTCCAAATCAACTTGGAGTCCTAGTTCTCGAGTTAGAAGTTCAAAATAGCTAGCTTAGAGTGAGCAAGTAAAAAGTTCACTTCAAATTTGAATGAAAAAAGTGCAATAGTTAAAACTATATACTCTGATTGAATTTCTGTGTGAGTGTTTTTACGAACTCTACTATCTATACTACATATAATGGAGCTTAAAATTTTGGAGGAAGGAGAGACATTCACGCCTCATCTCCTACAACGCTGAACGAAATGCACCTTGGTCAACACTTTCAATGTTGCAACTCCCAATCAAAGTCCATCACATAAATACATTTCAGTGAACTCAACGCTCAACGTTCTCAATTGAATCTTACAGGCTAAGTTGTAGCATCCACCCACATGTGCGCGCACGTTTTTGTGTATGTGTGCTTGAGACACACACACACACAGACTCGCCGCTACATGTGTGTGAGTGAGTGACTGTGTGTGTGTGTGTGTGTGTGTGTGTGTGTGTGTGTGTGAGAGAGAGAGAGAGAGAGAGAGAGAGAGAGAGAGAGAATACGACCAAGCTATAGCGTGTGTATGCATCAGCTTCTAAAGGCTAGAGGGCTTGCACGGATATGCAGCATCACCTCCCTCTGTCTCTTTTTCCTATAGTTGCTGCATCCTATTTCATTAAAGACATCACATGGCAATCGTGCGATGTATATGTGCATTGAATTTTGCATTGCCTTTAAATTTGTGTTGCCATTCTTAAGCCATTTTCATTTCAAGCCTTTCCACTATCATGCAAGTGGCGGTCGGGTGCACCTAGTGTGTGTGTGTGTGTGTGTGTGTGTGTGTGTGTGTGTGTGTGTGTGTGAGAGAGAGAGAGAGAGAGAGAGAGAGAGAGAGAGAGAGAGTTCACTTTAGGTAATGTGGCAAAGGAGCAGGGCATAGCTTCAGACCTGGAGCATTGTCTACTTCTCAACATAGTTCGGGCTATCGTCTTCACAATCATTATACTCATTTTTCAACGCAATGTCTCCCAGGCTCACCCTCCTCTTGACTCTATACTTTGCGACTCCCTCTCTTGCAAAGCCTACAAAACCTATGGCAAGTGGCCCAATAGCTTCCCTTGCACAGCATGTCAAATTGTTTATCATACCTCCAAAAGAGAGATTGTCAAGGAGATGGCAAGAACGAAGCAAAAGATCAAGGTCGTTTTGAAGCTTACTGCCAATTCTCCCAAACGCACATGCCTCGGTGGTAGCCAAGGGATTCTTACCAGTACTATGGACTACAGCCATCAGCTGATTGCCGACAAGGAGTGAATGACCGTCTCCCTTGACAATAGAGTGGACACTCGATAGTCCCTTCATGGTGTTGCCTCATATGGGCTTGCCCTTTGTATTATTCCATTATGGGAGGGTGTGAGCATTGCTGGCTTAATTCGCACGGGGACTCATGGAAGCTCCTTCAAGGAAGAGGTGGAGTGTTCCATGATTATGGCAATGGCTTGAGATGGTTGTGCATGTAATAGAATCAAAGGGCTATGTCAAGATTCTTGATCTCATAGAGATAGATGAAGAGTTTAATGGTGCCAAAGTGCCATTGGGAGTTTTGGGAGTATTGCCACAATACAACCATAAACCATTCAGAGTGAAAATCATTATTTTGGTATGTCTTTTGGGTGACATTCGATATTAATAGCTTTTAGATTTTGACGTGCTTTACACTACATGTGCTTGCACCCAAAAATCATAACATTTAGCCCTTTTGTCCATGTCATAAAACTGTGAAATTTTTAAATGTTGTGTAATGTACGATTTCAATTCTTGGTTTCTTTATGTCCTTTCCAAGTTGGTCTCATCGTGCTTACTAGGTCACATTGCTATTGGAATGAATGTTCAGACGATCCATCACCTATCTTGATAAATCATCTGAATAGTGACAAATCTTGATCTCAATATCGTGTGTGTGTGTGTGTGTGTGTGTGTGAGAGAGAGAGAGAGAGAGAGAGAGAGAGAGAGAGAGAGAGAGAGACAATTGTCATCTTTTTGGAGTGATTACAAGGACTACAATCCCACCTCTCCCCTTGTGCGCATATGCACAATCACACACCTACAAATATGAGGTGAAGGGGACCACGGGGCGAGGGGACCCAATGGCCACTTTTTTCTTAGCCAGAACAACATGCATGTAACACACTAAATATAATGTCATTAAAAAAAGGAGACCTTGTCTTTTTTTTTTCCTATTTCCAAATACATGAAGGATATCTTTAGTCACTTTTGAGTATCACCAAGGCATGCTTTCAACCTAGAACGTTCACGTACATGTTTCAACATGCCTCAAGAGTGGGGCAACAAGCAACCATATCATATTTTTTGCACATACAACAAACTGGTAAAACGCTATACAACTTTTCCATGCATGTTTCAATGGTCCTCAAGAAGGTAACCATACATTTTTTCTTTTTTTGCAAAGGTAGCCAATTGGCAAATTTTGAGTGAAGAAAATGTGCATGTCAATCATGTGTGAAATAGCCTTACAATTAGAACTTTGGCATGCCAAATCTTCCATGCAGTTGAGCTACCAAAGTTAGGTTACGTAATAATGAAGAGGATGGTAAGTTTGGAGGGCCATCAGTGGAGGAGCTCATGACAATAGGAAAAGAAAGATGGGAGAGCCTCGACACTAAGTAGCACCTAGCATTTAGTGAGGGGGAGTGATGGGATTGACAATCTGGGTTCATGGATGGGATCTCGAGACGCACTAAACTTGACCAGCACAAAAAACGAGGCGATAAGAAGACTCCGTCACCCCCCCACCGCACTCGGATTTGAACCTACAACCTCATGCCCAAGGTTTTGTTTTACATGGGCTAACCAACTCGATCACGTGCAGATCATGTACCCCAACTCATTTTTATGAGTCTAGATTGTGAGCTAGCACACGTTGCTCAGGTTCCATCGAGACCCATGACTCAAGCTTCCATCAAGACCCCGTGTTATTTAGTCACAAGGAGGATCTACTACTACTAAGTTCATGAATGTGTTAAAGTTAGGCATCTCAAGTAAATGCCCATTGTGATCCTATATATTTAATTTCTTACTTTTAGATATTTTTTCTTATTTGACATGAGACTAGGTGGGGCAATTAATCAAGGGGTTTTTAAGAACTCCTAGAGGGGTATATAAGCATCTTCTAGTCCCATTGTAGTAATCAAGTGATTCGTTGCCAAGTTGGTTGCTAGTTGAGAAATCCATCTCTCTCTCTCTCTCTCTCTCTCTCTCTCTCTCTCTCTCACACACACACACACACACATGTGCATTCTCTCTCCATCTCTACTCTTGTTCATTGTCATCTTGATCATGGTATCACAGCTTCTAGCATGATGATTGTGAGAGACGACCATGCAAAAGTGCAAGAGGGACTTATAGCCCACATTTTTAGGATCAACTACTTATAGACCCCAACCTTATTTAGTGATTCTATATGATCTATTACTACTACTCGGTCCATCCAGTTTAGTAGGGCTGGAGATAAATTTTGAGCGCTCCTCTAGCGTGGCAGGAGGGCGCCTGTTGCTACCTTAGCATGCTTGCCAGTGTGGCTGGGCTGCTTGCCAAAAGCTGCGCCGAATGCAAATTTTTTTTATGTACTGCCGCACGGCTTAGTCACAGATCGATGTTACAGGCGCTGCTCGTACAAAAGGCCAAGATTATTTAGAGAGAGAGAGAGAGGAGAGAGAGAGAGAGAATCCTAGAGTGTGTGGGAGAGAGAGCTCAGAGTAACCTATTAAATTTGCAAAATATTCCAACCTTGGTTTGAAGAAAATAGGCTAGTGTCCTTAGTTAAGAAAAACGTTTCGGCGAGCCTTAGTAAGACCTCAACTTGTTTCATAAGGGAAAATTATCAAAATACCTCTGTAATTTGTGGAAATTTTCAAAATACTCCAAAAGTCCCAAACACCCCTTGTTGTGAAATTAAATTTCTCCAAAGAGTAAAAAAATTGTAGCTTTTCACAAGAAGACTCATTGAGCCACACTCATTGTCTATCAATACAAGATGCTAAATCTAGAATTTGAGTTGATTATGTTGTAGGCTTTGGAGATGAATTGCCTAATTATCTTCAGACATAATTACCTTTTTCTGCGAGGTAATTGGTGACAAATTACATGCTAAGTACGCAAAAACGGATCTCAATTGTCAAAAAGGAATAAAGGGGGAATAAAGATTAGAAAATCTTGAACAATCCAACCAAAATAGATACAAGGGTATTTTGGGAATTTCCACAAATAAGAGGGGTATTTTGGTAATTTCTCCTAAATTCAAAAATTAATAAACGGGACTGGGAATTTGAAAATTGGGACATGTGTGGACGGTAGAGTCCCAATGTTCACATATCCCACTTTATTGTATTTTAAACATGTTAAATTTTTGAAATACTTGCTAATCCAAGCTCGGCTTGAAGAAATCCGACAAAATTTTACAAGTTTTGATGTTAAAACCAACAAATGCTTCAAATTTTGACCTAAAGATGGGAAGTGCTTTATGTCCAAAGCACCTTGGCACCTACCTAATCTTTATCACCTGGAGCTGCTTGCGGCCTTCAAATTCACTGCCAATAGGTACAGCCTTACTATTATTCCTCTTTTTCCTTGTTAAAGTGAGAGCAAATTGACTTCCTGTTTATCCATACTTAGAAAAAAACCTTGGAAAATGTGCTTCTAACATGGTCCTCCATAACTCTAGACAACTATAGTATCTCCCTCATGGTCCTTCAAAGCTCCATACCTTGCAAGAGCATTGAAAGAAGCAATTAAATATGGCATCCTTTGTTAGTATCAGAAAAGCCATTTGATGTGGTATACTGCAAGGTCAATGTTACATACTCGTAAAGTTAAATTGGTGTAGGATGTTGATGAGATGGATTCGGTAAAAAGACTCTTAAGAGCTACTAGAAGCTGCGATAGATGTGCTCACTTTGTATCCAAAGCGATAAGAAATCAATGAATTGTTACTTAATTTCCAAAGAATTGGGAACTAATTCTTTAATTAGACTATTGGCAATCTTCGGTGTCTAGGGGTCTTGGCTATTATACAATAGGAAATCTTGTTCCACCTTTTTGGTTTTGCACAGCTATGACACTAATTGTTCTTGACTGCTCGATATTCACCAATGAGCTCACAAATAGAGCTAGCTGTGTTCAAAAATGATCAACGATTTCATTTGAAGAGCCCTCCGATGAAGAGTTGCAAAAAAAATTGTTTTTAGAGATGTTTGCAAGGTCTTTTTTTTTTTTTTTTGGGGGGGGGGGGGGGGGGCAGGAAGGTAGAAGGTCGTGGGATTTGACGACAGTTGCAATGACGGAGTGGCAGTACTGTACAAGCGCAAGGGCAAGCTGCAGCTTTTTGGCAGCGACGAGCAGAGGCGACTCAGGAGACGTTGTACTATGCGCGTGCAAGACTGGTTGCAGCCTTTTTGCGACGTGCCACGGTGGGCAAGTTGCCATCTTGGTAGGGCATTACCTCCGCCACGCTGGAGGTAGTGCTCAAAATTTATCCTCAACCGTTTAGTAGGTGGAATCTATCGAGATTCCTCCTTTTCCAGCCTAGCTTCCTCCATTGTCCTCCATACTCTCCACTAGTTTAAAGTGGAATTGACCTGAGATCGATGTCATGCAACATTTTGACAAGTTTTGAGTGTCACTACTAGCCGTCGCAAGTAGCAGCTCTCGGAGGGTAGCGCATCGTCAATCTCCAAGGCAAGGACCAGCTGAAAATGTCATTGCCATAGAGCAAGCAATATTTTGAGAAATGGTGCTGATAGACCATAGTATTGATGAGAGGATCTTTAGTGAAGGCTCCTGTAGCATCAATGCAAAATCTCTCTCTCCATCACCTGCCAGCAAACCGTCCTCTCTCTCTTCCCCTACTGCGCAACCTGCCATGCACTGGATAGGACTCACGACGGCCAACGAACATTGCAAGACACACAAGGAGAAGCAGTGGAGCAGTCCATTGCATCATCATCATCTCTCTCTCTCTCTCTCTCTCTCTCTCTCTCCATGCGGCACCCTCCCCGCCTTTTCGCCTCAAATAGCATGAGAGCATCTTGCCAGATTTGATGTAATGAAAGCAATTTTCAAAATTGAGCAGACCTACTCGATCAAAGTTCTCGAGGAGATAATGCAAGAGAAGCTAGCCGGGTGCAATGAAATGCAAAAGTCATTTGGGTAGTGGGTGTTGTGCTTATTTTCTAGATTGTTAGACACGTTTTTCACTATGCTCTGGGCAACTAGTGGTCCAAACCTTTTTTTAATCCACCTAAGCCGGTTCCCACACTCAAAAGAACTTCAATTTAATTGCAAATTGGAAGATCTTCCTATGATTTTGACCTATAACAATGGCTCTTTTGTATTCAAACACCAGTAGAAAACTTATCAGAGACAACTATGCTCATTGGATATTAAAACATGCAGATGCGGTTTCTAGGAAAAGGCTTGTGGGACATCATCAAATGGCACAGAGACAAGACCCGTGGGGTACGGCAAGAATAGGTGGACTCCAATCATGCATTGATGGGGATGCAAGTAATGCGAAGCCCATGTCAACCATTATTCAAGCACTTACAAAGGAAATCTCTCTCACAGTATAGACTTTACGAATTGCAGCATAAGGTACAACATGTGTATATAGCTTCTCAGTTGAAGCTTGACGCATCCTAGCCTCAACCTAGGGTTTTTTTGCAAACTGTACATATCATCCTTTATTTAAATGTGGTCAAAGCTCAGAGATATGTTTGATCAAGAATCTATGGTGTGAGTGGTCAACCTTCTTTGACAATTATTTTGCATCAAGCTTGAAGCCCCGATTTCCATGCAATCATTTTTATGAAGGAAAGGTCATCCATGTTCAACTCTCTGCTTTTTACAGTGCATTGGCTAGTACTCAGTTAGTTGCCTTGGTACTTACAAAGTTGCCTGAGCAGTACAAGATGGTGGAAAATACATTATGCTTGCAAATCATGAAGGAAAAGTTAGGGTTTGATGATCTCATATTTTTTCTCATTGAGGAGGAATCTGTCTTAGTCTCCCAAGGAAAGGTTTGAGTTTTAAAAAGTGATAAATCCGTAGATGAAGCATCAAGCACTAAAAAGAAGTCCCGAAGTTGTTGTTATAACTATGGAAATTGAGGTCATTTGTCTTAGGATTGTCCAAGTCCAAGACTGCTAGTGTAGTGCAGACTACACTGGCAAAAGCTCCAGCTTTTTAGTCCAGTAATAGGTGCCACAACATACTTCAGCTAAAGAGAGGCACGTGAGCAGCAGAGAAGAACAAAACATTTTTAGTTCACAAGAAATTGTGCCAAGACATATGCTAACAAAAGGCACAGATCCAACACCTTTGCAAAAGGTGAGTTTTTTTTCTTAAAGATACCTACATGTGAGAGACAATGAAAATGAGAAGTGTGCTAAATGTTCCCCACGTATTATGGACCTTTTAAAATCCTTAAGGAGATAAGAGACAGAGCTTAAAAACTCAAATTATCAAAAAAAATTAAGTGCATCCAGTGTTTAATAGTAGCAGGTTGAAAGAGTCCCTTCACCCACTTCTCTTGATGTCTTAATGGAGCTCATAGACAATAGACAATAGGCAATAGTGCTACATAAGGTTTGACTCGGTAGCAATCCTACACATCCAAATGTGGAGGCATGCATGCTTGAGGTTCAAGGGTGACTCCGCCTGTGGGTATGCATGCCACTATATAAGCCCCACAATGAGAAGAAGTCCCATCTTCCCCTGTATGGGTGGGTGTAGAGCTTGAGCCTCATCTCTCTTGTGGATTCTAGCATCAAAGCGGCTGGTTAGCCAAAGTGCTAACATTCAAAATTCTTGCACTCACTACTTAAGAAATATTGCTCTAACTAGTATGTAATCTCTTTCACATTGAGTGTGAATTTCTAAAGCAAGTTGTAAAGAGCCATTTTGGTTGGTTCAAGAGATCTTAGCCAAATTCAATGGATCTTGATGGATCCATAGACCTATCCTTCTTTTTTTTTGGATTTGAAAATGGGTTGCAAGGACAAAGCCTCTTCTTTTCCTTGAGTCATTAGGATGTATTTAATCTTATTGATGACTATCAAGACACTCTAACACTTTGCAGACTACACTAACAAAAGTACATCCATTGAAAAGCATCAAGATAATAGCCTTACTTCAATCCAATTGCAGTAGAGAGCTCCTAGTTGAAAAACTCTCAGTTTGAGATTAATATGTTATCAATACAGGAAAAGAGACCAATTTTGAATAGGACAATCATGAGGATCAAGTTTCTCAAGTTTGCAATTTAGACCACCTCTTGTTTACTACTTTGAAGCTTCTTCCTAATTAAATGCCTTATATCAGGAAGAGCAAAACTATCCTCCTTTTTAGGGTTAGGATCCTCCTTTTTTTGGTTCAAGTCTAGACAGCCCTATGCTTTAATGTACGAGGGATGTTACTAGCCCTATTGGGGGCATAATTAGTTGCTATGTGTTGAGAATATGATACACGAGGCATCGAGAACAAGTCAAAAGTTGGTAGTGGAAGCTCAATTCACTACCAAATGCCTATTTCCACTGCTTTAAATGGGGACATTATTTCAAGAAGGTAGTAAGGGGCACGTTGTTATAAAATTTCATGCGGGAATGGGTGTGCATTGAGAATTAAACCTAGGGCTCGTCGTTATGCACACACATGAACACTTTGTCACTAGGCTATGATGAAGGGTTCACAAAAACAGGTGCTCTTCAAAGAGAATGGAGGAGAAAATGTCCAAGATTAAGACTAAGGCTTGTCTTTACAGCACGCACATAGACAATGTGCCATCACAATAAGTTTTGGACAAATTCTCACATTTTGACTTTCCTCAACATCATGAGCTTCTCTGAGGGAGGCATTGCATACCTAGCTAGGTACGATTGGGGGCAAGGGGCCGCTCTTCAAAGAGAATGGAGGAGAAATGTCCGAGATTAAGACTAGGGCTTGTCTTTACAGCACGCACATAGACAATGTGCCATCACAATAAGTTTTGAACAAATTCTCACATTGTGACTTACCTCAACATCGTGAGCTTCTGTGAAGGGAGGCATTGCATACCTAGCTAGGTACGGTTAGGGGCAGGGGGCTGCTCTTCAAAGAGAATGGAAGAGAAATACATGAGATTAAGACTAGGGCTTGTCTTTACAACACGCACATAGACAATGTGCCCTCACAATAAGTTTTGGACAAATTCTCACATTATGACTTACCTCAACATCATGAGCTTCTGTGAGGGAGGCATTGCATACCTAGCTAGGTACGATTGGGGGCAGGGGGGCGCTCTTCAAAGAGAATGGAGGAGAAATGTCCGAGATTAAGACTAGGGCTTGTCTTTACAGCACACACATAGACAATGTGCCATCACAATAAATTTTGGACAAATTCTCACATTGTGACTTACCTCTTTTCATGAGCTTTTGTGAGGGAGGGATTGCATACCTAGCTAGGTACGACTGGTGGCAGGGGACCGTCCCCTGCCCCCAATCGTACCTTAGCTAGGTATGCGGTGCCTCTCGAAGAGAAGCTCAAGATGTTATGCATTGTATGAAAAAGACTCAGTTTTCCTACATGAGAAAATTTCTAAATCTTCTTGTGGCATGAGGCTATGAAGAGGGGTTAACAAAACAATAAGAATGGAAGAATGAAGCATACCAATTTACCATCCTAGACTTTGACGATAATTGAGGTGTTTTGAGAGTTAAAATTGAATATTTCTTCGTGAGGAGTTGGCAATGGGAGACGAGAGCGTAGGACGCGCTGCTTGCTAAGAAGGGGTTTGGGGCCGGTGTCGGGAATGTGGAGTAACACGTCCAACCTGGTCGCGGGAGGGGAAACTCAGAAATTTCAACCGCCACTAGTCACTTTTTGGGGGGGGGGGGGGGTGCCTTTTCACACAGCGAGCAAGGGACCGCCCCACTTTTGGTCCCCTGCCCAGGAAACTTTCACATTGGGGCTAGCGAGTCCCTTTTTCATTAATAACGTGCACTACTTTTCACACCTGGCTGTCACCCAAGTGCGTCCAAATGCGTGGTCGGCTCCGAGGACACCAATTGCCCCGTTGTTTTCATTGGATTTTGACAGCTCCCGCCCACATGTCCCTGACTGACACGTCATCCTTTTTATTTAATTATTGGTTAGTGGTCCATTCCAATAAATTCACCACTCCCCTCCCACGAGCATTGTTGGAACTTGGAACTCCCCAAAAAAGTACTTTATTTTTACTTGGGAATCGATCACGATGGTTAACTTTTTAACCCCACACCAGTAAAAGCCCCCTCAAAAGCATTTTCACTTTTTACCTTGCCCTTAGCCTATATTCCACCTTTTCTTGATACCCATGCAATCAAAAGACAGTAAAAAGCGCTTTGGATGTTGGTATTGCTCTTTGAAAACGCCCCCCCCCCCCCCCCCCCCCCCCCCCCCCCCCCCCCCCTTTCTTTTTTTTTTTGTTCCCAATATCTTTTTTGCCATAAAGGGAAGAGGAATATACCTAGAAAGTTGGATTTTCTTTTCTTGAAAAACCGTTGCGAGAAAGAAAAAGTTACATGTGTTATGTTATCCAACTGAGACTCAAATTGCAGTGCAACAACGCTTCCTTAGAACTAGGAGGGCAACGTAGCCAAGATTACCAAGTTGCTTGTCGATCATACGTTTGCAAGAGCCCATGCCTCTAGGTCTTGTTGATATAATATGTCTTCAGTATTTCTGAATGCATTTACCCACCTCCATTTGACTGAGCTTGAGCTTTGTCTCGTGAATATGTAAAACTTTTTCTCTTTCTTATATAACATATTTTCAAAAAGGGGGGGGGGGGGGGGGCAAAGGCTTGGTAATACCATAATATTAAAAATAGCATAAACTCGTCCAATAGGGACCCCCAACTCAATATAAATGAAAAAAACACTTGAACAGAAGAAGTTTTGAACATAAGGGTGTAGGAACCTTAGAAGTGTTGGAGATGGAAGGTGAAAGAGATATAAAGATAGATTTATCCATTCATGGCACTTATATCTGAAAGCAGTTGCACACTATATGTGTATCCGCTGACAATGGCTTCTACCTTTCTCTTCCACATTGCCTCTCTATGCTACAAGGATGTCAATACAAATTTCATAAGTTAAGTTGGGTCTGCTCTTGGGGTTCATAGATTAACGAGACCGTTAATGTGCCAATTGTTTAATACTATTATCATTTGACAATGGAATAGATGACATATAAACTCATGATCATGACCTTGTAGTCTCTAAGTATTCAACCACACCATCTCTCTCTCTCTCTCTCTCTCTCTCTCTCTCTCTCTCTTCATGTTTTTTATCACTTAACACTAGTTTGGTACCAAAACAGGACACTTAAGTGTTCGTTTTTTACAATTTAGATAAATTGCAACTTGCATCAAACGGTGTATTTAATAAAACCCTCTTGACATGATTAAATATGTTAGCTAGAGGGTCTTTGAAAAATATAACCTTGCATTTTAGAAGCTATCATGATCAAGAAATATACTCATCAAGTGGACCCCCATAAGATTGTGATTGATGCTTTGAAGAAATCAACTTTATAAGCCGAAGAAAAAATGAAGCGACCTTGTAAAAAATTGTACACGACTTTTCTAGAATTGTGCTATAGATAATTGCAAGTTGCATGTGCAAAAAAATTTACTTCAGAGTATATAAAACAATGGGAAGTTCTACGTGTTTGATATGGTCATTTCAAGCATAACGTTATATGCATAGAAAAAATATGTTTTTGAGTTTTAGAAAGTGATACATTGCTTACCCTCTCCAATGAGGACTCAAGGTGGCAAGTAGAAATGCTTTGGTAACTCAAGGTGGCAAGTAGAAATGCTTTGGTAAGAAACAATTTTTGGATCATTTCAAATATTCAAAAATGGGCATGCAAAAATTTTGATATTTTTATTCTTGAGACATAAGTATTCAAACCTCAAATAACTTCAAACTTCCACACATATCAACTAAATGTATCAAAGTGCATGGTATGAATACAAATGGGATACCTAAACCCTTGGTTTCGATGTTTTGTGGAGAACTCAAGATTCTCAAGAGTTTTTGCACAATCAAAATTTCAAGATAGGGTGTACGCGACAAGATTTAAGTAAGTTAAGGATCCGAAAAAATACGTAGTTTCTTGGTTTTAACATCTAAAGTCATTTGATGTTGTCAAATTGCATTAGAATAGCCCCAATTCCATGAGAGGACCTTTGAAAGGCCAAAATTATGCTCTTAGTCAGCACGTGCTCAAGTATGAAATTATGTTTATAACTTGCAATTAAATTTGAACTGATTCCTTGAAGATCGTTCCCTTGTTTTGTAATACTAAGTACTAGACCTTGGCCTTTAAAAACATAAAAAAGCTCACCTCTACAAAAAGATATATGAATTTTATGATTTTTTTGGCAAAAGAGCTTGAAATTTTACATAAAATTACGGCTTAGAAATTACCACAATTCTCTCCATAGGGCTTGTATTTTGACATGGAGAAAAATCTGATGTTTTCTTTCCCTCATAACCAACCTATGGTAGAAGCAAGGTGTAAAAACTTCTTTCTAGCTTAATAGATAAATTGCCAAAAGTTCGTAAATTGCTTATCCCAGTTCTCTATTGAACTTCAGGCCTTGAGTTCAACACTCGATGGATAGATCTTTGTAGACACTTTGGATTGTTCATACGATATGAAAATCTCTTCTTCTTCTTCTTCTTCTTCTTCTTCTCTCTCTCTCTCTCTCTCTCTCTCTCTCTCTCTCTCTCTCTCTCTCTCTCACACACACACACACACACAAACACATGTGCGCACATACACACATTTATGCATCTAGATTCTCTTAAGAGGATAATGTAAAGCAGTCTAACACTTTTTTAAAACAAGTGTTTCTTTTTTCAATTATAGCTCCACTTATCTTACATTATTTTTATATCTTATTAGATTTTTGATCCTCCTCCTCCCTTTTTTTCACAATCTTTTACATGCATCGACCAACTACATTGCATTATTCTTTTCCACATTTGTACTTGAATTTTTATTCTCTCCTCAATCCTCTTCATGCTTTACTGATTCATATACATTGACTAGTTACCATTGCATCACTCTTTTTAGATTTGTACTTAGAATTATATCCCCTTTCCCTTCTTCCATGATTTTATAGCTTCACATTTGCAAATATAATCAGATCACCCTCCACTTTTGTCAATAAATATTTATCCATTATCTTTGTTACTTGATTGGAGGTTTGGAATGAAGGAGTTAAAATTGATACTTAATTCTTATGGCAGTTGGAACATTATATAAAATCAATTATCCTATACTATCACAAAAACAAAAATTTAAGGAGGTTAACTTGCCACAACATTGCTCTTTTTTTTTTCAAAACTCACAAATTGTGAGTAGTAAAATTAATAACTAAAAATTTTATAGAAAGCAACCGTGCTCGGATCGAGCCAAGGCATCCCAACCAACAACCAAATATCACTTGAGTGAAAACATTGCTTTTAATATATGTCAATGTAGAAGAAGTTTGCCAATGCCAGGGTGGTATGGCATGCCCTTTGACTTGTGTGTAACGAGTGTAAAAAGTTATGAGCCCAACCTTATATTAAAAGGGAGTTTTTGATGAGAAGTCTAAT
This sequence comes from Adiantum capillus-veneris, assembly GCF_014529385.1. Classification (NCBI taxonomy): domain Eukaryota; kingdom Viridiplantae; phylum Streptophyta; class Polypodiopsida; order Polypodiales; family Pteridaceae; genus Adiantum; species Adiantum capillus-veneris. Next base: position 42,719,500 of record NC_140951.1, on the reverse strand, counting down.
GAGGCCATAGGTTCATTGAGAGATCCAATGAAGGAAAGATTAGGTTTTGTGTCATGGAGAACATCTGGAAGCCAAGGTGGCCTTAGTATATGAAGGTATTTCTATGGAAAGTGATGTGGGGTGCTCTGTCGACGGGCGTAAAGCTACAAGAAAGAGGAATCGGGTCCGATCGTTTCTTAGGGTGCAGAATAGCTACTGAAGACCTAGCCCACCTTTTCATGGGATGTCAGGCTATCAGTGGCATGGTTGGGAAAATATGCAAGTGGATTCAAAGGACATGGAAAATTAAGTTCTTCAAGACTGATCTGCTCTTTGGTAGTAACAGGATGGGTAGTCTTGCTCTCCTTGTGTGCATTCAAATAATGAGATACTACTTCTTTCACCATATTTGGCAAGCAAGGAATCGCCGCATGTTTGAGGGGGATCTGGTTGTGGCAAGCTTTTGTGAAATCATACAACAGAGCAAAGTGACGATCGACATGATCGGAGGCAAACATGCCTCAGAGGATTGGTATAGAACCATACATGTCATGATGACAACTTGTAATAAGTAAAACTTTGGAGTAGTTGTGGTCTCTCTGTCAAGCATAAAACTTGTAATCTTTTGACCCTCAAGGCTCGGTCTGAGCTTGAGGTTGGTGTATTTTTATGATGTTTTTAATACTATCCACTCACAATTGTGAGTTTTGCCAAACAAAAAAAAGGTTTTGTGTCGAGCTGATGGATTGTAAGAGGACCTATGTACTCTTGTCTAGTTAAAGATTAAGCACTTCTCGAATGAAATGCAAATAAGAATTCTAACATCCATCAGTGTACTTAATGGTTGTGTCATTTTTTCCTCTCATATTTCTTTAATTATTTTCAATAAGATCCCTTACTTTTCATAATCACCATCTTCTCTATAACTAAACCTAGCTATGGGTGCTCACCAATTAGAATGCTAGCGTGGCATTAAATCTCAAGGATTGAATCATTGGCGCCAATAATTACCATTGCTCTTATTTATTTGACCTTCTACTTTATCAGCTGCGTGACAGGTGTGTAATCACTTCAATACAACCGGCTCCCTTGAAAGAAAAGGGCATGATTAGGCACTGTCATTTCATGGACCAAAGATAGGAACAATTGAGGTCTTGAATGTCTTGTATATGTTAGCCATTTTCAAGCTTGCCTAGAGTGCAACAAAAATAGATTTGTACAAGTTCTTTTGAGAGATGAACAGATTTAAAACAACTCAATTGTACAAACAAAATCCTTGTCAACTATCTCATCCATGGGATAACGTGACAATTATATCACCAACAATAGCATCAAGGATCAATTTTGATTTTTCTACATCTCGATTTTCCAAACCAGCCCCAAGTTTGGTAGCCTTGCAACATTAAGATAAAGGGTGGACTTATTGATTGAGCTCTAGCCTAGCACCCATATTATTGGCTCCTACTTTTTAAAAATGATGGAAACCAAGTTGAGACCCATTGTAGAATCTTGAGAACAATGGGTTGACATTATTCCTTAAATACAATCAACCAATTTGAAGCAAACAGCCACCAAAAGGTTCTTCTTTATGTTGGGTAAGCTCTCAGATTGTAAGAAATTCTTTCATACACGACTCAAACCTAGAATCTCTTACTACTGATTTATTGTAGTCTCAAGGGTTCATTCCCCTCGTCGGTTTTTTGAAGATTCTCCAAATAGTTCAGGATGTTTTTGAAGATTCCATATACAAATTATACATAGTGGAAGCTAAAAGTAAAGGTAAATTCATGGATGTGAAAAATGAACAGGATAAGATGGTTACAAGATGCAAAAAAGGTAAAATCTACCAAGAAGTTGCACATGATGGCAGCCATTAATCTTCCTATCATTGTGTAAAAGCTTTTGTGAAAATGACAAAAAGATGATGTTGTACCACAATAAGGACAATGATAGTTACAAGATACCAAAAAGAGAGAAACTACCAAGCAATTGAACATAACTGATGGTAGTCATTAATTTTCATATCACTCTGTAATAAATTTTGTGCAAACGACTACAATGTGGAGATGTAATATCATAAATCGGGTTCAATGTGAGTTCCAAGTTATAATTGCATTGCCAATGAAGAAACTTAGGTAGTGTAGATGTCAATAGAAGCGAAATAGGTTTGGGAGCCCAAAAAATTCTTGGAAACCCTAGGTATAAAGGTCAACTCTCAAACTATAAAAGGAGAATTTGGGATTCTATTCATTCTAGAGATAAGATCTGTGAAGAATCTCGGATCTCTTGTAGATCATCTTGCAACCATTTGGCTCCACAAAATGCAAGCTAAGTGACTCTCTATCTTCTCAATCACTTCCATTTGTGTTTATGATGCTTGATTATCTCCTAATTTTCATCTAATTATCTCTTTATTCTCTAATTCCTCATTCATCTTGTGATTTCTTTGTCTATGTGCTTCATTAATGTGTGTGTGTGTGCGCGCGCGTGCACGCCCATGCACGTGCACATGCACTAGATCTATGCATAACTAAGCATACATTCTCTCTAATTAGAGCTCTATGTGATTGTCTGCGCTTCATTAGTGTGTGCATTCTAGGGATTAGTGAGAGATTATCATCAACAATCCAAGTGTATGTGAGATTAAAGAGATGGAGTGTGATTGCCCTAATCTTTCATTTGTGGCATGAGAAAGCCATTTGCAAACGTGTAATGTCCCAAAGACGAACAGTTATTTTGATGAATGTCAAACCATGCATGTGCAAAATGAAAATCATCAATTTAAATGCCATGCATAGTATCAAACAAGTGAACATAAGCTACATGTCAACCCTAAGGTAAGACCGGGTAGGCCAAGGGCCAGGACAAACATGCGGTAAAGGGGGTCCTATAAATAGCGTAGCCAAGAGCCTGCATAGGGCATGGTTGGGTGGTTATTTGCATGTGCTAGTCCCTAGTCCCTTATAGTATTAGAGCTCAGGGGGAGAAGGGCAATAGAAGAGGGTGTGCGTAGGCATGGATTCTCTCTTGGGATAGTTTCCTACGACGTTAAAATATTCTTCTTCTTCTTCTTCTTCTTCTTCTTCTTCTTCTTCTTCTTCTCTCTCTCTCTCTCTCTCTCTCTCTCTCTCATTCCTTCCCTCATTCTTGCATGGCACAGTTGGAGCTGTGAAGCACAGCATGGGCATCGCCCCAAGGTCAAGGAAGAACCCTTGTCAAGATTGTGTGGGAAGGGATTCTTATACACAAGGAGGAGCCAGCATCAACCTTCACCAAATATGCTTCAAAAGCCATCATTGAGGTCGCAGGTTCGAGGAAGTCCATTCTCATTTTTTTAGCTAGCTGCAATATGCAATGTGTCTCATGCTTGTGCTCTCCCAGCTTGAGGTGCAATCTGTGCAACCGACATCGTCTTCTTTGAGGGGTTTCACATCATCAATTGCAAGGGCGTCCAAACTTGCTAGGGCTCCCTTCGAAGGGAAGGAACCCATAGCCCAAGGTGTTCTCTATCTTGTTCTTCAAGGTGTGGTTTGTGTGTCGGCATCCACCCAAACTATCCAGGATGTACAGAATCTCGATATTCAAAAATTTTAAGCCTCCAAAATTAGGAGCAGAACTTCCAAAGATCTTCAAGGCAGGATTTCGTCTACTTTGTTACTCTTCCTATCCTTCTACAATTCAACTACTCCTTATTATTTGAAGGTTGGTGTCCATAATTCTTGTCAACTACGGACCTGCAAGGTGTATAACCACGGAAGCTCAAAAACATACGCCATGCAAGGGTGGACGAACCTCAGGGACACATGCAATGGCCACGCAAAGGGACAATACGATCAGCAAGGGTTCGAGCTTCGGCAAAATGCACCTTTTTGGATAAATTGATTGAGCTTGGGCAAAGTAAACAAGGTTGCCTAGCAGTAAGGCAAGTTGAATACCATCAGCACCCAAAATGTTCAGAGAGGGTTTTCCAAAGTCGGGAAAACAACGAAACGTGCAAGGCATAATGCATAGTAGCTTACCAAACAAGGACCTTAGGTTGGCAAACTTTGTGATTATGTGATTTATTTGACTTCATATATGGTTGTATATTGAAGGACGCCTCCAAAAGGCTTTCAAAATTTATTTTGATACAAAGACAAGGCTTGCTACTAGCTATGATCATGGGTGCCAAGATGTTTTGGCATGCCCGGCTCTTTGATGTTCAAGAAGTAGGCACATATATCTCTCTCTACCTCAAAATATTGGGTTTGAATGTTTGTTAGGGCAAGGCTCTTAGGCAAGTTTTTTGAACTTGAGGTAGTAAAAAATGCTTATGATCAACCCATTGTCTGCAATCCAGATCTAGTGGGTTTTCAAAGGTGATTGGAAACAGGTGCATGCAAGCCGCAATATTGGTCAACTCAGGTACACTTTGTTTGCGTAATTACTGTATGCTTCCAATATGGTCGACAATCAATGGGGTTAGGGGCAATGCTCCGCATCAAGGATACTCAAGATTGCGGAATCTGTATTTTGTGGCTATCGATTTCGTTGGCTAGTGTCTCTTTGAGGTGCTATCAATTGGAGGGAAAAAGCAAGGCTTCTAGGAGCACGACTCTATATCGGTATATATGCATTGGGTGCATGGTCACTCCAAATCATTTATGGCTTGCTGGAGTGCATGCAAAATCCAACATCAACAACCATTCGATGCCAAGGGCGGTGATTCCAAAAAATCAATAAATGTTGACAAGCAAATGTTGCTTCGGTCAAGCAAAAATTTGATAGCTAAGATTCTTGAGCTATCTATTTCAAGATTGGGAAATCTTAAGGATTCTCAATCAAATGTATGCTTCGGCAAGGCCAATTCTCTATGAATGCTCGACAAGGTCGATTGTCTTGTGTGTTGACATTTGTGTGTCGACACGAGCCCATGTTAGAAGCTAAAAACACTCAGGCTCTATTATGTCTCATCTTTTTTATGGACTTCTCTGAAGCAAGGCTTCACTTCAAGGAATATTGTATAGAAGTTTTCAAAGTTTGGAATATGCTATCAGCATACGAACTTGGGAAACTTTGCAGCATGTTTGCTTGATTTTCACTCGAGGTCCGTATGAACCAAGCTGAGGGCATGTAGGGTACATCAGAAAACTCTAAATTTATCAGCATACATGGCTTGAGCCAGATTCAAGTGAAGGCAATTTTTCTCAGAGGAGTGACAAGGTTAGACAATTTCAAGTTCTACTTGTTTTTCTGTCTTTAACTTTTCATTTGAAAAAGCTTTCTCTGTTGTGCAAAGCAAAGTGCTTTGATATACTTAATGCAAAGCAATGCTTCTATTCCCTACCAAAGTACTATACATTGACACACAGGTTTGACAAAAACAAGATATAAGCTCACAGTTAGATTTGACAATGACAAACTATGATGTATCCATGCCATAACACATTGTACAAGACACGTATGGCATTGGCTCATTGTGTTGAGACCATCATTGAAGCCAAAAGCCTATCACTTTATTTTTTTTATATGCATGCATGGCACACCAATACAATGGGATTCATTCCGCTGAATCATTGTTTAGGCTTCCGCTATACCATCAGCTACTATGTTTAGGCAGAATTGAGGCTAGTAGATTGGCTTGTGATCATTGTATATGTCTACAATCGCAGGCACTTTAAATCATTGGCTCTATGTGTAGGGTGAAGCCAATATAGATGATACTTTTTGTGGATAGCAAGTAGGCATGGCCTCGTTATCAAGCAAGTAATTCATGAGAAGACATGAATTGACCAAGAGAGCCTCTCAGCACGTAATCTCTTGTTTGAACACCCAAGAAAATTTAGTATGACTACCTTCTTTGGGCGTTTGACATCTTTCTGTTCATAGCGAAATAAGATTATTTCAAGATCTAGTTATGAATGAGATTCCAACTTGAGAAGATCTATAGTTTAGTTGCAGCAGCAGTGATTGTGTCTCTAGGAGTGGTATTTAACAGCAGTCATTGTGTCTCTAGGAGTGGTATTTAAGGGGCTTTAATAGACAATCACTCCATAGGTGTTGAGGGTCACAGTATGATCCCATCACATATATACTTCCAAGGAAATCCGCAATCTGCCAAGGGGCAATAGGCAAGTTCAACTTCTCAATTTGATTACAATCACTGTTAGACACGGTAGACTATGTTGGTCATCGTTGATTGCTAGTTTGAGCAGTTTCCATCCAGAGTCTAACCAAGGGGTTTGACATTGCAGATTCTAACCAAGGGGTTTGGATTACAAAGGCAACACCCAGAGTTACCAGTTCAATACTACTTGATTTTCACTAATCTTTCATTTAGTGTTTAGCAGGTCAATGAAAAGCTAGCTCTTTAAGGCTAGTTTTTTGGTAAGGCACCTTTCAGGTTATATCTTTCAGGTTTGTAAACTACACTTGACTACGCTACGCGTAAGTGGATGATATGTTCAATCTCAAACTACACATATGATTTGGTTTTATTTCATTTTTTAATATACTTTGATTGACTTTTCCAAGTACATGTATAAGCTTGCATGCTTTCATCCATGTTTTCTCTTCATCATGGTGTGCCCTTTTTGTATGATTCTCTCTATCATAGATTTCATTACTCATGATTTGAATTGTCAATTAAGTAAAAGTGTATGGTAGTGGATAGCATTACTACCATGTGTTGTTTGCTTGTTTTGGTGTGTCCATTAAATATGGACGCTCCCTACATGTGCTCTCTTTCTCTCTCTCTCTCTCTCTCTCTCTCTCTCTCTCTCACCCCGCACTCTGTCCATCATCTCTATCTTCTTTTCTATGATAAAATATGGCTAAATGTCTACAGTTCTTCTATCATGAGAAAATGTGGCTAAAGGACTGAAGTTCGTTCATCGCTCCATCTCTCTCTCTCTTCTTGTCTATGAGCAAATGTGGCTAAAGGAACCAAAGAGTTGCGTGAGACGAGGGAGTAGATAGCAACTAGGGTCAAAAATCATGCTAGAAATGAGCAAGGCACCAACAACAATTTTTCAAATTGAAACATCCACTTGCTAGCCTCTCCATTTCTAATGATGGTTTAGCAGGGATACAACAATAACTTGTATTATCCAAAGAGTTTCTACAAGGGACTCCTTATATAGAATACTAGAAAGCATATAGGGCAAACACATACAGTGACATTATTTGTCCACGTCCCAAATTTGTTAATTGATCTACAAACGTAGGAAAGGATAGTTGACCCTTGCACATGTCTAGCTGACATGAAAGAGCACATGTAATAGATTCATTTTGGGAATTCCTAGCCTGAAGTACTTCTTTCATAAAGTCATACATCAGAATACTGTCAGCACGATACATTTTCTAATTTTGATGACTCGTATAATGGGAGAAACATAAGTTGCATTATCCAAAGAGTGTCTACAAGAAGGGGTTCCTTATATAGGAGTCTAGAAAGCATCTAGGGAGGACAAGTATGGTTTCTAGGGAGGACAAGTATAGTGACATCACTTGTCCACTTGCAAAGCTAGATCTACAAGTGGAGGAGAGGATATTTGACACTTGCACATGGCTACTTGTAATCCCTCGTGTATGATCTTTCCATGATTAAAACACACCCTTTTCCTATTCAATCTTTTTTTTTTTTTGACATTACTTAAATGATACTCCTCTTAAAATAAAGATGTGATAATTTCTGGCATTAAATACGTTCTTTGGTTGACCCCACATGATAGGTACATATATCATATGCAACCTCCCCGAGTCTAATATATCACCCAAATCAACTGCAACTGAAAGTGTATACCTTGGAGATGAATAAACCCAAACACAGCAATACATTGTGTCAATATTTAAGACAGACACCAATTGCAATGGAGCTCACACCGAACGATCACATCCAATTGGGATATTCTAGTTCCGTCTTACCACTAATTTAAATACAACATAAATTCTTGCACAAGCCAATACTGAGTCAAGAATCAATGACTTTTGCACTTTGGTTCCCCTGGTTGCACTCTGTTTCCACCTTAACAAACTGGCACTACATTCCATTAAAAGATGTCCATTGGCTAATCTGAACAGTACATACCAAGGGTAATGGCATCAAATTCCTTTCAATTGAAGGTACCTTCGCTGTTCCAGACTCGCTTTACCCTGCATTGCTGTCAAGGTTGTCCTTCTTACTCCAATAATTGTCAAGCTCAGCATCAAGTGACTGCCCGGCATATCGCTTATCTTTTAACCTCCACTATTCAGTACATTTGAAAGCTTATACCATTAGAATCAACAAACATTCTCCACAAATCAAATCCAAGCAGATTTAAGAGCTATTCAAGAAAATAAACAGCAGGATAGCAACACAAGCTTCTGAGAAATGCAATGCATGTATAGACACCAATACAATTTTCATAGCTACTCTACTGTAACACCAATCAAGATTCCTGCAATACCCAATTTGCAAGATTTACAGAAATCCCAACCTAAGTGTTCCTGCATGTGAACGCACTCTAACTCCAAGAAGGAGGTAAAAGCGCCCCGTAATAGATTTTAGACTGCACAATACTAGTCTAAAGCATTGTTTAAATCTAAAACCACACTCTCCTACTGAAATTGCCAAAATCAAAGATCATTGCCTACGCCTCCCAAATATCTCGAGGGTGGATGTAGTCAGCAGATGAGGAGAATGGAGAAACCCTTACCGTCAACAGCTTTTTTCGTTGTTCCATTCTGGGAATCCATCACTCTGAAGCAAGAAAAATGAGCATGTTTGTGCTTTTAAGCAACATAGCTATAACCAGGTGGGCTGTTGGGCAGCTGCGTTTTTATGCTGATGTACCAATCGACCAAGGAGGTCTCGCATGAGTTTTTTGTAAGCCACTTTACTTGAATGCAGGAGCAAACAATCAAGTTTACTGATTCTTGGCCTGTTGCCTGACCAAGGTCATGTGATTTTGCAAGCTTCGGACGACACACGGTATAATTACACGCCTTGAAGGCTATCTCCGTGCAATGAGGAATCACTGATGAGAAGAATCTTTGCTAGGAGATCTTTGTTCCATTCTGGGAATCCATCACTCTGAAGCAAGAAAAATGAGCATGTTTGTGCTTTTAAGCAATATAGCTATAACCAGGTGGGCTGTTGGGCAGCTGCGTTTTTATGCTGATGTACCAATCGACCAAGGAGGTCTCGCATGAGTTTTTTGTAAGCCACTTTACTTGAATGCAGTAGCAAACAATCAAGTTTACTGATTCTTGGCCTGTTGCCTGACCAAGGTCATGTGATTTTGCAAGCTTCGGACGACACACGGTATAATTACACGCCTTGAAGGCTATCTCCGTGCAATGAGGAATCACTGATGAGAAGAATCTTTGCTAGGAGATCGTGGGTTTCCAAAGCGAAGATACCAGATCTTTGTACAGATTGTAGATCTTTCAAGAGACGGTCGCGAACCTTTGGGATTGTTAATCTTTGATTGATCTTTCAAACGCCAGTTTGTGGAATTTTCGAGGAGGCACTGGCCGTGCTCTGAAGGGAAGATGTAATTTTTGGAAAAGAATCTCTATATTATTGCTCTGCCAGTCGCATGTCATGCAATGTTGCACGGTACACTGCCCAGCATCTCAAAAGAGGAGATGAACTTGCAAGCACGACAATGTCCTCATCCGCCAAAGACATACTTTTGAACACAGATTTGCTACATGCATTTCACATGTTTGCCAGTTAGGTTACGAGGTCTCTGGCAGTTCCTGACGAGAAGGTGGCAGGTGAAAGCTCTCAAATGTCTTCCGCAAGTCTTCGAGTGACACTCTTGTGCAGCCGGGGTTGCATGAACGGAGAACCTCTCACATCGCAAGCTTTTGATTTAAGGTCTCGGCCGCAACCTGCTGCTGAGTGGAGCCATTTATAGAGGATCAGAACTCTCTCTTATCTTTCATGTTTTCCGGAGAAAGCGTATGACAGAGTGGAACAAGAGCAACCAAGAATCTCTCACTGTCCACAAGGTCCATATAATCCGTGGATAAAGATACCAGGTTATGTTATGTAGTTCTACCTGCTAGGATATTTCCTTGTCCCCTAGGTAATAATGGACCCTAGTGTGTAATACAGAAGAGTCAAAGGCAGAGGAGGCTGGCAAATCCATTGCTGAAGTGAGCCATTGTTGCGCTTGTGCAACACCATTCAATGATTCATGGTTCTCACAATTTTGACAAATTGCAAGGCTCATGGACCAAGGATCCTTCTAGCACATGATTGCCATATATGGTATTAGGACAGGTAATATAAGGTGATGATGGTCGGAATTTGTCATTTGCCAACGATTAGCTTGCTCTTATAGCATTTAATCCTCCAGTGTCTGACTCTCTACAATGGACATCTTAGTATGCCTAGTCATATGCTACAGGGTGGAGATACCCGAGGGGTCCCTCCTCTCACTCCAATGCTAGCAACTAGTACTTACTACATATTGGACAGTAACAAAACCTTGGACCACCTTCATAATGAGTGACCTTAAAAGTCCCAATTGTTGTCCATTTTGAAAGTTACATGAATTATGCCACAGTAAGAGGGTAATCTCAAACGGTAATATCTTCTGGCCAAGGTTACACCTTACATCCTACAGTGACAAAGTGCCACATCATTATGGCAGAGCATCTCTACGCAGGTATGCCCATGCATGTTGTAGAGATCCCTCACGGCAAGTGAAAAAATATAGAATCTCGTGATGGTCTTCCTACTAGATGTTGTAAGTTTTTGACTGATTCTAAAGTAGTTTTTGACTATATACATAGCACGGCTATTTGTTGAGATTGCATACACTTTTTTGGGGGCTAACCAAGTCTATTGTTAGGGATGGTGATCTTCAGTTCTCTAGCTCTTTTTAGCATGCGGTACTAAAACGTTGAATACTAGGCTCACGCTCAACTTGCATATCATTTTAAAGTTGATGACCACTCTATGCGGAGTTCTCCATTATACGCTACAAGCATACATACACAACATGTGACTCGTGAGGACATAGGTGGTAAGGTACACCTGACAAGGTTCCACATGCGAAAATATTATTGTCCTCTACATGAGATTTTCAAGGACAAAAATTCTTCCACATGGGGGGAACAATGGTCTAGGAACATGGGTCAAAGGAAAATCTAGGGAGCAAAGGACTATGCAGAGGGAGACCACCGCATATAGGCAAGCCAGATGGTAATTTGCCAATCTTTGTCCCTAGACTTCATGCGCACAGCACATGGAACTCATGGCTATGGTGGCTATGGCTTCCAATGGCTTTTCACTCTTCACGTTTCAAATTGAACACTTCTGTGCATTTATGTTAAACAATCTGTTCTCACAAAAGGAATATTGATTGTGACATTGCCCATTGTTTCATTTTGTGAGGCCATACAACAGAGATCTTTAATATTAACGCAAGAATCTGCATGAATATGCTTCGGCACATCTTGTTTCAAGAAGGGCATATTTTCTGGCAGACGAATCACTAACATACATCTCATCAAATACAACAATACTGCAGGAGTAAACTTTAACACCCAAACCGTCACAAGATATGCAAGAAAAAATAGATAAGAAAACTATCCTACATGTGAAAACATTCAAAAGTCTTACAGGACATTTAACTGCATTCAAAACCGTGAGTGAGGTATTTCCCTGCCTTAAACCCCAACCATCACATATGCGTATACCTCATCAAGATCAGCATCAAGAGCTTCTTTTGTAAGACTTTTCCCTCCACGTCCACCTATTAACCAAGCCAAAGATTTTGAGCCATCTCTGAAGTGAGTACTCTTAATCAATGATTCACCAAGCATCAATATTCAGATAGAATCACACCACAAACAGGCGAGGAACGAAAGAGAGGAGGGGGTATTTAGGGTGGGGGGCAGAGGATTTTGGAAGAACAGCAATAAAGTGACCAACAGTATAAAGAAAAGAGAATCCTGGAATGTGATTCAAGAGCAGTGGCCAGGCATTTGAAGACAAAACAGAGCCTTTCCTATCCCAAACAAAAAATTTAAAACCATAAACAAGAAAGTCAAATCTTTCATCTTCTCTTCACTTCAAACTATTTTCAGCGGAATGCATCACACGAACAAAAAAACTTAGAAAGGGAAAAGAGTGCCCAGCAGTCCTAAGTATGCTCACAAATCACCTACATCACTATTTGCAGCGGAATGCATCACAGCAAAAAAAAAAACTTAGAAAGGGAAAAGAGTGCCCAGAGGTCCTAAGTATGCTCACAAATCACCTACATCACTACCACACAAATCTCCGCGATTACTGCAGTGGACAGGAGCTGGCATAGTTGTACAGCGAAGTGCCAGGCTCTAAGAAGATCGACCCACAAAGGGTAGCAAAAGCAAAAGCTGCAAAAGCTTCGAACTTCTCGTGAGGCAACGCCTTCGTGAATCATTTGCAAATTGATCAGCGAGGTTGTCGGTATGCTCACTCGAAGTACACATAGGTGCATTACCACTGTGCTAAGGAGAGACTCTCAGTGTGAGAGATCAACTTGAGTTATGTACTTGCTGTCAACAGCGAGCTCCCCAAAATAGAGACCAGAGTTGGGCATTGAAAAAGAGACTCACTATGCATATGAAATATGCACAAAACCACACAAGCGCAGATCCGAACCTTGGATAAAGCAGCAACTGGTTCTAGTCTGTTCATGCTTATGATTATGAGTGAATAGCACCATTTGCTACACGGTTCCTAGATGAACCTGTTTTGTTTAGAGGAGATTTCTAGCTGGGAGGATGATATCCTCCACTTTAACAGTGGAGCAATCCCAATGAACTTCGTGCCTAGAGTCTCTAATAAAGTAAAAGCATCGCCCTATGTCACTTGTGAGCTGGGAGTCGACGAGGTCGTTTACGAGTCACTTCCTTGGTTGTATTATCAAGGAAACTCCCGAGGACAGCAATTAAATATAAGGGGAGAAGCGTGTGTGCCCCAAGATGTGAGGATGGACCATCTTGTGTGTTCACCACACACCCTTGACACCTAAGCTACTGTGTGGACTGAAGCTTAATGCACGGCACTAGGCTTAAGTAGCTAGAAGCTCCCAATCTGGGAGGTGAGCCAGGTGTGCTCAATGGATGGGAGTGAGACGGGTGTCAATCTCTTATGATGTTTGTGTCAGTTACACGGAATGGGAACGGGGGACAGCGGAACGTTTCCGGAACAGGGCCCCCCCAAAAAAGCGGAACGGGAACGGGGGCCAAAACGGTCAGCTTAAAATATGCTTAAATTCGGTTGGATTTAATATATATGTTAGCAGAGAGCCATACACACCCATTAGTCCAGCGAATAAAACGTCTGTAGTAGGAACAGAGGCCAAAGAAACTTTGGACGTCATGAACCGAAGCAAGTTGTGGCCAATCTGAAATAGCTTGAACCTTTGTTGTGTCCATGCATACTCGATTATGGGAGACAATGTGTCCCAAATAGTGAATCTCTGTCAGGAAAAATTCACTCTTCTTAGCATTAACTTGAAGTTTATGCTTCTGCAATTCTTGAAACACGGTCTGTAGGTGTCGTTTATGTTCTTCCTGTGTGTGAGAGAAGACTAGGATGTCATCAAAGAAGATGCTTGTGAACTGTCAATGAGGACAAAAAATTCGGTCCATCGTTTGATTGAAAGTTGCTGGAGCGTTAGTGAGGCCAAAAGGCATTACTAGAAACTAAGTTGTTCAGAATGCGGTCTTATGTATGTCTTCAGGAGCGATACGAATCTCATGGTAGCCGCTCTCAAGGTCTATGCGGCTGAAAATTCGTGCCCCTTGTAGTTTGTCTAAGATATCATCGATTCGGGGAATTGGGAATCTATTCTTAATCGTAATCTTGTTGAGAGAACGATAGTCAATGCACATTCAAAAAGTGCCGTCTTTCTTCTGAACAAGCAAAACTCGTGAACAGTAGTAAGGGAGAAGTGCTAGGTCGAATAAGACCCTTCTCGAGGTGTCAATCGAATGGGCTCTAGTTGTAAGGTGCAACGGAAGTGAATATTGAACTTTGCTCAAGATGAGTGCTCCGAACTGTGCTCAAGGTTCTTTTTACTTAGGGAAGGGAAAGCCTTCCGTTCTTTAATGAGAGAGCGCAAGTGATCACAAACAAAGTGAATAGACATTGTGCGTGAAGATGCATGAGACTGAGAGATAGAGAGAGAAGAGAATACGACACCGGGACATTGTAAAACCCTCCTCCGAAGGCCCCACTCTCGATGGCGAGAGTGGTCTACTATTGATTGCACAATCTGGTACAAGATGCTGATGCAAATCTAATGGGGATATGTCGATGTCGACGGTGTGGACAATGAAGATAAAGCTATCTGCTGCTATGACTTGATGTACAACAATGCCATCTATCGTGCTTCAGACTTGCTGAATTTACTGCTCTTCTGTCTACTAAATTTGCTTTGTTGGAAAATGCTGATTTGAAAGTGCAAACGCTGAAGTAGCTGCTGTCTGCTGCTACCAAAAACACTGGTCTAAACTGTGCAAAAACGCTGTTTCCTGTGGCCTGAAAACGCCAGACAGCATGCACAAAAACACTGGTTATGGCTGTGCTGCTACTGCAGAAAACGCCAAGGCCAGGGCTGATGGCGATAGGGGACTGTTGCTGAAAACGCCAGGGCTCCAGGCTGAAAACGCTGGTCTTCTGAGGTGGGGGAAAAATGCCAGGTTGAGGGTTCTTGTCTTGCTTGAGAATCGGCCTGCTGAGCAATGCTCCCGTTGCCTCCTCTGCCAGAAAGTGCTAGCTTTGGTTTGCTTGTATATTATCTTAGCAAAATTACCCTACCTAGTTCCCAACAAAAGTCACTTAATAAATAAGTGAAAAATGTCAAAAATAGGGAAAATAGGTTTAATGCACTGGAAAATTCCCCTAATGGATTCTGATAGGAATGCTGATGATCATGATGTGTGCAACCGGAGGATATGCATCTAATCTAAGTGACTGGTCATGCACGGTCTGCGAACAGACTCACAAAAGTGCCAGATCACTTCCTATTCTAGACTGACTTGACGGAACTGAACCCTGGTCATGCTGTAGCTTGTCCACGAGGGTTGGATGTGTCACGTGACATCCCCTCCTTTTCAAAGTGAGGTATTGGTACCGAACTGTATGGCATCGAGGGAGATCGCCAACAGCATCCGGAATTTTGGGAAGGACTCTTCGCCGGCCCACTCTGAGGTGTGGGTCGTGCGATACTTGAACTTCATAAAGGTTTGCAACGCTTGCTTCTTTGGGCCGCGCCGAAAGCGACACAAAGGCTTCTGTGGCTCCTTCAATGCTTCAACTTCGTCTAGAGTCATGCTTCTTCCTTCGTCAAGAATCTCCATGGCTGAAAATTCCTGAAACCACTTCCAACACAAAAACATGAACATACCTATTCCATGTAAAGTGACTAGAAAAAATCTCGTCTTCTTAAAAACCTGTGCATGCAATGTAGATGAACAAATAGACGGAGTGCCAAACCGTTCACCACACACACGCAAACAATGAGAGCGAATCTTGTCTTTCTGATCTACATCAATCAACTGTGGCAATTCACAACGGAAATGCCCAAGCTTGGTGCTCATACTTTCTTGTGCTCTTTCTACAACTGTGTCGTGCCAAGGAAGAGACATGGAATGTGACTTCCTTGAATGCATACTTTTCATGAATAATCCGCATACATCCGTGCTCATTCATGAGTGAAACGTGCTCAACGTACAATATGTCATGCCTAGGAAAAGGGATCACATAAAGACGCTGATTAAAATACAGGAAACGATCACGAATGAAACACTCGAACAATGCGTGCTGACGAATCATTCGAACACATAGTACTTCCTGTAAGGGCTCTTTGAACCTAGGCTCGAGAGCCAAGGTCGATTCTTCGGGATCTATCGAATCTTCTTGTGGGGGTTCTGTGGACCTCGACTTGAAAGCCAAGATCGATTCGTCGTGATCGATCGAATCTGCAAATAGGTTAGCTACGCTAGAAAAGGCATCAACTAAACCATCATCCTTGTGAACAATCACGTCTTGATCATATAAATCATCATCCTTAACATAATCATGCAATTCCTGTGTATCATGCTTTGGAGAAGACGAGACTGAGAGAGTCTCCTTCTCCTGAATCCGTTCAATCTTCGCCTGCACATTAAAAATGAAAGATGGAGAATGAACAACTTGCTCTCCACGAATGACAATGGGAAAGTCACTTTTGACATTGAAAGTGAACGTATTTTCCACCCAATCAATGAGAGGGTTATGCTCACGAAACCATCGAATGCCCAAAATCGTATCACATCCAGAAAGAGGAGAGACTAAAAATTTTCTACGGAAAGCAGCTTGTTGAACTGTAAACAACACATCAAGGCACTCCTTCGTGATGAGAGAGTCCATACCGGGAGCGAAGCCAGAAACCTCGAGAGGAGATTTATGACTAACCTCTAAGCGGGCTCGCTCAACAAGAGGGGGGCTAATCACATCATGCATACTGTCTGGGTCAAACAATATGACAAAACGTTGCCCTGTCATATGACCATAACATTTAATGAGAGACTCGTCAATAAGAGGGTCATGAGAAACTTGGGGCACACTTGTGTTGTCATTTATTGCATTGACAGAGGAAGTGGTTCTGTGGGTTCTTTAGATTCATTCGATTCAAGCTTAGTACATGTTCTTTTTATGTGACCCTTAATGTGACAATGAAAACGACGACCTTCCTTATAATAAGTGCTTTGCTCTTCCGACATGATGTATCCTCCTAAAATTCCTTGTGCTACCTTTTCATCTTGAGTGAGCTTAGGTTTAGCAATTGTGTTAGCCTTACCCTTAGGTTCATTGGAAGAGTTCTTTTCTGAGAGACTATCGGAAGATTGGTTAGAAGAGTTACCGTTCTTACCGTTCTTACCGTTCTGAGGGTTCTGAGAGGTCTGAGAGGTACTTGTGGAAGTCTTGTGTTCCTTAGGCTTTCCCTTGTTGTGCTTCATCTCCTGTGCGAGAGCAATCGCTACCGCCTTGTTGAGATCGATTGGACGAGTACCTCGACATCATACTTGATATACTCGTCCAATCCATAAAGGAATGCCTCCTTGCGCTCCGCATCCAATTTGCGTAATTGAGTGCCGAGCTACAAAACACGATTAGAGAAAGACATAACTGGCATACATTTTGCTTGAGACCGCGCCAATCGTCCTTCAATCGTGCGAGGTACTGTGGTGGCAAAAACCGCGCCTTGAGCTTGTCTTGGAAATCAACCCAATCGAAGGAAAGGGGCGTGAATTCGTCGGCTTCCTCTAGGTGCGCGGCTAACTGTGCCTCTTGCCATGCATGGTACCAATTGATGGCATCACTGGCAAGGTACATAGCTGCCGTCAAAACCTTGCTATTTCTTGTCTTCTTAGTTGTCGCAAAATAAGCATTAAATTGATGCAACCAAGAATGAATAATCGTAGCATCCATCTTACCATCATACTTACTGAACTGGATCTTCTCTGTGACTGGGGAGTCCGAATCTCGGCTTGCGCCACTTGAAGAACTACCAACATCTTTGGTTGGCTCGGACTTCGAGGCGAGAACATGTCGTACAAACTCTTGCATGCGTTGTTCACTCTGTGCCGTACGCTCTGCCCGTTGTTCTTCAGCCACCAAGCACGCTTGATTACGCTCACGCTCAAAGGTGTCTTGTCTGAGTTGGCGTTCACGCTCCAAATCTCAGCTTGCGCCACTTGAAGAACTACCAACATCTTTGGTTGGCTCGGACTTCGAGGCGAGAACATGTCGTACAAACTCTTGCATGCGTTGTTCACTCTGTGCCGCACGCTCTGCCCGTTGTTCTTCAGCCACCAAGCACGCTTGATTACGCTCACGCTCAAAGGTGTCTTGTCTGAGTTGGCGTTCACGCTCCAAGGCTTCTTGTCGTTCTGCTTTTCTTTCTAGTTGTGTCATCGCAACGCGAGTCGTTTCTTGTTGTTGTGCCATCATCTCTATCATCGACTTGACCATCGCCTCCATAGGATTTGGTACAATCGGTGGCGTAGATGGGGAAGGGGGAGGGTCGGGAAAACCTCCTGGTAAGGAAAACTCTTCTTCGCCACTCCAATGCTCACCACCTCCATGCGGAGTATCCATTCCGCTTCGGTGATGACCATACACTGTAATCTTTGGTTCTTAAGTTCACGAGGAACTTGGGTTCTTGTGGGTCTTGGGTTCTTGGGTTCTTGAGGGTCTTGAGTTCTTGAGGTTCTTCTTTCGCTTGCAATCTGTGTAAGAGAAGGATCTTCTCTTCACCCGAGTTCTGCTCTTTTCCGCGGGCGCACCCCTTGGCAGCCTTGCGCTCACACCAAGGTTGCTTTTTCCCACCTCACGTCAATTGGCTGGCTGCTAAGTGCACGGTCCGCTCTCAATGAGTGAAAAGAGGCACAAGGGGAGGCTGGACAAGTCCTTCTTTCTTGGGTTTCCTGTCACTCTTCAAAAACACGAATAGGAATCAACACGCCCAAGAGGTCTTGGGTTACGTGCGACCGCAACAAGCAAAAAAAAAATTTATGGTTCTTGTGTTCTTCTTTCCTTGAGTGATACAGAACACTGCCAAAGCTCTGATACCAATGTAAGGTGCAGCGGAAGTGAATATTGAACTTTGCTCAGCTCAAGATGAATGCTCAAGGTTCTTTTTACTTAGAGAAGGGAGAGCCTTCCGTTCTTTAATGAGAGAGTACAAGTGATCACAAACAAAGTGAATAGACACTGTGTGTGAAGATGCATGAGACAAAGATAGAGAGAGAAGAGAATACAACACCGGGACGTTGTAAAACTCTCCTCCGAAGGCCCCACTCTCGATGGCGAGAGTGGTCTACTATTGATTGCACAAGATGCTGATGCAAATATAATGGGGTTATGTCGATGTCGACGGTGTGGACGACGAAGATGAGGCTATCTGCTACAGTGAGAGGGTTTTTCTCACTGGAGACATCCGAGTACAGAGTATCCCTAGTGCGTCATTCAAAGTAATGACAGGAGCACTGTGAAAGGGAATATCTGTAAGGCCACCAGGAACGGGTACTTCTGATGCGTCACAACGGATGGGTGACAGGGAGCATCAGTAAGAAGTATCCGACCATCCGGGAACGGACATCTCTGATGCGTCATAGGATGGGTGACATAGAGCATCGTGAAGGGGATTGTACCGTAAGTTCGGTAGGAAAGGACTAGGTGATGGGTATTCCTGATGCGTCACAAGGTGGGTGACGGGTGCATCGGAAAGGGGATATCCATAGTTGAGAGGAAATCCGAACTGGAAAGAGGAATACGCGTAAAGACGCAAGCACAAGAATAAAGATGGGTTCTGAGAAGCTTTTCTTAAAAAGCGGAATATTTTAACGAGTTTTCCGGGAAGAGCAGACGCTTTCCCGCGAGGAATCTATGTTTGCATTGCATTCGTGCATGTGGTTGCATCCAGGGACGCCTAGGAAGTGTTGTGAAAGGAATTGTTTTGAACTTATAAGGTTTCATTGAGTTTTTGGGCAGGTTCAGACCAATTTTAAAATATGCCGGCCACCCACTTAATAAGTGGGCAGCCACTTAGAAAATGAAGCAACAAAACCAGCCAGCGAATTCTCTCTCCCTATTTTGGGTAGAACAGCGGCAAAAAAAAAAAAACACACGGCCGCGATCTCTACGCAAGCAACTGTTCGTGCCGTGACCAAGGAGCTATAAAAGCACCACATGCCCTCACTGAAAGAAGGTTACCAACGCCAGCAAGAGAAGACTCTGCCGCCAAAAGTCTCTCGCGCGAGACTACGAAGCACAGAAGTCGCTTTTCCCGCGCAAGAGCGACAGGTATCTATTGTGGATTCGTCATACGAATTGTTGTCGCATGTTTGTATGTGTGTTTGCAGGTACTTCATTGCGAAGGAGAAGGAGAAGCGAGAAGGCTTCGGCCTACGCTTAGGAATTCCGGGAACAGAATTTGGAAATTGTATGTGGAGTTTCGACTCCGAGTACAGACGGAAAAAGGATTGAGAGCTCGTCTCTCGGATTTCCCTTACAGGAAGGAAGGACCACCGAGTCAGAGATTTAGAACGGAGGGGTTTTCTCCGGTTCTTGTGCTTGTAAAAAGATTCTCCCTAATAAAGGATTCTCTTTAAGGGGGGGACCAGCCCATCTTCTGGTCCCCAATACTGTGTCGATCTTCTCACTCTCTCTCTCTCTCTCTCTATCTATTTCTCTCTATATCCTTTGGCTTCAGTATTAAGTGATAAATTCTATTTATCCAAGTATATTTTATATTGTTATGCGCTCCCGTTTGTGACATCTACTGCTCTTCTGTCTGCTGAATTTGCCTTGTTGGAAAACGTTGATTTGACACTGCAAATGCTGAAGTAGCTGCTGTCTGCTGCTACCAAAAGCGCTGGTCTGGGCTGTGCAAAAACGCTATTTCCTGTGGCCGGACAGCATGCACAAAAATGCTGGTTATGGTTGTGCTGCTACTGCAGAAAACGCTAAGGTCAAGGCTGATGGCGATAGGGGGCTGTTGCTGAAAGCGCTGGT
Organism: Adiantum capillus-veneris; assembly: GCF_014529385.1. Taxonomy (NCBI): domain Eukaryota; kingdom Viridiplantae; phylum Streptophyta; class Polypodiopsida; order Polypodiales; family Pteridaceae; genus Adiantum; species Adiantum capillus-veneris. The sequence goes on along the minus strand of NC_140951.1, from coordinate 42,698,985 downwards.
CTTTTGAGGTTGGGGAAAAACGCCAGGTTGAGGGTTCTTGTCTTGCTTGAGAATCGGCCTGCTGAGCAATGCTCCTGTTGCCTCCTCTGCTAGAAAGTGCTAGCTTTGGTTTGCTTATATATTATCTTAGCAAAATTGCCCTATCTAGTTCCCAACAAAAGTCACTTAATAAATAAGTGAAAAATGTCAAAAATAGAGAAAATAGGTTTAATGCACTGGAAAATTCCCCTGATGGATTCTAATGGGAATGCTGATGATCATGTTGTGTGCAACCGGAGGATATGCATCTAAATCAAGTGACTGGTCATGCACAGTCTGCGAACAGACTCACAAAAGTGCTAGATCACTTTTTATTCTAGATTGACTTGACAGAACTGAACCCTAGTCATGTTGTAGCTTGTCCACGGACACATAGGGTTGGATGTGTCACGTGACACTAGTTATGAGATGCAATTTGAGGTATTTGTGGGTTCGGTTGATTGGAACAAAGTATGGTACAACATGGCATTTGCCAACCTTGGAGAAGATTCATATCGTGCTTGGAATCCAGGTGGGTGATGGCATTCTGGCAAGAAAATAGATGCTTTTGCATTTGGTGTGAGTGGCATGCTTGGGCACATAGGTGGTGCTATGAAACTGGATGAGTTTCCATATGATCTAGGAGGAAGTTTGGGGTCAATTCGGCAAGTTTATGTCATTGTTTAGGATGAGTGTTGAGCATAAATGCTCGACTTGGGGTTGGGCAATGATGATAAACCGCTTTTGGCGTGTACAAAGTAGTGTATATATGCATGGGTCTATATACAAAAAGGTGTAAATACATGCATTTGGAAGCTTTGCAAAGTGGTTTCAAGTTTCAAAAACAATGCGACGTGTACACATTGTAAATAGTTATGCTTGCGTGCTGGCAGTCGAGCACCCATACATGCCTGGATAGGGTGTCAAAGCCTTAGATGTGGTCCTAAGTGGCTTCTTTTGTCTCTAGGGCATGTGTTTGAGCTTTTTAGAATGTAAATAATGCAAGAAAAAAGTGTGGGCACTCTTGTCCCGCCTGGGAAGTTTGACACATGCGGTAATTGTCTATTTGCGGTGCCTGATATGTAGCAATGCGCGAAGTGCCTTCGAAGTGGTCAAAAATGGAACGTGGGCATGTGGAAATGAAGTTTGGGTATCAAGGCCCAAGCCTACAAAATTTGGTGGATTTTGGAATCCGTTTAGTATTTTTCCGTGAAAAATGCCCGTCCGGGGTCAAAACTAGCCATAAATAGCCCAAAAAATGTCAAAAAAGGGTCAAAAATGGTGTGAAAAGGCTTCAAATTGCCACATCAATCACGGTGCCCTGAATTTTTAGGCGGAAGGAGAACTTTTGAAGCCAATATCAGCACTTTCACCTCTGTGTGCGTGGGAGGAAGCAAGGTTTTTACAGGTGGTCCTATGCATTCCCGCCTTGTTCACGTCCGGTTTTCAAGTGTATGGAGGAGCGAATGAGAGTTTCTTCTCTTCAATTTTGCACTTGGGAGAGTCTATGGAAGTTCCAAGGTTTCCATGGATGTGTGTGTGCGAGGAGTTAAGGGAAGAAGGTGCGGCTTTCTGCAAGACTATGTGACCCTGTATCCGTGCCATTAGGGTTGAGGCTACTCCAAAGAGTCCAACAGAGTGGAGTTTGGTGAAGCTTTGGCAATGGTTTGAGAGAGGCCTATTGTGGCTGGAGTTTTTGAGTTTTTGATGGTTTTTCTTGTATATTTTGGTCACCATCAAGTGTGATTTCAAGCGTTGATCAACACGATTCACCTTGTAGTGTCTACAGGCAGGCAAGGGCTTGTAGGTCGAGGTGTTTGAACTTTGAAGTTTGAATGGGGATTGTGGGGAGGATTTTCATTGAGATCTTGAGTGGTGGTGTGTGTGGTGTGGAATTTAAGTAAACTCCTTGTGTTGTGTTAAGTTGTCTGGGTGGGTGAGTGTGCGCAGAGTGTCTTTTGCTTCATCAACATTATTTGTGACTATCTCTACTCGCATGAAGTGTAGGACTCTCAAAACATCTGAATGAGAGTAAAATATTTATTCTTTTTTAATTCACAATTAAACCATTATGATAAATGGCAAATCATTGAAGCAACATACTACTCTAATAACCATCGGTACGTGCCCAAAATGGAGGGTAAAATTGCATCACACTACTCTAATAACCAACAATTCAATGAACTAACATACATACCTTCATAAGGTCAAAAAAGACTAAAGTTAAAAATTATAAGCAAGTCTAAACGATCACAAAAATACAAAAGTAAGAGACACAAGAAAACTAACAAAGAAAAAGAGTGAATCATTTATTTGTTACTAAATAAAATTAGAAAAAAAAAAGAACCATTGAGCAATTAAGATAGGCAAAATAAGTTGAAGAAACTTACTTGACTAAAGCTTTAAAACAAGTACTCAACTTCAAACAAACAAGATAAGACGTCACAAAGACTTAAAGTAACCTGCTAGTTAAAAGTTGGAAACTTGACAAAACGTGATCATAACTTCATTGCTTGTCGCAAAAGGTAAAATAAGATTATCACCTTTATCATGCATAGCCTGGACAATAGCTATTGCATCCCTACTCACATCATTAGTGCCCAAGAATAGCTCAGGTTTATATAGAGTTCATCCCTACTCAGAACCTACTCTATAAAACCAAAAAACTAAGTTTCTGTCACACTCTGGAGGTGATGGGCATACTCAGACACGATAAAGGCTAGCACTTGTCAAGTAAAGAGTAAACTATGATTGCTAAAGATATTAAACAACAAATTAGTGTGCTACTAAGATAAACAATGTCTGGGCTTTTAATATCCTCACATTTATGGAATTTACTACTAATTGTCTTGAACATTGCAAAAGAAGAATCGTTGAAAATAAACTTACTACATGGCAAAAATGAACAAACATTTCTTTTTGAATGAGTATCCTTTCTCAACAAGTAAAGAAATAAGATGGCATTATTGAATAGCAAAAGCTAATATACAAGAATAAAGATGAGAAAACTAACATAATCTTACAGTCAAGAAACCATGCTAATTCACACCAACAAACCACTGTGATAATAGACACACCATTAAACCAATGTACTCCTTTGACAACTTGCACCATAGGCTAGATATGGAAAGGTGAAAGTTGAAACTACAGCCAACTTGAAAAGATGCAGTTTAAAAAAAATCTTGTGCTAAACGTTCAGCACGTAGTCAAAAACATACCATACAAATAAACACATCGAGAAAATCACGACATTGTACACATCCTACCTTGCTCTTGCATCCCCGTAGACACACGATCAAGATAACCGCTCGGAATCTGAAAAAAATTGCAGCCGATGTGTCTCCTCTCAAACCTTGCCCAAAGCACTCTAGATCCTAGAGAGCTCACACACAACGACCCAATTAAATCTGATACAAAATCCGCACATATGTTCTCTTTGTAGAGACGATACATAGGTAATCGAGCAAGAGACTCCAAAGTAGCCCCAAGCGGATCGGTAGTAAATCAGCCCGTCAAACCTATCTCTAGATCCACAAAAAAGCACCCAACACAAATTCCAATATCAGATCAAAGTTAGAACTCCAATACTATGTCGAAGCACTTGTTATTTGCACGATTATAGAGGGATGTTATAGATTGAGAAGTCCCATTCCAAGGTTCTTCCAGCTCCGTAGAAATTGCATAGGGACACGTTATGTCCAAGGATTCAAACACATCGACTAAAGTCCTGCTGCAAAAGTTTGCAAAAAATTCCTTTTTTGCATTAGGTCTTCAAATTTGAAGAAGTGTCATCTTCCACCACTACAACAGGTACTTGTTCAAAGGCCAAGACTTTGTTCTACAAAGGTGACGATGAGACTATTTCGTCTCCCTGCATCACGGTTGGAAAAGGAATTGTGGACATTGGATTCCTCGCACAAGCACCAAAATCTTCTGAACCTTCAACTTTCTTAACAAATATTGAGGCTTTTAGAGTAGAACTAGGATGTCAAGGCAGCACCTAAGAGGTCAACGCAATCTTCGTCCTTAAATCAGTCAAGGATCCTCTTGCACCAAATGAGTATGAGTAAGTCTTCCACTCTACCACCAAGAGCTTGCAAGAACTTGAGTGTCAAGCATGGCTCGCGAGGGGAAACTTGACCATCATCAAGGTAGGCCTTCACGCTTCTTTGCCGGTGTGGCAAATTTATTGAGCAACTTCATACCCTCCTCCTTATGCAACCTTGCCTGAATCCAATCACCTATTTAAAAGTCTCCACCATTCTTCCGCTTCCATACAACAACACAGTATGTGTTTGTATGCATGTAGGCGTCTAATACCAATGTAAAGACTTGAACTTAGCACTTAACTCAAAATTCAAACTAAGAATCTCTCATACTCTCACTCTCTCTACACACACACACTTGGAGAACTTGGTTGCACTGCTTGATAGAGGACCTACTTAAATAGAGGTTGAAGAGGTATGACAAAGAGCCCCATCCCTGTGTAGGATCATGACCGCTAAATGTGTCCTTTAAAGGTAGCTGTGGCGATCAATATAGCTGTGGCGATTAATATAGTTGTGACCTTTCCAAAAGACACGTCCCTTCACGACAAATCCCCTTCAGTAGGCACAACCCTTCATGGTAGCCCTTGATAGAGGAAAATAGCTAGTCCCGATAATCGTGACAAAGATGATGGGAGACACGATCCAAAGTTGTGGCCTTATAATTTATGACGCAAGCATGTTGATTGAGCTATGATAGGATGCTTTGCCTCTGCAATGATCCTCAAAGTGCTTTTGCGCATTTCATGAAGTGCTATAGCTTGTAAGTTGGAGGTCTTCTTCAAGGTGACCTTGGAAGTCTAACCAGCTTCAAGATAGGTTGGACAACGGCAACACCAAGAGGCCTTTCTTCAAACAGAGGAAAGGGGGCCTCAGTTGTCTACACATGCCTACAATCCGATTATCTGGGCTACTACATTGTTTGTACACAAGACTACACAAACCGTGTGAATCTAAAGCTCACACTCTCATGGTATTTTTCCTACTCCCACCTATGTGGTGTAGATGTAGCCCTTTGGAAAGCAGATCATGATTAATCTGGTGTTGTTTTTTTCTCACATAGGTAACAAAAATCTTAGTGAGGCAAAAAGAGTTTTTAATTCACAAAGAGAGTTTTTTTTTTAATGAATAGATAACAATAAGCAAAAAAACTATAAAAATGATGATTAGAGAATGTAGAAAAACATAACTTGAACAACAGAGTTCATACCTCTGTTAAAGCGCACACTTGTGTGGCCCCGTGTATGACCTCTGCCTTGAGCTAAAGCGCCCTGTGAATTTTTCTTTAAAACACCTCCTCCTTGTACGCCGAGAGATGCCAAAGGACGAGATAACAAACCTCGTCCATGGGACGTATAGGGAAGAAGAGGCGGCAATGGCATTAAGGGTGGGCCAAATGTCCAAGCACCATAACCATACCCATAGCCATTAACATAATTTGGCGACAATGGCATTGACGAATAATTCAAACCAGATCCATATAAAGGCGTAGTTGTGTGGGCAAAGCGTTTGAACTCCTCAGCAGTGTTGCTGCTGCTCCCAAGGTCAACACCCACATCATGTGTAGCACCGCCACCTCGGCTTTGCATGTCACGAAGTTGGCACAAAAAACTGCTTTGAACTGGTTATTCTCTGCAGATCTGGGGGTTTCAAGCTGGCAAATTTATATTTTTCCTAGACTCTGCAACATCGTTTCCTTCGCCTTCAGTAGATAGAAATTCAAGAGAATGCGTAGAGTGCACCTTTCCGTGCCCATGCCTAATACTCTCTTGGGCTCTGGTAGCATGGCGATCAGCAATGTATGGAAAGAAACCTGCAGACGGCACGATTACATTTCGAGCTAAGGAAGGAAAAGCCCCTTAGTTAACCTGTGAAGGAAGCTTCCTTGAGCTGAAAGAGCAGCATTTTGACTGAATGCTTGATGAATTCCCAAAATTCCTTTAGATATTTTTGAAAATTTCCCAAAATTCCTTTAAATATTTTGAAAATCCCCAAAAGATGCCTTCTTTCAATATTAAACATCTCCAAAGACAATTTATTTTGCATTTCTTCTTACATGATGATAGAAGCAATGGGCTCTCCGTATGGAATGGTTAGACACAAATGCCTCTATTTGTGAGCTCATTGGTGAAATTGTCAAGAAAGTGTAAACTATGCAAAAAATGGAGCAACCCATGCAAAAATTGGTACACGGGTATGCTCGCTCTCTCTCTCTCTCTCTCTCTCTCTCTCTCTCTCTCTCTCTCTCTCTCTTTTAACAGTCTTGAGTTCAACTCCTCGTCAGCTAGATCTTTAAGGTCTCTTGGGATAGTTTCCTACGACATTGAAAACTCTCTTCTTCTTCTTCTTCTTCTTCTTCTTCTTCTTCTTCTCTCTCTCTCTCTCTCTCTCTCTCTCTCTCTCTCCCTCTCGCACGCACGCGCGAAAAAAGGTTGATTTCTATTACTTGAAAGATCCCTCAAAATACCAAAATGGTGCCAATTCTGAGGGCAACTACATCAAGCAAGCCCAAAGGTAACAAGCTAGAACTATAAAAATTGGATATAACTAGCCACATAGGCAAACTATAGAAAGTGAAGACCAAGGTAAAAAACCTTTCCTAGAGAGAGTAAAAGTGCCCTGGCAAGCTAAGTGGAGAGAAGATGACAACACCTTCTGAAAGATAGGCACTTCCACCAAAAGCACATGTTGCACTTGGATATCAAAAATTTGAACCACCAAAAGCCACCAGTGGTGAAAAGGACAAGGAACGTCTACCACCATAAGCACATGTTGCACTTGGATATCAAAAACTTGAACCACCAAAAGCCTACCCGCCAAATAGAAGGGGGAGAATAGTCGATGTGACAAAGATGAGGAATAAGAAATAGCTAACATCACTAAGAGACTTTAGGAGATTCATAGCAAAACTTAAGGGCATGATAGTAAATCCAACCTTGACGAGAAACCCTTACAAAAGCTACAGGTCGAAGGTAAGGATTTTTAAATAGGTTTTGCACGTGAAACAATGTATCAGCGCGCACATCAACAAACAACATGGGTGCTAGCAAAGAAGTGCGGTAGTAGCAAAGAGCATGGGTTTCAGTGCAGGTTCTCTCTCTTTCTCTCTCTCTCTCTCTCTCTCTCTCTCTCTCTCTCTCTCTCTCTCTCTCTCTCTCTCTCTCTCTCTCATACACACACACACACACATGCAAGCACGATGTCCTAAAACACTTGGCATTATATTAAATTATCATTGACAACCACTCTTCAATATCAACACATGCTAGTACTTTCACCCCATGTTGTTTGTACCCTCGTCTTGGCCCCCAATCTCTTCTGCTTCATCCCACCACTTGGTAATTAGCACTTTACTCTCCACTTATGCCAATTCATCCATAGAATTTGCTCCAATTTGTTGATTACTCTGTCGGTGCTACAACCTATGCTGCTTTGCCCAATTCCATGACTTGTTGTTGGTGGATCACTACTTGTAGCCAACCTTTCAAGCATGTGGAAATTGTATTGCATGTCAAGTCTTCGTTATTGTTGTATGTTGTGGCCATCACCAATCCTTGATGCCAACTATGTCCAACCATCAATCATACCATAGATGAGATATGGCTCATCGATGTCATGAATGCTTGTTGGATTAGTGACCCTTGCAAATTACTCCACCATAATTCATATTTTCAATGACTATTCAAACTTAACAACCATTAAACCATTGTTCCCATGCTTTTTATAAAGGAACCCCTTTTAATCATGCCTTAAGTGCCCATTATCCTTTTGAAGATGGGAAGTGTGAAATTTGGATGTCATTGTGTTGAAGTTACTTACTTGTAAAGGAAAAGATAAGAAGTGTGAAATTGGGGTGTCGTTATGTTGAAGTTACTTAAAAGGCCAAAGTCAAACTCGAGGGTCCTAGGCAAATAAGATGAGGTAGTGTCATTGGAGGTGCCAGAGATGCTTTGATGGTCGGATTTCTCAGACCTAGCAGCCTAACATCAAGATACCCCAGACTTGCCATGGAGAGTGCGCCAAATTTACAGCATCTTCCATGTCGAATTGAGATGTCGTTCTTTAATTTTTGAGAAAATATTTTGTAATGTGTTCCCACCTCCAAAATGGTAGCATTATACTATCCTTATATGTTAGGACACACTAGGGATTTCCACATGTAATTTGTGGGTTTTTTGAATAGAATTCAATTCCTTTGGGCATATAGGGTGGGCTTGTCCCTCACTATGTCTCGAGGTATTTGATCAGTAACTGGATGATGGCTTTTAACGTTTGATAACCTCTCTTTCTTTCTCATTGTTAGTGGTGATTTCTGTGAACACATTCAGGACCATCAATGTAAGGTATTTACTTATAGTGCATTAATAGGAAAGCAACCTAGACCATTTGTTTATCTCTCAAGAAAAGATGATAAATATCAAATGCACACAGAAATAAGGCTAACAGAGAACTCTACTTCATAAACTCTCTCTCTCTCTCTCTCTCTCTCTCTCTCTCTCTCTCTCTCTCTCTCTCTCTCTCTCTATATATATATATATATATATATATATATATATATATATATATATATATATATATATATATATATATACATACATACATGTATACATACATACATACATACATGTATGTATGTATGTATGTGTATATATATATATATATATATATATATATATATATATATATATATATATATATATATATATATATATATATATTATTGTAACACTTTGTTAAATTATTAACAGGATCACATGGGTTCATTGAGGGACCCATCTGGGGGGAGTAGCATTTTCCCTTGTCTGGTGTCGATCTTCTCTCTCTCTCTCTCTCTCTCTCTCTCTCTCTCTCTCTCTCTCTCTCTCTCTCTCTCTCTCTTGGTGTGTGTAGCACTTTGGTTTTGGAGGTGTGCATGACGCTCTCTATTCCTCTAGATTGGCCTCGTGTTGGATTGTGTGTGCATATGATTTTATAAATTTATTGTTTTCGTTGCTTGGATGTATGCTCCTTTGCATATTTTGCAAGGTTGCTACGCTCACGTCTGTTGCAATCAAGACACTTTTTTTTCCTCGTGAGGAGGTTTTCCTCGTTTGGCTTGTATATACATCCATCATTTTAGGGCAAGCCTTGTCCTGCTATTACCAAACTTAGTAATACTATTGTGTGCTATTGAACATCTCCTCCATCTTGTCCATCTTGTGAGTTTTTGCATTAGTATTTTCAAAAATTGGTATTAGAGCATGCTTTGGCATCTTGAGCATTATTGCCAACACACTTTGGCTCAAGCTCTTATATTGAGGTGACTTTTGGTGAGCGTTCGTAGGGCAACAAAATCTTCATATGCCTTCATATTGCCAAAATTTTGATATGGGCTCATTTTGACCTTCGTTTCCATTATTGGTGGTACTTTATAGGTGATTTGTCCACTATTGGTAGTACTTCGTCAGTGATTTTTCCTTTTGTGCAAGTTTTGGACACTCTTGCAAAATAGGCAATATGTAGTCTTTTGTGGGCTCTATGATACATCATAGGTTAGTTTTGTGCAATGATGCAACATCTCCTTGTTGCAAAGGGGTGGTTGGAACATTATGTTGGGTTAGGATGTAACTCGGATGTAAGGCTAGGTTTTGTGGATATAGGTTCAATGGATCATGGTGCAGGTTCTAATAATTCTACTAAAAGAGTTGTTTTGCCTACTGTTGATCAGGTACGTTTGGGATGCAAAGGATGCATAAGTTTATGTGTTGATTTCACTTTATATTAATGGCTCCATTATTCCACACGTTTACTAAGCACGAACCACAAAACAGGCATGAGATAGACTAGCTTCTTTGTTGTAAGTCCTAATTTGGCAAAAATTTATTACTTTTGTAAGGAGCTAGAGTCCAAGGTTATGCACAAGGAGGATAATATGAAGGTATTTCTTGTGGATATTGAAGATTTGAACGAGTATTATATTGTTGTTTCTGCTCTCTCATGCAAATAACTATTGATGCTTTGCAGATTTTTATCAAAATTTTGCCACCACATTTAGGCTCTATAAGCTCAATGCTTACAAAAATGCATGGAAGACTATGATGGAGTATATAGCTATGGGTGATGAGGCATCATAATGAACATAGTGATTACACAATAGAGAAATGGAGATGGAAATTTTCATTATTGAACTAGGAAAAGACTCAAACATAAGAGACTCATTTAAAGGCCAAGGATCATGTTGATGGCTCCCCAGAAGAGTGGGTCGACCCTACAATGTAGAGATGTTGTTGGAGCTTCGTGAAAAGTGCATGAACTCTAGTGAGAATTGCATTTCATGTCACATGGTGTCATATCATGTAATGTCAATGTGCATGTAGTAAGAGGTTTTTCATAAGATAAATCCCATACAAAACAAACCTCCTTTTGGGGTTTAGAGTATGTGAAAGTAATTTTATGTCTACAAGGCTCATGTCATATGTCAGGTGCAACGAAGGATTGAATAATTTTAGCTTAAATCTAGTACTTTGCACAAACACCCCACAAACACAAGGCTGCTTTAATGAGAGAGAGAGAGAGAGAGAGAGAGAGAGAGAGAGAGAGAGAGAGAGAGAGAGAGAGAGAGAGAGAAAGGCAAAGAGAAACAAAGAGAAGAGAGATGACACTATATGTCAGGTTCCAACCACCCTCAAGGGCCCCCTTGCTCTCTTTCTAGAGTAAGACTTTCTTTAAATTACTTTCACAAATGCTAAAATGTTGAAATGTTGAATACTGAGTGCTCCACACTGATGATCTGCAAGATGCTAGATGATGATGTTGATGCAAAAACACTAGGGCCGATCTGTTGGTACTATGGGTGTTGATGTTGAGACTAAAACGCTGATGTTATAGGGTAGAGGGGCCAGTTGTGGTACGGCCCCAGAGGAAGGACAAATAAAACCATAATATAACACACTTGATGACCCAAAGAAGCACGAAAAAGAGCAGCCAAAATGGCTAGTTGATTTGAAATAACATCATCTCATTGGCCAGCGTGTGGGCTCAAGCCTCCGTGGTCACATTTTACCTCTTTTGGTCTTTGTTGATCTTCTTATTCATGCCGATTTTTTATACACGCGATTTCAAAAATGGTGCCGCAACCATCGGCTCTCAAACCCAACCAACCCCAAATTAATTCTTCTGAAAGCTTGTGAAAAGGCGATTAAAATGAGCAACTAAGCGCAAGAAGTCGAGCTCGAAGGAAAGAGATTGAAGCTCCCCAAGTTACCCGTCCCCCTACTGGCTCCTCTACCCTAGGATAAAAACACTAATAATATAGCATGAATAACGCTAAGGAAAAGGATGATATCGAGAATGGAAATGCTAGGGGATGCTGAGGGAAAAATGGTGGTGCTTATCTACTGGGTATTATTGGCGCTTGCTACACATCATGCGGGTGCTTCAAAATACTCTACAGGAGCACCCTAGGCTCACGTAAATAGACTTAGAAGAGGAAGTTGAGAAGCTCTTTAAAACTCACGATTCCACTTACTAAAGGGTTATCTAGTAATACATGACTTAAGTGACTTTAGGATTGTTCATATGCCTACATGACTTTATGAATGCTTGTGCAAGCAAGGGTATGCAACTATTGACCTACCTAATCATACATGCCCTCCTAGCGGCTCACAAAACTTTCAGGCTAGATCCTAAGCTATACTTGAAGAGCATGACAATGTGAAGAGCATGCATGGTGAGTATAGAGTGATAGACAATGTTTGTGGGTGGAGTGCTCGTTACTAACATGAGTGAGACCCCTTATTCTTTTATGCAAAAAGAATAAGTTCAGTGGTCGGTGAAGCTAGTGGGCATATCGACACTAGATGTTTGATCTCGAGACAAGGCACACTTTTACACCAACATACTCCCACTTAAAGGCGAATGTGCCGATAAGTGGGTTCTACTAGCTAAACTACTAGTATGTACAAGAAATAGGTGAGAGACTCCCTCAACCTATGCCCACTGGCTCCCTCACTCAATCTACATGCAGTCATATCAGCACTAGTGATAGATGAAAGTGTGAATCCATGCTAGAGACTATATGCAAATCCTACAAACATCTTTGTATAGTATGCATAGCTCCATAATGCATCATGCTAGTGTGAGTCATCATACAACTGACAGCCCCTACTGCAAATGCTCCCACTACATCTGTTAGGTCTCCATTGTAAATTGAGCAAAATCTCAACCATACATTGCATCAAAGATGCCAAAGGGGGAGATCATCTCAACCACTACACAATTATAACTATGATCAATGCATATGCAACATGTAGCTCAACATAGCTCTACAAAAAAAAATGTAGAACATGTAACTTGTGACTACATGTAGCCTATAAGCAGTAGACTCACAATCAAAATATCCATCGATCAAAAATAGTGCATAACCTGTAGTATGTAGCCACAACGAGTACACTATTTCTCACTCTTGCAAAAGGGAATGCAAGAACTCTAATGTTTGCCCGAAAGTGACTGAAAAACTATTAAAGCAAGAGTCAAACTCATTCACTGTCAAAGTGCGAGTCACACTCGATGATCACTAAAGCATCACAGAGTAAGCTGAAAATACATAGAAACTATGGTGAGATCCTAGAGAAAAATTGACAGATTATTGAAAAAATAGCATACACAAAGCCTCTGAAGCCAACTAGGCTATGCACTAAACATAGATCAAATCTCTCATCCACAATCTATCATACATCAAGTCAAATTGACTAAAAGGATCTTTAAACAAGATGGAGAGAACTAAGATTTTTTTTGGGGGTAAACAAAGTGCATGAAGTATCAGTAGCAAAACCGTTTCATATCACAAATCCACATGAGGCATACATCAACTACCAAGATCATGGCAATCAAGCTAAGTTTCATACATGTAGCTCTTTGGATAACACCACCCATTTGAAACACGTCTACACCTATGAATTTGTCACCTATGAGCTATAACTAGCTCACATGTATTTGCATATGGTATATATAACCATAAACCATACAAAACCGAGCATGTAACTCTTTTAAAATCCCACATAGTCTCAATGCACACAAAACTGCATCTAGATGTGTATCAATCCAAAAGCCATCCTAAACCAACATTTTCTTACATAGATGCAAGGTAAATCATCTTTCAAATAGCACCATAGTGTGATATATTTATCCAAAAATGAAAACGACATAGTGCTTTACAATTTAGGATTCCAACTATCACCATCATGCATTGAACATGCCAAAACCCCAACCAAAACTCCTATATCATATCCAATCTGACTTTGTATGTCGAAGATATGCAAAAAAGGTGTTTCGAAGCCCGAAAATGGCAAAAGGTTTGTCCAATCACATCACACCTTTTGTTTTCCTTCTCCCATGCCTTATTTTCTTATTTCAACTTTGTAGTTTATGATCCCCTTCTTTCAACAAGATGATGATGCAATGGATCTCAACTTCAAATACTCTCAACTTGCCCACTACATAACAAGGTTTTCTATAGTTCTCCCTTCTCTTTTCTCCTTGCACCTTCGCATCAACTCCTAATAGCTTAACAACGTAGTTGCATACTTGGACTTTGGGCCGATCTTGTAAGCGAATCTTGGGGGACTCTATGTTGGATTGGCATCTACTTTGAGCTATTTAAACAAGGTAAGGGATGATCTTCCCCTCACTTATCCTTGCTTTGCATTGTGTGTGTCTAGGAAAGTGAGTTGTGTGAGTGAACTATCCATTACACTGGTTCATTACAAACTATTGTGTGTGGGGTGGTGTGGTATCCCTTCCTAAAGATTTACACTATGGAGTTAGTCGAACAAAACAATACATCTTAGGTTGGTGCTGAGGTGTTGATGATAAAAAATACACTTAATTTGTTGTTTTTTCTTGGTTTTTGCCTTTACTGGTTGTTGTGATGCCAATGCATTAAGGATTTAAGAAATATGGCATTGGATTATCTCTGCTGAATTTTTACTCTGCAATCATATCCGAATAGTGTGGTTTTATTGATAACCCCAATTGTTTGTCTTTCATATGAAGGTTGTGCTAAGCTAGGTTTTGCTTGTGCTAATTTTGTTAATGGTAAACAAAACCATTGGGATTGATTGAGAAATTTGTGGTCCTTCTCAATGGTCCTTTTTGGCTAAAATTTCAAAAATTTGTATTGCTTTCTTCTGGGCTTAATACATATTACATTAGATAAGTTTGTTGGTATATTGAGTTGCTTTTGGTAATGCTTTATGGAAAAGCATTCTTTGGCACAAGAACGAATAACTTTCTTGAAAGCTTCTCATTTAGTTTCAAATGGTGCATCATATGAGCATTCCCGTGCTATTGCACATGTGAAAAAGTAACTTTCCAGAGTGATCTGACTCTTTCTCATCCATTGAAGTATGATCATATGAGAGAGAGAGAGAGAGAGAGAGAGAGAGAGAGAGAGAGAGAGAGAGAGAGTTATGCAACAGAATAGGTTGAAGCTCATGAAAAACAAGCATCAATACACCCAAATAATCTCTCAAGCCAGCATACACAATCCAATAACTGATAAAATAGGAGCACTAACCTGAAAACTCATGTTGGTTATGCTTTTACAAGGTAACTATGTTTGCCCTACATGTATGTACATAGTGCCAGGTCAGTCTCCATCTATCAAGGTTACACCCACGCACATTGTTTGAGATAAATCTGACTTGACTATGCATTGAAACCATATGTACAAGAGGCAAAAGAAACATGAGTATCAAGCAGAGGTGCCCATAGACACATCCTCATCCACTACATCCATACCAGAACCTCGAAACCAGAACCCATCCATTGATTAAATGCAAGAAACATGTCCACATGATTTACATGAGGGGTGGAGGTCTCCCCAAGAAGTACATCTTTGTAAGAGTGCATCGCTTTTTCTCATGCATCAATTAACGCGCGGTTGTCTCATTACATGGAAGCTGCTTGAAAGATGCATTCTTATTAGAATTAATAGGGGGAACATAATTACGAGAGGAGGGGGTACACATCTTCACTATCGTTTTAGGCACCACCCATGAGCTAGTATCACCAAGTCCAATATTTTTGCCTTTAGCATCATTCACATTCCCAGGATCCGTAGACTAAGGCGTTTTGGTTTTCCCTTTTTCCACATTGGGAACCACCTTAGAAGCAGAAGCTCCATTTTGCTTAACTTCACTGACAAATTTGCCTATTTGGATAGGGGCAAACAAAGGAACTTCCAACAATACTGGCTCCAGACATTTAGATTGCATATGACCAATTTTTACCACATCAGAAGCAAGAATTGGCAAATTTGCCCTATTTGAGTTTAAAAGGACGCTTGCCCACCCATGGATCCCCTGAGTCAACCATTCTTCCTTTGAGGGTTTGCTTGTCATTGTCCCAAAGAATGAAAAACCTGTTGGTATTGGCATCCAAGTTCGGAGAGCAAATCACCTAACCAAGTTGCACAGCCAACATTGGTAGGAAATGTCTCCACCTGCATGGGGAATGGACAATTTCCACCCACACTGGGCATTTGTGGCGACTTTGATAATCTTTAATGAGCGGCCATGATAGAACATGGGTCATTTGTGTACCAAAAAAGAGGGGGGACATCTCCAACAAAAGTTTATTGGCTTCAATATACATGCTAATTAAACTTCATAGAAACCATGAGCACCAAAATAAACGCCAAGGATAGCCTAACATTTAAGAAGGAAATCAACCCATTGCACGACATCCTGCACAGTAGGCATTTTGCCTTGGAAAATCAAGATGACTACATCCATGGCATACTGCACAACTGGGTCCATAAGATCTGCAGAGGAATCTGCACTTCGAAGGCAGGTGCTTGACCATTCCAAGCCTTCGACCTCTTTGAAGTCCTCAAACAAACAAGCTTTAATTTCAAAAGCGTCCTCCAAAGAATTATCCATAGCTTTTCAACGTTTGAACACACACCAAAACTCTAACATGTAGCAGGAAACCCATAGCTAAAGGAGAGAGCCTATTGGAACACACATTGCAAGAAATGAACTTGTATCTTAGCTATGTACAAAAAATTGAAAACCCGAGAGATATGTACATCACCCACAAAAGCATACATGTAAAATATGTTGTGAAACACTACTGCATATGAACCTATGCAGAGAACAAAAGAGTGTCGAGACGAACCAAATTGGCCAAACAGGCGCTGAGGAGTCATTAGCAGATGAGAACACTCAAAATAGTAGGCTGCAAACTGCACGCCAAACTTTGCCACACGCAAGGGCCGCTGGGCGCAGAAATGGACAACGTGCAGAAGTGGAAGGGCTCAGGACAAAGCGACGCGCAGAAGCCTATAGGCACAGAGCAAGCTGTACACAAATAGGGGCTATAGAATCTAGAGCACAGGGTTCCTTTGTCCCTCACTCGTCACACCACGATCACACCTCTACACACACACACACACACACATTCGTTCACAATGTAGGAATGCCACCCTAAATTTCTTGGCATTATGTGGGATTATCACTGATGACCACTTTCAATTTTAGCAATTTCACCTTGTGTCATTGGTACCCTCATCGTAGCCCTCAACCTCTTCAGCTTCATCCCACCACTTGGCAAGTAGCACCATTGCCTCCACTTATAGAATTCTCTTCAATTTCTTAATTGCTATGTTAGTGCTACAACCTATGATGGATCACTACTTGGATCCAACTTGTCATGCTGGTGGAAGTTGTCGCGTATATTGCATGCCAATTCTTCATTGTTGTTCTACATTGTGGCCTTCACCAATTATCGGTGCCAATTCTGTCCAGCCATCAATCATGCCACTGACAAGAGCTAACTCACTGATGTCATGAACACGTGTCAAAATAGATACCCTTATGAATTGCACCATCATAATTTGTCCTGTCAATGACCGTTCAACCTTAACAACCATTAAGCCACTATTCCCTCATATTTATAATGTGATTGTGTTGGAGTTACTTACCAAGGCAGAAGTCAAACTGGATAGGGTTTCGAAAAAATAAGACGGAGGTAGTGTGATTGGAGGTGCTAGTGATGCTTTGATGGTCGGATCCCTCAGACTTAGCCTCATCCCAGACTTGCCTTGGCAAGTCGGCCAAATTTGCAATATCTTCCATGCCAAATTGAGATGTCATTTTTTTAAAATTTTTGAGAAAATGTTTTGTAATGGGTTCTTGCCTCCAAAATGGTAGCACTAAACTATCACTTATATGTTAGGGCACACTAGGGATTTCCACATATAAGTTGTGGGTTCTTTAAAAATTCAATTCCCTTCATGCCAATGTGTTAGAGGGTGAGCTTGTTCCTCACCATGTATCTAGGTATTTAATCAATGATTGAATGATGGATATTGCAATTTGATTACCTCCCTTTTGTTCTCATTGTTACCATATTATGGTAGTGATGTATGCGGACACACTTAGGACCATAGGTGTAAGGTATTTATTCATGCTGCGTTAACATTTTTTTTTTGGTATGGATGATAGATGGAAAGCAACCTAGGCCAATTGCTTATTTCTAAAGAAAAGATGAAAAATATTAAATGCACCCACGGAGAAGGCTAGCAAAGACGTCTACTTTCTAAACTCTCTCTCTCTCTCTCTCTCTCTCTCTCTCTCTCTCTCTCTCTCTCTCTCTCTCTCTCTTCTTGCAATGCTTCATAAATTTATAAACAAGCTCACATGGGTAGATTAAGGGATCCATGTGGGGGGGAGGAGCCTTTGCCCTTGTCTAGTGTTGATCCTCTATATGTATGTGTGTGTGTGTGTGTGTGTAGCACTCCAATCTCAAAGGTGCCCATGCCACTCTCTATTCCTCTCAAACCGGTCTTGGTTGGATTATGTGTGTGTATGAGTTATTAGGTATGCAAATGTATTGTATTTTTTGCTTGTATGTGTGCTTATTTGCATATTTTTCAAGGGAGGTACTATGATCACATATGCTACAATCAAGGCACCTTTTTCCCTTGCACCTTTTGTGGATACAGGTTCAATGGATGGTGGTGCAAGTTCTAGCAATTCTATTAGGGAAGTTTATTGTCTACTATTGATTAGGCATGTTAGGTTGCAAAGCATGCATAGGATTATGTGTTGATTGCACTTTATATTAAGTGCACCATTATTCCACACAATTGGTAAGGACAAATAGCAAAATAAGCATGGAATACACTAGCTTATTTGTTGCAAGTCCTAATTTGGTAAAAAATTCCTACTTTTGCAAGGAGCTAAAGTCCAAGTTATGCATAAGGAGAATGATGTGGATGTTTTTCTTGCGAACATTAGATATTTAAATGAGTATTATATTGCTATTGGTTTTTATCATACTTTTGCCTCCACATTTAGGCTCTATAAGCTCAATGCTTACAAGAAATGTGTAGAAGACTCTGATGGAGTATATAGCTATGGATGATGAGTCAAAGACCCATTCATAATGAGCATAACCATTGAGACATTACATAATGGAGAAATGAATATGGAAAGCTTGATTATTGAACTAGGAAAAAAATTCCTACATAAGAGCCGAGCTTATATCCTAGAGCTTGACATTGAGTGTATGTGTGTCTGGTGGAGGTGAAGACTCATGCTAAAGGCCAAGGGCCATGTGGACGGCGTCCTAGAAGGAGTAGTCAACACTACAATGTAGAAGATGCTTTTGGACATTAGTGCAAAGTGCATGAACTCTAATGAAAATTCCATTTGACATCATGTGGTGCCATATCATGTGATTCCAATGTGCATAAAGTAAGAGGTTATTCATAGGCTAAAGCCCATACACAACAAAGCTCCCTTTGGGGTTTAGACTATGTGAAAGTAATCATATGTCTACAAGGCTCATACTTGTACCCGGGTGCCAATGCAACTCATACTCATGTACTATCCTTGCAAACTAGTGCTCAAGCACCCATGGGGGATATCTCATAATTAATATAATTGAAAAAGAGAGAGAGTGATAATCATGTGTGTCTTCTAGAGGATGCCTGAGTAAGAACCTACATAGAAGTGGTTATATTCTTGATCCTCTTCCTCTTGTTCATCTACAACATTGGCCTTGTTCTTGGTTGACTTCTTGTTGGTGATGACCTTCTTTTTTGGTTGATCCTTGAAGAAGCATTATACGAGGGGGTTCCCTATCTTACCAAAATGGGTGCTTCTGTCACTTCTTGGCTTGGTGACCTAGCATGCCACAAGTAAAACACTTGGTCCTTGAAGTCAAAGCTATATACACTCCTCCTTTTGGTTGGTTCTTGTGCCTCTTTCCTTCTTGTTGTAGGGAATTGGTAGTAGCTTGAGAATTTGGTGGTGATTCCTTTTCTTCCAAGATGGTGACTATGTTATCATACTAAGGTGGTAGTGCTCTTAGCATTACTGCAACTTTATCTTCTTCCTCAACTTCACAATAAGTGAGGTTAATAACTAGAATAATGAGTCTATTATCTAGGATTGCAATATATTTCCCATTTTTCATAGTGAGCCTAGAGAATTTCATTTTGAGCCTAACTCTACTCTTCTTCGCGTGTGCCCCAAATTTTTCCTCCAAGATATCCCAAGCATCAAAGTCACTTATACATCGTCAATGAAATGAGCATAATTGACATGTAATGTGATGATCAATGCCCTATTCTTGTTCATTTTTAGCTTGAAATTGTTTGTTGATTTTAAAAGATGAGTCTCTGGCCTACATATGGTCAAGTTTAGGTTGTTTTTTTAGTGATAGTGACAGTCGTTTTTTGGCTTTCCAATTTTGGAACAACAAGCTACTGCCCTTCATCCTTGAAATAAAACATATGCTCTTGGGTAGACTATCTTTGCAAAGCAACAAAGCATTTTACCCAAGGCACTGGTTTGAAAAATTCACCTTCTCTTCTCATTGTACATAGGTGTGTGTGAGCTACTAGCTATTTCCAGAAAAGTAAAAATAAAAGCAAAAAACCCAAAAAATATTATGGTCCACTCTTTGCATGTATGTATTTTTCCCTTACCTTGGGCATAACTATATTTTAATTTTAATTACTCTACTATATAAGAGTTATGTGTAAACTCTTTTAGGTGGCATTTTTACCAAGCCTAAGTAAGCCACTTTGCATTTTAACCATCCGTAATATATTTTAATATCATCCATGTCTACATCTCCTTGACTGTAATGTCCTCACTCAAGATTCTACTAAGCTAGGTGTGACTCCACTCTAGCAAAATTCACAAAAGCCAAGATTCCTCAAGGATTCACCGGGATATATAGGTTTTACATGTAGTGAACCCCCGAGTTGCAGATTTGACACACCTTTGGAAATTGTTTCTGATAATGGTCCAGGGTTAAGGAAGGGCTTGCTCAGAGAAGTCTGTGAAGAACTTCACATTCTACATCGGCACAACACACCCTACTATCCATAGTCAAATGGTTTGGTAGAGAAAGCTAATGGTGTCATTGCAAGTATCATAAAAAAGATCATAAAAAACAAGACAAAGTTGTGGGATGACTTCTTGGATAGAGCATTGTGGGTGTATTGTACCACCTATATGGAGGCCACAGAGTTCACACCATTTCATTTGGTCTATGGTCAAGAGGCTTTGCAGCTTATCGAGCTCAACATTCCAACAATGCGGCTTCACAACAAAGGGGAACAAGATGATCAAGAAGCATGGATGGATCAAATTCTTACATTAGTGGAGCTTGAGTGGAAGAGAGAAGCAACCTATGATTGCTACAAGAGGAAAGCTACATAAGCAAAGGAGAAGCTTGACAAGAAATTGAAGGACAAAGGCATCAAGGAAGGAGATCTTGTGCTAAGGTATGATAATTGACTTGATAATTGGTTTGATGCCAAGTTTGAAATTAGATTGCAAGGACCATACATAGTGAAGAAGGCTTTTAGTTCAAGCTACTACCAACTCATGGACTTGAATGGTAAAGAGCACTCTAGGATGGTAAACGGGTATCGGCTAAATCCCTATTTGAGTTTCCTTCTACCAATGGATCTACCAAAGCATTGTCAAAGAGCTACTACCTCATGTAAGTATTACTAAATGATGCATGTGTGTAACTTGAGCTGAAATGACAAGGAGCTGAAATGACAAGGAGATACACAATGAAAATCTTGTCAAGATACCAAATATCCTAAAGGACTCAAAACCACTCTCTTCGGAAAAGAGTACATGAATGTACCATCATTTTGGGGGAGGCCTGAATGATATCTGTTTTTTGGCTTTTTAATTTTGGAACAACAAGATACTGCTCTTTATTCTTACAATAAAACATGTGATCTTGGGTAGGCTATCTTTGCAAAGCAACAAAACATTTTACCCAAGGCACAAGTTTGAAAACTTCACCTTCTCTTCTCATTGTACATAGGTGTGTGTGAGTTACCAGTTATTTCCAAAAAAGTAAAAATAAAAATAAAACCCCTAAAAACATTATGGTCCACTCTTTGTGTGTAGATATTTCCCCTTACCTTGGGCCTAACTATATTATAATTTTGATTACTCTACTATATAAGAGTTATGTGTATACTCTTTTAGGTGTACAGTTTTACCAGGCCTAAGTAAGCCACTTCAAATTTTTACCATCCATAATATATTTTAATATTAGATCATGATAACTTTCAATTGAGTTATGCTTGGATGCTCAAGTTTAATGAGAGACAGAGAGAAGGCCCTGAGAATTTTCCCTTTGCAATGATATTCTTTGAAGCTCCTTGGTATGCTTGGAACACCATTGCTTGTTATTGATGATGTTGGAACCTTTGATCTTTTGATGTATCCAATATATGTCAATGTTTGATCTTTTTATAAGAGCATTACACAATGTCATTCACAAATTGAATGATCACGATAATTTTCGATTGATTTATGCTTGGATGCTCAAGTTTAATGAGAGAGAGAAAAGGCCGTGAGAATTTTCCCTTTGCATGATGATCTTTGAAGCTCCTTGGTATGCTTGGAACACCATTGCTGATTATTGATGATGTTGGAACCTTTGATAAAGCTATGGGAAATTCCTTTTAACAATAGTCTAGCTTAGCTCTGATACTGTGGGAACAACCTATAGTAAAATAGAAAACCTTGAGCTCTTATGGTGGAAAACCTCCCCTTGAGGGAGATTGCACCAAGTGCCTTTTGAACGATAATGTTTGCATGTGACTCCTCTCTGGCAGACCCAAAGCAAGTTTATGGGCTGAAATGAAGAAGACAAGTGCATTCAAAAGCAGGGCTTCATCCAAAAAAGTATTTGATTGCGTGAGAATTCCCTTGTGGACCTAAAAACAACCTCAACTCAAATTCACTACCAAAGTAAAGTCTACCCACAAGGCAAGGCCCAACATAGGCAATTTAAACTAGGACCCAACAAGACTAATAATAGTTTGTGGGCTAACCAAGTGACCAAGGGCCACATTGTGTTGAGAGAAAGCCAAAAATAGAACCTGTATGCTTCTTCTAATAGAGAATCTCTCATACACATGTTCACCACAAGAACTCACCCTATCCATGTAGATTTCCATGTAGGATGCCATGTGTGTATAGTCTTGTGATAGCCCATGTGTTGGCATGTGATGTCCCAAGAGTCATGTGTAAAGGAGTCAAGAGGCATGTCGCCCTTTCATGAAGAGTCAATTGAGATTTGGATAGGTGTAATAATTGCATGATATGCCTATATAATGAGCTTTGTAATCATTTTCATAAGTTGAATAATCAAGTTGTGTGTGTCTACATTCTAGTCTATTGTGCATTGAGTTAACCTCTTAGTTAATCTTTCTCTTTCCAATCATTATGATTACATAATGAATGCCACATTATTCTATCCACCATAACTTTTCACGTGGTATCAGAGTCCATGATTGTCGATCTTTATGCATTTCAACTTCCCTATGCTAGATTGTTTGGCACCTCTCTTTGCCATACAATCATCATTCATACCTCTAATAAGCCTCTAATTAGTTTTCAATTACATCATTGAGGGCATGTCCATAGGCCACTACCCTCATGAGTGCGATTGAAACTAATCAAGAGTTTTGTTTTATGCTCATAAATTTGTGTGTGTGTGTGTGTGTGTGTGTGTGTGTGTGTGTGTGTGTGCGCGCGCGCGCGCTTTCTACATAATAATTGATCCAATCAGTTTGTGTAGATTTTTCTTAATTTTATGTCATTAATAGAGCTCTTAATCTCTGGAAATAGAGGAGACCAAGACCTCTTGATTTTTTTCCAAGTCTAGGTGTATGTGATGGCTGTTCAGTTTTTTGTATGATTGTGTGTGTGTGTGTGTGTGGAGGGGAGGGGGGGAGAGAGAGAGAGAGAGAGAGAGAGAGAGAGAGAGAGAGAGAGAGAGAGAGAGAGAGAGAGAGAGAGAGAGAGGTGTGGAGCTACATTTAACTTTTGAAAAAAGTCCAAGGATCTTAACCTCCAAAGTTATCAAGCTATCAAGATTATTACTGCAAAGTGGGAAAGGGGGCACCTTTTCATGTGGAGGTCCTCAAGTTGTACCAAAAGTCAACATGTGGCTCTTGATTGCCTTCACTCACAACGCTCATCCACTAGCACTACCCTAACTGAATCCTTTGCAACCCACCCATAGATGCATCTCAAAATGCCCTCTTCACTGACCTTCATGAGTTATGGATTTTGTTTATTGCATGTGCAACCAAAACATGCATCTCAAGACACCCTACCTCTATTGCCTTGGCGAGATTCTCCATTTCTTACCTAGTCGACAGATTCTCAAGATTCCATTGACAATGGAGTTTCCTATGGATGGAGGATCTGCATATGCCTTTTGAAATTCCATTAGCAATCTTGGCATCATCGGTACCTCCAAGTATCAATGCATCTTAAAATGCTTCTATTTTGAATCCATTGTCCTCCACACCCATAGAGAGCATCTCAAAATGATGTTGTTTTGACACCCTTTGTTGTTGGCACCCACCAAAGAGCATAACAAACCGCCTTTCAATCCCAACCTTCTCTAGAGACCATTTTGGAAGGAATTTTATCAGCTATATGATCTGACAAACCCTACTAAATCATGTTAAAAAGATTAGCCCATGTGAGGTTGAAAAGTGAAGAAGAGTTTATCGGGACCTCTAATGCCAAACCTAAGATAAAACTCATGGAGATGCAACATGTTTTTGATAATGATGAAGGAGCCAAGATCTACAAGGATTTGATGGATCAATATTACATCAAGGTGGACAATAGACCCAGTGTGTTTAGGGAGTTGGTGCCTATGGACTTTAATGGGGATATATATTTTTATGATGATGGAATGGAATATAGGGTTTTGTTTGATCTCTACATTGTTGATAAGTGGGACATGATGAGAATGAAGGCAAAGGTAGACAATAATCCAGAGGAGAAACCACCTCTAATCCATAAGCCAAATGCCAAGTACGTCAAGACAGTCAAGGCCATGAGAATTTGGATAGACTACATTTATATGGGCCTTTAAAGGATTTTGAATGAAGATAAGAATTTCTACAAATGTTTAGAGCCCAATTTCAAGGAATTATTGACTAAAAAACTTGTAAGAATTCATGTACTCAGGTATCCAAGGAATCTATATCCTTTTATGAGAGAGGTATGGGAGAGAATACTGGACAATTGACAAAAAATAGTTGAAAAAAATACACGTACATGGGAGATCTAGTCTCTTCTCGGATAGATAAAGGCTGGGAGCTCGAATGGAGCAATGAAGGCGGGACCTATTACATCAATGCTTGGAAGCTGGGATGTCTTACCACGGATTTAAAGAAACTACACTGGGCTGAGGAACTGAGAGTGGTTCAGTTGTACTACTTCTTGGGTACAAACTTGTAAGGTCTCTGACCCCGATCAAAAAGAGCACCCTTGTACCATGAACTGAATATAATGGAATAAGTTACTATTTTCAGCAGTTTTTCAGATTCTGTCAGTGCCATGATGTTTAGAATTTAAGTGGGCCTTGAATTGTCCACCCAAAGAAGATATGTCAAATTCTTTGGCCTTTTTTTGAGTTGTGGAAAAACACATGTCATTTGAGACTAACCCAAAAATCTTGACAAAAAAAGAACAATACCAATAAACACGATAACATCCAACATATAAAATTCAAAGCAAAGTGCTCCAGACAATGTCATCATAAGAGCCCAAGTTCGAGAATCCCTAAACGATGAGAACAATAGAAAGGAGTTTATAAAGGAGAATTGTACAAAAATAAATGTTAAACTAATAAGGACTTGACATAAATCATGAAAAGCCAAGAGGGAAAGAATGAAAGCCATGTGAAAGAAAAAAGAAGCAACCATGGACACATAGCTCTCACAAGATCAAGAATAGTTGAGACAAGAGCAAGAGAAAAAAATTTATATTGTAGATCCCAACACAATCCCATCAATCAATTCAGGAGGATCAATGTTGGTGGACAAAGTCTTTGAACCACTGTGTTCTATTAGGTGGGAAATGTGTAAGAAATTGATAGGTTTGCACAAGCCATATTGAACCTATCCAAACATCACAACACAACACAACAAAACGACAAAGAGTTGAGACTGAGACACCAAAGAAGACTAACAAATCATCCCCTCAAACAGAGATAGCACCTGAACTACAAACCAACATTGTGGTAGAAACTTGACCACAAATTGTTAATGGGCCAAAAATCTAGCTAGTGATTGTGAACACCTCAGATGACAATAGATCATATTTGATAGCGCTTATCTCAAAAATTGAGGAACCATGGCCAAATGAATTATGGAAAGCCATTAGGAATGCAAAGGTAGGGAGCACAACCTACCAATCCACCCCGAGACCTTGAGATAAACATGGGCCATGAGAATCTAAGCCTTAATATCCAATCACACTATGGTCACTTGGGATTTATTGCCTCAAGAGACAGCAAACCATGCACCATGGGAACCTTACACTCTTACACATGAGAACAGAGGTTAAATTGAAAGTAAGAGATGTACCATGGTAATGAAAGGCAATACCTAAAATGATTGAATTTAAGAGTTTACAAGAATTGAAGTCTACACCCATTCATTGCACAATAATACTAGGAGAGTTGCTAAAAATTAGATAGGTTAAAGTGGAAAAAGAACCTAGAAAAATTGATCATAATTTTCTATTTAAAACCATGGAAGTAGAACCCAAGGAAAAAATGTGCAAACCAAAGAATGTTGAACCAATGCCTACAAAAAAAGTAAGTGAATATTGTGAAGGAGAGGAAGGAAACACCTCCCTATCTTTGAAATAAGGTAATGAGGCCAATAGGGTGAGAAGCACAATGGCTTTTGAAGTCAGAACCACTACCATGTCTAAAGTGTATAGAGATCTCGAGCTATTTTTGGCTCTTTGGAAATATCTCAATGGAGAACTAAAAGTCAGGTCACCATAATTTGTAGAGATGGATAGGCCCAAGAAAATTCTAGTTGAGGAGGAACGCTTGGATCCACAACCAAATCTAGATGAAAGATGTGTTTTTGAAATACTTGTTAACAAGTTGGGAAAATACATTAAAGGCGATGAATTTGATGCAAGACTACCACTCACTAATAAACTATGAAGGGAATCCTTGGTGGAGGTGTTGGAGTCAGCATTGTCACTAAAAACTGCTAGGAATCTATGGGAAGACCTCACCTAGAAATCACAAACATAGAGGCAAAAATGGCCAATGGATTTATTGCCAAACCTATTGGAATGCTTAAAGATATTAAGCTCAAGGTCCTTTGACACAACATAAGGCATACGTTCATTGTTATGGATTTCTCCAAGCATCCTATGTCATATGAGATGATCCTAAGATGTCCTTTCATGAGGGAAGCAAAAATAGTGCATGACTTGTCTAAAATCCATGTCTAGTTGTAGTTCCAGTACTATATCATTTGAGTTGATCTTGTAAACGATCAAGCACATTCTTTAGGGAATAGATTTATAATTGACAAATTGAATTGACACCACAATTCACTCTACCCCACTATATTATTGTTATAGCTATAAAAAAGAGATAGACATTGGGAAGGACTCTTCTTATATGGATGTCCTACTTAGAATGGCTAAGTTGGACAAAGTTGATTGGGTACACCTAACAACAACCATACACACCTGGGTAAATAGAGGAGGAACAACTTCGGTAACACCTAAGGGCAGCAAAGTGCCACAACTTGTACCTGTAAACATGATAAGAGCAATACCTATACTCTAAAGAATGAAGACTTGACTAACATTGAAATAGGTAGTGCCTCAAAATATTGTGACCAACGTGACTTAGGGACTCAATCACTAACAAAATAGACTCCAAGCTTGAATAGAAAATCGGAATCACATATTAGCTTAAGTTTGGAAATAAAATCTTCGGTGCCTAGTAGTACATCGTATAACAATTTATCATGGAGTGAAGAGGATGAATCTAGTGAGTCTACACCAAAAGTAACCCAAAATCAAAGACTAGAAAAGATGATTAAGCGATATAAGAGGCAATGATATTGACTGAATGTATGTGCTAGGATAAAGAAAAAGAGATCCACCACAAATTGGCTCAATTATGTTGGGGCATCTAAAAGTTGGTAGACAATTGGGGTGAATATTTTTAGAGTGTCTTGTGGTACAATCCACAACCCTTCGACATTACACAATTAGAGATCATAGAGAAACCAAAATTGAATTGTATTGTAAGGAGATGCAAAATGAGAGCTATTTCAACAACAAAAGGAGGCAAAAATTAAATCAAAGACACGAGCACAAGAAGAGCCCGTAGGCTTACATCGTGCACCTAGCTCCATATTAGAGAATTCCTAAGTCTCATTTTTTATTTGTTCTTTTATTTTATCCATAAAATAAAGAATAAGATTCTCTCTTGCTACATCAAGGCTCAAATTTTACTAGTAGCCTATTGGTTAGGTCCATATGTTTGGGTGAATAAAGGCCCCAAGTTTGATTATGAATGGTTCCACATTATCGTTATGAATGAAAATAGCTCTACTACTATGTTGTATTAGACTAAAGTCAAAAGCATGGAATTGATAAGGTTAATATTAGAGCTTTAATGAAGTCCATTTGAAATTTCTCAATATCATTATGTGTTTGCCAAAGTAAGAAGAAGATTATACTATTTATAGCAATTGATTTGAATGCCACAAAAGCAATCTTTTCTAATAAAAATGTGGTCACATACAGAAATCATGTATGTAGAGATGCATCATGCCTCTTTATCTCTAATGTGATGACACACAATGTTGGGGGTCCCATCGTTGCAATAGCTCCAATGACCAACAAAATTATCAATCCGGAGGGACGAGCTACCCGGCTAGGACATGGAAACACTCACACGATTAGTGAGCTAATTGTGGCAACACAAATGGTTAACTCTATGAGGTGAGCTTCTGGGCCTATGGAGGAGCTAAGCCACAATGATGGGCAATCTCCACATCCAATTCCCTTTACCTCTAATCAACCCAATCACACACACTAACGATTGCAAGATGCACACACCACTAATCCTATCATGCAACACACTAATCGCAAGCACACACACATAGATCTATTGAGCACCACACTCCAATCAAACCTACATGCACACACAAGCCAGAGAGGGCATTCACACAAGATTAGAGAGGAATTAACCACTAATTAGTTAAGATCTAGCTAATCAAAGCATCATAAGCAATCATAATAAGCATGAGAGAGTCATAGTGAAAGAGAATTAAGCATTGATTAGTGTTCATCAAGTCACATGAGTAAGGAGAAGCTCAAGGACTCCATAGCCACACACCTCAAGAGCTCTCACCAAAGAGTGCTCTCAACAAATGAGCTTGAGCACCCTAATTTCTTTTACACACTGCCTTATATACCTAGGGTAAAAATATGCAATGTTCGGGCACCCAAGGCCCTTAGGGCTCCACCACTTACTGAATCTGCTACCTAGGCACACTAACTGACCTGTTCTTGGAACTCCCATTGAGCTTGTAACACATTAAAATATTACAATGGCTTGAAATAAATCGAGAATTTACAATACATGACCATTTTGGAAAAACTTAGAAAATGTATAACTCCAATTTTCACTGCTTCTTTGTATTCATCCTCGGTGTGCATCCATATGTCTTTGATTTTTAGTAACTCCTGTTAACTGACGTTGACTCAGTTAACACACAATGTCTTTCAAGCTTGAGTTTCATTCTTATGAGTGAAAAGCTTGCAAAAAAAGATTGAGTTTTATGCCTTTAAATCAAGTGATACAAATGTACTTGCATCCTACATTATTGTGATTTGAAAATGCAACCACAAAGATTGACCAATTTGAATGAATCACATTCTATATGACATGCAAGAGATTTAAAAATATAGATGATAATATGTAGGGAAAGATACTTGTAGATTTATTTCTTAGTGAATCATAAGTATAGATGGTCCAAGTTAAGGTTGAACTTTTATTTGTGTCTCGTTGATCTAAACGTTGAAGAAACTTGAAATTATCAAATATTTTTACTCAATATAACATACAAAAACAAGAGGATCATGGTATGGTTATGTGAAGGTGTTTGGCAATGAGTATTAAAGGAGTCATAATATGTTTTAAGTATCTTTCTTAAAACATGAAATTAGAAATACTAGAAATATGTTGCAACATGCTTACTCAAAAACACCAAAGAATATGCTTGTGCTTTTGTAATGTGCATACTTCTATCCTTCTAAATTAGATCAATTTTTTTGAATAAATTGTATATATCAAGAAACTAGATTTTGGATCAAGAATAAAACATTGCAATTACCAATTTTGACATATTCATTGTACCACTTGTGTACAACTCTTGATATAGATACCAACGTTGACAATGTACATTGATGTATCTAGAATAAAGGTCCATACATTAAGTATTACAATCATTTTGGATGTAAATACAAAGTTAGTAACTTCTCCTAAAACATCTAGCAAAGATACAATTTATGTATTGCTGATCATAGCTCAATAGTTGAGCTATATGTGCATTTCCTCCATAGCTTTCATAGTTGAGGGCTTATGAATAATCTGCAACTTTGTCATTTGGGAGCTATTCAATGGGAAATATGGATGCTTTGTTGAAATATTAGATGATCTCAACCCTTGTAAAGTAGAAGGCCTTTTGAATCAAGACGTAACAAAAGGTTGAAAATATCTTTCATACCTATTCTCAAGACTACTGATGAGTAAGAAGATGAAAAATCATCTAGTTTTTTATTCCAATCATCAATCATAACGTTAAATTGTGCATATGGTTCATGTCCATTTTGAATATAGGCTCTTGTCCGTAATGATCAATCTTGATAACTTCACATACATCATTAGAGCTACTCAATTAAACCAAGTATGATAGAACTTCTTCCATCAAAATGGAATATGCATGTTAGACCTCAAAGGCTTTTGGAAAAAAATACAATTCTGATCAATAGGATTTGGACACCCTTTATAAGGGCTTTCATGTATGAAGATTAGTCATTGTGTGCTCACAAAACTCTTTGTGTTGATTTTAAACGAGTGTGAAATTTTTGCAAGCTTCTAATTTAGAGTTTTTAAAAGAAACTTAGAGCTTTTCACTAAGGGAGCTTTTTAACAATCACTTCTAGAAGTGGAAATAGGAATCCCCATGCCTCCAACAAGCATGTTTTGATTCTCTCTCTCTCTCTCTCTCTCTCTCTCTCTCTCTCTCACTCACACACACACACACACACACACACACACACACACACACACACACACACACACGTAAATATCAAAGAGATTGTCTGTGCGTGTGTATTTCTCAACTCTATATAACATATTTACAAACTAGAATTAGGCCAATATAGTGTATAGCAAGACTCTAAAATCTGACTATTTATCTAGGAAGCATTCTCAAGACTTACATACTAAGAGACACAAGTCTTAAGCTAAATTAAGGTTGTCACTCATCAAAGGAGTTCTAAAGAGTACTATACCTATGTACAAGCTGTGGGGAATAAAGAACTTTGACCATCTAATCTATACATAAATTGTACACTTTCTCTTTAGGTTCAA
Organism: Adiantum capillus-veneris; assembly: GCF_014529385.1. Classification (NCBI taxonomy): domain Eukaryota; kingdom Viridiplantae; phylum Streptophyta; class Polypodiopsida; order Polypodiales; family Pteridaceae; genus Adiantum; species Adiantum capillus-veneris. The sequence continues at coordinate 42,667,927 of NC_140951.1, read as the reverse complement.
ATAATATATCTAATTTACTACTTATATGGTATGCATTTCAAAAGAGGACTTCTCATTACTAGCCTTCTAGCAACATGAAAATCACTCTATTGGTTATAAGAGGAATTTTGATAGAATTCATGCCTCTTTTTTCATGAATATTATAATAAGAATTGTTTCAAACATCTTTGTAGACTATTAAGACTAGTCAAAGACATATAAGAAGAAATTGATGTTAAAAATAGGCTTTTGTAACTTGCAAGATTTACAAATTATGATAAGCTAATTGAATCTCATATCTCTCACTAAAAGAAACACATTAAAAAAACAACTACCAAGTTTCAAACTTTCAAATTTTACCTCACTTGCTTGTGACCAATTTGCAAAACTAGAAAAATGCTATAGTTTTTTATGTTAATTTGGTAGTCTTTAAATATCCATTTGACAAACCTCTTTTATGGACTTTGGCTCTCCTATTTGGATCTTACTAAGTTTGGTACATTAAATTAAGGATAATCTACCAAAGTAACCTAGAATATGTGGAAATTTCAATAATCACCCTCAAATTTCCAAAAATCATGATATGCCCCATATATTTGGCAAAAAATATCCAGAATGCAATTTGAAATTTTTGGGAAAAATCAAAATACCCCTCTTTAACCTTGTAAACATATCCAAAGATAAATTGTTTTGCCAACCCTTCATAGGAAGACAAACCATAACAAGAAATCCTTAATTACCGTAATAATTTGACAAACTAATTCTCAATTCTCTATACTTCCAGCTACATATTGTATGCTATGTCAAACTATGATAAATTGTTGCAAATTGTGAGAGATTGTACATTGTGCAAGTCATTGATAAATTTTCTTTGATCTTAATATGCTAATTACCAAAATACCCTTTTAATTTGTGAAAATTCCCAAAATACCCCTCAAATTTCAAACGCTCTAAATACACCCCTCATATTTGACCTAAAAATCCTAGATTGTTCTTCAATTTTGCCAGAATTCACAATATACCCTTCTTTAACCTTGCAAACATTTCCAAAGACAATTCTTCTACCAACTCTTCATAGGAAGGTTGGATCTCCTTTGATAGAAATTGATGGAGCTAGATATAATATGGTTCTTTGGGCTCTCAAGATGGAACCGTTTCAAAGTTTTGGACACAGATGGCTCTATTTATGAGCTCATTGGTGAATTTTTTTTCATGGGACGCTTAAAGATAGACCCATATTATAAAAACAACGACTCTTTCAAAACTTTGGAGTAAACCAACCCAAAGTCAACATGAGGGTATATTGGGAATTTGTTTAATTTGAGAGGTATTTTGGGAGTTTTCACAAATTACAAAGGTGTTTGATAATTTTCCCTATTTTTAATATGAAATAGAGACAACAAAGATAAAAAACAGTAGATGATGTTGTAACAACGGGTTAAAGCTCCCTTCATGCAAATATCCTCTTCAGTTTTTCCAATTATGAAGCTAAACGAGCTAGCACAATTGACTAAAGAGAAAGTTCAAGAACAAAAGTGAAAACTAAGTAAGCCTGAGCTGGTCCAGCTAGGTACTTCCATAAAGAGAGCCTAAAAAACCTTGAAAATGCATGGCAAGTGAATGAATGTCCTTGAAAAGATAGAGCCAACCCAAAGAGGCTCGAGTAAGGAGCCTCATGGTTAGAGACGATATGACCCCTTAGCTTGTAAGAGCTTCTCCAAGGACTAAATAAACACATACTTGATGCCCTCGAGATATATGCCTCGAGACAAATGCACGTTGGTGCATCCAAAGTTGGTCGACCATAGAAGATGGCATGGGCATGTATGTACACTCTTGCAAAAGCATGACAAAGAACAAGAGCAGCTACAAAGATCTTGGCAGATAGGTAGCAGCGGATGTGTATGGCCGATGCAATTTATATGCTAAGAGGAGCTCCAAAAAGGGCTAATTTGGGGGGCAGATGAAAAAGGTTCAAGGTGCAATCTTTTTTCTTGGAAATGTAGAGCTTGAGTTGTTGAAGGAACACGTCTAGATGGCTTTTCAAACCGAGCTACAAAGCCCAATATATTTAAGTTTGAAGGTGCAGTGCATTGCAAATCCGAGACGAACGGGGCAGATGGTGCAGGTAGTCTAAATCGGTTTCACTGGATAGATGGGTAGTGCTTATTTATGGAGCCTAACTTACTGTAAGTTATAGTCAGTCAAAGACTGGGTGCAGGTGCTTGAGGTTGGATACTGATAGTTTCCTCACATTTTTGTGGCCTCGGTTTATGGCCTTAAAGATCTCATAATTTTGCAAGGGTTGGGGGGTTTGGAGCCAAAAAACTGAAGATTTAGCAAGACTTTATAGCCCCATCACTAGATAAATGTACACAAAATGGTAGAGCCTCAAAGTGGGAAAAAAATGAGTTTTTTTTGAAGTATCTTATGAGGCCCTTGGGCCTTTGGGAGGTCAAGTGCACTAGGAGCCACCACGTGGCAAACCTTTAGTCCACATGCGATGTGGTGGAGTCAGCCCATGGGGTATATATTCAGTTTTGTGACCATTAGTGGGATGTATCAAGGAACGAGGGTGAGCTCTCTCAGGTGGTAGCTATGGCGTGCCTACATGGTGGTGCCTTGGGTGCTGCGCGGGTGGCCCTCGTGCGCGACATGGCAGTGGTTTTGGCCTCGCAGGTGGTGGTGCCAACTGTTGACGGAAATGCTGGGTGGTCGAGCGGTGGACTTGGTGGCTCACGTAGGTCATGATGTGGTAGCCCGTAGGGCTTTGTCTCGCACTCACCATGGGCAAACAATTTTGAAAGCAAGGGGAGCCCCCACTAACGATGTTGCTAGTGCTTGGGTGCCATCCCATGTCATCACAAGAGGAGGGAGAAGGCAAAGGTGAAGGTGGAGGGTGATTCCAAGACTGCACGCCAAGAGAGATTTTGGGCAGCCAAAGCTAGTCAAAAGCCCAAAAGAGGGGCATAGTGCACTTCACAGACAATGCAATCAATGCATGGGCCTATGCATATCTTACATCCCAATGAGCCTGCTCAGCTGTAGGCAAAACATCTCTGACAGCAACAACCCCTGGAAGCAAAACCTGAAGCATCCTCAACATTGCCTGCATCCATAGTACCAAGACGTACATCAATGCCCTGCACAATGTTCCAAACTCACTTTCACACAAGTACATGTTGCATCATGTAAGCCCACATAACTAAGTGAGATCAGCACGTGCTATATAGCACAACTCATAGCATGTTGTATGGGACCTGTTATGCAGTAATTGGCACTGACAGAAATTTTGCACAAAATCACAAAATTGCTTGTGCAGGCCTGGCTGTAGTGGAAACGGAGGTCGAAATGAGCCCGAATCAGAAATCTGAGTAGATTGAGCTCTTCGAGATCGCCAATATTTTGGTCAACCTGCGAATGCTCGCCAAATCTCACACAAGTTGAAGAAAGTGAGTAGGCGTGTGCTGTTGCTACTTGTGACTAAGCCCATGAGGACATAACCTGCTCTGATACCAATTGTTGGAATTAGGGTTGCGAGAAAACACACACATCTTGAAGAGGACAAAGGAAGCTCAAGGCACACAACAGAGAGTGTATTACTTAGTGTGCAGAGGAAAGATGGATAGCCATAGAGTGATGGACGTATATATAATGCATGGGGGAAAAAACCTCCTAAAGAGGGAAAAATGCCCCGATGGTCCTAGTGTGTTCACACACATCACTACCACATGTATATGGTAACAAATTACCAATAGTTGGAATTAGGGTTCCAAGAAAACACACACAACTTGGAGAAGGCAAAGGAAGCTCAAGGCACACAACAGAGAGTGTATTACTTAGTGTGCAATGGAAAGATGGATAGCCCTAGAGTGATGGACGTCTATAGAATGCATGAGGGAAAAAACCTCCTAAAGAGTGAAAAAATGTTCCGACGGTCTTAGTGTGTTCACACACATCACTACCACATGTATATGGTAACAAATGTTCCACAAGACATTGTCATTTTCTACAAGATATGGCTATATAGCCAAATCTCACTTCTTTGTGTTATCCATCTAGTGTTTCACAAGGTAGTGCCATTGTGCCAAATATCATCTGGAATTGAATTTTTTTAAACATATGCATATGAGAAACTCATGTTATTATGTAGGAGAAGTATTGTGGCAAAAAGTCTTAATCCTCCCAGATCTAGCTATCTAGAAGATATTTCCATATGAGCAAATAGAATCTAGATTTTCACAAGATATGTAATATTTGTGAAATCAAAATTTAGCTTTTCAAAAAAAGGAGGTCTTAAAACTTCCAAGAGATTAACTTCCACACACGCAATAGATCAAAATATTTGGGCATATATTTGGCCAAATATTTGTGTGCTTTGCATGATGTTTACTAATTGTGGGGTATAATGGTTTTTTGTATAGATGTAACCTTCTATAAGACCAATTAAGCAAAGGAGTTGGACATATGGAAACCTTCTTTTGCTTCTCATAAAGTTGATTTTTTTAAAAAAACCTACAAAGTTTGGCCATTGGTAGTATGTTCTTTTGGGTAGATTTCACTTTTTAGGAACAAGGCAACAAAGGAAGTGAACATATAGCCAAATAATTGTGTGCCTATTAACATGAATATTAGTAATTACAGGGTTGATCATAAAGGTTTTGGCCATTTGGCAAAATGTTTTGTTGGGAAAAGTTGACCAAAAGGCCAAATGCCACTTCAAGATGAGATGTTTCAAAAGCTTCATGAGAGATTCTATGTTCTTATGTAGAGCTTAATTCCCAAAGAAGCAATGCAACAAAGTATTAAGAGCATTATTAATTGTGGGGTAGAGTTATGCGTTTGTGGTCAAGCCTTTGTGTCTTTTCTCATGGGGTGAGTAAATCATGGGGACATATTTTCAAATCTATCTGTGCTTCTTATGAGGTTTAGTTATTGTGGCGTTGATATTATTTATAAAAACATGAAAGGTCTGGCAATTTATCCTATTACATGCGTTATATAGCATAGCACATAAGGGTTTTATGAGATTTGGTGGTCAATTTATAGCATGATATCTATACATCTAGCCAAGTATTATGTGCTAATTTTATTTTATTTTTGTAATGAATCCACTTTTTATATTTAAAAAAGCGTCAAGATTTTGAACAAACCGTCAATAGCTCTCGTATGTCAGCTTGTCAATATTGTTGTCAGCATCTTCTATGTCCTCTTACATATTCATTTGCTACTTTAGTTGATTTATAAACTTTTTATATTCATTTATTGTTTACAATTATTGTTTTTTGCTACCCTTGTTGTTGTAGAGCATAGTTTTGCATTACAAGGAGGGTTTAGAGCTTAGGTCCCCATTCCTAGTTGTTTAGACATTCGTGTCACACTATAGGGAGGGTAAGAAAACTAGACACTTTGTCCCTGCCTATGGAGACCATCATGTTGCACTGTAGGGAGAGTTTAGGGAGTAGCTATACACACCATTGTGTTACACTACAGGGAGGACTTAGGTTTGAACAAAAGCTTTGTCTCTTGCTATGCAAACCATCATGTTGCATTGTAGAGAGGGCTTAGGAAACAACACACACTTACCTACAATAAAGTAATCGACCACTCAATACAATTCATTACAAACTCAATGAGAAATAGAGATGTGCTCAATTGTCATATTTGCCATGTTTGCACACACACATATCCGCTTAAAGGGTTGCACAACTAGTTATGTAGCCCTTTAAACAATTTTATGTGTGTATCTTTAAATATAACAAATGTGCCTATTGTGTGACTTTTTATTTCTCATTGAATCCATAATCAATCATTTTGAACAAGTGGCTTTACTTCAGAGTTCTGATAAGTGTGTATTGTCGCCTTGTCCTTGATTGTGCAAACCACCATGTTGCACTGCAGGGAGGGCTTAAATATTGCAGGGAGGGCTTAAATGTAAACAAATGCTCTACCTTTATCTATGCAAACCACCGTGGCACACACTTATATGCAATGAAGTAATTGATCACTTGTTTAAAACAATTCATTATAGATTCGATGATAAATAAAAGATGTGAACACATTGCACATTTTGTCATATTTAAACACACATATACAAACCTGCTTAAAGAGTTGCATACCCACTTGTACAACACTTTAAGAAGGTTTTTGTGCATTTTCAAATATGACATATGTGCACAACTGACAAATGTGCCAATTGAGTACATCTTCTATTTTTGGTCGTGTGTAATTGATAATTTTGTACAAGATTGCATAATTTACTTCATAGTCAAAATAAGTGTGTATGTTCATCTTCTGCCTGACTGCATAGACCACCATGTTGCATTATTGGGAGGGTCGTGATTTTAATAAACACCTTGTCCTTAAATGTGCAGACCTTCACATCGCACTGCAAGGAGGGTTGTGACAATCACTTTAGGGTTGTCATTACAAATTACTTGCATCAATTTAGATCTTTCTATCTTTATGTTTGATGTTGCATCATTTTTTTCTATTCAATAATTATCATGACATTTTCATGCATTAAAATTTAACATTTAAATTAGCTTTTCTAATTTTGATTTCATATATTTTCAGCCATGGTAGAGACGAAGTTGTCACGTACCCATTGTAAAGTTGTTAGATCATCACTGATGATCTTGTCCTCTACCTATATCATGCTACATATAATTATATACAACGAGTATTTAATCCACTTGCGTCAAAGTTTGAGGACTTCCTGTGTCTTACAAAGCTTATGAGACGCTGTTTTAGCAAGCTAGAGGCCACATTTTCTTTAACATCATTTGATCAAATCCTTTTGACAAATGGAGTCATCCATGTGGCAATCAAGTAGCTCTTAGGAAATATTGTTAGGACATTTGAGAGCATCCAGCATCTTGAGATCAAGAACGCTCCAGGGATTCTAAATCAAATGCACCTTGTTTCATAGCTACATTTAAAGCTCAAGGGAAAAAATAGATAAGAAGAATCCTCCAAATGTCCAAGGATTGAAGAAGAAGTACACATTTCCCCTAAAGCAAATCTTTAACCTGAAACCCAAGTTTTAGTATCAGTTGCATCATCTACATGCCCCTCTATAATAGAGGCAATTGCTTTGGATGAAAGCCTAAGCTCTCCTATCCTTCAATGCTCAGTGAAATATCAATTTTTCACCTACAGGCTCCCCAACTTGGTGAAGACCGTTTGTTGTTGTGAAGCAGGTGAGAGTGATGCATCCAAAAATTCAGGGATGCAATATATGCAGCCAAGTGGCATGATCATATCCAAAGGCCTTGTAGGCCATATCATTAATCCAATGCATATTTTCACGGCATGGAATGGTGGCCACTTGGAGCAGTGGACACAGGCTTTAATTGGGTATAGTATACAACACCTCATATTAAACAAACATGTTATATGGTGCCACATCAGCAAAAACACCGTCTCATATAATTCGCTAGCATTTTGATCAAAATATAGTTCGATATAATTGTATAGCTTAATCAAAATATATAATAAATTGAACTAATATTCAATTGATATATATATCTCTAGATAGAAAGCACCCATGGGGCTGTATGCTCTTGCGGGCATCTTTGTGAAAGACTTGCCTTGAGTTCACTGCAAAAGTGAACTCTAAAACCCAAAAAAAAAGAGCATTCATGTAGACATTATGCTTAAATTTAGAAATATATGATTTGATTTAATTATAATATGATTTTTTTTTCAATTTTATAGGGTAGATAAAGTGGAGCCTTGTGTAGAGTTTTACTCAAAGTTGGAAGTAAATTAGCTAGAGTTAATTTAATGATTGCTAGGTATTTACTTGCTTTATGTAGAAAGATTCTCACACATGGAGGTAACTCATGTAATTTTTTTTCATGGTTGCCTACCAAGTGTAGAGAAATAGTCACATTGGAGGTGATTAAGGTAGGTAGAACAATAATCTCTTGCCTTCACGTAGCCCGATTGTGATGGCAAGACACTATTTTGCTTATTACATTGCTATGAGAAATGATTTTATGGAGAAGGATAGGAGAAAGAAGTGGTTTGACCGCCATTTAAAGAACAAGGATATCAAAGGTGGTGATAAAGTCCTTATGTAAGTAGTGTAAAACAAAAAGAAAAAGTTGAAATGCATTGGAAAAGGACCATATCTATAGAGTATGTGAAATCACCCCATAAGGTATCATTCGTGTGGAATCTCTTGATGGGGTAAAAACCATTGGAATCCTCAAAGGGAGTAAATTCAAAAGATATTGTGATCCTTTAAGCCAAACAGGGCTATGCATCATCCATCAAAAGGGCTATGTACCATCCATCAAAAGTAGGTATCCAAGGCACAAGCAGATTTGAAAAGGATACAAGTCCAAATTGAAACTCGAGAGAAATAACAACATATTAGACACCAATGAGAGGCTAATTTTGAAGTTACTCCTGCATTTGAACTTGAAATAGATATAGACTCCAACCCACCTCTGTAATGCCCAATTGAGTAAATAGATCCTATAAGAAAGTACTATATAATTAATTATCGGACATAAGAGCTTAACATGATTTACTATACTACGGAGTGTGGTATCAGCTAGGAAAACCACCTTTATCCAAGAGTACTATCCAAGTCAAAGGTATTAATGATAAGAATATTGCAGTCTTTAGAATCTTGCACACTCCTATCATCCATGACAATGGGACCATGGTTCAAAGATTTTGGGTCATTCCTGTTTGCACTATAGAGGGTAACATAAAACCTAGGGTGCTAGTGGATGTCTACAACTAAGTGTACTATTGATTGGGGAATCGGGAGTATCACAACGTAAAAACCGACTCTCAGCCACACCGCTCAAGGAATGACACCTCAACTATCACCTCCTGAGGGCACGCAAGACAATGAAACATCACAGATCCAAAAAGTTAAAACATCCTTGCCTATGTCAAAACCCTCTTAAGCTCCAACTTTCATGGCTAAGACACACAATTTGACAACAAGGACTCAGCTTGATTTGACAAAGGGTACATACCAATGGGTCCCAAAGGCTTTGATAATGGACCCTCCTACTCTTCAATCTCATTCAAAAAAGAAAAGTAAAAAAAAAATCGTCCACCCAACAAGGTTACTTCACGTTCGATTCCTAAACAACTATTAGACACAGAGGGCTACTATGACATAAATGATCAAATATAGGGACCTAAAGTTCTTTCATGTTGCCTTCAAAACCATGTTAGTCAAATCTTGTAACTCCAAAGCCGATTCATGGAAGAGTATCTTATCACCCTTGCAACTCTATCAAGCACTAAGGTGGTGGAAAAACGTTGGATAAAGTCCTCCCTTTTTACCAACTGGAATAACTGATTTCAAAGGGTGATGGCATCTATTTATAAGGTAACTTCGCATGTGTCTTCCTATGAATTCCCTCTCAACCTTACTTCCATGACCTTTTAACCTCTAAATCTCAGGGAATGTATATATATCCTTATACTTAGACTAGCGAAAAGAAATAACAGCACAAGAGCCGTCTAGCAATGAGAGTGAGACATCAAAAGTCCACAAGAATCACAAAGTCACATCACACACATTGAACAACCCTAGAAATATTAAAAACCTAATCAAAATCTATTTGCTTTCTCAGATATGGCTATTTCACCAAATCCATTCACATCTATGCTTGGTGTGATATCCTCTTATCGTTTTTCTCAAGTATGCCAAATGCATTTTCCTCTTCTAGTCACTGAATGGGATATTGTTACCAACCTATCATGCGAGGAGAATTATGAGAAACTAGAATGGTCATTGCGTTTAGTAACCATGAGTGATCCCTACACATTAGAGGATACTACCCCACTTGCACATGCTTACCCCTTTGCACATAATGACTGCCCATGCCCCACTAAGGATGATTTTGTTTAACTAGATGAGGAGGATAAGGGCTTAGTCTTAAGATTGCCAACAAATCTATACAACATAATCTTAGCTTGATCTTGTAGTATGGTGAAAATATATAGGTAGGGTTCTATATTTTATTGTAAGTAGCTTGACTCTTCCATATCATGAGGTTCTTGTCATGTCCACACGTAACCACATTGAGGAATTGTTTCCAGCACAAAACATGTGTTTCTTGTTTGTTCTTGTTGCTTTGTTTGTTTTTCTAGCATTTACACTTGGTTTTTTCAAGAGTAATCAATAACAAAGTATCTAGCATACTTGCTTAGTATTTTTCTTTGGATTGAATATAATTTTACATCATAGTCCCTTGTCTAGGTTTATTGATCAGGGATCTTGGTGAGCTAGTTTAACCAAGGTAGAGCGTTAAAGATCTCTTTGAATACCGTAAGAAGATGATTTCCTAATTCTTAGAAGTTACTTTAGACTTTTTATCCAATATTATGAAGTGTTGTGTGCAATGTGTCAGTGCTTTCTAGCGGGCTTAATCCCTATTGCCCTTTAGCTTAAGTATTATAAAGGATTTTTTGCTATTGTGATGAGCTTTGGAAGGGTAACAACGTCAAGATGACCACCCAAAGATACACAACTACAAACCAACAAGTGGCAAGGCCACTCAAAAACTAAGGAAAAAAGCAAAAGAACAAAAAAAGAGCCCAAATTCAATTTAAGGATCTACAAAGTCTACATAGCAAAGACACTTTGGGTGTCATCCAAAGGATTTGTTCAAGCAATGAATTCATGTGTGATTTCCTTTATTGTATCTCAACTTGAGGGTCTTCTAAGTATAGCCTTTGTTAAGCCTTGGGACATGAAACAATCTGCTGTTGCTATTAAACAACATTAAATTGACTACGAGAAATAAGGAGGATTGACTATGGGATTAATAGTTGACATTTATTGTTCTACTAATAGTAAAACTAGTGAAGCTAGAGTCTTTGATTCATTGGCCTTTATAAGTGTCAGTGAGATTTGTCAGTCCCATATGTGCATGATTATCAATTGGGTGATCATTGATGAGAGGTGCTCCACAAACCTTAGTAGATAAGGATTAGGTGTTTTGACCGGCTAAGTGTGCACGTTTTTATGTGAACAAAATGACATATAAAAGAAATTGTAACCTAGTTTTTGGGATATTCTAAAAGGTACTAATGCAGAATGCTCTTGCTATCCTTTATCTCTCCCCTTATCCTCTTGTTTTCTAGTTGTGTGAGTGTGTGAGAGAGAGAAGGTGTGTGCAATCAAGCATTGGTGGCGGTGAAATGGTTGAGCAACAGGCAAGCTTCGTCCTCATTGCAGCATGAGATTGGCGGCAACACAAGGAGGTGAGCAACACACCATTCACACTTGTAAAGCTTGTTTGCACCACAAGATTGTGTGCTTGTAGCCTTTGTGGCTCGCACATGGCGCACTGCAAGGCCCCCACAGTTGACATACATCTTGACATGTACAAAAAATGAGGATCTTATGTAGGACCAGAGAGTTGGCAGATGTAAATGATTATTCTAGAGGCTTCTTCAAGAATAAAAAAGAAAAAGGATAAGGGAATCCATTTTTAAACTTGTATTAATTGATGGGTTTATTGTCACCGATGGCCAGAAGCTTATGAAAAAGTTAGTGGATTTCTATGAAAATGTGCTTCACTCACTTGGGGACAACTCTAAGGTAACTGTCGGTGGATTTCTATGAGAATGTGCTTCACTCACTTGGGGACAACTCTAAGGTAAGGAAAGAGACTATCACAACTATCGCAACTCTAAGGTAAGTGCTTCACTCACTTGGGGACAACTCTAAGGTAAGGAAAGAGACTATCACAACTACACTTGCTGAGTAGGCCACACATCAATGAGTAGTTTTGATTCTCAGGAGTTATGGAGAGCTCTTTAAAAATGGAGCAATGATATAACCCTTGGTCTTCTAGCATTACTAAAGAATTCATGGAACACTATTGGGATCAACTATCTAATATTATGGTGCCTCTTCTCACTGCCATATGGTTTTCACAACACATGGTTCCTTCTCTTAAGTAGGGAGTGATTAAACTTATTGCAAAAAAACGGTTTCCTCAATCGCTGAAAGAATGGAGGCCTATTACTATAATGGAGAATCTTTATAATCCATGGTCGAAGATCTAGCAAAATGGCTCAAACCTATCTTGGCAAAAATTGTCCACAAGATCCATGGCTTTATAGGGAGGAAGATCATTCTTCCATGATAGTATGTATGTCCAACTTGCTTTTGATCATGTTAAAAAAAATTAAGCAGGCTATAGTCATGTTGCATCTTGAATTTGAGAAAGACTTTGATACAATCAATTGGGATTTCATTGGAAGAAGCTAGGATTTGTGCCTAAAACATGCCTAGAATGCCTAGTGTATATATCTTCTTATTGAGGGGGCCTAATCTAGATTGCACATATAAGTAGCTCTATGATCCACTTGCAACTCATCCTCTGTTCACTTTTTGGATGCTCAAACTCAGTTGGGAAACATTACTGGTATGAAACCAAATGGGAAGTAGCTAATAGGCTTGGGCCTTGTAGATGGTACTACCTTGTCTTTTAAAGCAATATCAACAGAGGTTAAGAGTACTCACAATGGTAAGAAGTGCTAGTTGGTGTTAAGGAGTGAAGACGAGGCAAGCCACTAAAGTAGCACCCTCCTCAATATTTTTAGTTGCTTAAGTCATCAATTCTCAAGGATGCTCTCAATTGCACTACCGAATCTCGGCATGTTGCTCTTCATGCCGAACAGTCACATCATGCTTCAACATTGCAAGGCAAAGCTCTCCCATATCAATGATACCAAGGATTTTGAGCATATATGAGCATCCCTGGTGAATAGGGCGGAAATCTTGCCATAAACACCTCCATTAACTTATTGGAATGTAATCTCCGTAATACTTTTGTCATGCTTTGGGTTCATACAATTAAGTGTGAAAAGCCTACTTTGAGCTTGTTGGAAAAGTCAATGCATTTCTTGCTCAAGTGTCATTGTTTGAAAAGAAGCTACTTTGAAGGTATTTTATTTGTGCCCACTAACGATGGTCTTTACCATGGATGAAAACTTACGAGCCTCCTAATTTTATCACTTGCTATTATACAGATTTCAATGCACATGGGAGGTTACGGTGGGGAATGGTGGGAGAGTGGGGGAGAGAAGAGAAGAGGTCATCTAGGAGGAGATGGGTGGCACATGGAGGGGAGGAGCTAATTGGGAGAGGGCGGATAATGGCAATATGGGAGGAGGTGTGGGCGGCACATGGAGGTGGGGAGCCAACTTGGGAGTTGAATAGAGGCTGCTCGTCGTTTGGTGGTGGGATTGCTGATTTAAAAAAATCACTCCAGAGAACTCACTCCATAATATAACTCATTGATTTGATGAGCTTTAACACTAGTGATTTTTTTGTGGTGGATGAAGGGTTTGTCTCCACATATGGGTTGTTTGATGAGTTACCTAGGGTTGTCTACAAAGTAATGAAGATACAAGAAAGAGGGGATTCGTCTCTCCACCCACCAATCCTCCAATGGGCTTCATGAAGATATCAACACTTGATGAAACTATATGAAGGGATGTGCTACCACCAAGGAGATGCTTGAGCCATTTTTAGAAACCATTCAAATGGAGATTACACTTTCATGGGGCAGAGAACCACTCCACCACGACCGAATCAAGATAAATTAGGGAATGATCAACAAGCTAACAAGTGCTCTATAGGGGGGGGAATCTTTTCTTATCCTACAAGTCCTTCAAGGGTACAAGACCACCACCGTTGAAAGCCTTTATGCCCCTTGATGCAATGCATATTTTTTTATTGATCACAAAGGAGCTAAGCTCAAAGTCTGAGAGTATTAATGGAGAAAAAGGCACAAGAATTCTTCCAAAAGGAGCAAAAAATCATCTTTAAATATGTTGTTGCACACTTTGGGTGTCAGGCCTAGGGTAAGACCGGGCAGCAAGCCAAGGCCAAGAGACAGACATGCGATAAAGGGGGTCCTATAAATAGCATGGCCAAGGGACTATATAGGACATGGTTGGGTGGTTAGCTGCATGTGCCAGTCCCCTTTTCTTAACTTGGCAGCAGAGCTCAGGGGAGAGTAACCATGGAGGAGGGGAAGGATGTAGGGCATGGACTCTTGTTCTCTCTCTCTCTCTCTCTCTCTCTCTCTCTCTCTCTCTCTCACACACACACACACACACACACACACACACACACACACACACACACACACACACACACACACACACACACACACACACAATCGCTCTCTCAATCTCAACATGGAAGCATGGCCTCCCTCTCTCAGCGGTCTCTCTCTCTCTCTCTCTCTCTCTCTCTCTCTCTCTCTCTCTCTCTCTCTCTCTCTCTCTCTCTCTCTCTCTCGTGCGCGTGCTTGTAGGATGCAGGAAGGAGATGATGATGAAGCATGCAAGGCAATGTTGCAAGATGTTGGAGGGCTTCAAGGCATGGTCGTGAGAAGATTCACTTGCAGAGTTGATACTCGAAGAGTGGATCTGCAAGGAAGATCCCCTTACGCAGGGAAACGAGTCTAGGCAATCTACATAGAAGGAGCTCATACTAGTTCTGAAAGGGATCACCCAAATGCATAAGGCTTGTTTTTTGTCACTACGTGGAAGGCTGGCATGGCCAGTAGTGAGTAGGGCAAGTGCATTTCATTGGTGGCCTTCGCTGCAGAACACAAAGCGATGTTCTTTTTTTAGCAAAAAAAAGGGATGCCCTATTTTGGGGAACCCTCCCAAAGTAAGGGCCAAGGCCATAGAGTGTTCATGATCAACAACACACTCAACATTGACATGCACACCTTGGCAATGTTCATCGGCAAAGAGGCTTCACAAGGCCTCCTTGGCATGACTCAAAATCGACAAAGGCAAGGGAAAAATTGGCAAAGGTAAGGCCTTTGGACTTGGTAAAATTGTGTCGGCAAGGCCATCTTGCCAGTATGTCTCTAAGCATGACCATGGTTTTTGGCAAGGTTGTCAATCTATCCTACAAGATTTAAGGATCTTAAATGAGGCTCTCCTAGTTCATGGATTCAAAAATCCAACAAGTACGGCTATGAGCCATGAGATTTCTCCGCCATTCAAGCAAGACACAAGTGCTTGTGTCCAACACAACCTAGCTTATGAGATTTTTTGGGGTTATAAATTCCATTTACTTCATGTTTCTAATGGCCTATAAAGGCAATTGTTTGAGCTCTTATGCAGGCCACTCAAAAGAACAAGTTCAATTAATGCAAGCAAGCTCTCCCAACAAGAATTGCAATGTGTATTGTGTTTCGACTTGATTTGGGGAACACTAAGGGCCAGGACAAGGGGCCCTTGAACTCAAATTTTGTGGATGCAACTCTCAAGGAGGGTGAAGTCCCTCAAGGTATTGGTGCATCCGATAAGCTTTCAGGTACTCATTTTCTAGTTTCAATTTGAAGTTCAAATTGGTTTTGTGATGATCACCATCCAAGGGGTATACATAAGCTTCTAAAGCCTGGTTTGCTTCTTGTTACAACAAAGGTGTGACTAGATTTAGCATTTTCATTCGTCTACATGGGTTTGCGTGTACGAATGATCATTACTTTTATAGTTACACATGAATGCTTGAAGTTTGCAAAATTGAGTTTCTACATGCCATGATAAATTTTTATTTTCTAGTTTGCAAAACATTTAAGGAAAGCATGGCTTGCATGAAGTTGCAACAAGGTTGTAAGTCAATTGGGCCATAGATTTTGTTGATCAATATCTCTTTTGATATGTCTTGTTTGTGCTATCAAGCAGAGGGAAAAAGAAAGGCTTCTAGGAGCACGAATCCATATCTATGTATATGCATTGGGTGCATGGTCACTCCAAAGCATTTATAGTTTTCCAGAGTGCAAGAAAAATAAGTACACAAAGTACATTGAAAACACATTGACATCCATAGCTATGAGATGATTCCAACGTCAACAATCATGCCACGGGATGCTACGAATTCTGATGCAAAGGGTGGTGGTTGCAAAAAATTGATAAGTACCCTAAATTTAAATTTCAATTATAAACTTATTCTATCTTGCAGGATTTTCTACAATGCCAACTTGACAAGCAAATGTTGCTTCGGTCAAGCAAAGTTTGGCAAATAGATGACATTTGATAGCTAAGCTTTAGGAGCTATCTCTTTTAATATTGTGCAATCTCACAATTCTCAATAAGCTACATGATTCGGAAAGGCCGATTCTTTATGAAAAATTCACAACATTGATTCTATTTTGCTTTGATATTTGTGTGTTAACAAGAGCACCAATTAGCTATGACCACTCAGGTTGCATTTTGTCTCACATTTTCAATGAACTTATGCAAAGAAAGGCTTCACTTTAGGACATATTGCATAGGAGCTTCCAAAGTTTGGACTATGCTATTAGCATACAAACTTGGAAAAAACTTGGAAACATGTCTACTTGATTTTTTCTTAGAGTTCGGTATGAACCAAGACACAAGGGCATACATCCAATAGCTCTAAATTTCTCAATATACATGGCTATGATCCACATTCATCAACATAGACTGCAAGCTGTCGAATATCCCCACGGCTTGGAAGAAGCACTTGTAGTGAGAGAGCAGATTACTGGAACCTCCGAGGTGCCCGACCTTGAGAGCCGTGACCCTGCTGCAATTCCCAAAGTGGAGATTAGCCGGCTCAGCAGCATAATTATAGAAGATGAAGAGTATTCATTATTACATGATCTTGAAAAGGCTTTTGGTGTCCAACTAGATGAGTGTCTTAGCCTCATATGCACCAAGACGGAGTTCCCCCTTGATTTTACACCAGAAGCTACAAATGACAAGCTGCTTCCATTGCAGGACTTTGTTGCTGACACAATTGCACTAGTGACAACAGATATTCTCGCTGTAGAGCAGAGTGAAGTCACAGACGATGAGTTGTTGCCACACAAGCCAGGGTTGTTGCCAACCAAACCCCTATCCGCCCTGATTTGCCTGGTTCGCGGAGCCCTGCAAGGTTGATGAGAGAAAATCCTCTATCAACCTTGAAGCCACACCAACTATGGATGATGAGGATAAGCAACAAGAGATAATACTACGCATCTTCTACATTGATAATTCAACCTTTCTTCTTTGATTTTGGTCAATTAAAATTTTGCAGGATGTTCTGGACATGGACCTGTGGGCCAGCCGAAAGGGGGGAGAGCGTAAGTTGTTTGGGCCTCAGGCAGCCCTAGCACACTACATCGAAAAACTACCAATGTAGGACAGTGTGTGAATCATGCACAAGGATTTCTCCCCGAATGGACATTTTGTTTTGTGGGTACTTAAGGCCGCAAGTAAACTCCTATGCTTCGCCACCATCCCTATTTTAGGCAAAAACTACTCCCCTGTTCATACTCACGAGTACGACACAGACAACATACTTATCATCCGATGACACGACTAACCCGTAGGTGCACGTAGGCAATCTCGTTAGCTTGTCAGGTTGAGACCAATCTACACATACTCACTTTTATGATGCATCACTCATTAACCCTGATAAAATGCAACCCACTCTATCCCTTAACGCTTACAACACAGTTTACACATCCAATGAACTCTGAATCACGTCAAACTTACTAGGCATCATCCTCTCACTAGGACATACTTACCTATAAGTCTAATCTCACCAGATTTGAACCCTAGCTATCTCGAATGCTATCGCGATAGACCAACATGTCATAATCCAAAAGTGGGCGAAACTTAAGTTTATCAGTATCTATGTGTAGCTAATCTCTTTCTCATTCCATGAAGCACTTGATTATTGAAAACAGACACCGTTTGTGCTACTTACAAGCAAAACAAGCTCGTGGAAGAATCGATCACGATCAACTCGAAACGGCGAATGCGTGTCGTGGGCGCGTAGCTCTCGGAGAGACTATCGCGGTGGTGTGGTCGCGTCGTGAATCCGGTGAGGGAGAAGCGCGTAGCGAAGAGGATAAGAGGTCAGGAGAGCCTCCGAATTCTGCTATGGCGCCCTGCAGGGTTTTCACCATGTAAGAACCGGATATTCTCTCTCCCTCTGCTGGCCCTGGCATTACTGGATAATTCAGCCATGTCGGATTTCTGCTCTGTAGTGCTTTATGTTGGATGTAGGTGTATGTTCGTGGAGTTGGGCAAAACGTTCTGTCATTCCTAAGCTCAGGCGGTGCGTTGACTAAGTGGATCAAATGATCCAATAGCCATTGACGCCTCCACTTTGGCTGGCTGTCCACTATTCTGTTTTTTTGTTCCCTATCTTGTACTTCTCCTTCAAACACCGGCACTTGTTCTTCTTTTTCGAGCTTCCGTTGATGTGTTAAGAGTTTCGTACTTCAACAGAGCATAGGGCAACATGGGTGCATTCCATTCCTTTCGTAGCTCTGCTGCGGTTTTGCCCGATCTGGAAAGTCCTTGTAGCAACTCCTTCTCGAGTTGCATAGCCTTGTACCATATCATTTCTGTTTGCTTTTCCATTTGCTCAGCTAGCCACTGCTCTTCCATCTTCGTGACTGAATCTTCTTCTGTCTCTTGGTCTTTGGAGTCGGGTTGATCCGTCTGCGTATCTGGTGCCTCCTGTTCATCTGAATCATCCCCGTACTCATCTTGACCCCCATATACTTCGGCGAGTCCAGCCAAATTCGTTGTGGCTGGCTCCATGTGCACTCGTACCTGTCCCTGGTGCTGCCCTGCACTTTGTAGACTTGCGATTTGTGCGGCCATTGTTCTACTATTGATTTGTAGAGCTTGAAATTCCATGCTTTTTTAGCGGCCGACTCCTCTAACTGTTTTATCTTGATGTGTAGGTTTTCATTTTCTTCCCTGAGTGATTTGGAAACAATGCTTTCCATTTCACTGTCAGGAGGTGGTCCTTGCTGTTGTTCACTTTGAAAATCTGAAATTTGTCTTTGTAGTTCACCTTCTTCTCTAAGCGCACTTTCAGCAATCATTAAATGATGTTTTCTCTCTAACTCCAGCTCCCTCTTTAGTGCAGCCACTTCTTCTTCTGGATGGACTACTGATGTTGTTGGTAGCGACATTTTTTGCTTTTTAGCGCGTTCGATTTCTCTTGCTTGGATATCTGTTACTGCTCTCAAATCTTTGACTTCAACTTGTAAGTCATCGATGATGACTTGCTTGTGATGGCCTCCAGCGCATCTTGCTTTTCCTTTTCCAACTGTTGGATGTGTTCGTCTCTTTCACTGACATCCTCAAGGAACACGTTTATTGTATCCTCACATATGGCATTGAAGTCTTCCGATTCCTCCCAATATTTCAGCATCTCTGATGCTGATCAACTTTAAAGTGTCCTCCCTTTGCTCTTGGAGTCTCAGGACTTCTTCATCAGTTTTTTGTAGCTTCATTTTGTTGGATCGGTTCTGATCAGCTAACCATTGACTGTGTAGTCTTGTTCGGCTTAGTATTGTCTCCATTGACTGCAAATCTTCATCTATAGTAGCTTCCAGCTCAATTTCCTGAGAGGAGGAAGCTTTATCTTTAGACTGATCCACCACCTTTTGCTTGCCTTTATCACTTTGTGATATGGCTCCAGTGTTTTGGCATCTATCTGTTCCTTCTTCTTCTTCTTCCTCTTCTTCATGTTCACTGGGCGGTGTGTGAACTCTGTCATCTTGAGGTGAGATTTCTGAATGCGAAGTAGATTCAGCAGGTGGGCTAGAGTGCCTCTCACTTGTATCTGGCCTTGGAGATGGCGGCGGTGTCTCCTGATCACGTGAAGTCGGCCTCAGCTGATCTCGCAAAATTTGGAGATCCTCCTCTTCTAGTAGCAGTTATGGCTCATCCCTCACATTTCTTTCTTGTATGTATTTCTCGAACCAGTCCAGCTCAAAGGCTGGATTGTTTCTATTCTTCGTTCTCAGTGTGAAAGTGCTACTAGAAGGTTTCCAAGTGGTGCCTACATCGCCTCGTAGAGATCTTTCTAGAGCAAAGCCTTCTAGCATTCTTTCCATCTTTGCTATCTTCTGCAACCTGGTGTTGTTTTCCAATTCAGCTTTCCGCTTCTTTAGTCGGCCATCTTCCCCTTCAGTTCTTTTGTCTTCTTCCATCTTTTCTTGTGTACTTCTTGTCACTCTTTCCAGCTTGCGTCCTCCAATGGTATTAATAGATGCCGGTACTTTCCTTTGTGATCTGTCTTCGCTATTTTCCCTTAATACCAGCCAGTCGTTCTGATGAGGGGCAGGTGGCAACTTATCTGCCGCTCCTATGGCATGGTATATCACTCTGGTTAGGACTTCTCCTCCTGCAATGTAATTGGGTCTGTCCTGCCTTAGCTTTGTCATTTCTTCAAACAGATATGACGCGTGATCTATGTAGAATTCACGGGTCATTCCCATAGCCCATGTCAATGTGGTTGAGATGCTCCCATGCGGTGTAGTGTATCTTGGCGGGCTTTTGCTGTAGCTCAACAAACACTGACTATAGATCTGTGTCAGTTCTCTTACTTCTGGGTTTGCTATGAGTTCGAAAGAAGGTAGCTTGGACTTTTGCAAGTAAACTGTGAGGTTTTTCCTTCTTTCTCTCATGTTTGCCCCTTGATCTGACAGTTTCAATGCTTCTTTGATGATCTCTTTGGTGATTTGGATCTCCATCACTTCATTATCCATGCCTGCCACTCTGCAAGTACCATCTTCTTGGATAGTCTCTATTAGATGCTGTACCCTCTTGAAATCTATCCCTACTGGTGGTAGTGACACAAAGTTCCACAAACCGACTTTTTTGAGCCATGACCTTTGCGGTGATCTTTTCAAGTAATTCTCTGCCTCCTTGGGAATCATCACCGTATCCACTAAGTTTCTTTTGTCATCCACATATGACCCTTGATATATCTGAAAGGCCGCTGCCTATTGCACATCTGCAGGTATCCATGTGGCTGCTGGCTTTAAAGAATTGGGTAGAAGTGCATAGGGTACTGCACCTTCCGTTTCCAGATTCTTGCCTTTTATTTTTCCCGGAGAAGCCTCCATAGATCCTGTGATCACAATTAGCAGTTAATGCACAAACATAGTACTACTCTCCTAAATTGATTACCACTTAATCATGCATCTAGATGAGCCTTTTTAATCCCAAGATTAGTTAATATAAAATGTTAGCAGATAGACAAGCTCTTCCATTGTGCGACTTTGGCGGCTTCAAATTGATGTTGTTGGTGAAGGAGAATAAGTCCAAATGCCTTGAAATTTTGTGTGGTGTATGCTCTCATGGCATGTAAGGTCACTCTATAGGCCAAAGCTCAAAATCTGTCATTTTGCTAGTTTTTCTTAGTCTATCGCGATAGACTGGCATTTTTTTGATCTGGCTCCTTTTTTGTAGTTGTGACTCCACCAATGGGTTTCCCATACCTTGCACATGGTCTGACCCCAATTTTACCTCAAATGAATGTCAAGTGACCCTTGTTTGGATCAACTCCCATTTTTCCAGATTCCCTTCAAGGAGATGTTGGTCTATCTCCTTCATTTTGCGTTGTTTTGGGCTCAAACTTAGTGGGTGGTTACCTTGACTCATGTTGGAAGACAACTGCTAATTCAAATTTTTGAAATGGTGGTCCAGTATCCATCTGCTTGGTCTATCGCGATAGACTGAGGTTTGGTGCCAGTGTCATTTTTTTTGGTTTTGTGACCATCTGTCTGTCTTCTCCCAGTTGATGCAAGGTTTCTTGACCCTTCACATGTAAATTTTACCTGTCTGCCCATGAGATGTCATGTTTTGACTCTGAGTTGTCTGCATGTCTTTCTCAGCTTGCCATATGAGTCCCTCTTGGCACCAAATTTGGTGTACTGCCTTCATTTGCTCCCCCAAGTCTAGCTTGTAAAAATTTGAAAAGCCTTCTCCCCCTTAATTGTTGTAGCAAGTCTTTCGCGATAGACTGGTTTTTTGGCCAAAATAGATTTTTCCTGCACTTTGACTTGATATTGGTGGTTAACCTCCCTTGTTAGTATTTTCCATGAAGCCAAAGTCAAAGATTTCCTTATCTAAATGTAAGTCCTAGTCTATCGCGATAGATTGGGCACTTTGTCATTTTTTCCAGTTTTTTGATGTTAGTTGACAATCATGGTTTTAATAGGCCCTCCTAGACACACACATCAAGTTTTAATCAATTTAGCAGAATGTACTCCTTGTTTGCAGCACTTAGCTGGTCCTGAAGTCGAAGTAGACCACTTAGGTGATAGTCGCGGTTCCTTTTGGTCTTTGTATGATTCCGGCTGTCTTTTACTTCCTTTTGACCTTCCATCCAAGCAGTCGGTTGTTGTTTTGGTGTTTGAAACACCAAGAACGACCATTTGGACATCTGTCTGGCCTGTTGCCGGCATTTTCCCTAGTGGCAGAACTTTTTTCCTGAGTGGAGACATTCCATCTCGTAGTTGATCTCCTTTGGATGTTCCTTGTTGAATTTGGTGTAATGTTATCACTTGGTCGGCCCGTTAGAGTATCGTGACGCTTTGTGCGGTTTTTGTCAGATAGGGACTTTAGGCTTCGTTTTGACGAACTTTTTCATAATCTAATCTTTCAGTCGGTTTGTCGAGGTCATTGGCTTGCTGTCTATGAATTTTGGCTCATTTCCGATCACCTTGGTTTTGTCACCCCTTTGTAGGTCCTGCTAAATTAGGGTTTTCTGAGCGGCTTCCTTCACACTTACCGAGGTCATAGGCTCGATCCCTAAGCTATAGGCATTGTGCCTTTCACTTTTGGTCCCATTCGGTGGCCTCTAGGTCTCCCTAACAATCATTCTACCGTATGTGTGCACAGGTTGTGATTGTGATGCCGGCGAGGTTTTGCGACTAACTGAAGTAAACAACACTTAGAGTTAGTGTTGACGAGCATACCTCTCATATCTGATGTCGATCTGGCGACCGTGCGCGATGGATGAGCTCCTGGAAGTCTCAACTGCTGAAGGGAGCTCTCTCTCTCACTATGGAAAATGACTCAAATGAGGGATTTCTAGCCTAGCCTCCCTATATGTAATCGAGACTCCGACACCAAATTTTCCCATCTTTTACCTGTGGTCATAACTTTTTACGAGATGCGGTTTAGGCTCGCAAATTTCCTGATTTGGACTTCGGTTGCTCCAGTTTTACCAGTTTTGTAGATTTCCCCTGTTGGAGGTCCCTTCATGGCGGTGGTCATTTTGCTCTGTCACCTTTGCAGTCCTTATTTTTTCTGTGTCTTCTGTACCTTGCTCTGATCAGGCGTCTCTTCTTTTGTGTTTCCATCTGGATTACGGATTTTTTTCTATAATTTTTGCTAGAAAATGGCTAAAATAAAGCAAATAAATCCCAAAATAACCCGAAAATAGCAATTCCAACCTAGAAAAATACCAATGAGAAGCTAAACACTTTGTAGCTCACTTTTCTCTCGTCTATGTACAATCTCGCTCACTATCGTCAACCTTGGCCTATTTTTTGCTGTTTTTAGACAGTTTTTGGCCAGAGTTGACTCTCTTTATAGTCTATACACATCCCTAGGGGCTCATGAATGATGATTTGGTCCCCGATTCTGATTAATTACGAGGGCATATTCTTTTTCCCAAAATCACACAATAAAATGCAAAAATGGTTGAAAAATTGCTCGCAAACATTGCCCTCTAATATATGACATGATGAGTCCGCATTTGGAATGCCTCCCCCCCTTCTAGTCGGAGTCCTCCTGGACGACAGGGTATCTTCAAGGGTATGTGTTGTGCATGGGTTTAAACTCGTGCTAATGCAGGCCTTGTAATATAGCCCTATATGCATGTACGGTCAATGCATGTAGAAAGAATTTATGCAGTGCAAGAGGAAGGTATAAGCGATTCGCTTATTGGCATTTGTCGTTGAGGTTTCCTGTGGTATCTTGAATTGGCTGGCAGATTTTCTTTGCAAGTAGTAGTTGTAACTCCGCCGCTCGTTGTTTGATTGTTTTCCACTGATTTTGAACTGACGTCTGTGGTTCCTTTGAAGTCGATATTGTCGTATCTGGTGGAACATTCTCTCCTTCTGCCTTGATGACTCGGGTCTTAGACATTGTAGTTTTTGTTGTTGATTCTGTTTGTTTTCTCGTGGTGTTTGTATGATGTTGCTTGACCTTCACAGTTGTAGATATCTGTACGATTGTCATCTTGGTCTGCCCTTCTTGTGTTGTTGGATCGTTTTGAATTCGGACTTTTGGTCACCATATCAATATAGTCCATTGAGTATTTGACAGATTGACTATGTTTCTTTGAAGTTCCGCTGGCTTTCGGTGTTTTGTATGTTCTTAAAACTCCTTTTTATAGGGATTAGGTTGTCGCGCCGTATCCACACTTTGTATTGCCGCTTTTGATGTAATTGTGCCTCGGTCAGATCTGTACGCCGTACCCAAACTTGCCTGGTTCCCTGCATGGTTGCTGATTTTTTATAAGACGTTGCTGGACTTGTAAAATTTGTTTGTTGTTGCTCAGATCTTTGCGGTTGTATTGACTTTTGTTTCCCCCTTGACATGAATTGGTTATATGATAAGAAGGGTTCTGAAAAGTTTTCCTTTCTGAACAATGCCTCATTCCTATCCAAATCAATGAATACCCTGTTAGCTTTCATCCATGACACTGCTAAGATACACGGAGTTGCTGATTTTCTTGGTGGCAGTACATGGAATTTTGTAGTGTACGTGTGTGCCTGCACTGTGATTGGTATTATAATAAAACACATCGTGGTCACCTCATCACCCGAAGCTACTTTCAACCTGTGTGTTTCTGGAATCGTCTTCATTGGTCCAAGTTTCTGAAAGAGCTCAAAGCTGATGACACTCATTTTTGCTCCAGTATCAAGCAATGCATAGATTTCAACTTGTTTTGTGCATGCATAAGCTTTTATGTAAGGACTACACCATGTATCTTCCAAGTCGTTGATGATGTTATCGTCCTGAGCCCTAAGGTCTGTCATGGTCTTTTCTAATTCGTCGCTTTGTATATCCGCTTCGATTGTATGGGCTGTTGAAAGAGGATATTCGTCAGTCATCATTGGGGTGACCATGTTTATTGTTATGAGAAACTGCTTTCGTTTAGCAATCCGTTCCTTTGCTTCTTGTTGTGCCTGGTCTTGAATTCGTTGTTGTTCCTGTCTATAGGTTTTTCCATAATGGAGTTGAAACAACATTTCCGGTGTTAAAGGTAGATGATATTTTTTTAAACGACACCCATTAATCCAGTTCAACATTTCTTTTCCATCTAGTGTCAACAGTTTTACTGCTCCACTGGATGATATTTCTTGGATCACATAAGGCCCCATGCCCCTTTTCTTTAGCTTTTTGGTGTGCTGTTTAAGGGTGTATACTAAGACATAGTCGCCCGTTTTAAAGTCCTTGTTCTTGACATGTTTGTCAAAAAACTCTTTCTGTTGTCTTTTTTTTGCATAGATTGCCGCTACAGCATTGAGTCGTAACTCATCTAATTTTTCAAGGTCCTCTAACCGTTCTAAAAGTTCATGCCCCGTTCAGTCCAATTGTTTTGCTACCCTTAGTGTGGGGATCAAAAAGTCAATAGGCAATATTGCATTTAACCCATATACCATATTAAATGGTGTAGCATTGAGTGTTGTTTTGTATGCAACTCGATAAGCCCACAATGCCGAATAGAGCATCTGATCCCAATCTGTTCTTGTTTCACTAACCAGTTTCGTAAGAACCGTGCACAATATTTTGTTGGTCGCTTCCGCTTGGCCATTGGCTTGAGGATGATAGGGTGCAGACTTGCGATGAATTACCATAAACTCATTTAAGAGATGTTGGATAACTTCATTTACAAAGTGTGTCCCTCTATCACTCACTAGCTTGATTGGAAGGCCATAACGTGTAAACACATATTCATATAAGAATTGTGCCGTGGTTCTCGCGTCTGCTTTCGTTGTGGCTTTTGCTTCCACCCATTTGGTCATGTAGTCCGTGGCCACTATGATATATTGTGCGTGTGAACGATACGCTGGTGGAGTGATGGGACCAACAAAATCCAATCCCCATTTAGCGAATGCTCGAGCACTCATCATTGGTCTTAAGGGCATTTCATCTCTTTTAACTGGTACCTTAGTGCGTTGACATTCATCACACCTTTTCACGAATTTTGCTGCGTCCTGAATCATGGTCGGCCACCATATACCTGCAACCATAATGATTTTCACGGTTCTCTCTGCTGTAAAATGACCACTGCTATGCCTGCATGAGCCTGTTCCAATAATGGAAAGTAGTCATTTTCATGTGGAACTAACCTCAGCTGGTCATCAATTCCTCTTTTATACAATTGGTCACTAATGATGGTACACCTATTCGCTTCGATTTGTAAAGCCTTTTGTCTGGCTTTAGACCAATCTCCTGGCAGCTCCTTATTAGTCAAATAATCCGCAATAGCATGACTCCATGAGGGTGCTATTGTCACTTGGTATAATGTGGCATAATCCACAGTGGTATTGGATGTGCAAAAGTCGCATTTCTTGATGTAATTTGCTACATCGCCTGCCATTCCTGGCCAATACACTCCAAGTCTTCTTAATTGTGCATACATCATTTGATTTCCTCTATGGAATCCCCCTGTTGGTGTGTGGGCCTCCTCTAGATACGCTTCGTACTCCTCTGGGCCTATACACAATCTTAGAATCCCAACGTCCATGATGGTACATTCTTCTCGCAAGCATTGTGTAATTTCGTGCTTGTCTAATGTCTTCCACCGTGTGTTTGTCGTCAAGATTCATTCCATATGTCAGCAACGGAATAATTTGCTCTGACCATTTCGGTACCATCTCTATATTAAACAGGTATGCGTATGGGAGATCATCATCTACTCCTGTAGCTTTTTCGCCATGTAATAATCGAGAAAGGTGGTCTGCTCTTTGATGAGTTTTTCCTTTCTTAACTACTACTGTAAAATCAAACTCCAGCAACACGATGAACCATCTTACAATTCGTCCCGTGTTGCAAGGTTTTTTTACCAAGTACAAGAGTGCCCGATGATCCACAAAGAATGTGAATTTGTTCGCGAGTAAGTAATGCCGAAATTTCTTTACAACATATATCATACCCAATCCTTCTCTTTCAGTGGTAGTATAATTCTTCTCTGCACTGTTGAGTTGTCTACTAGCATAACTGATTGGAAAATCTGTCTTTCCCTCATCTGGTTGTGCTAGTATTCAGCCTATTGCAAATGCCGAAGCATCTACATGTACATGGAAGATCTTTGACCAATCTGGTGCTTTTAGAATTGGTGCAGATACCAATGCATCTTTTAATTTCTGGAATGACTCCTCACATTCATTTGTCCAAATGAAGAACGTGATTAGACTATACAAGGGTTTTGCTATTACAGCGTACATGTAGATAAAACGTCGGTAGTATCCACAATGTCCCATAAATGATTGTACCTCTCGTACAGTGTTTGGTCTTGGAAATTCTATGATCACCTTCACCTTGTCTTCATCAGTGGTAATTCCATTAGCCGACACTATGTGGCCTAAGATTTTACCTTGCCGTACCATGAATACGCATTTTTCTGGGTTGAGGCAAATCCTATACGTTCTGCATTTTTCGAATATCTTTCTCAGATGATCTATATGGTCTTCTCTCAATAGAGAATATACACACAAGTCGTCCATGTAAATATCCAAGAATTTTCGCAAGTATTCTTTAAACGCGTGTGTCATTAATCTCTGAAATGTGGCTGGAGCATTGGTCAAGCCAAATGGCATTACCCTAAACGCATATATGCCCCATTCTGTTGCAAATGCTGTTTTGTATTGATCTTCTAGTTTAACCCCCAATTGGTTATAACCAGAGAACGAGTCCATAAAGCTATAGGCTTGCTTGCCTGCCACTCGTTCTAGGACGTGTTCAGTGATAGGAAGAGGGTAGTTGTCTCTTATTGTTGCTACGTTTACCTTCTTGAGATTTACACACACTCGTAATTTCCCATTTTTCTTGGGTACCACCACTATCGGGGACACCCAGTCCGTGTGTTCTATCTCATAAATAAATCCAGCCTCCATAAGTTTGTCTATCTCCTCTTTTATCCTTTTGGCGAATGTCTCATTATACGTGTATGGACATTGTTTGCTTGGCTTTGCATCAGACTTCAGAGGGATTGAGTGTTCACAAATGTTAGGATCCACTCCCTTCAAATCTTTGTACGACCAGGCAAATACATCTCGAAATTCCTTAAGTGTTTTGATCAGTAAGTCCTCTTCTTCTCGACCTAGATCTGTGGCAATGTAAGCAGGTCGAGGATTTTCTCCTGGCTCTGCTAAGTCTATTTTCTTGGCGTTCTCTGGCCCATCGTAGGACTCCTTTGATTTAGGCTCCCTCATTGGTTGCTGAACCACCAATCTTCTTTCCTGAATGGTGTACTTACAATAGTGAGGAGGTACATCTATCTTTTTACTCCCATCACTAGCGTTCGCTCCATCACTACTTTCCATTTCAGTTGTCCACACATTTTTATTTTTTTGCTTCCACTCATTGTATCTCGTTTTCCGTTCAATTTTCGTCATAATTGGACTACCACAGACATTCAGTTTTTTTGTTGCGACTCTTTTTTTTGGTTTGCTGGTTTTCTTAGGTTTCAACAGTCTGGACTTAAATCCTGAGTCTTCAGCAACCTTAAGAAATCTTCCTGACACTTTATCCTTAGCACAATCAACAGCGTGAATGTTCATAAGGAAATGTGTCTTACCTTCAAACTCCGGCATAGGTCTCAACCTGGTTGTTGTACTGATGTGGTGTCGTTTACTCTTGTATTTTTTTTGGCGTCTCGCGCTTTGGTTTGGGAAATTGTAGAAGACGTCATTGTCTTGATCTTGATTGTCGTCTCCTTCTGTATTTTCCGACTTCTCGTCATCCGCGTTATGCTTGTTTTCACTTTGATCAGAAGAATCATAAAATGGTTCTCCTTCCTGCTTGATTTCTTTAGTGGGGATGTCCACATAGCCCACTATTTTAATCTCAAGTTTCGTTTTTGTTTTATGGATCCTCGTATTCTCAGCATCTACCTCGTCCTCGTCCTCCTCCACAATTTTGCTCAACATGTAGTATGGTATGATATCGTAGCCATTCTCATCACAAAATTTGGTGGGAGTGACTTCATTGTCGCATACATCCAAGGTAGCCAAAATTTGAGACCATTCTAGGGGTTCGAGCTTCTCTTCAGGAAAAGGTTCTCGTATATAGGCGTCGTCTTCCAAGACCCTCTCTAGTGTCCTTTCATCGTGGTCAAATTCACTACATTGAGATGTCCCACACATCCATATCTCCTTTTTCTTACAAAGCCACGCTGGGACTTGTGATCCACTAATGGTGGCTGAGTCAAATTCTTCTCCCGGGGTTCTCGTGACATCATGGTAGCTATGGTTTTTCATGTTTACACGTGTAGTAGTTTCAGCATGTCTTAGATACAAATAATCATACCCCCAGTCCTGCACCATTTTGAGTTGCCTCATGAACGGCCTACCAAGGATAATTTCATAGTTGTTCTTCTTGCCGAAATCTACTATGGCAAAGCTATGTTCGTACTCTATGCCACAGAAAGATACCACGATTGCCTCAAGCCATCCTATAGGCCTTTCTATGTGCCCATCCACCAGTTGCAATTTCATTCTAGTTGTTCGTATTGCTGGTTTTCCCCATTTTTCCCATAGCAATTTGGTCGCAATGGCAATGCCAGCTCCACTATCAAGTATTGCCTTAGTCTCTATGCCATTATATTCAACTGGTAGGATCGTGTTGCCGTCTTCCCCTTCACAATACTCTCCTACTTTGCTGAGTGGCACTGGTCTAGTGTTGACTTTCTTCGGTTCTGTGTCGTTAAGCTCGGTTTCGAAGAACTTAAGAGGCGTCCTTATGCCAAATTTTTCAAGACATTTGCCCACTTCCGTCCACATGCTTGGCCTAATTTTTAACATTCTGCCAATGTGATTGTACACTTGACCGGAGTGGTCAACAAGTTTGTCAGGATTTTAGTGTCCAATTGATTTGAACCGCTGTACTCTTCGAATTTCTGACCTTGCCTCATAGTCCCCCATATATGATAGCAAAGTTCGGAGAGATTGGGGTCTACTATCTTCGGATGAAACTGAACCATTATCCCCTTGAAATGATTTAACGTCCAAATCCCATGGAGTCTTATTCAAGTTCAGCTCCGAGAAAGGCGCTGACTCGACTGTTTTTGTCTCATATTTTTCTTGAGCTTTTCACACCGTTTCCCATAGCTCTTCAGGCCACTTTTCTTCCACAATAGGAGAATATGGTGGAAAATCTTTCAGTGATTCATCAGTGCTATTAGGTACGTCTTTTGCATCCTCTATATCCGGCAAGGACTTAATGTTTTCTATCTTGTCAGGTATCCTTTGTTCGGTTTTGTGAGGTGTTTCATTGTTTGGTGGTTTGATTATTCTATCTCCTGCTTCCATAGGTGGAGGATCCAGTAAAGCTTGTGCAGTTTCAATCAGCTGTTTACACATCTCTAGTCTCTGTTTTTCTATCTCTGGATATGGATATGTCATCCACATTTGCTCTAGAGTCTGTCTATTCTTCAATCTTGCTTCATATGCTTGCAAGATTGCATCTAAGGGTTCATTGATCTTATCTACCAATACCGACCCTCCTGAGCTTGCACTTCTTGGTCCTTCCGTTGATTTTAGAGAGTCGGACTCTCTTTGCTGTTTAAGTTGTTCTCGAGCTATCGTTAGCTCAGCTTCTACATCTTTTTGTTTTCGCTCACGTCTAGCTTTCATTTTCGCTCTTCGTTCTTTCCATGGATTATCACGACTGACACTAGACTTGTCAGTCTTGATTTCTTCTTGATTTTCATCGTTACTCTTGGGCTGATTGTCATTTTTCCTTGCTTGGGCTCTAGTCAAGACCTTAACCGGAATCGGAGTTTCGTTTTCTGACCCTCCACTGGACGGTAGCGCTCCCAGCATATTCAAGGTAGTTTTTGCTCCTTTGCTCGGGTTTTTAGTGCAATCAGGGATCAAGTGAGTAATTCCACACTCCGTGCAATATGCGTTGACCCTAATGATTTCGTCATGAGGGCAGTCCCTTAGCCAATGGTCTCCTCCACACTTGTAGCATGGTCCTTTAGGCTGTTGAGGTGCTCCTGGAGCTCCTCTTTGTTGGTGTGCACTCCTTTGCCCGCTCATGCCTCCGTTGGCTATGAACAACAGTGTTCTTTCATCCAGGCTATATCGTCCTTCCCCTGCTGCCTGTGCAGCACTTGGTGGTCCTGTATTTCCTATCATGCTCCATGGTTCTGGTGTAGAGGGTTCATTCTGTGGATAATAGACAGAGTTCTCCGCATATCCATTGGGCTCATCGTAGTATGCATGCATAGGTACCAAATGAAGGAGTCCGAGCGGAAGTGCGACGCGAGAGAGAGTGCGAGAAGAAGAGCACGACGATATGGTGAACTCGCTCTACTGTAATGTGTAGAGCATAGTGAGTTCTTATTAGGTTTTTACAAAAGAATATGTGTACATACCTGGCAGCCCGCCCACTTACCTGGGCGACCACATTGGGCTTTATACCCCAACAACCTCCCACTTAAAGTCCAATGTGGTACTTTAAATGTGAGAGAAGCTACTATACAAGCTAATATACAAGAGATGTAGAGAAGTGATGTACTACCCTACACCTAACTGCTTGCAAAAATGCGCAAAGCTCTCTGAGGGAAGTCCTTTTGTAAGTTGATCAGCAGGATTTTCTGTGGTGTGAACTTTGACAAGATGAATTTGCTTTTCCTCGAGCATTTCCCTGATGAAATGATACTTCACATCCACATGCTTTTTCTTTGAGTGATAAACTGGATTGCGAGCCAATTGTATAGCACTTTGACTATCACAATATAACACATGCATCTCTTCTTTGATTCCCAAATCTGTTACTAGTCGATTAAGCCAAATTGATTCTTTGCATGCCTCTGATGCTGCAACATATTCAACCTTTGTAGTAGACCGAGTAACACAATCTTGTAATCTAGAACGCCATGATACTGCTCCACCAGCCAATGTCAAGACATACCCTGACGTAGACCTTTGGTTGTCTAAGTCACCTTCATAATCTAAGTCTGTAAAACCCTTTACACTTAGCTCCTGACTCCCATAGCATATACGCATACTCTTTGTAGCTGTCAGGTATCTCAATATTCCTTTCACTTCCTCCCAATGTTTCTTGCCTGGGTTTGACATGTATCGACTTAGTACTCCCACTGCAAATGCAATGTCTGGGCGAGTAGCAATCATTGCATACATCAAACTACCCACTGCAGACGCATATGGAATCTTATCCATTTCAGCCTGTTCTTCCTCAGACACAGGACAATCTTGTTTGCTAAGTTTCACATATGGTGGCAATGGAACACTCAATGCCTTTCCCTTATCCATATTGAAACGTTGCAAAACCTTGTCAATATACTCTGTTTGAGATAACCAAATCAACTTCTTTGATCTATCTCTCTCAATGCGCATACCAAGTATATGACTTGCCTCACCCATGTCTTTCATGTCAAACGATTTTTCCATCTTTGACTTCAAAGCTGAAATTTCTTCCAAGTGCTTGCCAGCAATCAACATGTCATCCACATACAAAATAAGGATCAGCCAACTGCCATCCTTAGCCTTCTTTGTATATAGACAGTGATCGAACTCAGTACGTTTGTAGCCTTGAGAAAGCATAAACTTGTGGAATTTATGGTACCATGCCCTCGGTGATTGTTTTAAGCCATAAAGACTCTTTAACAACTGGCATACCCAATCTTCCTTGCCTTTCTCAACAAACCCTTCTGGCTGCTGCATGTAAATTTCCACATCTAAATCACCATGCAAGAACGCTGTCTTGACATCCATTTGGTGCAACACCAAATCTAATATGGCAACCAATGCAAGAAAGCATCTCAATGTAGTCATCTTGACCACCGGAGAGAAGACTTCATCAAAGTCAATGCCTTGTTCTTGCTTAAAGCCCTTGGCAACAAGCCTTGCTTTGTACTTTGGATGACTATCATGAGTGGTGATCTTATACCTGTAAACCCATTTACAGGGTAGAGCCTTTTTGCCCCGTGGTAATTTAACTAGCTTCCATGTCTGGTTTTTATGCAGAGCTGTCATCTCTGAATGCATGGCCAATTGCCAATTCCCGGAGTCCTTCATTTGCACTGCTTCCTTGTAACATGAAGGCTCCTTGCAATCAGTCAACATGACATAATTCATAGATGGAACAAACCTATCAGGAGGTCACGTGACACGTCCAGATCTACGCACAATAGGTGGATCAGGCTCAGCCACAACCTGTGGTTCCACTCTATCCTGTCCTTGCTCCTCTTGAGCCCTGACATTTTGTCTTGCACGTGTAGGTCCATCTTCTTGGAAGACAACTCTTCTAATCTCCTCAACCCTCTCTGGTTTAGAATGATATTTGGATTCATTAAAGTGAACATCATTGCTGCGGACAACCTTTCTGGATTCGGGATCCCAAAGTCTGTACCCCATCTCACCAGAATTACCATAGCCTAGAAAGATGCACTTTCTACTCTTTGGCTCAAGTTTGTTCCTAAATTCCTTTGGAACGTGAGTATATGCCTCACAGCCAAAGACTCTGAGATGCTTGTATGAGGGAATTTTGCCTGACCATACCATCTCTGGCACTGAATCCTTCTGCAAAACCTTGCTAGGAGATCTATTTACAAGATGAACAGCTGTTGATACAGCTTCAACCCAAAACCCATTTGGCAGCTGTGCATTAGACAACATACTTCTGACCTTCTCTTGTATGGTCCTATTCATCCTCTCAGCAACACCATTTTGAGGAGGATTGTAAGGAGCAGTAAGTTCATGTTTTATACCTTTTGAATCACAAAAGTCCTAAAAGGCCTTTGAAACATACTCTCCACCATTGTCAGTGCGTAAGCATTTAAGCTTCTTGCCACTCTGATTCTCCACAAGTGTCACAAACGTTTTGAAAACACTAAATGCTTCATCCTTGTGCTTGAGAAAGTAAACCCATACTTTCCTCGAGTAATCATCTATAAATGTCATAAAGTAAGAAGCTCCCCCTAGAGATAGGTTAGGCATAGGTCCACACAAATCACTATGAACAAGTGCCAACTGTGTATCTCTTCTACTGCTTCTATGCTTATGTGGTTGCTCTGTTTGCTTACCATACAGACAATGTTCACAGAATTCAAAATCATTAAATGAAAAGCCAGGAAAATAACCAGAACGAGACAAGATTTCCATTCCCTTCTTGGACATATGTCCTAACCGGCTATGCCACAAAGAAACGTTCGGCTGCTCGGTTACATTGATTACATTTTTAGAGACATTTGATACATAAATCATGTAAAGTCCTCCAGAATTTACTCCATGTGCTACTGTCATAGAACTCTTGGATATCTTCCACATGTTCTGTCCAAAAGTGGTGACGTAGCCAGCATCATCAAGTAAACCTGTGCTGATCAAGCTCTTTGTAATTGCGGGAACATGTCTCACATTCTTCAGCGTGAAAGAAGAGCCATTCTGAAACTTCAATTGAACATCTCCAACACCTAAGATCTCACATGTCTGCCCATTGCCTAGCCGAACATGATCTTTAGTGGTCACATAAGAGGTAAACCACTCCTTGTTTGGAGACACATGAAGTGATGCCCCTGAGTCTATAATCCAGTCACTCAGTGCATGTCCATCAGATGTTGTAAGAAGAGCTGAGTCCATTGTATTCTTCAAGAAGTAGATGTCTCGTGACACTAGACTGTCATCCTCTGCAACAGTGTTTGTCACATTTATTTCTTGAATCTTCACTGCGGACTTGTTCTTCTCACCATGGTCTTCTGCTTTCTCTTTGCCTTTTTCTGCTTTCCATTCTGTGCAGTCTCTTTTCATGTGACCCTTCTTGCCACAATGGTAGCATTCTATGTCACTCTTGCCTTTAGCACTGCGGGACTTGCTACGAGACTGATCCCTCTTTCCACCTTTGTACTTTTCTTTGGTCCTTCCCCTGACAACTAAGGCTGTTCCTTTGCCTTTGTCCATTGTCTTTCTGTTGGTTTCTTCAGTAAGCAGACTGCCTTCTACACCTGCTATGGTCAAACCATCTGGAGGTGCAGAATTACTCAAAGCTGTGCGAAAAGTGTCCCAAATTTCCGGCAATGTGATCAACAGGAACATAGCTCTAACAGGTTCATCAAACTTGACACCTTGAGCTGACAACTGACTGTAGATGGTGTTGAATTCATTCAGATGATTGGACATAGGTGTCCCTTCTTTCATCTTCAAGTCAACAAGCTTCTTAAGCCAGTATACCTGTGAAGCTGCACTCTGCTTCTCATAAAGATCACTCAGCTTTGTCCATGCTTGATAAGCCGACATCTCGTCTGCTACATTGAAGTGAACTCTTTCTGCCAAAGTCAGCATAATGGTAGAAAGTGCCAATTCATCCATTTCGCTCCATTCATCTTCGTCCATATCTTCTGGTTTTATCCCCTTGAGCTTTATAGGTTTTATCTGCTTCTTTTGTACCAACACATGCCAAATCTGCTTCTTCCACAATGGGAAATTGGTTCCATCCAGCTTCTTGATATTGTAAAGAGTAGTTAACTGTGATCTAGCCATAGCTACGCTTCACAGTAGTTTACTTTCCGGGGAAAAATTCGGTAGAGTTTCCCCTGTAAACTGACCTCTGAACCAATATCAACCTGTCAAATGAACCAAGAAAGCTTCATATTCTGCAGAAATTTTGGCAGAGTCTCCTTTGTAAAATGGCTCTGGTGTACTAAAAACAGACCAAAAAACAGCTCAAAAAACCACTGTCTCTCTAACACTGTAAGCTGTGGGTAAACCTGTCCTGCACCTGTACTGTCTCTGACTGTCCAGTCACTGTCCTGTAAGCATAGACTGCGACAATGCCTCAACGGCAGTAAAGCAAAGATGCAATCCCAACTGTCTAACTCACAGTCAATACATCCTAGCTGCCTATCTAAGGGTGCTCGAGGGATCGCTCCAAGACCTGTATCACCGAAAGGATCTCAACATTCGAGAATCCCCCAGCTCAATAAAACCTCACTCGACCTTCAACAAAGGCTGCAGTAAATCTAACAGTACATAGACTTCCCACAAAGTCATACATCCACAAATTTCCCACTGTATGCTGTAACCGCTGCGGCGGTTGTTTGCTGCGTGACTCACAGCCAGCAAACCCTCAACAGACATACATCAATATCTCTGACAATACATCCCATGTGGAAGTACCTGCAATGTCAGGATGAAATCTGGAATATCAAGCAGCAAACACAAGCTACCTGATGAACTAGTGGATGTCGCCTACAGACTATGTGTAGATGCGTCCGTGTCGTATGTGACACGCCTCCAAGAACTGTGAGCCGTCCTTCGATGTGTAGACAACCACAAATCAACACTCTGGGAGTGTCGATATCCTCAGCACCTGCAGTCGTAGGCCGAAAACCCCAAATTTGCAGAGTCGGATCTGCACCCGCTGAGACCACGTAGTCGAAAATGGCATGCGCAGAGCTTTGTCGAAGCCGAACGGTGACCAAGATGACCTCAGAATGAAATTCTGAGCACACCAAGCCCTATGGGCGCTCCCACAAGATTTGGGGCCGTGTCTTTGCCTGTCAAATTTCACTCCAATCTGAGCTGGTGACTCTAGCCTCCTGCAGTGCTGCCCCGAGCCTCGATCTGAGCTCTGATACCAGTTGAAGGAGTACGAGCGGAAGTGCGACGCGAGAGAGAGT
Source organism: Adiantum capillus-veneris (assembly GCF_014529385.1). Classification (NCBI taxonomy): domain Eukaryota; kingdom Viridiplantae; phylum Streptophyta; class Polypodiopsida; order Polypodiales; family Pteridaceae; genus Adiantum; species Adiantum capillus-veneris. The sequence goes on along the minus strand of NC_140951.1, from coordinate 42,631,272 downwards.
GTGAGAAGAAGAGCACGACGATATGGTGAACTCTCTCTACTGTAATGTGTAGAGCATAGTGAGTTCTTATTAGGTTTTTACAAAAGAATATGTGTACATACCTGGCGGCCCGCCCACTTACTTGGGCGACCACATTGGGCTTTATACCCCAACACCAAAGCCTTCTCGTCCGACTCGGTTACTGTGGGTGTGTATCTTATGCCAACTGGTCGTAATCCTGGTAGGGGTGGTTGTTGCCCCAACACTGGTTGTGGTCTTTCTGCACCTACAGGTCCTGGTAGGTTGCCAATCTGATATCTAGGCATCGGTTGGACTTGAGGAGATGTCGCCTGAGCTTGTGGAGCATAGGGTCGTTCTCTCACATATCCCTTGTTATAATAACACTCCTCAGTTCCATGGTTTGTCCATTTTTGTTCAATCGCACACCATTTTGGTTGTTTAGCTTGTGGTTTGGAATACAAGTTAATCTTTTTAAGCACTTCCTCTACAAGCTGCTCTTGGCTTACCGCTACTTCCCCCTTCAGTGTTGTCTTAGTAGACTTGCTCCCGCTTTGTTGTGAGAAGGAATCATCGTTAAGATCCTTGAACTCACCCTCTTTGTAGACCGCACAATTTTCCACAAGGTATAGAGCTTCTTTGGTCAAATCATTCAACGTAGTGCTCCTTTTCATATGTAAGTCCTTTTGAAGATCTGCATTCCTTAGTCCTTGTATAAATATAAGCATGAGTCTGGACTGAGTTGACAGTTCTTCCACGGGACAGAACTTACCATATCTTTTTAATCGGAGGGCGGCCTTTCGCACGGACTCTCCATCTTTCTGTTTGAATTTATGGATTTGCGAGACGGTATTATGAGCTATCCCCCTTTGTGAGAATTCCTCGATAAACTCGTCAAACACTTCCTCCATAGACTCAAAGTCTCTTCGCTCCACCGAGTCAAACCATGTAGCCGCATCATCCTCTAAGGTTAAACCGAATCCTGCAAATTGGGTAGGAAAGTCTAGCACCTCTTGAACTCTAATTACACGCACAAAGGCTGCTACATGATCTCTTGGATCCTTGCTTCCCGTATATTTCTTGTTTACCCATTTTTGCACTTGAGAAGGTCTAATTCTACGATGGTCTCCAAATCTCATCATGGGATCTCCCCTTCCTAGTCGATATACCTCCTCTGGTCTTCTGTAGTGGCCAGGTTCTTCTCCCAATGGTGCTCCTAATCCATAATTTCTAACAGCTCTCGGGAGAGATGGTTCATCTCTCCGAACTCGTTCTCGGGGTGTTCTTCCAAGCTCAGTTGACCCCTGAGTCTTTGGCTTACTCTCTCCTTGATACTGTGCATAAAGCGGTGGTTCTTGTAAATCCCTTAACCCTCGTGCGGTTTGATAACCCTCTCGGGTTCGTTCTTGTTCTAAGGTAGCACTTTGTCGAAGCCATGCCTGCAGTGATGGCTGAGTAGCTGGTTGGTCCTGGTAGTTGGACGTCGGTGGTCGGGTAGAATGTGAGGTAGCATCATACTCTTCTGAAAAGGGATTAGTCGACTTGCTAGGGGAGTAGGTGGCTCTTGGTACCTCATCGGGGCCATAGGTTGATGCTCCCGGAACTGTTGCCTTTTCAACCTCTTCTGGGAGAATACGTTTGTATTCTCGCCCGTATCTGTCAACAAAAACAATACCCTTCCCCATAGCAGTTTCATATGAAAATAAGTAAAGAACCTTGTCTTTGCTTAATTCATTCGGGTAGGGTTCCTTGCATTGAAAGTAAGAGACTATTCCTTCGCTTTCATGCTTGTAAATCCCTACCTTCTCATTATAGGTTGGGACTCTGGTTGTTTTCTTATCATACATAAAAAGCGCTCCATGTAGATCAATGTTAGGAGGCGGTTCTTGGGTTTCTAAAACTATTTTCCCTTTGGCCACGTTATCCCCATATCTGTTGTAATCCTCAGGGTTACTCACTATCAGATAGTGGTTTCCCTTTTCGTCTCTGAATCTGTCTCCATCATCGTAGACTCGAATTATCTCTAGTCTCTGAGCCGGTCTTTCTTCAATACAGATACACTTGCGTCCCCGATAGTCAGAATAGACTAGGGCTCCCCTCGAGTTAGTTCCTTCCAAGAAGATCATAGTGAACTGGGTTTTGTTTAAAGGATGTAGGGAGGTGCTCCCCCCTGGCATTGATCCTTCACCGTTGAACCCTACTGGTTGTTGACTCCCCATCATGAAGAAGGACTTTTCCGACGAAGTGTCAGTATCACTACCGTCTTCAATGATTGGTGCCAATGGGTCTAGTCTCGTCTGAGTTACACTCTCTTGTGTTGACGTGGTGCTAATTTGACTTTTGACACTTTTAGCTCCCGACTTAACAAAGGCTCCTGGCCTCAAATACATATGAATGAAAGTTTTGTTGCAAACTTAAAGCTTACCTGGACTCCTTCTTCCTGTATAGCTTTGTGATGACCTCCTTCTGGGATCTACACAAAGATGGTTAGTCTGTTCACAAGTGTTTTCCCTGAATTACCAAAAAATCTTTCAAGTATATACAGTAACTACTTAGTCAGTCTTCTGGTGGTCCAATTTCAATTCTGAAATGATGGCTGGGATCTATATAGAGAGTATGTCCTAGCAGTATAGTCACCAATTACAAAAAATGTCTAACTCACTACTTCCTTAGTCTATCGCGATAGATTGACAGTTTGCTCAGCATAAGTCAATTCAAAATTGTGACTTTACCCTTGGGTTCTAGTTACCCTCTATAGCCTATCCCTCTAGTTTTGTGAAGTTTGGACACTTGGGTTGGGTTTTGGTCCCCTTTTAGTATTTCAGTCAGAGCTTGATTCTCTATCTGACCCTCAGCTTGACCTTCAGTGATCTAAATGCCTTGAATTTTGGTGTGTGTGCTATTTAGGCCCTGATAAAGCTCTCCTTAGGGAAAATTTGAAAGAAAAGTTCCCCAGTAGAAAGTTCCTTGGTCTATCGCGATAGACTGAGCACTTTCTTCATTTTCAGCTTTTTTCCAAAGTTTTCCCCACAGTTAGTTTAGTCTCCCCTTGTGTAGTGCATTGACCAATTTTGGCACTGTTTGGACATTGGGTCAAAGATTTCTTGCCCTTGTCTCTGAATTCAGACTCCCAACACCAGTTTTGAAGTTTTGGGGTCAAAATTTGGTGTTTAAATTCACTCAATTTTTGTGAGTACCCTTGTATTGATGTGTTAAGCTTGTGGTATCAGGGTTTTTTGCTTGTTGCTAGACAAACACCACTTTCACCAGTTTATCGCGATAGACCAGGCAGTGAGCAATGGGGACTTAAGTTTTTGTCTATTTTTGCATAGTCTTGTTCCCTGTGCCCATACAAGTCTATCCCTCAAGTTTTGTGAAGTTTGGACTTATTTTGACCTCAAAACTTAAGCACTTCAAAAATTTCACTTTTCTTTGACTAGTCACAACTCCATTGCACTTGAAGTGATGCAAATTTGATGACACTGCATCTTAAACTTGTGCACTTCAGTCATTCCTCATGACACAGTCAGTTTACCCTTGGCTAATGGTTATATCTCATCTTGGCCTCTTTTAGGTTCACTTTAGTGTTTCCTTATGACAATCATCTGTTTCTTTTTTCCTTATGTTTTCTCGAGTGTTGAATCATAAATTTCAATGTCGACTCTTTTCACCCTTTTCAAGGGTATATGAGGTGGGTTTTGCTTTCAAGGCAAGCAAATAGCCTTATTGTTTCTTCTTTTTGTTTGTTTTTTGCGGTTTTACAACGTTTTTCTACTCTATTTCTTCATAAGTATAACAAGCACTCAAAACCAAAAACCATAACTCCTCATTATCCTATTTAACTAAATCTAACTAATCGCAGACCCTCGGCAAGACACAGGCTTCTTGGCTATCCACTAGACCTCAAGATACTCTATCCTGGATCTTGTTCTAAAAGTTTAAGCTCTCTCTAGTCAAAACTAAAGTAAGCTAACCATAACACGAGTGACGTAGATCTCCCTACTTAAGGTCTTGTGTCCCCGGCAGCGGCGCCAATGTTTTAGGGCAAAACTACTCCCCTGTTCATACTCACGAGTACGACACAGACAACATACTTATCATCCGATGACACGACTAACCCGTAGGTGCACGTAGGCAATCTCGTTAGCTTGTCAGGCTGAGACCAATCTACACATATGCACTTTTATGATGCATCACTCATTAACCCTGATAAAATGCAACCCACTCTATCCCTTAACGCTTACAACACAGTTTACACATCCAATGAACTCGGAATCGCATCAAACTTACTAGGCATCATCCTCTCACTAGGACATACTTACCTATAAGTCTAATCTCACCAGATTTGAATCCTAGCTATCTCGAATGCTGTCGCGATAGACCAACAGGTCATAATCCAAAAGTGGGCGAAACTTAAGTTTATCAGTATCTATGTGTAGCTAATCTCTTTCTCATTCCATGAAGCACTTGATTATTGAAAAGAGACACTGTTTGTGCTACTTACAAGCAAAACAAGCTCGTGGAAGAATCGATCGCGATCAACTCGAAACGGCGAATGCATGGCGTGGGCGCGTAGCTCTCGGAGAGACTATCGCGGTGGTGTGGTCACGTCGTGAATCCGGTGAGGGAGAAGCGCGTAGCGAAGAGGATAAGACACACTCTCTCTCTCTCTCCGACTCGTACGACACATGATTAATTCAAATGTTGTTTTTTAAAAATGGTTCTAAGGTGACTTTTATACTTTAGTTACCTTAGCTCAAAAATGTACATGGGGTTCTCTTGCTCATGATTACAAAGTGGGAATAAATCTGAGTCCTGACTAACTGACTAATATTTACATAATCCAGACGAATGGATCAAACTGATAAGACGTCTTTGACATAAAAAATGGAATTTGATATGCTTTACAAATGGGCTCATTACAACAGTTGGACCAATGGGGCTCCAACAATCCCTCAAACATCCCATGTAATTATGATGGTGAAAAAATTACTTGCAATTTTTGGCATTGACTTTCGGGGCAAGGTCATGACACGCATAGCTCTTTGTCAAGCCCTGGGGGTTGACAGTGCCCAAGCTATAGCTGCTTCTGTACTTACATCCATTCTACCCAGCGCTATAGAACGTCGTAGAGAGATCGCAAAGCGGCTCCTATTAAAAGATAGTTAGGCCGGATGTACAAGATTTTAAATGAAAATTATCTCTTTTGTCCATGATCTTTTGCAAAATTCAATTTACTGTTTTGTTCATGTTTAGTGACAAGGCAAACTCCAAAAATTCTACCCATTTGTAATATGTGTTAACTATTTGAAAGTTGATTTTGTACATTGAAAAAAACTTGTCCAAAAACTAGCATATAATTGCTTTTCTTGTACTAGCGATGCCTTGTCTGTGACATTTTTTCAATTCTAAATGTGTCCATAAGGTAGCAAGAATTATCCTTGCAAGCTTGCTATCTGGCTAAACCTCACTGTCTTATGGACAACACCAATATGACTAGTTTTGCAAATTTCTGGTAAATACAGAGCAAACCTTTTACCTAATGGACAATTTCAAGCCAACCAAAAAATTTATTTAGCTTTGGTTGCCATCATCTAAGCTATGCCTGTCAATTGGAGAACATTTTGTATAGTTGATTAGCATCTCACCTTCAACCATTTAACAAAATAAATGTAGACAAATAGACATTAAAAGTGGACGTTAAGTTTACATAGAGCGACAAAAAGAGACGTATTGTATTGGTCACACCAAGTGAAAATACATTGAGTTCACAAGAAAACTTGAATCGAGTACAAGGGTTCCAAAGTAAATTGATTCCAATAAAAAAGTTAGTTACAAAAAGAGGTTTTGACATCATAGGGTATAAGCCATGCCTTAGGTGACATACAAGTTGCATGTTCTTGGCCATGATTGTTACACGCTTGGCATGGACAACACATGAGAACGTGTCTTCAAAGAGACTGACCAAATAAGCCTTTGCAGCCTCCTGAATTGATTTGAGGGCAATTGTTGACATCCAAAGCTCTGTGATGTAGCTTTGTAGCACTTCCTTGCATGCCCGTGCAAATGCTGCTTTCCTTATAAGCAGGTCCGTTGTCTTTTGGTAATACCGAATTTCATAAAATGCTCTATAAAATCGTCGTGTTCTTTGAGGTTGGCGTTGTGGGGCCTCTGAGCTCCTTCTGGCTTTACTCTTTGTGGCTTCCTGTAGAATTTTGAATTTTGACGGTGCTTGGGAGGTGGCTAGGGGGCATCTTCATCCGGATCATAATCCTCATCATTACTGCTACACTTATCCTTGTTGGGTTGATCACAAGGCATGGCACCCATTCCTTTGGGCAGTGAGTTGCCAGCGACATTGGGGCGACCTCGCCCAGATGGCATTGCACCCATTTGGCCTGGCAACGTCTTCCCACCCACCCTATGGTTACTGAGATGTCCTCCCCTTCCCACGATGGACGTTCATCGGACGTGTCCGTCTCTGTGCATTCCGGGTCAGCTAGTTCTTCTGGTTACCGATTTGCACGCTTCTTCTGCTTTTTGAGTGCCTCAATGGTCTTCAAGTTCTTCTTTGCAGTCTGTTTGGTCCTTGCCATCGTGAAAGTGCCTTTGGGGGGCTTCTTAGAGCTTGTGGTGTTCGGTGAGGGAAGGAGTGTTATGTGTTTGTGAAGGGGGGAGTTTTACCTCTTTATATAGGGTGGCCATGTAAGGGTGGGTTCACATGGTGGAAAAGAGCCGCTAAAAGCATGAGAAAATAATCTTTTGAATTTTAAAACCACATGAAATTAGAGAACTATTCAAACACACATATTGAAACATACACTTGTAAAATTGCATAAACAATCAAACAATGCAAACACTTGATCTGTAACATTTAATGGCCTAGTAACTTGTGTGTTGTGGAAAATAGCATGAACATAGTGAGCATTTCATTAGAATAGATTCCTAATGAGATTAACAAGAGTGCTTGGGTGGAGAGAGCAACAAAAGCATAACACCTAGTTAGATAGCATGAACAATACTTCAAAAGAGAGAGAAATTAAGCAATTGAAAACAGTTGAGGACCGGATTTGCATGGAGCCGGTCCCCCTCCAAAAGGCTTTGTATTATGGTTTCTCCCATCAAGAGAGACATTTTACAATACAATTCTTTGTGTTCCTTCAATACTAGATAGTGCAATGAAGATGGAAACTTCATGCACTAAGCAAAACACTTATCTAACACAACATCAATTCCCTCACGGTCTCAGACCCAAGACCTCACACACCTTCGAAGATGGTGAGAGCTAGCGGGGTATGAGAGTAGATTGAGAGGAAGAAGGAGTATTCTTAGGAGAAATATGTACATCTCCTCACATAATCACTCATATTAGCATAGCTTAGCTTAGTAATCAGCATGGTAGAGGAGATTAGCATGCATTGAAGCTTGGATCTTGGTTGGATTTGCATCACAAAGCCAAGAGTTGTTGGTGTAGGCCTCCCTTCTCACAAGCTTGGAGTAGGTGGTAAGATTCCCATTAAAGCTTGAGAAGGAGAGAGAGTCTTCTTTGCTTCACACATGAGATTGTGTGAGTGTGTGTGTGTGATAAGGCCTTCCAAAAATCAGCCCCCCTCTCTCTCTTGGTCGACCCCCCTTGCTAATGACTCATGCTACAGCCCTATTGGACCTCCCCAGCCTCACCCAATGGAAATTAAGCAGCATAAGTGATAGACTTCTGACATGTGTCCCCCTTTTCCCTTTTGTGAGAGCTTTAGGTAATTATTTAATCCAACTAAACTCTCATTGGACCCCTTTGCCTCCTGGCCAATAGGAATCAGGCAAGCCATTGGGCTGCTGAATGCTCATTGGTCCCCTTGGGAGACTGTCCAATAGTCTTCTATAGAGCTTAATTCTTATTGGTTCTTTTATTAAGTGTTCTTAAATTAATTAAACTAGATTTACTCTAGCCTAATTCTCATTGGTCCACCTCCAAGCCCATCCAATAGAATTTGAGTACACCTTGTGGGCATCGGGGCTAGGGAGCTACCATGTGTCCCTCTTTCCCCTTGTGTACAAATGAAGCTTGTGAGTGTGTGTGTGTGTGAGTTTCTCTCTCATCCCCTACTTGCAAGGCTCGCCCCCTCCTATGTAGGGATTATGAAGACTTTTTGTGACACACACAAAGCATCCAATTCCCCTAACGTTTGACTTTTGGACACAACCTTTGAATTTTTGGAACCTTAGCATTTTGGAAGTCTTAATGGGCTGAACCTTAGGGTCTTTTAATCCCATTGTTGCACATTTCTCTTTTGCAGATGGACTCCCCTTTGGATCCCTACTGTGGCCGGTCTGCTAGCTTAACCAATATTCTAGCTTTTTCTCCCATGTCACTTCCCCATATTAAATGATCAATTTAACATGAGAAAATCATTTAGGAGAATTATATATTGATTATTATGACATTACCTCTCTCTTGAAATCATAGTCTTCCTCGACTATGGGCTAGAGAAGATAAAGCATATTCATTAGTCCTTTTTCCTAGCGGGTAGAGGATCCCTATGTTACCCTACGACATCATTCCAAAATGGATGACTAGTCCATTTGGTGCTTGAAGCCTAAGCTGCCGCAAGCATGTCTGCACATTAGTCCCATCAATCTTCCATAGTAGAGTGACAAGGTCTACTTGGTGTTCGGGAGATGTCGTCTCCACAAACTTGATCTAAGCATGCATACTACTTTAGTTTTGTGCACAATAAAGAAAAAGAGAGTGTTATAAGACAAAAACTTTTGTTTATTTTTAACATTTGTACCTTTGCTTACTCTAGGGAAGCATTGTAAGATTTGACAAGGTTTAGGTTATCCTTTAATTGTATGCCTTGCATCCATCTAGCATCTTCAAAACGATAATTTTTAAACTTACTAGGATATCGTCGGATATTCTTACTGCATCTTAGTACCTTGTCTTCATGTCGGAGAATGGACTCGGGCTGCAGCACGTCTTCTTGGTCCTCGATCTCCGGTGGGTCTTCAATAGTTGGTTCTTGAGGTGGCTCTCCTTTATAAGGCTTTAATAGGCTCACATGGAAAGCATTGTGTATGAGCCAATGACCGGGCAACTTGAGTTGATAGGCCATCTCATTGATTGGCCTAAGAATCTGGAAGGGACCATAGTACCTTTTTGCTAACTTAGCATAATACTTTTGGTGTCCCGTAGGATTCTTGCCCGTGGTGTGCCTTAATCGAGCATTGGGAAATTTGAGTAAGACCCAATCATTTTCTTTAAAGGCTTGGGCTCTGCTGTGCTTGTCAGCAGCAGCAGCCTTTTGCCTTTGTTGTGAGATAGAGATAGCATCCTTAATCTTTTGGAAAATTCTTGTAGGTCTCGGCTATACTCATCTACAACGAAGATCTTCCCGTGTACCTTAAGTAGCAAGAGACTTTTTGATCTTCCCTCAATTACCTCAAAAGGTGCTTTTCTCGTGGAAGTATGTACAGTGTTATTGTAGGCATACTCCACTAAGGGTAAGTACTTCTCCCATTGGGATCTTTGATCTACTTCTGTTACATAGGCTTTTAGTAGATTGAGAATTGTTAGGTTAGCTATTTCACTTTGGCAATCCAATTGCGGGTGATAGGCCAAAGAGAAGTTTAGCCTTGTTCCCAAATTCTCAAAGAGACCCTTCCAGAAATTACTAGTCATTCTAGGATCTCTATCCGACACTATGGACATTCGCAAGCCATGGTACTTGAAGATTTGTGAAATGAAGAGGGTTGCCATTTGATGTGATTTGATAGTCTTTTTGACTATAAAATGAGCTTGTTTACTGAACCTGTCTACTATCGTCCATATTCTCATATTCCCATGGATAGATTTAGGCAATCCAAAAATAAAATCCATGGATATGCTCTCCCAAGGTGAATTAGAGAGCAATCTAGGCTGCTTCCCTCTATCAAACTTCGGCTTTTGGCATACCACACATTTAGAAACATACTCTTGTATGCTTGCTTTCATGGTAGGCCAATAGAAATATGTTTCAATCCCCTTTAGGGTAGACTGAATCCCTCTATGCCCTCCATAAGGAGGAGCATGAGATTCATACATTACTTTCTCACATAGTGAGCTAGTAACGCATAGTCTATTGCCGTAGAGAAGATAACCATCTTGTAAAGTAAATGGTTCCTCTTTCTTCCCTAGTGCAAGGGCTGAAATCACATCTCTAAAATTGGGATCAATACCATACTCATCTATCATAGAAGATAGATCATTGTGAGTTGCTATGGAAACTGCATTCACTCTCGACCGTCTTGAGAGTGCATCGGCTACTTGATTATGCTTGCTAGCAATGTGAGCAATATGAAAATGAAATTGCGAAAGAAAGTTTGCCCACCTCATTTGTTTGTCGGAGAGCTTGGTCTGAACATGAAGTACTTAAGACTTTGGTGATCCGTTCGCAAATTGAAAGGAGTCCCCAATAAATAGTGCTTCCATGAGTCTAAGGCATGTAGAACTGTGAGGAGTTCCTTTTCATATATTCCTAGAGCTTGCTCAACAGGGTCGAGCCTTCGACTTTCATAGCCTATGGCATGCCCTTCTTGAAGCAAAACAGCTCCAAGGCAATCACCACAAGCATCACATTGGACCTCAAATGGCTTTGAGAGATCCGTAGTGTAAGCTCAGGTTGAGAGATAAGCTTTTCTTTAAGCTTTTCGAAAGCATGGTTCTCCTTGGCAGACCTTGTGTACCTAATGTTTTTCTTTGTTAGGTCATGTAATGGTCCTGCTATTAGTGAGAACTTTTCTATGAAGCGTCTATAGTATGCGCACATACCTATAAAGCTTCTTAACTCATGAAGATTCCTTGGTTTAGGCCATCCTTTTATTACCTCTAACTTTGATGGACCCATTTGTATGCCATCCTGAGAGATAATGTGACCTAAATACTGAATCTCTTGTAAGAAAAACTCACTTTTCTTTCGATTAACATAAACTTTATTCTCTTTACAATGTCTTGATCAAGTATCCGTATTTGATGATAGCCACTTTTTAGATCAATCCTACTAAAGTAGGTGGACCCTTGTAGCTTATCAAATAGGTCTTCTACCCGTGGAACGGGAAAACAATTCTTGATAGTGATCCTATTTAGTGCTCTATAGTCGACACACTAGTTAGATAGCATGAACAATACTTCAAAAGAGAGAGAAATTAAGCAATTGAAAACAGCTGAGGACCGGATTTGCATGGAGCCGGTCCTCCCTCCAAAAGGCTTTGTATTATGGTTTCTCCCATCAAGAGAGACATTTTACAATACAATTCTTTGTGTTCCTTCAATACTAGCTAGTGCAATGAAGATGGAAACTTCATGCACTAAGCAAAACACTTATCAAACACAACATTAATTCCCTCACGGTCTCAGACTCAAGATCTCACACACCTTCGAAGATGGTGAGAGCTAGCGGGGTATGAGAGTAGATTGAGAGGAAGAAGGAGTATTCTTACGAGAAAGATGTACATCTCCCTACATAATCACTCATATTAGCATAGCTTAGCTTAGTAATCAACATGGTAGAGGAGATTAGAATGCATTGAAGCTTGGATCTTGGTTGGATTTGCATCACAAAGCCAAGAGTTGTTGGTGTAGGCCTCCCTTCTCACAAGCTTGGAGTAGGTGGTAAGCTTTCCATTAAAGCTTAAGAAGGAGAGAGAGTCTTCTTTGTTTCACACATGAGATTGTGTGAGTGTGTGTGTGATAATTCCTTCAAAAAATCAGCCCCCCTCTCTCTCTTGGTCGACACCTCTTGCTTATTACTCATGCTATATCCCTATTGAACCTCCCCAGGCTCAGCCAATGGAAATTAAGAAGCATAAGTGATAGCGTTCTGACATGTGTCCCCCTTTTCCCTTTTATGAGAGCTTTAGGTTATTATTTAATCCAACTAAACTCTCATTGGACCCCTTTGCCTACTGGCCAATAGGAATCAGGCAAGCCATTGGGCTACTGAATGCTCATTGGTCCCCTTGGGAGACTGTCCAATAGTCTTCTAGAGATCTTAATTCTTATTGGTTCTTTTATTAAGTGTTTTTAAATTAATTAAACTAGATTTACTCTAGCCTAATTATCATTGGTCCACCTCCAAGCCCATCCAATAGAATTTGAGTACACCCTGTGGGCATCTGGGCTAGGGAGGTGACATGTGTCCCTCTTTCCCCTTGTGTACAAATGAAACTTGTGAGTGTGTGTGTGCGTGAGTTTCTCTCTCATCCCCTACTTGCAAGGCTCGCCCCCTCCTATGTAGGGATTATGAAGACTTTTTGTGACACACACAAAGCATCCAATTCCCCTAATGTTTGACCTTTGGACACAACCTTTGAATTTTGGAACCTTAGCATTTTGGAAGTCGTAATGGGCTGAACCTTAGGGTCTTTTCAGCCCATTGTTGCACATTGCTCCTTTGTAGATGGCCTCCCCTTTGGATCCCTATTTTCCCTCCTTTGGATCCCTATTGTGGCCGGTCTGCTAGCTTAACCAATATTCTAGCTTTTTCTCCCATGTCACTTCCCATATTAAACGATCAGTTTAACATGAGAAAATCATTTAGGAGAATTAAATATTGATTATTATGACATGATACAAAAAGAGAGAGCATCCAAATGTAATAGATTTTTCATTTTCATGAGGTTCTAAATACATCTACTACCTTTTGACCCAAACTTTTCCAGCCCTAGTCCTTGATGCTCTCCACACTGCATGCCATGCTGGACCTTGTGAGGATTTCCAACGTTTTGAGGAATGAACATGGGCCAGTCAACGGGCTTCTTTTGCCAAGCGCGATGACCTTGCACATTCAATCGGCACGTTGTATCCAAAGGTGGTGCAATAAAACAAATTGAACATTTCCTGAAGATAGCATGAGCGCACTAAACCCCCTCCATGTCTTGTATTGTTAAGTAGACACCCGTGGCACGATAGTGTGACTTCTGCATACCTTGCGTGCTCCAAAGATCCAATGAATCATACATGTTCATAAAGTATGCACCATGGGCATAGAGGATGTGCTGCCCAAAAATCCACAACACATCGATGATCAAAACTAAAGCATAGTATAGACGAAGTCGGAATAGCAAGCACTTACCATATTGTGTGTAATGTTCGATTCACCCCATGCAATGACGACGACCCTTGTGAACTCCACCACCAAATTTTGGAATTCTTGTCGTTGCTCACTGGTTGTGCTTGCAAGTCATAGTATCTTCATCATCTTGTCGAATACCGCCCAAACATGTTGTCGGCTAAACACAACACTTGCATTGCTATCATTGTACATTGTATACTTGCAGAGAGCCTTCCACAACTCCCATCCACATCCAGATGTTGATGTTCTGGGAACATCACCCCTTTCCTTGGACCGAACCCTCTTCAAAAAATGCCTTGCCTTTAGTCCACTCATGGACACTGGTTGGGCCACTTCCTGAGCGCTTGCATTGTTCTTCTATGCAACAATGGAGGTGTTGGTCCCATGACAACCTATTGAATTTAACAGCCCTTCCAGTTTTGAGATAGTGTGACAAGCGACCTCTCCACATGCTTCATTGTAAAGGCATAATCAATATAAAGCTATAATAAACGATCAAAGATGCGTATAAAAGCATGAAATGTGCAAAAATGCACATCATTGAGAGGGGAGTTAATTATAGGGTTCCATTCACTGTCTTTTGTGGCACGATTGGACTCCTCCATCATATGACATCGTAGAACCGAATGCTCCCACACACATATAATTTGTGAATTGTCATCTTCCTCTGTTTCGTCAACCATTGCGATCTTGCATACATTCCCCTTATAGCCCTTAATGTAAAATGGAAAAGGATACAGAGCTCCTGTCCCTTGTTTGCACCCTAGAATGCATTTGATTGTTTTCAAATCGCCACCTAAGTGCCAGTCAACTTCAAACTCCCCTATGCCATCTACTTGGACTTTTTTCCCAGCTAGTTGTGCTTTAATGACATTTGTTATCCATGGAATGCGTTCAAAAATACAAGCAAGCACTCCATGGGTCTCTTTGGGAACCTCAATAGCATCAAGCCACCAAATTTCTTTCTCCGACTGCACACTGAAAGATGGTGCACAATCCTCGTTCATAGCTGTACGTTTTGCATGAAATAATGCCTCGTTCATGAGAGTAATACTTATCCTTTCTAATCTTCATTTCTTCACAATCTGACACTCGTTTAGCTTGAGCACAAACACCAACTTTGAGCCTAGCACTGAAAAATATCCAAAATAAAATAAGGAAAACCATAATTAAAAAAAAAAGGAATGCATTATTGTAGCCTCACCATTAGGTGGTACACCATAAAAATGTATCATTGCCATTTGAAGCCTTCTCAAATCAACAAAAATATTATTTGAGATTGAGTAAGGAAATCCCTTGTCCACCCCGTCTGCACCTACGCTTGCATTGATACGTTTCTTAACTCCTTTGGACCGCTTGGTAAAGATGGATGAAGGCATTATCACCTCTATGTGTAAATAGCCTCCTATTCAAAAGTACACGTCTTCGTTCAAGGCCTTCTTAGCAAGATTGCCTTAAGTGGTATAGGAAAAACATTCTAAGTAATTCCTCTTTCCCTTAAAGCATCATCGCTCACAAAATTTGAAAACCTTCGCATCACCTCCTTTGTGACAGCATTGTTTAAATGTTTTGCATTTGGTGCTTGTAAAAGGGCTACAACATTCGATTTCTTGAGGCACAAACTTAACAAATGGATGCGATCCTCTTGACTGTGGCCACCACACAGTTCTTGGATAAAATTCCCAGAAGAATGAACAAAAACATAATTACAAAATTTCTACAAGAATGGACAAAAACATTAACACAGAAACACAGATTGGAGCATAGCAAAATGTACTTTGTAGCTGTAACCCTTCTTTTTCTAGCACCGCCTTTGGGGGACTAAGGTCTCTATGGCATTGAAGCTCCTCTTACGTTCCCTTGCACCTAAGGGCGTCTTTTTAAGCTACAAGATCTTATCTTCAAGATTTGCAATCTTAGCATCCTTCTCTTCCACCTGTAGCTTAAGAGGTTTCCACTTCCTCCTCCGCATGAAAGATCCTTTCACGCAATCCACTAGTGGTATGGGAAAGAAGTTGACATTGATGTAAAGACCATTGTGCACCATCAGCTTCAATAGTCGACAATCGCTTACAGTATCCAAGAAGACTTTGCTCCCCTCTACCTACATATTGTAAGAATGAAGCAAGGCTATTAAATGTTGGGTACACATTGATGGCTGGGTCATTACGATAGAGGCAAATATGCACCCAAAGGTCCACATTGGTGTGACCTGCAGCACGGCTTGTGCAGTTTACAAGTAATGACGCTTTGAGGATGTGAAGTCCTTCGGCAACCGAACATGTAGAGAAACCGTTTCCAAACTTGACAATCTTGCTATGGATGGGAGGTTTGTAATGTCGCCTAGCTCTATGGCAAGGAGAAAAAAGCTGGCCTCAAGCAAGAGTGGAGAGCTGCAGTAGAGGCATGGAGTGGAGAGGTGAGCTATGGAGTGACGAGCTATGGGATGAGAGCTTCAGGAGAGCTATGGAGTGGAGAGATGCAAGAGAGCTACGAAGTGGAGAGGGGGGGTATGGAGTGGAGAGCCATGGGGCTCCAGCTGCAACAAAGCTATGGAGTGGACATGCATCGAAGAGAGGGAAGGAGGAAGTGTGTGTGCTGAAAAGTAGAAGAGAGAAGAGAGAGGGAGAGGAGTGAGAGAGGGGAGGAGGAAGAGTGTGTGCTAAAAAGTAAGAGAGAGAAGAGACAGAGAGGATTGTTTTTGGAGAGAAACAAAAAAGGTGAGAAGTTTCATATTTTGCAGGTCTAGCTGTGAGATTTTGAAAGAGAAAAATGATTTTTTCGTATACATATAGATTGTAGAGAAGTTTTGAGTAGAAGTAAGAATTTTTTGATTTTTTTTGAAAAAAAATGTTTGTTTGAGCTGAAGCTATGGACACCCTTGATGATGTCACAAAAGAAAGAGGGAGACGGTAGTTATTGTCATAAGAACCACCACTATTTTGGGTAGAGAGAGAATGTTCCTATTCTCCCTCCTTAGCCTCTATTTCAACCTACAAAAAAGCCTATGACAACGTTAAAAAAAGCCTATGAAAATACCCTCATTCAATGGTCTTATCTCCTAAACCACACACAATTTCAGCTTTAATCCCTTAAAATTAGGGATCCTTACAAGGCCCTTTTGGGGTTCATATTTTCTCTAATGTGTGTGGTGATAAAATATTGGATGCAACTACGTCTAGTCGTACTCATTCAAGTTCTTGCCATGCATCATGTGTATTAGATTATTATGCTTCGGTTATTTTTAGTTTATTTCATGAACCTATTTCTTTTGATGAAGCATAGAATTCAATCCACAATGCATTGACGGTAGACACTTCCTTAACCCCTTCAACATATCTAACAAAGGTGCAACAATGCGTGCGAATCCTTATTGTGAGAACTATACGCTCCTCAAAGACCTAAAAGACACCTAACATCATAAACTCAAGTAAATCCCAATCAAGAAAAGATTGAACCTTGGGTGAAAACCATGGGCAAAAATAACATACCCAAGGTAGAAAAACCTCACTCATAAAACATTCCAACTTCTTTGTTGCAATGTATGGACGGTTCGCATCAAGATGCTCAAGCTACATCATGTTCATGAAGGAAAATCAAGGAGGCGGAACTCGTTTTGCTTACATAACTCTTCTTGCTTAGTAAAGCTCGAAACATATCATTTTTTTTACAAATCATTTGAGCCAGTCTAGAGAAGTAAAAACATATGAGCTTCAAAAGTTGGAAGATTTTGAGAAGAGCACAAGGCCAAAGGCCACAACACAACGCCTAGCCGTCCTCCTTGTATATAGCTTTAACAAGAGTCCCCCATACAGCCTAACGAAAAACTCATCCTTGTTAAAGCTATAGCATCGTGAGTGAATTGGCCAATGT
The DNA here is from genome assembly GCF_014529385.1 of Adiantum capillus-veneris. Classification (NCBI taxonomy): domain Eukaryota; kingdom Viridiplantae; phylum Streptophyta; class Polypodiopsida; order Polypodiales; family Pteridaceae; genus Adiantum; species Adiantum capillus-veneris. The sequence goes on along the minus strand of NC_140951.1, from coordinate 42,614,293 downwards.
GATACCAATATTTATTTTGGCTTTAGGTATTTATTTTACTTATTTGTCGAAGTCTTGGGTAGGGCAATTTACTAAGGGGTTTACTTAAGGGCCAGGCTAGTATATGAGCACCACCTCGCCCCCATTGTATACTCACTAATTCATTGGCTAGTTGGTTTGTTCAACTCTCTCTCTCTCTCTCTCTCTCTCTCTCTCTCTCTCTCTCATGTGTATTCTCCCCATTGCTCTATGCATTCGCATCGTTGACTTTGACATGGTATAAAAGCTTCGTGCTCTCCGATCGTAAGGGAGGAGAATTGCTATTGAGAAGAGGAGTGGCGGTGGCTCGTGACTTGTTGAGTAGCGCTTTAAAACGCTAGGTGTAGAGGTAGCTATGAGCGTTGGACAAGTAGGTTGCACTAGAAAGCATTATTCTACATCATTTTGAAACGCTAGGAGGGTAGTGGGGCTTCATTGCCAACACAACAAAACTTCTTGAGTTGTAGCGTTTTGAAACACTCATGGTGGGAAGAGCTAACTATGACTGCATGGATTTTTTTTGCGAATGGAGAACGTCTTGAAACGCCCATAACATGTTGTGGCTTCTTCTTACTGTCCATGGCTGAGCGTTTTGAAACAACTTTAAAGAAGTGCCTCTGAAGGGCGTCTTTTTCCAACTTTCTAAAATGCTAGGCATATGGTGGCATTGGAAATAGTTTACAAGGGGCATGCTACAAAGGTTGACCAAGTGGCAATAGAGGGGATCCAACATCGACAAAGGCTATGGATAACGCCTCGACTAGTATCTAGTTAGCGATCTATGCACGGGGGAAGTTCTCAAGGAAGCCGTCAATTTTTTTGGCTCGGGATTGTGAAGGCAAATGCAAATATACTAATTTTCTAGAAAATAGAGGCAAAGACAAGCTTGAAAAGGATGGCAGGGCAAGTGCTCAATTAGCAGCCTCGATACGCACAAGGTTCGAGAGCCGTTGTTATAAATATGAGAAGACGCTTTGTTTGGCTCAGAAATGCAAAGCCGAAAGCAAAAGCAGGATGTCACAAAAGGAAAAAGGCAAACGCAAGCTGGACAAAGGTAACGATGATAAAGATTTGATAAAGGAGATTGGCATTGCACATGTGGTGGCAGCGGCCACAATGGCCAAGACACCGAATTTCTAGTCACGTGGAAAATGCCGCAACTAGCTTCAGCTAGGGAGAGGCTTGTGACATGTGTATAGGTCGGTCAGAGTTTTCGTTTGTAGTTCGTACTCCCAGTTCTCATTTAAGAACGCTCCATCTAAGATTGAGGTGCTAGGGGTGTCCTTTGAGCTAGATGCAATGTTTCTTTCTAGGGGTTGGCCCTTAGCGGTTGCTAAGTCAGGAGCACTCGATTGCTCTCTTAGCAAGGATATTGACATAGGGGCTTTCGCTTTTAACTCTCTTCGTTGCTCCGCCTTGCGTAAGCTCTCGACTTCCTTTTCCCTTGCTGCAAGGATATATCGCTCAACCTCTTGCACTTCGGCAAGGCTTCTACCATCGGGTAATATGACCTCGGAGAGGAATAGCTCTGAAGAATCAGGAGGTGCAGTGAATGAAGTATTCACGTGCACATTCTCTAAGGGCATAGGGTCTACATTGGTCATGAATGGAGAATTTACTTCCCCACCCCCCTCATTTACATCATTAGCTCCATGTTCGGAGCGAGTGGCTCTACTAAAGGTTTCCTTCAAGCGGCTAAGCACGCTCGGGTCAGTGGGTACGGCTCACTCATCAGCTTGAGAAGACGATAGGGGTTTCTCTATGTTGCATTCTGGATTTGCCTTTTTGGTAGGACATGGTTCCTAGGAAAAGTTATACAAAGGTTATGTGAATCGAGACAAATCTATATGGTCAAGGACAACCATAATCAAGTCAAGCAGGCACGAAGTTTGAAAGAAATTTTTTGATTTTCAATACATGGTACAATTTGACAAGGTCGATTCTTTGTGAATGCTCGACACGGTCGACTTTCTTTTGCTACGCCATTGTAAATTGGCAAGAGTATCTGTTAGCTATGCGCACCAGAACTCCATGAGTACTTATGTGAAACAAGGCTTCCCTTTTGGTATTTGGCATCGCGGTTTTCATAGTTTGGAATATGCTCTTAGCATACGAACTTGGGAAAACTTACCAAGATGTTTATAGGTTTTTACATCCCACGAGGGTGTATATGATACATGCGCTAACTCACTCGAGTAGTACATATGTCTATGAGCCAGATCCGAGCGAAGTACCAAAAACCTCGCCACAAGTGGGCGACAAGGTTAGTAACTATCAAGTTATGTTTGTTTTGTGTATTTTTTACTTTTCACTTTGCAAAAGATCTCTCTGCTCTGCAAAGCAAAGTGCTTGGGTAGACTCCATACGAAGCCGCTATACAAAGCAAATTGCTTTGCCAGATTTCATGTGAAGCAAGGCTTCTCTTATGTGCAAAGGTATTATCGATTGAATTTAGATCAACAATAATGGCACACATCTTTAGCACTACGTGGATATAAGCTCACAATTTACGCAATGACGCACTTTGATATATCCATATTAGTGTAATCGTGCAAGGCACGTATAACAAAGGCTCACATGGTTGAGACTATCATTGAAGCCAAGGGATTATTATTCTATTTTTTGTTTTGTATGCATGGCATACTAGTACGATGGCCGTACAACACCCATCATCGCATACGCTTCTGCTATAGCACTAGCTACTCTGTCAAAGACACACTCAGTTATTGATATTCTAGAACATTTTGTGTTCATGTTTATTCACAGGGAAAGTGCCATACATATGCAGCCTCATACACTCACGATCACATACAAGGTAAGTCGGTCAAGATGTGACTTATGGTACCTCTCTCTACGAGTGCATGGTACAAGTACATTGCTGTACGCTTATAGGATAAGCTAAGACACATACATGGTCTGCATATGCAAGGGGCATACAACACATTCGAATAAGGAGTTTTCCTCAGCCAACCAATCTCTCTCTCTCTCTCTCTCTTTCCAACTTCTATGCGGAAAAGGTGAAACTGGGCATGATTTTTTATTGACATCTTTCTATGTCAATAAGATAATAGGAAGGGCTAAGAGCCAACAGGAAGGGCTAAGCGGATTCCATAGTATACAAAACACTATGGATGTGCTGCAGACAATCCATTGTTGTTGGCCGGATTATACATAGTATGTATTTCAAAGTTCATTGTCTTGGAATGTTTGATGTGATGTGTTCATAGTTCATGAATGGGATTCTTGAACGTAATGTGCTCTACAATTCAATTTTCTATTGAGGCAAATGGTGCTCAAGATGTCATTCTTCTAAGGTAAAAACTTGGAGGTTGCATAACTGCCAGTGGATTGATCCTCTGTTGGGGTGTCCATGGTAGCTTCTTCATCGACTTGGATTTCCTACATATGTCCACTAAGACTTGTAGAGAAGGGTGTTAAAGTTATAGCATCTCAAGTGAATAGGCCACTGTGATCCCAATATTTAGGTTGGCTTTAGGTGTTTATATTACTTATTTGTCAAAGTTTTGGGTAGGGCAATATATAAGCACCACATTGCCCCCATTGTATACTCACTAATTCATTGCCTAGTTGGTTTGTTCAGCCCTCTCTCTCTCTCTCTCTCTCTCTCTCTCTCTCTCTCTCTCTCTCTCTCTCTCATATCGACTTCCTACAATTGCATGGGAAGCAAGCAAAAAGGTGCAAAAGACGCATAAAAGCAAGATCTTGAGCACGGGATGGATGCAAGACATAAAGAAGTGGTTTGGGAGATGGGATGCATTACACTTGGTAATTGATGCTTCAATTGACTCCCGAGTGAATGAAGCTTTTCTACAACGCCAATGTAAGGCTTGGGAGAAATTCGGTGGGTCACGCTTCATACATTACACCATCCATATTGCCCCCAACTACAAAACCATGTTCTTCGCTGAAAGAGGAAACCGTACTCACAGTTACATGCTTGAGCCTATCCCCTTCTCGGCGATACGCACTATCGCAGCCATTCGGCTTAGCTCCCATTTCCTTCGATGCGAGATAGGGCGTTGGGGCAATGGAGAAGAGTCAAATCGATTGTGCACATTATGCTCACTGCAAGTTCAAGAGTCTGAGTACCGCACACTACTAGAGTGCTCAGCTTTTGGTCACATCCGAACTTGCTTCTCTCACATTTTCAGCCATAACTTAGACCTACACACTTTCCTTTCCCAACCGAAGTGTGGGCTCTCCATTGCGACTCTCATCACCACAATTTTGGAGCATCGAGAGTCACTCATCAGCCATACACATACTACATCACATGTAACTTTGGTCCCATAGGTCATATTTGACCTCCGAGGATGATAATAAAATCTATGTATCTCTCTCTCTCTCTCTCTCTCTCTCTCTCTCTCTCTCTCGTGTATTCTCTCATTGCTCTACGCTTCCACATCGTCGACTCTGACAATCCTTGCGTGGCATTGTACTCTTCTAAGCCGAATAAGACGAGTAATGGTTTCTAACTCCTCGTTGCTCTAGCAAACCACAATGGCTTGAGAGATCAATTGATGCCATGGATGCTCTTGCTTGGATGAGTGGCCAACCCCAATGGAGACACAAAAAGACACTAAGAGAGATTTTTCTACAAGAGAGGAGTCATCCAAAACCAACAAAGGGTCTAAATACAAGCCCAAGAAGTATTGTTTTTTGTATTCAGGGGCCCTTCTTACAACGTTAAGTCCCACAAGGTCTTTATGACCCTTGAGGAGTGGGATCAATGGTAGAGAGGGGAGCACATGGATATCGAAGCAGGTAGAGGAAGGGCAAAAAGCAGGCCCTTGTGCACCCCCTAGTTCTTGAACTGATAAACCTAGTTTGAGAGGCACATGGCCTAACAAACACTTGGGTGAGTTCTGTTGACCCAAAAGGCAAAAAAAAATAAATCATATTTGAAACTACTCTAGAAAAAGGGAATAAGGTGAGAATATGTAAACCCCCTTTCCGGTGGTTCACATGCAATTGTTTTGTTCCATTACTTCACTTTATTAATGACCACGTGCACTTTGGTCTTGAGAGGCCTCTTCCTTGTTCATCCTCCCTTTTCTTTGTAAAGTTTTATTTCAAACTTTCTTGTTATTATATGAAAACAAGGTGAATAATCACAGTGGCCTTCTAAGAAAATGTAACGCAAAAGTAGATGATGGTTGTATTTGTAGAATTTATTTTTTCACAACAAATATTTTAAAGGTTGTACACAGGGTACATCATAAAGGGAGTAATAGATATATGGCAAAAGGTGACTAATAGGTCAAGTTGTTTTAATGGTAAACATGGAGAGATTACTTGTTGACCAAATTTGGCCGAACTTGGAAGTTTAGTTTGTTGCTTTTTGAGATTAATGTTGTAGTGACCTACGTAAAGAAACCAATGTGATTATTTTAATATGGGTTGAGATTTGAGAATTGATATCAACACTTAAATGACATAATTATGGTCAATTGATATTGATCATTGAATTATAGAAACATTTCTAAAGGAATGATCGCCTACTTAATTTTCTGTGAAATTTAAGTTAACAACAATAATATTTCATGCAGATGGCACTAATTAATGACATTTTTCTTCTTGCAACATTCTCTTGATCAAGTGCTACATGTGACATGTATGTATGAGTTTTTCCTTTGAAATGTATTTTACCAATATTGGGAATCTCTAAACTTAATCCCTAACAATGATATAGTAATAAGGTGACATTCTTATATTAAAACCAAAAGTTGATTTTTCTTTTGTTAGATGTGAAGAAATTCTTTCATTTAAGGGCAATTTATAAATTTTTGTGAATAAATTAATAAATTTTTTACCATTTATAAATCTTTCGTTCTTAGTTAGGAAGAAATTCTTTCATTTAGGGGCAATTTATAAATTTTTAGTTATAAATTGACTCCAAATGAAAGGAAAATTTATAAAAAAGATAAAATGTTTTGAGTAAAAAAGTTGAAAAGAAAGTCATTAGGTCCTTAAATGAACTAACCTATTTACAAACTAAACAAAGACTTTAAAAAAAAAGGTCAAGTGAGCATTAAATGAAAGGACCAAGTTACAATGATGGAAATACCCATTTACATTATAAAGAAAGATATAATCTTCATAAAACCTTCCCTTTCAATTGAAGAGGACACTTGTCCACCATCGACAACGTTTGTATCAATGACTCAAAACTTGCTCATTTTCTAAACCTTCCCTATGACCTTTGGAAGGCAAAAAATAAAGGTCTTTCTCTTGCATTAAGTGGTCATTCAAGTTTCAACAAGCGACCAAATTCTCTTGACTATTATTGAACACTTGAAAATCTTGAAGGAGGATTCGTCTAACTTTTTAAGGAGGAGTAAGCTCCATTTGATCTACCCATGCAATATGGTGCCACTTTAGTCACTCTTTGCTTACACAAGGGCAAAAGTGCAGTGCAGGACTCTCTATCTTATGAATTGCATGGGGTGATCTATATAGTTAACCATAAAGTAGTGGATACCTATAAATAACAAAGCTCTTGGTTTTTCCTTGCCCTAAAATGGCATTGCACCTGTCATAATAATCAATATCTAATTCTCCTAAATGATTTCTCATGTTAAACTGATCATCTAATATGGGGAAGTGCTAGGGGAGAAAAAGCTAGAATTTTTGTTAAGCTAGTAGACTGGCCACAGTAGGGATCCTAAGGAGGGAAAATAAGGATCCAAAGGGGGGGGGGGGGGCATTTGCAAAAGAGAAATGTGCAACAATGGGCTTAAAAGACCCTAAGTTTCAGCCCATTAAGACTTCCAAAATGCTAAGGTTCCAAAATTCAAACGTTGTGTCCAAAGGTCAAACATTAAGGAAATTGGATGCTTTGTGTGTGTCCCAAAAGTCTTCATGCATCCCTACATAGGAGGGGGCGAGCCCTAGTTGTAGGAGATAAGAGAGAAACTCACACACACACACACACACACACACACACACACACACACACACACACACACACACACACACACACACACACAGCTCCCTTTACACAAAGGGAATGAGGGACACATGTCAGCTCCCTAGCCCAGATGTCCACAAGGTGTACTCAAATCCTATTGGATGACCTTGGAGGTGGAACAATGAGAATTAGGCTAGATATAGTTTAATCAATTTAAAAACAGTATAAAAGAACCAATAAGAATTAAGCTCTCTAGAAGTATATTTGACAGTCTCCCAAGGGGTCCAATGAGCATCAGCAGCCCAATGGCTTGCCTGATTCCTATTGGCCAAGAGACAAAGGGATCCAATGAGAGTTTAGTTGCATTTATTAATTACCTAAAGCTCTCACAAAAGGGGAAAGGGGGACACTTGTCAGAAGGCTATCACTTATGCTGCTTAATTTCCATTGGCTGAGGCTGGGGAGGTCCAATAGGATGTGAGCCTGAGCAAATAGCAAGAGGGGTCGACCAAGAGAGAGAGGGGGCTGATTTTTCAAAGGCATTATGGACTTACACACTCACACAATTTATGTGTGGAGCAAGAAGACTCTCTCTCTCATTCTCAAGCTTTAATGAAAAGCTTACCACCTACTCCAAGCTTGTGAGAAGGGAGGCCTACACTAACAACTCTTGGCTTTGTGATGCAAATCCATCCAAGAGCCAAGATTCAATGCATGCTCACCTCCTCTACCATGATAATTACTAAGCTATGCTATGCTAATATGAGTGATTATGTGAGGAGATGTACATCTTTCTAGTAAGACTACTCCTTCCTCTCAATCTACTCTCATACCTTACTAGCTCTCACCATCTTCGAAGGTGTGTGAGGTCTTGGGTCTGAGACCGTGAGGGAATTGATGTTGTGTTTGATAAGTGTTTTGCTTAGCGCTTGAAGTTTCCATCTTCATTGCGCTAGTTAGTATTGAAGGAACACAAAGAATTGTATTGTAAAATGTCTCTCTTGATGGGAGAAACCATAATACAAAGCCTTTTGGAGGGGGGACCGGCTCCATGCAAATCCGGTCCTCAACAGTTGTCAATTGCTTAATTTCTCTCTCTTTTGAAGTATTGTTCATGCTATCTAACTAGGTCTTATACTTTTTGTTCCTCTCTCCACCCAAGCACTCTTGTTATTCTCATTAGGAATTTATTCTAATGAAATTCTCACTATGTTCATGCTATTTTCCGCTACACACAAGTTACTAGGCCATTAAATGTTACAACACCTCTTGGGATCGAGGAGGTCTTTAGTTGTTATTGAAATTTCCTAGAATATTTTTCCTTCAAATTGGTCGAATCCAAGTGCATACAATGAGTTTCTCTCTAGTTTCACAAGAAAGATTTGACACATTGTTGAGAGAATTTGGTGTCTCTCTATTATTTGACTTTACAAGACACCCAGCTCTAGGTCAATATTTAGGATTTCATGCAAGGATGCATGCTCAAAAATTTCTTAACAAACCCTGGAAATCCACTGAGAAGATTTCAAGAATATTCCAATCTTTCTCTCTCTCTCTCTATGATGTGTGTGTGTGTGTGTGTGTGTGTGTGTGAGAGAGAGAGAGAGAGAGAGAGAGAGAGAGAGAGAGAGAGAGAGAAAGAGAGAGAGAGAGAACTTGTAGATGATATGCAAACATCAAAACAAAAGAGAAAATATGTTTGGCTCAAGTAGGTTGGAGGTGTTCTGGCGCGCTCCCAAAAAAACTGAAATTCTCTCTATCCGTAGTAGAGTGGAATTGGATGGGTGGACCAGTCAATCCCTACACAGGGCCCGATGCTTTGCTAGTTATTTTGTTATAATTTTTAATGTTATGGTATACCCAGATTTTGTTATTGCATTAATACATGGTTTCTTGTTTCATTTAGATGGGGCATTTAAAGATTCTCTGTTGCCATTCTCTGGTGTCTCTGCACACTCTATTTAAGTCTCTATTTCACTCCCCCCCCCTCTCTCTCTTTCTCTCTCTCTCTCTCTCTCTCTCTCTCTCTCTCTCTCTCTCTCTCTCTCTCTCTCTCTCTCTCTCTATCCTCGCAATGGGATGTACACATATGTTCACCTTCGACAATGTTATTTTTTCTTGAGTATGCTTTCATTCATAGAACCCATTCACAGGTAGCACTAGTTGCTACGTGACTCTGGATGTAGTTCGGCTCATGGCCTAAACTCCATGCTAGGTTGGGCGTTGAGAACCCCTCTTCTATGCAAATGCTTTTGCAACTCTGATGTATATTGGAAATTGTATAATAAAAGTTGTATATGAAAAATTGCATAGAGTTATAGATTGTGTATTTCATCTATAGACCCCTAGGGAGAGGTATCTCTCACTATTTTTTCTTGCATCTCGGTGCCACCTATTTGAGCACGTGTCATGCGGTTATGAAATGAAAGTTTTATGTTTTTTATGTATGTTGTGTTTCAAATACTTCCATTGTATGTTGTTGTGGAGCAAATTTTGGCTTGTTTTGGTGACCCTGGTCGTTTTTGAGACTCTATTCAAAAGAGCCCTTTCTGAGATTGTGGCTAGGAGTGTTTGCATAGCCTTTTGTGAGCATCGTTGTGTGAGATTGTTTGAAGTGGAGCACTAGGGTCCAGGTTACCCAATGTGAGGTGGTTTAGGTTGGTGGAGATCCCCCTTTGTGGCCTCGCCATAGGACATGCATAGAAGGGTATATATGCTTTTGATGCCTTGTTGGCAATCACATTTATATATTATCTTGATTAATTCTATGCTGTTTATGCTTAGAGAGTTCTCTTGATATTTCATGTGTTGATTTGGTCTTAGTTTGGGTTGAGAGTTTGCTCCATGTATAGGGGAGACTCTACCAAATTTGTTCCACGAGTCTTCTAGTTTTCTTACAATACATATTTGCGTTGACATTGCAGTGTTATGTTGAGTTTTTTTAGTTGAGATTTTTGATCTCCAGGCAGAGACACTTTGCCAAAAAAAATTGTCAAAAAATTTGCCATAAGTTCTTAGCGTTACTCTCTTACAATTACCTTTTCTTAGTATGGCTGGATTTTTTGAGAAAGAAGATTACTACATAAAGAAGTTTGATGGCACAAATTTCACTATATGGAAGAAGATAATTCTTGATGTGCTAATAAACAAAGGACTTGTAGTTTCATTGAAAGAGCGCAGAGAGGGCTTGTACACTAATGATCAATGGAAGGTTCTTGATGCTCGTGCCATGGCAACTATTAGGTTTCATCCTGGTGAGTCTATACTCTTCACGATTATGGACAAGACCAATGCTAAAGAACTATGTGATTCTTTATGCTTAGCATGGGATGGTAAGAGTGCATCAAACAAAGTGTTTCTGATGAAGAAGCTTATGTGTCTTAATGTGAAAGAAGGTAGTAGTGTGGGTTTACACTTGAACAAGTTTAAAAGTGTGTTTACTTAGTTAACATCAAAGGGGCTTAATTTTGGTGATGAAATGAAAGCCATTTTCTTACTATGTGCTTTGTCTGCATTGTGGGACACATTTAATACTGCCATTAGTAACTCCGTCCCTAAGGGCAAGCTTGTTTTTGGTTACTATTGCTTTGCTCAAGAAAGAGATTTGACATCAGCCTCTTGAAATTTCTAGGCATGGTGATCTGTATATGGAAGGTGGAAGTAGCCAGAAAAACAAACAAAGACAGAGCGGTTGTAGTTGTAGTCACAGTTGTTCTCAAGATCGCAAGAATCCACGTAGCAAGAGCCATGGACGTGACAAAGAAACATTACATGCTACCATTGTCACAAGAAATAACACATGAAGAAATATTATCGTTTGCTGCAAAGAGAGAAGGGAAAATCCATTTTCTTAAGTTTTGCACCCCTTAAGAATAGTATGAAGGTAGATGAACTCAATATTTTTGAGTCTCCACATGTTGATGATGTTCTTGGCATGTCCTAGCCGTCAAATATACTAGTCTTCACTTCTAATTTGAGTCTAAAGGTGTTGTAAGCCGTTGATGAATGCTATGTACAGAATTGGATTATTGATTCAGGTGCCAGTTTTCATGTTACTCCTTGCAAGGAGTGGTTCTCTGGTTATGCTTCTACAAATGGTTTAGTTAGGTTGTGTGATTCTCATCGACTTGCGATATGTGGCATTGGTGATGTGAATCTGTGTATGCACAACGGTGCTAAGCTCATGCTGCGAGGTGTTAGACGTGTGCCAAAGCTAACTAAGAGCTTGGTTTCAATAGGACATCTTGATGATCTTGGATACATTACAATGTTTGTCAATGGTTCTTGTATGAAAAGACATCCCATGAAAGAGGGTGAGTATCATAGAGTCAGATTCGAGGACGTAGTCTCAAGTCCAGGTATGCAAGCAACTCAACCTACTAGAGATGTACCTACCACTAGTAGTTCTCAGAGAGAGCTAGTGATGCTCTTGAGAGAGAAGAGTCCAACAATAAATCAATGAGGTGATCTACACATGTATTGGTCAATGATTTTGAAGAGCCTACCTACCAAGAGGCTATTGAGATGAAATATAGTGTCAATTGGGAGCAGGCATTGCAATGTGTATAACTTGATTATGGCAAAGACTTGAAAATTGACAAAGTTTCCAAAGGGAAAACAAGCCTTGCCTTTCATATGGTTGTACAAGGAGATGTATATGGTAGAGGATCTAGAGCCTAAGTACATGGCTAGATTGGTTGCTAAGGGTTTCAAGCAAAGGAAAGGCGTGGATTTTGATAAAATCTTTTCTCCAATAGTCAAGATGACTATATTGCATCTTGTACTTGGAATATATTCATTGAGGGCATGGAATTGGTCCAAATGGATGTGAAGATATCATTTCTTCACAAGGACCTTGATGAGGATGTCTACATGAAATAGCCAGAGGGATTTGAAGTCAAACCTGAGAAGCTTACGAGGGCAAAAATGGTGTGTAGATTGTGTAAGGCATTGTATGGCCTAAAACAAGGCTCAAGGAAGTTTAAAATGAATTTTGACAAGTACATGCACTCCAAGGGTATGAACGGAGCCAAAAAGATTACTTCTTGTATTCCCGAAACTTGAACAATGGCTCACTTAGCATCTTGACACTTTTATCGATGATATGATCATTGTTGGGAAGTCAAAAGACAAGATTTCCATCTTGAAAAAGTCACTTAGCATGTAGTTTTCTATGAAATATTTGGGAGATGCAAATTAATTTCTTGGTATGCGAACCACAAGAGATTAGAAGCGTGGAATATTGGAGTTGTCAAAGGAAAACTACATCCACAAAGTCATGCAACATTTTAATATGCAGTGGGGACGACTACATTGACTATCCCAAGGCAGGCATATGAAAAATTTAGAAAGAATGATTCCCCCAAGTTTGATGGTGAGAAAGCAAAAAGGTCCAAGGTGCCATATTCTTCAGCAGTTGGCAGTCTTATGGAGGCCATGATAGCCACGAGTTTGGACATTGCTTTTGCAGTGAGGGTGGTTTGCAAATTTATGGAAAATCTGAAAGCACTAGGAAGTAGTGAAGCACATCTTGGGATATCTAAAAGGTACATCAGACAAGTGCTTATGCTTTGGGAATAGGGATGCGTCCATTGTGGGTTACACATGTTACCGTATACATGTGGTAGTAATGTGTGTGAACACACTTAGGACTGCGAGGAAATTCTTCCCTCACTAGGAGGCTTTTTCCCCTGTGCATTGTATATATGCACATCTCTTTAGGGCTGTATCTTTCCATTGCACACTAAGTATACTACTCTCTGTTGTGTGCCTTGAGCTTCCTTCGTCTTCTCCATATGTGTGTGTTTCCCCACAACCCTATTTCCAACACTGGATATCAGAGCAGTCCTGTCTTCCCAAGCTTACTCATTAGCATTTCCAGCACATGCTTGATCACTTTCTCAGATTTCAATGAGCTCAAATTTTCCATTTGGGCTCATTTTGGTCTTTGTTTCCACTACATGCAATACTGTGCAAGAAATTTTGTCATTTTGTGCCAAATTTTTGTCAGTGCAATTTTTTGCATAACAAGCTACTTAAAATCTTCTATGGGTTGTGCTAAATAGCATGGATTGGTCTCGCTTTGTTTCTCCTCTTTTTGGGTAGTTTTCACATCAGGTGCAGGCATTCACGATGGCTGATAACACCACAGATGTGTTCAAGATGTTTGTTGGCTGAGGATAAATTGGATGGAGAAAATTACCCAAAGGGCATTCAGATTGTTGTGCAGGGCATTGATGTACGTTCTGGTTCTAAGGATGTAGGCAATGTTGAGGATGTTGCATGTTTTGGTGGTAGGGTTGCTGCTGCCAGAGCTGTTTTACCTATGGCTGAGAAATCTCGTTGGGATGTTAGAGATGCGTAGGATCATGCATTGATTGCATTATCCATGAAGAGCACTATTACTCATCACATTTGTTTAGCTAAATCCACAAAACAAGCTTGGGATATTCTAGATGGTCTTTACGCAAGTAGCAATGAGGTTAAACATTAGGAAAAGTTTGGACTAAAAAATGGGCCTTGTAAGAATTGTTGATGTGGAATAGCTTTCAAAAAGTGGGGATCGGTAAATTTTTTTCAAATAAGATCCAAACTTGTCGGAGGTTGGATATTTAGAATATACTCTTCAAATGCTATCTATTGATATATAGCATGCATGTATCGGACATTGCCTTCATGTAGATCTAGAAAAAGGTGATTTTAGATTACCGTAACGGTAAAAAAACCTGGCTGATTGAAAAAAAATGGCATAACTTTCATAGAAGTCATCCAAACTTTTCGGACCTTGGCTCTTTAGAATCCATTTTTCAAGAACTTTCCAATGATAGGTCATATCATGGGGTTCTAAGCAATATTTAGAGGGGTCTACCGGGTTGCTTTCTTTTGTACAACTTTGATGATGTGGCACTCTTAAAAGGCCCAAAAATGAGTTCAAAATTTTCCTAATGATTGCTGCATAAAGAGCTGGAGTCGAAGACATTGCTGGTATCAATGATATTAATGAGAAATATATTTCTGCAGACAAAGTAATTTCTGAGGGTTCCCTTGTGCAGACTGTTCTTGATGCTTTGCCAGATTCTTACTAGACTTTTCTAGTACTTGGAGACTTATGACCCAAGGAAATCCAGAAGTTGTCAATTTTGATGCATTATACACGTTGCTATTGAAAGAGCCACTTTCAAGAAAAAATAGATCTAAACAGTATTTAACTGAACAAGGTTTTATTGCTACTCAGAGGAAAAGTGGTAACAACAATGTAGCCACTTCTCATGGTTCTTCGATGAGTGGCAAATCACCTTTTTCCGATGCTTCTATTGGCAACACCTCATCTCAAAATTCTGGTGAGAAGGGAAAAAAGAAGATGTGTTGTCATTATTGTAAAGCTTATGATCACTTGATTAAGAGGCTAGTTCCACTACAAGTGCAACAATTGTAGAGTCTTCTGTGAAAGGAGATTGTGATGCTGATATAGATGCAGAATGGACTTTTAGTGCAAAGTGCACTTATGATCCTTCTATCCATGATGCATTTATGTCAATTGCTATAGATGTGTGTTACTTTGACACTGGTGCTACAAAGCACATTACCTCTAAACGTGACTTGTTTACCTCTCTCAAGGATGTCCCTCATGGGAATATAGTCACTTGTGGTAACAATGTCTCTTATCTGGTCAAGGGAATTGGAAATATTGTGTTGAGTACTGCGAATGGTAGTTCTTTCACACTTGTTGATGCACTTTATGTACTTGGGATAAAAAAGAACCTTTTGTCTGTATCTGCACTTGCTAGACTTGGTCTTGTTGTCAAATTTGTGGATGACAGATGTACAATTCATGATCTCAATTTTGGTGATGAAATTGTTGCATGTGGCATTTTATGTTGTGGGATTTCCCACCAGGATGCTACAAGTCATACACTTTGTTCAGTTTTCCAATGGCTTTGAGAAGATCCACATGTTGCCTAGCCTTATGGCAAAACCCATGCTCCATTACACCTGCCACATCAATGCTTACTCTATAGAAATTTGAAGTCCTTCAATGTCTTGAAGTGCCAACCATTGTTTTTAGTCTTACCAAACCATTCTTTCTAATTGCATCATTAATCACTATCTCAAACATTCTTACTATATTTGCCTCACGAGGCCATTGGCTTGTGCCCATCATCAACATTGCCCTGCGAGCCCCTCACAGGCAAGCACCTACCCGGATGCTAATGGGGAATCCCTATCCCAGAGCAAGTATTTTTGAGCAAGTGCAAGACCGAGCGACCACAAACAAAAAAAGATGAGGAATTGAATACAATATGATTGAATGAGCATTGGACATTGTTGTCATAAAATATAATATCTAACCTACCTAAACGATTTTCTCATATTAAACTGATCATTTAATGTGGGAAGATAAACGAGAACAAGGGTTAGAATATAGACATGTGCTTACAAATCTATCTCAACATGGGGCCAATGGTAAAGGGGTCCAAATGAGAGATGGTTTGTAAAAGAGAAAGGCTAGATAATGTAGCTTAAAAACCTTAGGGTTAGCTTCATTAAGACTCCAAAGGTTAGTGTTAAAAACTCTTTGACCTTAGGCAAGCTAGGGCTGTGCTTGAGGTGGGAGCCCAAACCCAAGCTTGAGGTGCTTGTTGTGCTTGCTGATTAAGGTGCTTGAGGTGCTTTATTACTAAGGTGCTTGAGGGGTCCCTTTTGTGAGCTGGCGGTGGCCTGGCAGAAGACAAGGGATAGAATCAGATGAGGGCAGCCGAGGGCGAATTGTCGAGTCTGTGTGTGTGTGTGTGTGTGTGTGTGTTCGTGTGTGTGCTCATCTGCACTCGAGATGTGAGGCTATTTAAAGCCCGTTGTAGGGTTGTGTATGCATGGTTTTGGGACAGACTAGCACCATTCAGAGCATCTACCAACAACGGGAAAACTCCAACTAGGGCCATTGCTACAGATTCATGCCATGATAATCAATCGACCAAGTGCGTGGGGTCAACTAGAAAAAGCTACAGGCCAGTTGCATGTGCAGGTGTGTGTGTGTTTGTGTTGTGACCAAATGGTGGGGTTTCAATCAAAGCCACAAGAGCCGCGAGTAAGAAAAATACAACGAAGAGTGTGTATTTGGAATGGCGTGAGCCATGCAATATGGGAAGTGTTGTGTGCGTATGACATTTATTTCACATTTTTTGAAAATTTTCCTTTATATGAGGAATTTCCACGGCTTAGAAGGTGTGAGTAAATTTGAGACAAGGCAATACATGCCTGAGCAAGTGTTCCATATTCAATTCAAAATTGATGCAGTTCATACTGAATGAGCTTTGCACACACACATGTAAATGTTATTTATCCTGCAACAATAAACCAAAAAGTTTCATCCATTTCTGTGTTCACTTAATCCGTTTTCCATTCCTTTGAATTGGCATTATTTGGACATACACTTTCGTGTAAAATTTACTATATCCACGTCATCTTAGCATGCAATGCAATGGTGATTGCACATCAATCATTCCCAATTGGCAAGAATTGAGTCATTCACTCCAATCCTAAATCACTTAATCATTCACACATCTCATTCCTTGAAGCAACATAATGAGAATTAAAGACAATTCTTCATTAAATTTTTCATTACTTTGTGCACCATTAATCCGCTTTTCCTTCACATTGTCCTCAATTTAGGCTTACTTGGATATACACTTTGGATCGAAAATAATTTCATGCACTAACGTCGATCTCAGATCCATTAATTGAAAATGCATACACATCAATAGGGTGATCAATTTTTTTCTTAGCCTATTCAAATCCAATTTTTTAATCATTGCAAAATCAATTTCTCATATCCAATAGCTCAAATTATCCAAAACCAACTGGATTAGTCATTTTGGTTTGTGAGGCTACAAAAATTTGATTATGGCATTTGAAAATGCATAAATTATTGATATTCTTACCATATCCAATCAAATTGGCATACAATTCAATGGTAATACATAAAATCATTCTCAATTGTGTGCAATTGAGTCATTCATCTCAATTGATTTGATGACACACACAAAGGTTTATGTCTATTCAATCATTATGATTAGTGATCAACACCAATCATTCATTCCAAATTGGATAGCAAGCACCATTGCATAGGCACACACACCCAATTTTAGACCAAAGTTTTATGAAAATAACCCATCAATGTTTCATTGCAATGCTCCCATTGCATGCTCAATCAAGCACATAAACAAATGCATGCATGCTCAATTTCTCAAAATCAATCTTAAATTTTTTTAATCAAGCAATGCACACACTCCACAATTAAGCACAAAAACTTAGATTTGGCTCAATTGGCAATGCAATTAAGCCTATCCATATTGCTTGCACTCACATTTATGCACATTTCACAATCAAAAATCATTTGGGTGCCCCAATTGACCATCAATCATTTAATCAAGTGGTGTTCAATTGGACACACACACACACACACACACACACACACACACACACACACACACACACACACACACACACACACACTCAAAGTTTGCCCTTTTTTTTGGCATTTAAGCTTATCCAATGATTGAATTAGCTTAACATACACATCACTTACATGATTGCATACTCATATATCATCAATTTCATGAATTTCTATGCATGCACACACTCAAGATTAGGTGCACACACACTTGAATTCTATGGCAGTTTGTTTTCCTTCTTTGGTGCATTATACACACATTGATATTTACACACATATGAATTCTTGTTGCAAATCAAGATAAATCTTGACACAAACATCATTCATTAGTCAAAATTGACCATCAATTTCACTCCAATTCCTTCAAATTAGGCACAAAATGTAGGTGACTTGATTTACACACCTAATTTTAGCAATATATTAGCAACACATTGGAATCAAATTAATCACCCAAAAATTGAATGGAGTAGGCCAATGCAATTACAATTGATTGCATCCAAGCTAATCCTTGCTCCATGTGATGATTACACCTTGCACACACATGTGTGGCTCTCCAATTTTGGCCAAAAAATTGACCAATTAATGGCCAACAATCAACACTCAAAAACAAATTAGGCATGGATTAGCAAAAGAAACTTGATAAAAGTGTTGATTCCACCTCTTATAAGAGGATTGATCAAACATTACACATCAATGTTAGTGGTTAGGTTAGTAAAGTTAGTCAAAAATTAGTAAAAATTAGCATGGAATTAGTACAATTAGCATGGAAATGAAGCAAAATTAGTAATGGTTAGTGTAAAATTAGTGAAATTGGGGGTTTTGGGTATTCATAACTCAAAAATTAGCTTCCATTACTTGCACACACAATCAAATTAAACCAAAATTGAGCTACACTCAAAAATCGATGAAATTAGTAGTGAAATTACTCAATTCTAAACATCCTCTACTTACTAGCTTAAGTTATCAACCCCCAACAGTGGCGCCAAATGTTGGGAGTCATTGTAGCATCTCCTAATCAAAAACCCAAGACCAACAAAATTATCAATCCGTGGATCGACAACCCAGCGGCATGAGCATCATTGCACGTATTGAATGAGAGGATTCAAGAGAATGCTCTTTCAATGCAATAGAGATTAGCCATGAAGCACTGACTCTAATCACACCATAATCATCAATCAAGCATCACTTATACACATTAAGCCCACCAAAGTCCAACTTGCCATAGACTTGAATCTCAAAGCACTCTCTTGAAAAGCACACACTAATTGCATTGGTGTTGGCCTCCCCAATCACCACATGCCAATCAAGGTACTTAATCAAAAGCTACACACACAAGGGTGAATGGTGCTTGAGTCTCATTAAACCCATCCACACATGAGAAAACAATAGGGCAGATACTCTAATCACAAGATTAAGAACCCACTTAATCAACCTAATAAGAGATATTAAATAACACAAATTGAGTACTCATAGAATGATAGAAGTGGTCAATAAGCAAGAATTCATCACCACACACTCAATCTAGAATAATGAGAAGATGAAACTACTTCATGACATAATGGAATATAGAAGAATTAAGACTAATGAAGAAAGTAGAGATTAGATTAATCAAAAAGTGCTTCTCTAATTACAAAGAATTAGCACTAGCCTTCTAAGCGTGGGCATTATGCTAAAGGCTATGCCATCCATAGAGTGAAAACTCAAGAGTGAGCTCTCAAGAATGGATCCTCTTTGCCTAAAAGGATTTTTTATAAAGGCATGCACCACAAGCCTTTCTACTATGGGATTAAGTTGAGCCCTCTAGCATATACAATTTGGAACTCCCAAATGAGCCCAAAACCTTATACAATGTGAATAGAAAATTTTGTGCACATCCATAGCACATCCCTAGCTTGATACATAATCAGTGTAACCTATGTTAGCCGCAGCTAAAAGAGCATCTTCTCTTGTCGATACTGTGCAAGGGTAGAAGGGGAGGGTTACGTGTGGAGCAGTTAAGAGTTTAGGAAACTTTTCATGTCAATACATAAGTAAAATTGGAATGAAACAGAGATGACTCACATAAGCTAAGCTCTCTCTCTCTCTCTCTCTCTCTCTCTCTCTCTCTCTCTCTCTATTGTTAGTTTATTCGTTCTTAAACACACACACACACACACACACACACACACACACACAAATATATATATATATATATATATATATATATATTTATGTATATATATATATATATATATATATATATATATATATATATATATATATATATATATATATATGTGTGTGTGTGTGTGTGTGTGTGTGTGTGTGTGTGTGTGTGTTTATATATACATAAATATATATATATATATATATATATATATATATATATATATATATATATATGTGTGTGTGTGTGTGTGTGTGTGTGTGTGTGTGTGTGTGTGTGTGTTTAAGAACGAATAAACTAACAATAGCTTGATTTCACGAACTATTGAACCATACAACGGGACTAAAGACCAGTCAATGTGTAAATAACCACATAATATGTATAATACCAATAATATGTATATATTAGATACCAAGTAGATTAAATTAAGATTATATTGACATTTACAATTGATACTGACAAATAGTGTATTACATCTTATTATCAAAGAATAATATACAAGGATTATCTATCACTAATAAAAATGCTCGAACAGTGGACAATCTTCTGTTACTACTGCAGTTGTCGTTGTAATCCCAAGGAAAGAATCTTCTACCTATCACCATCCAAGAAACACAAGCCTATCAGAACTGGCATTACTTGGAAAGACAGGTGTCAATAACTCCCTCCCCTTGTTATTGGTGTCAAAAATTACAACAAACACTAACAACGTATGTAACATAGATCAAATATTATGTTTAGAGAATGAGCCATTTATTTATGTTACTCTTTACATCATTTAATTTCCAAAACAAATCAGACAACATCTCCTTTGTAAATTGGATCATTTCTCAACATTGCAGTCTAATGCCATCTCATCCGAGACCTCCACTTGAGGATTAAGGCTCTTTTTACATCATTAGACAAATTTCAAATAAATTACAAACATCTGTTTTTATTAAAAATTATGCATTTATCCATAAAAAAAGGATAGCATCAAAAAGTGATTTATAGTTGTGAATTCACCATTATATACTTACCTTCATCAAGAGTGAGTTCCTGGATATAAAGATATATCATCATAAAGAAATTTCCTTCTCAAAAAGCTTTTAAAATTCAATTCCCAAAAGAAAGTGCTAGTTGCAACTCAAAACCCATAAAATCTTGATCCGCAAGAATGTAAATTTCTACGTCAAAGAAAGAGATGAGTGTTCGGCTTTAAAAACTAATAGCATTTCAGCTATAATTCCAAGATGTCATTACCAGCTTCGAGAGAGTACGAGTTAAAGAGGGAGTACAATATCAAAATTAGGAATACTCATCAGTAGTCAAAGTAAAGTATCATCTAATCCCATGAATATGCAAAAGTCCAAAGTATATTATGGATGGTAGAGAATCAAACCCAGTTTCCTAGCTTCAAGAACATAATTTTTGTCAACAAATAACATTCCCATGATCATGTTTGCCTATCCTCCACTGAAAGTTGATGTTACATAAGATGATGTATGCTCATGCAAGCCAATAACATATAACTATCAAGTCAGTAACATATATCCAATGAGAATTTAACTATAGCAACAAAAACCCTGCTAAATGTCTGATGTGATGTATATGGACTGCAGGATCCATAAGCATATTACATCACATGTAATTTTAAGAAATTTCAATAGCTTATTAGCTATTTATTTTAGATTAGAACTTAATCTCAAGCAGAACACCCTACCAGCCATGTTTTGCATACTAAGTAACTGTAGGGGCACTTACCTGTTATGTTGATGCTGATAGCATAACTGAGTGTAATGTGGATCTCAATCATCATTCAGTTTGTTGGTCACGATCATGCCAAGTATGATGCGGTCAAAATATGGCCATTGATTGCTGTTTATTAGATATATTCCCGTCATAGAATATCAAATGGGGACTGATGATTCAAAGTAGCACCCATATGTGTGTGCGAAGATGTATGGAGGAGGAACAATAGATATTTCACACCTGATACGGCAGGTACTTCCTCTTTTTCTTGCAAGTTAGATTTGTAGTACTCCTGAGAACGAATGGCGATGGGAACAAGTGTGTGTGTACTCTTGCTTGCAGGTGTGTGTGTGTGTGTGTGTGTGTGTGTGTGTGTGTGTGTGTGTGAATAGATGTGTGTGGCTCTGTCGCTATCACAACGATGCAGTCAAATCGTAGGAGAAAAAAAACCCTTGTAGAAGTGGGTGTATGAATGCGTACCATTCGCAGGGAGTTGTCATGAAAAACCCCATTACGCAAGTATATAATACGCGTCCAGATGTACCATAAATATCGACCAAATGGGTAGCCTTAAACATATTATGCTATATTTAAGCTGGAAACCAATTGGTCATAGTAAGCCAACCAACATAGGAAAACCGAGCACACAAGTATGGTCGGCATTAAAAAACCCCGAGTAAATGATGTCTATGCTCTATGATGTTCACCGCAGGTATGTGAACTCCTATTTATTGAGCAGCAACCATGTGTTGAGTAGGAGAGACATATCCACTCCTCCATCATGATAATCCTTGTTATTATTCACTATATCGATCGTGCATGTGTGTTGGGAGAGATAAGGGGCTCAAAAGCAGTTCAAATACGGATAATGCCCACTAGTTGTCATTGAGACCTTGAAGATGAGGGACCATATCAAGATATGAGCTATGAACCCTGCTCAACTCTAGACATGAGACATAATTTGATGCCTATAGTGGACAAGGATCAGAGGTTGCAGAGTTGTCGGCAATTTAGAGTACATGATTAGAAAACATGGCATAAAATTCTTGGGGAAGGGAGGCAAAAAATGCATAGCTTAATGTGTCCTTGAGTGGTATAAGGATCTTAGGCCGTGTTCGTCATAGAGTTCCTTCAGAAGGAAGGCAAAAAAATCCTAGCTATAGTTGGTTAAGGGCAAGTAGAGTGATTTTCTAGTCTATAACGTGTGTGTGTGTGTGTGTGTGTACACACACACACGTAATACATACATATATATGTATATGTATATATATATGTGTGTGTGTATATATATATATGCTTGAAGCTAAGATTTGCCACATAGATCTTGGGACATCTTGCTATTGTTCCAATACGGTAACTATTACATTCAAAATTTCTATGCTCCCCTCATCCTTCCCCCCCCCCTCCCCCCCCAAAAAAAAAACCTCTCCCTCTCTCTCTCTCTCTCTCTGTCTCTCTCTCTCTCTCTCTCTCTCACACACACACACACACACACACACACACACACACACACACACACACACACACACACACACACACACACACACAAAGACATTTTGGGTGGTTAGCAGTTTGCTTGGAGCTCGTGTGCATACACATACGACTTCTCATTGTGGCATAGTATTTGACAAATTGGTGCTCTAGTTGAAGTGAAAATCCCAAGTGGACATTTGAAAAGGAGAAGTGAACTCCTTTTTCTCATTTTTTTGAAAAGAAAAATATAGATGGCTATGATTGGTCTCTCTCTCTCTCACTCACTCACTTGAGACCATTGGATAGATCTCTCGAATCTCATTAGATCGTTCCTACAACATTTCAAATTCTTATTTTATCTAGACATGTGTGTGTATGCGTGTGTGTGTGTGTATGAGAGAGAGAGAGAGAGAGAGAGAGAGAGAGAGAGAGAGAGAGAAGATGAAACAAAAATAGCTTTGTTCTCACCCATGTTGTCAAATATATCTTTTGCGATTGTTCCTATGGCATTAAAATTTTTCTTCTTCTTTGTCTCTCTCTCTCTCTCTCTCTCTCTCTCTCTCTCCTCCTCCTCCTCCCCCTATAGATATTCACTTTTGTTGAAGGCTTTACATGTAAACTTTTAATGTCTCTTTAGATTTTTCTTACACCCTTAAACATTTTGATCTCTCTTTCTCTGTCCTCTTGCGTCATTTGTTGGACACTAAAAAATTATCCCCTCTCTCTCTCTCTCTAATTTTTGATAGGCACCCTTGTCTACCAAAATTTAGAGAATTTATAGATTTTTAAGCATGGCCCACATGTTAACTCTTAAAAATAAAAAGAATAAAATATCCCAAAATTGGCAAAAGCTCTATCAATTGGGCAATCTCTCTACCCATTTGGGGTGCTAATGTGAGGGTTGTTCTTTGTTGGGCATTTAATCCATTTTCTACGGGTGAAAAACTTTAGCTACCCTTAAAAAATATAGTATAATACCAAAACATAATATCTTGAAAATTTGAAGGGTTTGAAGAGTGTGTGAGCTCAATGGTAAAATCTCTCAATCTCTCTCTCTCTCTCTCTCTCTCTCTCTCTCATGCATGTGCACACGTATACACACATAAGCAATGTGATGGTCTTTCTCTGTCTGTCTCTCTCTCTCTCTCTCTCTCTCTCTCTCTCACACACACACACACACACACACACACACAGAGGAAATGCGGTGGTCTCTCTCTCTCTCTCTCTCTCTCACTCATGGAATAACGTGGATAACGACCCTGCATTTTTGTGTCATGCATGTCCTCAAAGCGAGACAGCCCGAAGTTGACATTAGGTGAGCTCTTTTCTTTTTCTCAAGATCTTTAAAGAAATATACACTTCCAAAAAGTTCTAAAAAATATCAATATTGGTGTTGAAAAAAGCCCCTTGAAAAGATAACGCCAAATATATCTTCAAGATTTAAATTTCCATTAAATAGTAAAATCTCCACTAAAGCTCTCCCTTTTTTGTTGTATCTTTAAAAATTAAATTCTCCATTTCTTACAATCTTACCCTTCACTTTTTTTTTTTTGTTGCAAAACTCACCATTGTTAGTGAATGTATTATAAAGTCACCAACAAATATACAAGTCAGCCTCAAGCTCATGCCGAGCCTTGAGGGACAAAGGAATACAACTAGCTAAGTTGCAAGTACCAAGTAACATACTATTTTGTAGGGCACGATTGGATGGTGAGGGTTGCCCTAAGCCAATCACCCAAGCTATACCTTTCACTTGCTAAATAAATAATCTCCTTGCTTTCTTGCACAATCTCTGAGAAGCTAGCCATAGAGAGGTCACTATCAAAGACGTGACAGTTTTTGGCCTTCCAAATATTACTGGTACAAATTAACAGTGCAAAACTGCAAAATTGCTTGCCACCATGGCACAAATCCCTGTTGAAAAACCCTATCTTCCACGTCATTTGTATCCATTTTCACATCTTTTTTGCAAGGCCTCTCATAGTCGAGCATTCCATGAAAACACGGTTGAGGTCTTCGCTAGACTATCTGCACCCTGAACATCTATCAAGTCCGATACTATGCGTGAATCTCTACCCCTGTCGGCAAGGCCCCCAAAAGTACCTTCCACAGAAAAATATTCATACACTGAGGCCACTGTGGATTCTAGATATTCTTTGTGACCCATCGTGTAAAACCCCTTGAGGGACTCCCCAAGAATGATCCTCCCAACCTCCCTTTATATAGTCCCCTGGGCCTCGTTCCCTATCCACACTAGCAACCGGCCCCTTGACGATCGGGGTTTATGCCCTTGGCATGACATTACTCCCCCCCTTGGAGAAGCGTTTTTCTCCTGAAAAACAAGAGTGATGATACACGAATGTGTTCCACAGTGGCATCCTTCATGGATACAGCTGTTCATTTGGGTTCTGCGGGAGGTTCAATGAAATCCTGAATAACATCCTACTTTTTCACATTGTTGTCTTTTTGCAATCATCTTGGTGTAACCGTCTCATATACAACATAGCATGTAAAATCCATTTAGAACTCATGTGAGTATGCTAATCACAACTAAGATGTGCCCAAAAGAATATCTCTTCTCACTTTCCATGAAAGTAACTGGCTGATGTAACTCATCAGCCAAGTTAAGTCCTTGACTTGTTATCTTTTGGTATCAGTAAACAATCTCACCATAACTAGTGGTCAAGGTTGAGAACCTAAATTATACTTGAAGAGACTAAACCTAGTTGTAAGCTTGCTATAGTAAGAAAAATCCAACTAGAGCAATACATGCTCACTAATTGGATTGATTAGTGCTAATGTATGCACTTTGCATATCCTTTAGCACAAGATTACGCTTTGTAATCTACCTATCCCCATGGATATTGACAGTAGTATAACTGTTGTATACTGCCTATCCCCTTGGATAGTGACATTAGTGAGGTGTTTGGGATTCCCCACGGTTTATAGATAGTCTATCAAATAATTAATAAATAGGGATCACAATGTTGTACAACATTGCTATGAATAACCATCTTGATTAACTTGAAAGATCCACAAGCACCCAAACCAAACCATAACCTCTATTGGTGATTGGTAGATCCAAAACATAATCACATAGAGGTACTACACATAAACTGAAAAATGCTTCACCACTCTAAATCAGCCTTTGCTAAACACTAGGGCCCATAACACCTAGTGTGCATGCATTTAGAAAAAAACAGATCGGAACACGTATATCCATGATCATCCTTGCCAATACTGATGGAGAATGTGATGCTCCTAGCACACATTAAAGAGGAATGTAAATAGTTCTAAAAAGAAACTAAATAATTTCAGCTGCAATCATTTGCAAGCCTTGTTAAAACATTTGAACCATAATAGAAGGTGAAACATTAATCACTTCTAGATACAAACAATGAAACCTTTTCACTAACAACTCATAGCCTTTCCATATGTATAAAAAACCATCCATTAATGTTGTTTGGCCTCATTTGTAACCTTAACAAGTCGTTCTACGTATCCGACAATTTTTTACCACTAGAATTGTTCCTGATAAGATGTGCTGAAAATGGTCTAGAAAACGGATTCAACCAGCACCTACGGACACCATCACGACACATAATTGAAGTGGCGGAGCCAGTGTCAGTCCCAGAGACTCATACTCTCCACATGTGGAATATGTCTCAACAAAGGATGTCTAAAAGAACATCCTTCAAGTACGAGATGTACTAGTGTGTGGAGGTAATTGCAACCAATCCGTGACGTGAGTGAAAGGGACCCTCATTAGCCTTGCTCCCCACTGGCTAAACCGAACTTGTTGAGTTCCTAGACCATGTTGTATCCCATGTGACAACATGTGCCAAATCAAACCCTTCAAATGGGTCCATAAGTGCGTAATGCAGAAACTTATTTTAGACACTACAACCCAAAGTTCTTAGCTCTTACATGACCTTGTCATTTTTCTAAAGAGAAAAAATGGATGAAAACATAGAAGGTTATGCATCCTACTTGGAAAAGCAAACAAAAATCAGATGTGTACCTGGAGGTTGAACATAGTGTTCACTTATTCGTAGTTTAAGGCACCTACCCAAGTGTCTCGCCTGCAAAGGCCCGGGAGCTCTAATTGACAATTAGGGATGTGCAAGTAGTATTTCACATGGAACCTTGGGTGTTGCCTTTGCATTCCAAACCCCTCCATTAAAAATTGACATTGTCGAACCGCGTGGTTAGACTTTGTAGGAAAATTGCTCAACTAGCAAGTGAAGTAAACTTTGGAAGTTGAAATTTTCCACTACTCGTTGGCAGCTTGTGAACCTCTTTCCTTGAAATTGCGAGTGTGACGGTTCCAAGAATTGACCATCATCACTTAATAAGTGATTTAGTTATCACGAGCTAGGTCTTATCCCAAGATTGTACTCATACACACACTCTTAGTGCTATAGATAGAATAGAAGATCCACTCAGGTTGGAATCGTATTCACAACAGGATCTTGTCTAGACACAAAAATCCATAATCTAGGAGTTTTGTGAACAGCCGTGCTGTTTGAATTGCTTGCTTCATCTATACACCTTGGTAGAGGGACACATTTACGAGTTTGAAACTTTCAAAAACTCAACTTAATCTTCACACTCAAAGTGTGTAGTGCGAAAATAACACCCAAAAATTAGTAAGGGCAAGACACATGTTTGTCCATTAAAATCAATGGGTACTCAACTGAATAAATTTGTTCAATCTTGAAAGCAATCACTGATGGATTACAAACAAATGGCGCTTAGCCATTTTAAAAGAGGTGGCAATAGATGGTGCTTATCCCTTCCTATTGGCTGTTAGCTTCCTGGTACCGTATTGACATAGAAAGATTTCAATAATGGCATGCCTAGTTTCACCTTTCTCGCATAGAAGTTGAAAAGAGAGAGAGAATGTTGGACTGAGGAAAACTCCTTATTTGAATGTGGTGTATGCCCCTTGTATATGATCCAATGCAGACCATATTTGTGTCTTAGTTTATCCTATAAGCGTACAACAATGTAGTTGTACTGCACCCTCGTAGTAGAGAGAGGTACCATAAGTCACATCTTGACCCACTTACCTTGTATGTGATTGTGACTGTATCAGGGTGCATATGTATGGCACTTTGCCTGTGAATAAACACAAAATATTTTAAAATGTCAATAGCTAAGGTTGTCCTTGATAGAGTAGCGAGTGCTATAGCGGAAGCGTATACAATGATGGAGTGTCATATGTCCATCGTACTAGTATGCCATGCATACATATCAAAAAATAGAATAATAAGCCCTTGGCTTCAATGACAGTCTCAACCATGTGAGCCCCTGGTATAAGTGCATTGCACAATTACACTGGCATGGATACATCAGAGTGCAATGTTGCATAAAATGTGAGTTTATATCCACATAGTGCTAAAGATGTCTGCCATTATCATTGATCTAAAGTCAATCAATAATACCTTTGCACATAAGAGAAGCCTTGCTTCGCATGAAATTTGGCAAAGCACTTTGCTTTGTACAACAGCTTTGTATGGAGTCTATCCAAGCACTTTGCTTTGCAGAGCAGAGAGATCTTTTGCAAAGTGAAAAGTAAAAAATAAAAAAAACAAACATAACTTGACACTTACTAACCTCGTCGCCCACTTGTGGCCAAGTTTTTGGTAATTTGCTCAAATCTGGCTCATAGCCATATGGACTGCTCGAGTGAGTTAGCGTAAGCATATGTATCATATACACCTCGTGGGATGTAAAAATCTGCAAACATCTTGGCAAGTTTTTCCCAAGTTCATATGCTAAGAGCATATTTCAAATTGTGGAAACCGCGATGCCAAATACCAAAAGGGAAGCCTTGCTTCACACAAGTAATCATGGAGTTTTGGTGCACATAGCTAACAGATACTCTTGCCAATTTACAATGGCATATCAAAAGAAAGTTGACCTTGTCGAGCATTCACAAATAATCGACCTTGTCAAAATGTCATAAAGAATCAAAGCAGCACTGTAACATGATTGAGTTTGCTAAATTGACCAAGCTGTTGTATCTTATACAAATAATGAAAAGGGTTATTTGAAAGGGCAGATAACAACTAGAGAGCATGCCAAAAAAAATGATTGACTACTTAGTATCAGAATCCATAAAAAGCCCTATGAATTCAGTACCTGGGGAATTTGGTACCTGAGTACTTTTGCAATTTGGCTTTCTTAATTTCTACTGTTGAAAGTCTCCTCTTTGCCACATTGGCTGAGACTGGTTCGATGACTGCCACATGTGTAGATACTGTAGCCTGCGGGATGCACAAGATGATCAACTTTGTAAGCTGATCCACCTTTGTAGCAAGTAATTGTACATGAACATCCAATTTTTGAAACCATTCTTCAAACTTTTTAAAGTCACTTCGTGTGACATATTCTTTTTTGTCGATCAAATTACTAGTATCCTCCAAAATTTCAAGCACACTCTGAGGAGGAGGAGTAGATTCTCTTGAAGGGAATTCAAAGTCAACAAAATGATTCTCGGGTAGGTCCTCATATAGAGAATCAAACGAGGAATCCATGATGATATTGCTTGTTACCGTAAATCATCGCAAATTAGCGTTGCTAAGTACATGTTTTAGGTAAATTTGTCCCTTCATGTGTGTTGCTAGACAAAGAGTAAGTCAAAGAGTCCAGAAACCGCCGCAACTGCAATCAATTAACCATGTTAATTGATTCGGTATGTCAAAGGCAAAAAGTTTGAAAATCTTGTTCGATATCAGCAAGCACAATGTGTGTTGCTTGACAAAGAGTAAGTCAAAGAGTCCAGAAACCGCCGCAACTGCAATCAATTAACCATGTTAATTGATTCGGTACGTCGAAGGCAAAAAGTTTGAAAATCTTGTTCGATATCAGCAAGCACATTGAGCTTGTCAAGGTTCACACTAACGACAACCCCGCAAATGCTCTCATGAAGAGCCTAGCCTCATAGTGGTTTACACACTGCAGAGAGCCTGATGATGCTTCATCGACTTTGTATAGACAAACTATACTGACACCACTATTGGCCACCTTGACCTTCAAGTGGGAGGTTGTTGGGGTGTAGGCCAAGTGGCCATGGGAATCACCCTTTACATTACTTTCTCTATAATGAATATAGGGAGAGAAAGTGAGAGTTGACCTTAACTCTCACTTCCTACTCCACTAACCCAACCCTGCTACTATGCTTCATCCCCTTCCCCCTTCTCTCCTTCCCTCTCTTGCACTCTCCGCACGGGATCCTCGATCCCCACATCATGTACCAGACACAGTAATGTAAGGTCACATGACATCTATGACACTTTATTGCCTCTTTTTAATGGTCGAAACTTCAAATGTGAGCCTAATGTACAACGTATGGCGGTTTCAAAAAAATGTTCTAGATCAATCTATTATTGATGCAAATGTACATGATGTACTTGATGTGGAAAGGGCTCAGAACAAAGAGGCTAGAAGGATGTCAAAATGATTGGTGCATACTTTGTGTGGTGACAGTAAACTTGGTGCACATTCAAGTTCTTGCCATGCATCATATGCATTAGATTGTTATTCTTTGGTTGTTTCTAGTTTATTAGAAGCTCTTTCTTTTGATGAAGCATAGTATTCAATCCACAATGCATTGACGATAGTAACTACCTTAACCTCTTTAACATATTATCTAACAAAGGTGCAACAATGCGTGCAAATTCTTACTATGAGAACTCTACGCTTGTCAAAGACCTAAAAGACACCTAACATCATAAACAATCTCAAGTAAATCCAAATCACAATCAGATTGAGGCAGAAATAACAATACGTGCAAATTCTTACTATGAGAACTCTACGCTTGTCAAAGACCTAAAAGACACCTAACATCATAAACAATCTCAAGTAAATCCAAATCACAATCAGATTGAGGCAGAAATAACATGCCCAAGGTAGCAAAACCTCACTCATAAAACATTCCAACATCTTTGTTGCAATGTATGGACGGTTCACATCAAGATGGTCAAGCTACATCACGTTCATAATGGAAAATCAAGGAGGAGGAACTCATTTCTCTTACATAGCTCTTAGCGGCAAGTGCTAGCTCCACACCCTTGCTTTCCTTAAACACCAATGGAACTTGAATCATCAAGCCACAATGCCACCTTCGGGGCCAAGATTTAGAGGAGAGGGGTGCAAAGAGATTTGAAGCAACTTATGCGCATCGAAGAGACCAACACAATATGCAAATTTTTGGAATTGTAGGAAATTGGTGCTCAAAATGCTCCTTGCAGGCCGTAGTGTTGGGGTGATGGAGGAGCATAACATTCTTCAATGAACCTTGATGTTTCCACCAAGAGCAATGTTGAAGAGTCTGATGGAAATTCCATGCTCTTAGATCAGAACAACCATGTGTTGAAGCTTAGGCATCTCAAGTGAACTGCCCAATGTGTTCCCCTTATTTCGTTTGGCTTTTAGGTATTTATGTTACTTATTTGTCAAAGTCTTGGGTAGGGCAATTTACTAGGATTGCTATATAAGTAACCCCTTTCCATTGTATACATATTCAGTTATTCATTGCCAAGGTTGATTGGTTCAGGAGACTCTCTCTCTCTCTCTCTCATGCTCACTCTCCTTGGTCTCTACGCTTCTGCATTGTCGATTTTGACATAGTATCAGAGCGGTGTCCACATTGAAGCCCTTGGTGTGGAGGAGAGCACCCCGCACCCGCTTGAGAAGAAGAACCCACTGGTCACTAGCCTTCAAACTTCCCACCTCTCCTCTAGCGCTCTAAAATGTTGCATTTCATGGTGGGCTGCTAGCTCTTGGTAGTGCTTCCTCTCCCTGCCCTCAAGAGTCCCACCCCTACGCGTTTTGAGATGCCAGAGCTAGATTGCCCTCCTGACAGCATTTTAAAACGCTGTGCTTGGCAATCCCCCCCCCGCTAGCATTTTGAGACGCCCTGCACGCCAACGGCCTGCCGCCGCGTGTGTAGCATTTTGAAACACCGATTGCAACAGACCTTGGCCTTGCGATGATAGCCAGTTCCCATCTACGTTTTGAAACGTTGTGTGGATAGCGGCTAGGTAGCTTGCCCCCCTCCCAACAACGGTTTGAAATGCTGATCGGCGGCCCAACCTGCCCTCCCTCCATTCATTGACCACCCCCCTTCTCCTTGGTGTGGCAATGTTTCAAAACGATGTCCCCTGGAAGCCTCTCGAGGCTTTTTGAGCAACAAAGACAATTGAGACGATTGCTCTCTTGGACGATTGGAGCGAGGAGATTGGAGCCCAGAGAGGGGTCGTGCCGAGCCTTAGGAGCAGATTGGAAGAGGCTTGGAGATCGAATTGGACGGGGAGTGCTAGGCTTTGAGTGGCCAATTGGTGGGAGTTAAAAGCAATTTTTGAGTGCGAGAGAGAGATAACAGAGAGTGTGGAGTAGTTTGGCATAATGCCGTGGAGCGGATTGACATCGGCTTGGATAACGAAACTCTTAGTCCTTGTTATGCAAAGTGGAGCTTTGGATTTGTTCAAAGCCTGCCATAGGGCAAACGTGCGAAGCGGCTTCTGTGACAGAGTTTCGGATGTTAGAAAGGGATAGCAGATTGTGCAGAGTCCATTGCGTGTGAAGTTCCCTTTGTGGTGGAGTTGAAGCGGCTTGGATCTTTTTCGGCTTGGTTTGTACAACCATTTTTTGGAGTGCAAGAAGGTACTCGATTACCACATCTTGCAACCTCAATATGTCCCTACCTTGCTCGGGGCACAACAAAATCGACCAAAACCAACCAGAAGCTATGGATAACAGATTGTAAACCAATCATTTAGCGGCCTATGCATCGACACAATTCTCAAGGAACCCGACAAATTTATTGGCTCAAGTTTGTGAAGTCAAAAGCAAATGGAAGAGTTTTCTAGAGAACAAAGGCAAAGGTCAGTTGGACACGGATGGAAATACCAATACTCAGTTAGCTACGTTGGTACCCATGAGGTACGACCAGAGTAGTCATGATTGTGATTCAACGCTTTGTTTGGCTCGAGAGTTTGAAGCCAAAGGCAAAAGAAGGAACTCACAGATAGACAAGGACAAAGGCAAGCTGGACAAAGATTATGGTAATAAAGATTTGGCAAAGGAGATCGACATGGCACATGTGGCGGTGGCCACAGTAACCTCGACGTGAGATTTCTAGTCAAATGATAGGTGTCACCACTAGCTTCAACTAGAGAGAGGCTTGTGAGTGGCAGAGAGGGGCAAGCAATGCTCCCTATAATTAATTTGGACCCTTGTGTTGGAGTTCAAGTTATTGGTGTTTGGACTCATAGGTCGGAGTTCAATACACATGCATTTGGTAGGGAACCAATCAGACATTCAAAACACTATGGATGAGCACCAGTCCAACGTTGTTGGTCTGATTATGGACAGAATGTGTTCCAATAGTTCATTATCTTGGAGTTTTATATTTTGGACGTGATGTGTTCACAGATCACGAATGGGGATTATTGGACGTAGTATGGTCTACAGTTCAAAGTTTCTACAAAGGCAACCGATGCTCAAGATGGCATTACTTTCAGGTACAAAGTTGAGGGGAGCAACATCGAGGTGTATCTAGTTGGTGGCCACTTTTTGGGGTGTCCATGGTAGCTTCATCATCGACTTGGTCTCACTATTGATGTCCACTATGAGCTGCAAAGAGGGTGTTAAAGTTTAGGCATCTCAAGTGAACTGCCCAATGTGATCCCAATATTTAGTTTGGCTTTTAGGTATTTATTTTACTTATTTGTCAAAGTCTTGGGCAGGGCAATTGGACAACATGGCCCGGCCTCAAAATGAAGTCGAAAGACTTCGCAAGGAAAACGAAGCTTTGAAGAAAAGACTCATAGCCATCGAGTCTCAACTCTACCACAGTGGACAACTCCAACAAGGGAAAGATGGAACAGAAGGAAATCAAGCTCAATACAAAGGTAGAAATCACCCTCACAGAGAAGGTCAAGACTCAAGTGCAGGATGTCATCTTTCGCAAAGTTGAAGATCGTGTGGCGTCTACGCTATGTGAACGACAGCGACAAGATGCTATTGCTCTCAATGTTTGCATTGGAGGGCTCCCGAGCAATTGGCAAGGAAAGGGGGACCTCAAGTTCCACGAGTCCTTCGCTCGCATCCAAACAACAATCCCCGTGATACAATGGGATCCAGCAACCATCACCACTCTTGCTCACGAGCATCGCACCAACCATGCAATTATTACCTTCAAGACCAAAGCGGATCGAGTCAAGCTCCTTGAGCAATGGAAGCTTCTCAAGGACACAAAAATTTGGTTTGCTGAAGATCTCACACCCACCCAACTCAAACAGAAGAAGGCCGAACTCCAAAAGATGTGAGAAGCATGCACAATAGGGAAATGGGTAGTTTATCGAAGAGGTAAAGCCATCATCCAGGAGTTTCGAACTCCCAAATCAACTCCCTCCTCCTCACCTACCTCATCTTAGTTTTTTTTTCATCCCACCTTATCCACACACACACACACACACACACACACACACACACACACACACGGGGAGGGGGGGGGGAAGAGAAAGAGAGAGGGAGAGAGGTGGAGCATCACGCTTTGGACCATGTGGAAGGCTCAACATGCCCACATTAAGGGCTCACAATCCTCTCTACGCCCAACATTTTGACAGCCATCTAGAAAGAATTGTTGCATACTCTTCACAGTCAATGCGGGCAATAGAGTAGCATCAATGTGTCTTTCTTCAAACATGGGCATGGTTGTCAGATGTTTTTTGTCGGGATCAGGGTCACATCACATGGCATTATGAAACTCCAGAGTGGTTCATTCTACATTCATCATACATACCAACTTGATGTTTACATAGCCTACACATTGTCTTATACTTCCTCTGGGTGATAGGCCATTAAGCGTGTCCTGAGGTCTCTTGTGTACACGTAATACAACCCCTGCTCTAGAGAGAGAGAGAGAGAGAGAGAGAGAGAGAGAGAAGGGGGAGAGAAATATATATATATATATATATATATATATATATATATATATATATATATATATATATATATATATATATATATAGAGAGAGAGAGAGAGAGAGAGAGAGAGAGAGAGAGAGAGAGAGACGGGGGGGGGGGGGGGGGGGGGGGGGGAGAGAAGAGAGAGGGAGAGAGGTGGAGCATCACGCTTTGGACCATGTGGAAGGTTCACTATGCCCACATTAAGGGCTCACAATTCTCTCTACGCCCAGCATTTTGACATCCATCTAGAAAGAATTGTTGCATACTCTTCGCAGTCAATGCGAGCAACAGAGTAGCATCAATCCGTCTTTCTTCAAACATGGGCACGGTTGTCAGTTGTTTTTTGTCGGGATCAGGGCACATCACATGCCATTATGCAACCCCAGAGTGGTTCATTCTACATTCATCATACATACCAACTTGATGTTTACATAGCCTACACATTTTCTTATACTTCCTTTGGGTGATAGGCCATTGAGCATGTCTTGAGGTCTCTTGTGTACACGTAATACAACCCTTGCTCTAGAGAGAGAGAGAGAGAGAGAGAGAGAGAGAGAGAGAGAGAGAGAGAGAGAGAGAGAGAGAGAGAGAGAGAGATTGAAGGAGTGGGAGATAGACATAGAGAGAGAAATAGAGATAGGGAAAGGTAGTGGGAGAAAGAAGGGGAGTGAGAAAGAGGAGAGAGAGAGAGAGAGAGAGAGAGAGAGAGAGAATTAAAAACAGCTTGCTCAAAAAACTCTTTTTGGAGCGAGCTCTTTTTTTAAATTTGGTCCATTGAGCAATATGTGAAAAAAGCTCGCTCCAAACTTCAACTCTTTCATAGAAGAACATGGTTTTGTAGTTGGGGGCAATATGGGTGGTGTAATGTATAAAGTGTGACCTACCAGCTTCCTCCCTGTAAGGTTAGTTGCATTCATGGTAGTAAGAGTTTCATAATAATTAGGAGCAAAACAAATTAGAGAGAGAGCACTCAATGAAAATAGGCTCGCTTGATTTATTAGCATGAAAAGAGAAAAATACAAGCTAAGCAACATGGCTTTATATAGGCTCAGAGTGGAAAGGTGGCATTTAATGCTAGAAAGTGATTTCCATCACATGTGGGAGAAGGGTCAAATATCATGTGCCTATAGTGAATAGCATGTGACTATAAAGAAGCATATAATTACGAAATTCTATGTAGTGGAATTCATACATGCACATAATGGTGCACAATTGATATGCTTGGCTTTAGGGGTTGGTCACGCAGTGTAAGCTAAATGGCTTACCCCAACATAGCCCTCGTAAGCTAAAGCTTATACGAAGTGCATGGACTCTAACCAAGGCTAATATGGGTTACTTAGGGTAACCGCATATGGCTCATAAGGTGGAATCTGATGCAAGAGAGGGTAGGTCTTACCTCCAAACTTTGGGTTTGGGGTAGTGTCTAAAACCCATTGCAACACATCCCCATAAATGATAGTGTTGACTTTCCCTTTCTTCTTCTTCTTCTTCCACAATGTGTACTTTACCTTTGGAATCTCTAGGATTCTTTTGGTTCTTAGCGTTCAAGGTTTGTATCAAGGCTTCCCCCGAACCGGTTGGCAGTTTTACGATACTCCAAAGATATGTTTTTTTCATGAGCACTCCTTTGACCTTTGTCTACTAGGTGTGAAATTCGACACCGTTGAACTTATCGATGTTTTTGGTGGACATTGGACGGGCCTCTTTTAGGCCATGTGCCTCAAAAGGGGAGGGTCCCATGCGGCCTTTGATGGCTCCTTGACTTCAGGTCCACCACTTGGCCATTAACCAAGTCTTGAAATGTAGATACATTCTTTACACTTCAAATAAAGTGTCTGAAAAAGGTACATCCTAGATCCACCACTTGGCCATTCTAGCCAGGTCTTGAAAGGTGGATCTAGTCGTTGGTGTCTTCTATATCCACCACCTTTCAATTTTAAATAAAGTGTCTAGGATAACTAGACCCCAGATCCACCACTTGTCCATTCTTAGCACGTTTCCCTTGACATTAGATCCACCACTTGGCCATTTTAACCAAGTGTTGGAAGGTACATGCAATGGTTGGTGTCTCTTAGATCCACCTCATTGGAATTTTGAACAAAGTGAATTCAAACTTCCGACGCAAATTCAAATTTTCCCTGTCGAATTCAAATTTTCCCGCCTAAATTCAAATTACCAGGCTCTAGTTCATATTTTCCCACTTGAATTCAAACTTTCCCACCTAAATTTAAAGTTTCTTGTAGAGTGAAACTCAAACCGGAGATCCACCACTTGGCCAACATTAACATATAAGCACTTGTGAAGAAAACATATGAGACCATGCCTCACGGAGATGTTACAACATGAGAGCAAGATCCACCACTTGTCCAATCTCAGTTTCAACCCGAACCTCAACCCTAAACCCTAGGGCCAACTAGCAGCCTAGGTGAAATTAATATGATAGATGGTCTCCTAGATCCACCTCATTGGAATTTTGAACAAAGTGATTTCAAACTTTCCCATGCGAACTTAACTTTTCTCGCTCGAATTCAAATTTTCTCGCTTGAAATCAAATTTTCCTGCTTTAATTTGAATTTTTTTGCTTGAATTCAAATTACTAGGCTCTAGTTCAAAATTTTCCGCTGGAATTTTCTCGCTTGAAATCTAATTTTTTTGCCTAAATTTAAACTTTCTTACAGAGTGAAACTCAAACCTGAGATCCACCACTTGGACAACCTTAATACAAGCACTCGTGAAGAAAACATATGAGACCATGTCTCACGGAGATGTTACAACATGAGAGCCAGTTCCACCACTTGTCCAATCTCAATTTCAACCCGAACCTCAACCCTCAACCCTAAACCCTAGGGCCAACTAGCAGACTAGGTGAAATTAATATGATAGCTGGAGTTTCTTTATGTTTAGATCTTTTCTCATTTTATCCCACTAGGTCTTTGTCACCAAGCTATAATAAATTTGTTGAGAAAGAAAAATGAAAGTCAAAGTTTGAGACGTACTGGACAGAAAGAAGCCAAACAATACCAAAGCATACCTCAGTGCAAGAATCAGTCTCAACAAAACTCACAAGTAAGTCTACTCAAACTTACACTATCGTGTACATTATTGTTTTCACCTATAAGTATGTACATAGAACCTTTGCACAGGAAAAATAATCACACAATCACTCATACGTCTATACATACAATGCATGAATATTATCAACACAATGGACGTACTTGCACAAGAAGGATAGATAGAACCATAATTGAAAATTTTGAATTTTGTCTGAATGTTTGTGTCAGAGAGAAAGAGTATGTATTTGATTATACGTGTTTATGTGTCTATGTGGGTGTGCATGTGAGTGAAGAGAATATTGAGAGGAAGAGAATATGTGTGGGTTGTGTGTGTGTGTGCACGCGCGCGTAAAAGAAGGCACACATAAGAAAAGAACCATGTGGGTTTCTTGAAACCCTAAAATTGATGCAGATGAGGGTGAGAGAAAGAGAGAGACAAAGAGAGAGAGTTGTAATACCTGCACCTTGCCAAACTCTTAATCTCTACACAGCAAGAGATGATGTTTGTGACGATGTGAAAAACCTCTATGCAATTCAGTACTGATGTGATCTACATGTAGGACTATCTTGGAAGGTGCAAGATACTAGTTTGCAGGAGCTAAAATCTTCCCTTGGTCGTGAGCGCAATCTTCTTCTGTTTTGCCTCTGTTCTACTAAATAACCTTTGTTTTTGCTAAATCCCCTTTCTGCTATGAATCGCTCTGTGTTTTCCAAATTGCCTTTGTACTGTTGAATCGCCTTTGTACTATTGAATCGCCTCTGTGTTTGCTAAATCGTGTCTGTTCTGTCAAACAACCTTTATCCTACTGCTTCGCCTGTGTTTTGCGATTCGTCTCTATTCTATAAAGAGCCATAAGGTCCACCACTTGTCTAAACTATGCTATATTCAAGCATACAAATAGAGATAGATACATTGTATGGAAATCATATCTCCAATATACCATCTTTAATATCAATCAGTCATTGCTCTCAAGCTTCATTATATGCCCAACCATAAGTATCATGGATTATTTTCCCAACCATTGCATGCCCAACCACACCTTTTCTCCAACCTAAAGTATCATGGATTATTTGGTCGCAATCGCCACCACTTTTCTAACCTATAGTGCATCGTAATATGTAAATTGTGGGTTTCAATTTTGACGTTTTAAACATTCTTTTGTATCTAATTTTGACATAATTTCTACTTGAGCATTTGCAAGATGAACTTTCAATTTGGGGAGAAAGTGCATATGATATTTGACAATGAAGTTGTGGTGTTGGTTGTGTGTGTAGAACCGATGAATATTCCATTTGTGGTGGTATAAAGACAGGCCAAGGAAATGTATCCATACTAGTGGAGGAATGCTTCAAGGATGTGGTCCTTCCTTTTCCTACAACCGATGAAGAACCGATGAAGATTCCATTTGTGGTGGTATAAAGATAGGCCAAGGAAATGTATCCATACTAGTGAAAAAAATGCTTCAAGGATGTGGTCCTTCTTTTTCCTACAATGGCTACTAATCCCCTCCAAGGCTCACTTTGGAGTGCCATTCGATGGATAGAGGTTCAAATACACTATACCATAGTGAATGCCAACTTACTTGGACCATTTCAAAGCTACAATGATGAGGACGAGGATCATTTTGATGCACAATCTACAAATGCAATATCAATAATAAGCTACAATGGTGATGAGGAAGAGGAGAATGTGGATGCACAAGCTACATATGCAATACCAATAACAAGCCTAGAGTTTGAAACATCGATACTAGAATCTTGGAAAAATCAAAGGGTTTTTTTAAAGGATGAGACAATGATGCACATTGTCAATGAGGGAACCATTTTAAATGTATTTTCACATGATTATGTCAACATCCAGGAACTTCGTCTTGATTGTATGGGTGTGGCCATTGAAAGATAAAATGCAAGCAATGGTTGAAGTGGGTAGCATTACATTAGTGAAATGGCCTATCAAACAGACAACAATGTTGGATGGGAGCCCATTGCAACGCTTTGTTCCAATTGATGGAATGCATAATGGAAGTGAATATGTAGATGCCGATGAAGACAATGCTCAAATAATTCATGAGGGTAATGATGTTCAATGTTCAAGGAAGAGACGATACACTTTCATCAATAGGATGCAAAAAGAAAAAGCACAACCGACTTCTAGGTTCTATCTATCAGCTGAATCGATTCAAAGGGTTTCATGTATTGATTATTGTGCAAAAAAAATTTGTCAGTATGCAAATCGTGATATGGTATTGAGGTTACAAAAAGAATTTTGGGGAGAATCTCAGAAGACACAAACAAACTATGTTTATGATGTTCTCTCCATATGCTACCAAAAAGCTGAGAAGCTGCAGTACCAGTTCAAGATAAATGGGACTATTTTTTTGTTGTAGGGCATGGTATAAGCTACATGGAATACCAAAGACATCGTTTTACTGCTACAAGGAAAACTTTGAGAACGGTGTGCGTCAATATGTGCATGGAAACACATGTACATTGAGAAGAGGACTTCAACATACTAGCTTAGCAAGAAAACTGCTCAATGAATTTGTGGATAACAACTCTAAGAAGATGCCACATAGAAGTAGAACAATGTTGGATATGGTTCAAGGGAGACTCAATTGGTCATTCCATCAACATACAAACAAGTGGATATTTTAAGTGAAAT
The DNA here is from genome assembly GCF_014529385.1 of Adiantum capillus-veneris. Lineage (NCBI taxonomy): Eukaryota > Viridiplantae > Streptophyta > Polypodiopsida > Polypodiales > Pteridaceae > Adiantum > Adiantum capillus-veneris. The sequence goes on along the minus strand of NC_140951.1, from coordinate 42,573,847 downwards.
CAACATAATACTTGAACAAATGGGATATGAGAAGAAGCTTTCCCTATCTTCTTTTGGTAGAATTTGGAACAAGAGTACCCACATGTCACCTTAACAAAGACAAGTGATTTCTCTAAGTGCAATATTTGTAGTTCAATTAAAGCAAGAATGGAAGCCAAACCTAACCTCGAAGAAAGAGCTCTCCTCTTGAGGGAGAGAGAAGCTCACATGGCACAACAGAAGAGTTGCAAAAGCCTATATTATGCATGGCACACATTTTAGAAACTCAACCAGATAAATATGTATACATAACTCATGATAAGATGGATCAAAGATATCAATTCCAAGACTATGCATTGTTCCCAAGGGTGTGGATTCAGGTTACAATTTGCAGGTGGCACTAATTGGCATGATCACTCATGAACATGGAGAAGGTCATTATGGACACTTTGTTTTGAATAGTCTGTGGCTAACTAATCCAAACCTTACAGTTGGCTCAATTGCTAATTGTTTACACAACTTAGAAAGGATGGATAAGCATCCACTTGGTGATCTGGTAACAAATGGGCTTCTGAGGAGCAATGTTTCACTACTACATACTTTGAACACAAGGGATGCTTTAGACTACCACAACATGAGTGACGGCAAAGAGCCTATTGTTTACTCACCTGAAACTATAGAAGAGGATAATTTGCGGTCAACATTTCACAAGTTGCCAAAGAACTTAGTGCTATAACGAGATAATTGTGCTGGGGAGAATAAAAACCGATATTTATTTTCTTACTTGTCATTGCTTGTTGCAAGGGGGGTTTTCAAAACCATCAAGGTAGGATTTTTAATGGTTGGACATATACATGAGGACATAGATGCTATGTTTAGTAGGTTTTCAAAGTAGTTAAGAGTTACACAAACTTATACTTTGCCACATTTGATGGATACACTAAGAACTATCTCATCTTCAACTCCAACTCCATTCTTACTCACTAAGGTTTCTGATTTCAAGAAATACTGTGATGGCTATCTTTGTGATGGACAAGAGATACTTGTTGGTCACTCCAAACCACTTCAATTTAGGTTCTTTATGCAAGAGCAAACACCAGTGATGTAATGTAAGGCACATGTAGGTGTTTCAGATTGGAGTGGAAGTATTTGTCTTTGGAAAATAGACACTGAAGGAAATCCAATGTTACCACAAGGAAATCCTACTTTGGTACCAATGGCGCAATATGTTAAGGCCTATGAGGAAGTGATTCTAGATTACATAAGGTTTTCACAAAATTTAGGAGGTGGTATAAGTGTGCCGAGGTACTATAGACCCATGATAGATTATTGGAGTAAGGTGATTGATGAGATTGGAGAATAAATAAGATCAGAAGCATTGTTGTATGAACATTTTTGGCCAAAAACTCAGGAACATCATCAATTACAAAGTAATGTGACGAATTTTCAACAAGGGACTGAGAGGTTCTTTGGCTTGAAAGAGTTGAATGATCATTTTTCTGGACCTCAACGCAATAAACCAAGGGAAGAATTTGATCCCATGATTGATGTGCAACAGGGTGACTTTGTAATGCTACTTCCAAGTGAGACAGAAATATATCTTGTTTGGCTTGCCATGGCTTTGTCAGGCATTGACAAAGAGCCTACATCACCAAAATATAGAAAGCTTTTGATTTAATATTGGGCATCTTGTGCTAGAAAGAGTGGTATGACTGATGTTCAAGCTTACACCAATTGTTGGAAGGGTTTTTGGGCTATAAACTACAAGGACACACAAGTGTGGAAAAATGTTGATGCAATTGTTTGGTCTTGGAGACCAAACAAACAAGGGACATTTTCTAGAATTAAAATTCTTGAAAGGCATGCTCTAAAAGCCAAAGAAGGGCTAACCCGTGTACATCAACCATGTTTGAATCAAAGGCTTGATATGGCATAAATGAGGAATAATTAAATGGGAGTTTATATTGTCACTGTACTACTCAATTTTATAAACAAGATCGGTAATTGTATCTTTTTGCCTTTAATTAATTCATGGTTTTCTTCTAATTCCTTCCTATGTATTCTCTTAATTTTTGGTGTTTATCAACACCACAATTTACAAGATTATCATCTATAGCTGCCAACCATAGGTGAATATAGTTATCTCATTCTTTTCCACTTTAAGTGGGAAATTCCCAAATTGCATGAATATGCTTGATTTGAAGATTCCCATAATGCAAGATATTTACCATAATACCTAATATGGTCTTACTTGTCAATGTGCTACTTTCTCTATGTTTTTAGGGATCATGGAGCTGCAAGGTTTTCATTGCGGGGACATTGTGAACTTACTGATTAAAAACATATTTTTGGAATCGGAAATATGTATGCTACACAAGCAAGTGACTTGTGCCATGGGGAGCTTCTTGGGGATGGATTTTTGTCAAGGTCGATTCACAAATGTGTTCACATTGAGACATACTTGCCATTTCCTATAGATGATGCATGTATGGTCAATGAAATTTTTGGTGGGTTTGTAAAGTAGGATATGAAAAATGTCAAAGATATACACGAAAAAAGAATGCATGGTGAACCAAGTGGTAAAGATTGTAAAAATACATCCACCTCAACACATTTGGAATGCCTTAATGTTGAAGATGGAATTAATATTTAACAAAGCTGGAGAGACTGAAAAATCATGCTATGGTATGAAAGAAACATAATATGTCTTGGTGCTATTGATGTGATTAGCTTTGACTTGCTAGGGGAAGAAGATGTTGGTTTAGTCATTCATATGTCTTACGATACACAGACATAGATAGTTACAGGTGACAAATTAGGTTTCATCGATTTGGTGAAATGGCCCATCAAAAGGCTCACCTTTGAGGATGGAACACCATTGCTCCATGAAGAAAGGACCAAAAAATGCATACTTGAAGACATCATCAAGGAAAACATGGTTGATGAGGACAATGAGTGTCTTTTAGGACAAATATCTAATTTTGTTCAAAAAAGAACATATTGTATGGTTAACAAGAAGTCTAGGTTTCTTGCCCTTAAAGCCTCTAAGTTTACGAGCCTTGATAGATTCTCTTTCACAGGTTGCAAGAGTTGATTGTTGTCAAGATTAATGTTGTCAACTTGCACATAGAGAAGAATTACACCAATTACAAAAGTACTTTTCCAACTATGTTTATGATGTTTTTGAGTCATCATGTTGCATTGATAGTGTGGGCACAAGAAATACACCGTCTTTCCAATTGAAAGGCCATATGTGGAAGGGCATGGTATTCCAAAGACCTCCTTTTATAGATACATGACCCAATTTGAGAGTGGTGTCAGGAGAGCAATTCATGGAAAGAAAGAGGCAATTAGAGCATCTTGGGATCACACCTAGATGGGAAGAGAAATTCTAAGGGGGTTTTTAGACAAATGCAAAGCAAATGTAGACACGAATGCAAAGAAAATGCCACATAAAAGTAGGAAAATGTAAGATGGATCAAGGAAAGTTGGTCATCCATGATGTTTACAAAAAAAATAGATATAGAAAGAAATGAATGGGATGTTAGAGAAACTTGGATATAATCAAATTTCTATTCCACCTTCAATCACATATGGTACATAGAGTTCAAGCATGTTAGCCTTGCAAAAACAAGTGAGTACTCTAAGTGTTCCATTTGCTTGGAGATCAAAGAACAAGTAGCATCAACAAAATTCCTTCAAGAGCATAATGTCCTTCTAAAAAAGTGTCGGCGCCACATGCTACACCAACAAAGTTGTAGAAACATATATTATGGATGGAGCTTGGCATCACAATTGAATCTAGAAAATAACTTGTGCATTATACATGACAAGATGGGACAACAAAAGACAACAATCCCTAGATTGAGGTTAAGATCAAAAGAAACAAAAAGATGCTCAACCTCCAGTTTCTCTAATAGGAATGATCACATATGGACATGGACAAGGGAGATATGGTCATTTTTCTCCCTTGATTTATGGCTTCATGATCCTAAATTTACTATTGTCTTATTGTCTTTGTGATTAAAATCGCCCTCTTAAAATCGCAAACGTCCTCGATTGCGTGCCATATATACATGCCATAGATGATTTAGTGTGGTAAGCACCTTTTTATCATAGCATGTAGACTGTCAAAACATGTGTACAAACGACTTAATGAGACCTTCATACTTTTGTCAAACAACGTACACTGCTATTGCACTGAATCCATGAGTACATTTGATGTGCTAGTTCTATCATTACCCCTCCTTTGCATACGTTGGGTTGGGGCATATGTAGGCTGTAACCCAAAGGCCTCAAGGTAAAGTTGCAATACATTTGGTGACTCTGATAGTTCATGCTCTTCCATCCACTTTGCATCCATAGGTGGATAGTTCTTTAACTTCACCAAATAGCATCTTGCAACCTGTCCCTTAACTTTTACCTGTACAAGAGGCTCATGCCTCTGCAAACAAGCATAATTCCACAACATTGTAGCGTACTACCCATGACCAAGTAAGCTCAAATTTCAAGATGATTTACCAATGTGTCAAAGAATCCAAGCAATTGCCTCAGAGAATCAACGAGCAGCGTGCCACTTGGCAGACCCCCATCACTCCCGCACAGTAGATCTAGTGGCCATTCTACCACCGTGAGATCTCTCCCTATCTTATCTCGGTTCATACTTGCAAACCCTAAAAATGCAGCAGAAAATCAGCCCTAATTGTTACCATATACATGTGGTAGTGATGTGTGTGAACACACTAGGACCGCCGGGGCATTTTTTCCCTCTTTAGGAGGTTTTTTCCCCCGTGCATTGTATATACGCCCATCACTCTAGGGCTATCTATCTTTCCATTGCACACTAAGTAATACACTCTCTATTGTGTGCCTTGAGCTTCCTTCGTCTTCTCCAACCTGTGTGTGTTTCTCTGCAACCCTAATTCCAACAATTGGTATCAGAGCAGGTCACGTCCTCCCGGGCTTAGTCGCCAGCTGCTCCAGCACACGCCTGCTCACTTTCTCCGATTTCAGTGAGCTTTGGCAAGCGTTCGCAGGTCGACAAATATTTTGGGGGAACTCGAAGAGCTCGGTCTGCTCAGAATTTTGATTTGGGCTCATTTCGGCCTCCGTTTCCACTACGGGCAGTACTGCACAGGCTATTTCGTCATTTTGTGCAGATTTTCTGTCAGTGCCGTTTTCTGCATAACAGGTGCCTTATAGTCTTCTACGGTTTGTGCTATATAGCACAAGTTGTTCCCGCTCAATTTCTACTATTTTCGGGCAGTTTTCACATCAGGTGCAGCATTTACCATGGCTGACAACAACAACACAGATGTGTTCAAGATGTTTGCTGCTGAGGACAGGTTGGATGGGGACAACTACCCTATGTGGGCTTATATGATGCAACACGTTCTTGTGTCAAAAGGTGTCTGGAACATTGTGCAGGGCATTGATGTACGTCCTGGTTCTGAAGATGTAGGCGATATTGAGGATGTTGCAGGTCTTGCTGCAAGGATTGCAGCTGTTAGAGTTGTTTTGCCTACAGCAGAACAAGCTCGTTGGGATGTTAAGGATGTGCAGGCTCATGCATTGATTGCGTTGTCTGTGAAGCGCACCATTATTCCTCACATCCGTTCAGCAAAATCTGCAAAACAGGCTTGGGATATTCTAGCAGGTCTTTATGCAAGCCGCAATGAGGCTAAAATTGCTTTGCTGCGTAAAGAGCTAGAGTCGAAGATTATGCATGAGGAAGATGATATGGACACTTTCCTTGCTAGTGTCAAGGATATCAATGAGCAACTCATTTCTGCAGGTGAAGTCATTTCTGACAGTTCCCTTGTGCAGACTGTTCTTGATGCCTTACCAGATTCCTACCAGACTTTTGCTAGTACTTGGAGACTGATGACCCAAGGAAATCCTGAAGTTGTCAAGTTTGATGCATTATGCACATTGCTGTTGCAAGAGTCACTTTCTAGAAAAAACAGGACTAGGCAGCGTGCAGTTGAACAGGCTTTTATTGCTTCTCAAAGAAAGGGTGGTAACAGTAATGCAGCCACTTCTTATGGTTCTGCTGCGAGTGGCAAAATTTCTGTTCCTAATGCTTCTGCTGGCAGCACTTCGTCTGGCAATTCTGGTGATAAGGGCAAAAAGAAAATGCGTTGCCATTATTGTAAAGCCAATGATCACTTGATCAAGTCGTGTCCTAAGTTGAAGGCCAAAGAGGCTAAGAAGAAAGAGGGTGGTTCCACTGCAAATGCTGGTTCCACTACAAATGCAGCCATTGTTGAGTCTTCTGTGAAAGGAGATTGTGATGCTGATGTTGATGCAGAATGGGATTTTAGCGCAGAGTGCACTTACAATCCTGCTGTCCATGATGCATGCTTGTCAGTTGCTGCAGATTCACATGTGTGGTATTTCGACAGTGGTGCTACAAAGCACATTACCTCACATCGTGAATTGTTTACCTCTCTCGAGTCTGTCCCTCATGGGAATTCAGTCACTTGTGCCAACAACGCCTCTTATCCAGTTCAGGGAGTTGGAAAGATTGTGCTCACTGCTGCTAATGGCAGTTCCTTCACACTTGTTGATGCACTTTATGTACCTGGGATCAAGAAGAATCTATTGTCTGTATCCGCACTTGCTAGACTTGGACTTGTAGTCAAATTTGTGGATGACAGATGTATAGTTCATGATCTCAGTTTTGGTGATGAAATTGTTGCATCTGGGCTTTTGTGCCGTGGGCTGTATAAGCTCACTTTGTATGACAAGTGTGGACAAAATTTTGCAAATGCTGTTGCAGATTCAAGGGCTATTTCAGATGCAAAACTTTGGCATGCACGTTTTGGTCATCTGAATTTTGCCAGTTTGCTGCGTTTGCAGAAATCTGATATGGTTGCTTCTTTGCCGCCTCTTGAAGCACCTATCAAACATGTTTGTGAAGGCTGTATTCTGGGTAAAATGCAGCGTTCTAAGTTTCCAAAGGATGGTTCAGTTAGGGCCACATGCAGGTTGCAACTTGTGCATAGTGATGTTTGTGGGCCCATGCAAACTCCGTCCTTGGGCAATTACCTGTACTTCGTGACTTTCATTGATGATTACTCCAGGCATGCATGGGTATTTCCGCTTAAAGCAAAGTCCGAAGTTTTTATGTGCTTCAAACAATTTTTGGCTATGGCTGAAAATGTCTCAAAATGTACTATGGGCACCCTCCGTTCCGATCGAGGGGGGGAGTATATGTCTCATGAATTTAATGCATTTCTGGCTAGTCGTGGGATAAAACACCAATGTACAGTGCCTTATACACCTCAGCAAAATGGTGTTGCTGAGAGGAAAAACAGGTCACTAACGGAAATGGCACGATGTATGGTCAAAAGTCAAGCTTTGCCACATTCTTTTTGGCTTGAGGCCATCATGTGTGCCACTTATGTACTTAACAGGTGTCCTACGAAAGCTTTGCAGTCTATTACTCCATATGAAGCATGGCATGATAGAAAACCTTCTATTGAGCACATGCGTGTTTTTGGCTGTTTGGCATATGCTTTGGTGCCACAAGTGCAGCGCAGAAAATTGGATGATAAGGCTGTCAAATGTATTTTTGTTGGTTATAGTGCTGAAAGCAAAGGTTACAGGTTGTATCATCCGCAAACAAAACGTATTTTGGTTTCACGGGATGTAGTGTTTGTGGAAGATTCTGTTCAACCCTTGCTGTCATGTACTAGAGACAGTAATGTAAGCTCACAGGACATTTATGACACTTTGTTGCCTCTTTTCAGTGGTGGAAATACGAATGTAAGTTCCAATGAGGCAAATGTACAGCCTATGGGGGTTTCTGAAAATGTTTTAGAACAGCCTATTACTGATGCATATGTACATGATGTAGTTGATGAGGAAAGGGCTGAAAATGAGCAGGCTAGAAGTATGCCAAAATGGCTGGTGCACACTTTGCGTGACAGTAAATTGGATGCACCTTTATCTAGTCGTACTCGTTCAGGCTCTCGCCATGCATCTTATGCATCAGATTGTTATGCTTTGGCTGTGTCTAGTTTACATGATGTTGAGGAGCCTCTGTCTTTTGATGAAGCACAGAATTCAGAAAATTGGATTGCTGCCATGAAATCAGAATATGATGCACTTATAGAGAATGACACATGGACTTTATGTGATTTGCCTCCTGGCAAAAAGGCCATTGGTACGAAGTGGGTTTACAAGTTGAAACGCAAGCCGGATGGTGAGATCGATCGCCATAAGGCTCGACTTGTTGCAAAGGGTTATGCACAACAAAAAGGCATAGATTATGAAGAGACTTTTGCTCCCACTTGTCGTATGACTACTGTGCGTTTTCTATGTGCATTGGCAGCTCATTTTGGTTGGGATGTACATCAATCAGACATTGTTACTGCTTTCTTGAATGGTGACATATTTGAGGAAGTTTATGTAACGCAGCCTCGCGGTTTTGTCATAAAAGGACAAGAGGACAAAGTGTGCAAATGTAGGAAGGCTTTGTATGGGTTGAAGCAATCTCCTCGTGCTTGGTATGAGAAAGCTGACACTCATTTGGTTAAACGAGGCTTTCGTAACAGTCCAACAGAAAGCACATTGTATGTAAAGCGTGAGGATGATGTATTTCTCATTGTGGTTCTTTATGTTGATGATTTGCTGATCACTGGACCAAATGAGAGACATATTGCTGAATTTAAGGCTGATTTGAATGCTACTTTCAAGATGAAAGATTTGGGGCTGTTGCATCATTACTTGGGTATACAGTTTAAGCAGTGTGATGGTGGTATTGCCTTGTGTCAGAAAAGTTACATAGAGACATTGCTATGTAAGTTTGGACTTGAGGATTGCAAACCTATTGCCACTCCCATGGAAACAGGTTTGAAGTTGAGTCTACATGATGCTGGCGATCCTGCTGATGTCACTCTTTACCAAACTGCTGTTGGCTGCCTCATTTATGTATGCAACACGAGGCCAGATATTCAGTTTGCAGTCTCGCAGGTCAGCAGATTTATGCATAGCCCAGGGTCTAAGCATTGGCAGGCTGTCAAGAGGATTTTCCGCTACCTTAGTGGCACTTTACATCTTGGCTTGTTTTATCCCAAGGGGGGATCATTGCCGCCAGACTTACATGCTTTTTCGGACTCAGATTGGGCTGGTTGTTTTGACACGCGAGTGTCCACAAGTGGTTTTTGTTTCATGCTTGGCAGCTCATGTATATCATGGTTGAGCAAGAAGCAACCTACTGTGGCCACTTCGAGTTGTGAGGCTGAGTACAGTGCAGTCTTCACAG